>NC_089233.1:3390202-4047127 GCF_963924675.1 Phocoena phocoena
GTTGTGGCGCACGGGCTTAGTTGCTCCGCGGCATGTGGGACCTTCCTGCACCAGGGCTCGAACCCGTGTCCCTTGCATTGGCAGGCGAATTCCTAACCACTGCGCCACCAGGGAAGTCCCACGTGTGTTTGTTTTTAATGGATTGTTTCTCCAGATATTTCATGGCCTCTTTTTAACATGGCCTTCATCGTCACCCCCCAGTACGGTGTGTTTTTCTTGTAAACGGTTTAGTGTCTGGTAGTTAATTCTGTTCCTTTTTGTTCCTGCGACCAGCTCCAGAGGCTTCCATCAGGGTAAGAGCCTGGGTGTCGTGGGCTCCCAGCAGTTGACTGGGTTCTCCCTCGCAAATTTTTTCTTTTTCCTTTTTTGAGCGAATGCATCGTGAAGCAGCTTTAGCAGGCCCTCTAGACCCGGAGAGAGTGTGAGAAGAATTCACTTTCTCCGATTCTGGTTCTATAATGGCTTTTTATTGCCCCCTTTCTGGACCTCTCTGTTGAAGCTGTCAGTGTATCGAAGGCTTGCTGTTTAAGAGGAAAGGAACTGCAAGGTTCAGTGGGTGTCTAGGATTGCAGGGTCATCGTGAGTCAGCCCTGGGAGCTCCTGCTATTGTCACGTACAGGTTCTTGCTGGTCAGGAAAAGAACTGTCCAGGTCTGTCAGTATGCGCAGAAGTCTTCACATTTAATATCGTCAAGCCTGAGGGCCGTGGAAGCACATATATCCCTCTTGTTCTCAAACAGACCTGTCATTAACAAGAGAGAAGTCACCCCAGATGAGCCAGAGGAAAGAACTTTGGAGGTTTTATGTAAATCTCTCTCTTTAAAGAAAACATTGTGGTAAAAGACACGTAACCCAACATTTACGATCTTAACTATTTTAAGTGTACAGTTTGGTAGCGTCAAGTACATTCAGATTATTGGCAGCCATCACCATCGTCATCTCCAAAACGTTTTCATCTTGCAAAATGGAAGCTCTGTCCCCATTAAACGCTCACTCCCCATTCATTCCCTGTCCCTCTGGGAAGTAACCACCCTTCTACTTTTTGTCTCTGTGAACTTGACTCTCCTAGGGACCCCACATAAGCGGAATCGTACAGGACCTCTCTTTTCGTGACCAGTTGATTTCTCTTAGCCCCATGTCTCCAGGATTCATCCACGTTGTAGCAGGTGTCAGAACTGCCTTTGTGTTTAAGGCTGAATAATGTCCCATCAGACATGTCGGTGGACCCTTGGCTTGTTTCCATCTTTTGGATATTGTGAACAACGCTGCTATGAATGTGAGTGTACAGATGTCATTTCAAGACCCTGCTTTCGGGACTTCTCTGGTGGTGCAGTGGTTAGGAATCCGCCTGCTAGTGCGGGGGACACGGGTTCGAGCCCTGGTCGGGGAAGATCCCACGTACCGCAGAGCAACTAAGCCCATGCACCACAACTACTGAGCCTGCACTCTAGAGCCCGCGAGCCACAACTACTGAGCCCACGTGCTGCAACTACTGAAGCCCGCGTGCCTAAAGCCCGTGCTCCACAAGAGAAGCCACCTCAATGAGAAGCCCATGCATGGAAACGAAGAGTAGCCCCCCGCTCGCTGCAACTAGAGAGAGCCCGCGTGCAGCAATGAAAACCCAACGCAGCCCAAAATAAATAAACAAATTTATTTAAAGACCCTGCTTTCAGTTCTCGTGGGTATAGACCGAAAAGTGGAATCGCTGAATCAGATGATCGTATGTTTTCCACCAGACTGCTTTCTAGAGGGGCTGCAGCGTTCTCCATTCCCGCCAGCAATGCGTCTGTAAACGTCTTTGTCTGAGATAAATATTGCTTGACTCCCGTAACTTCTCCCCATCTCCCTAATTCAGCCCCTGGCCTGGTCTACGAGTTTCCTAGCTGGCCTCCTATGATCACGCAGACCCCTTTCGGATTCAGGCTCTGCCCGACAGCCAGTGATCCTAATTCCGATATGTGGGTCTGCATGTTGCCATGCTGCTTACAGCCCCTCAGTGGTTCCCATTGCTTTGGGGATCAGACCCCAGTTACACGACTGATGCTGTTCAGCTGGTGTGGTCACTCTCTCTTTTCCACCTGTCAATCCTGGGAAGGCACCACGCCCCGTTCCTTAGCACGTGCTGTTCCTTGGCTGGAATGCCATCCCCGGACTCCAACCCCCTCTCCTAATCATCGCTGGACTTCAGTTCAAGTATCACTCCTTAGGGAAGAGATCCCTGACCCCGTTTTTGTCTTCCTCCACCTTCAAGTAGGTTCTCCCGTTACAGCTTCTTGTAAAAATGTCTTACTTGCCCCCCAAGCACTAATTCTGTTTGTACCCATATATTCAGTCATGTGACAGTTGGGCTAATATCTGTTGCAGCCCCAGGCTGGACAGTGGGTACGAAGACAAGCTTCCCACCCTAGGGGGGCCACACTCCCTACACATGTCACTGGGCAACAGTGCCTCACGGGACTTGAGACAGATGTAATTTTGTATGTATTTATTAGAATGTTACTTGATTCCTGTCCGCATCTCCCAGTACACCGTAAGCTCTACCAGGGAGGGTCTGTTTTCTCCCGCTCAATAATTATTAAATGATGGCAGTGTGCAGACACTGCCACCTTTTTGTAGGGGGCCCTGGCTGAATTAGGAATGCATGAAGCATTGCGGGATCCGAAGGATGCCTAAGGTGGCCAAGTCTGCGTTTTCACAGAAGACTCCTCTGCAGGCGTCTGCCTTCCCCCGTGAGACTGTAAGAGGTGTAAAGGGCCAGGGGCGACTGCACCGGGCCCTAGTATGGGTCCCAGGATACTTGTCTAGATACTTGTTGAGCGAATGTATGACTCCAAAAAGGAACACGGGGCATCAGGGATCGCAAGCATCTCTAGGCAAACTTCAGTTACAGCTGGAAACCCCTTAAACTGGGTGCCTAAGTATCGCACTTTAGGGTTGGCGGATGCAGCCAACTAGGGCCCCGGAGACTGCTGACGTCAGTTGTCCCTTCTCCAGTGAGTGACCCAGGATCAAAACTTTCCAGGGAGACTTTTTCGGGGGTTCCCCGCCCCAGTCCCGGGACGGAGGAAGGGACAGCCCACGGCCGGGGGCGGTGGGCGAGGCGCTACCCGGGGGCCGGCGAGGCTGGCCGGGCGCGGACACCGTCCCCCACCCCGCCCCGCGCGCCCCCGCGAGCACCGGCGGACGGGGAGCGCGGCCCGCAGGCTCCGCTCCGCCGCGATCCGGACCGGGATCCCGCTCCCGCCGCGCCCCGCGGAGCCCCGCCCCCTGCGCGGCGCCGCCGCCGGAGGCCGCTTGGAGCTGTGCGAACATGGCCGAAGTCGGCGAGGACAGCGGGGCCCGCGCCCTGCTGGCGCTGCGCTCGGCACCCTGCAGCCCCGTGCTTTGCGCCGCCGCCGCCGCCGCCTTCCCCGCCGCCGCCGCCCCCGCGCCCGGGCCCGCCGCGCCGTCGCCGCCGCCGCCCGCCCAGCCCCCGCCCCCGCCCCCGCCGCCGCCGGGCTCGATAGCCGGGGGCGCGGGGGGCGCGGCGGGCGAGGCCCTGGTGGCCGCGGCGGCCGCCTCGGTGCGCCGGAGCCCCGGGCCCGCGCTGGCGCGCCTGGAGGGCCGCGAGTTCGAGTTTCTCATGCGGCAGCCCAGCGTCACCATCGGTCGCAACTCGTCGCAGGGCTCGGTGGACCTGAGCATGGGCCTGTCCAGCTTCATCTCGCGACGCCACCTGCAGCTCAGCTTCCAGGAGCCGCACTTCTACCTGCGGTGCCTCGGCAAGAACGGCGTCTTCGTGGACGGGGCCTTCCAGCGTCGCGGCGCGCCCGCTCTGCAGCTGCCCAAACAGTGAGTGCCGCGGCCCCCGCCCGGCCCGGGCCCCGGGTCACCCCCGCCCCCGCCCCGCCCCCCGCCGGGCCTGGGCCCGAGATCAACCCGACCCCCGGGGACGGCCCCGGGAGCCCCGAGGACCGGGCCCCGAGGGTCGCCCTTGCCCCTCCCCAAGCTGGACACCAGGGTCGCCCTCTCCCCGCCACCCTGTTTGGACCCGGGTCGGCGCCAAACGCACTCCCGAGGAGAAGGGTTGGCGTCAGGCGGTGTCGCTCCGGGAGGTGCGGGGTCCCTGGGGGCAGCGGCAGTGCCCCCGGCCATAGGGGCCAGCTGTGAATTGGGGCCGGGAGGGGACGGCCGGAGAGTGGGCTGGGGTCGGGACAGGAAGTGCCCTCTTCTCAGTGGACCTGAGGACGCAGGTCTGGGGTCGCCAGCGCTGGGGGCGTTCACCGCACAGTTGGGGTTCCTGGGCAGGAGGGGAAGAGGCCGGGCGGGGAGGCAGGGCAAGGAGAGGGGGACCCGGCGCGCTTGGGGACAGGCCGCGGATGCCCCACGGTGCTTTAGCAACATCCTCGTGTTCCCGGGCTCTTCCGGTTCCCGGGGCAGCTGCTCTGCCCCAGGAGATCTTGCTTTCCGGAGATCTTTTGATCAGGAGAAAGCCTGTTTGGTTACTCATGCGGTCCTTAGGCACTTTCTTTTTCTGTGTAGCAGTTGCTTCTAACTCCTCAGCAGTGTTTATATTTCTTCAGCGTGCTTGGGTTCCAGAGTTGTCTCTGACTAATTACTCTCGCTTTTATAAGCACCCTGGGTCCAGAGAGTTTTTGCCGGGGTGATTGCCTGTTTCTGTAACCATCTCCCCTTTCGAGGGTATTGGCACGTTTGGTTGTAAGTATTGTACTGAATACTTTTCAACATCAACGATGACTCACTGGTGTTCGGGGCGTGAGGGGGGGGGGCGTATACAGACTTTGTTCTCCAAACGTGAAAGGTGTGTGTGTGTTTCTGTAAAATCGGGACTTGGTGAATGACAGAGTTGTTTTATCCCATGGCTGCTGTTACTCTGTCCTGCCTTTTCTGTGACCTACACACTCTCTGCGTTTCTGGGCCCTTAAATGCATTCTGGGTCCAGTCCCTCACGGTGAGAAAGTGACAGGTAAACAGCGCCTTCCCCTCCCTGCCCTTCCCTGGCCTGCCTGGTGGCTCTCAGAGGCCCGTTCTGCTCAGGCCTCTTTTTATAATTCAGGTTCTGTACGGGCATCCATCCAGCAACCCTGTTTTCACAGTTCCCTGCCTAGCTGTTGAGAGGGTGCAGCCCCAAAGAGGCCCCAGCTACTCTTTTCTCTAACTCAAGGGTAGGACATTTCAGCCCGAGAGTCCTCAGATCACGTGCGAGTACCGAGTCCCTTGTTTATGAAATGTGGTTGGTGTTCACGCTGCCTTCCTAGCCCGTGTAGCCAGCAGCCCAGATGTCCCCTGCCCTCTGGCTGGGGCTTTGCCCACGGTGCGCGTCTGGCTGGGTTCAAGTTCAGTGGTGCTCTGAGCAACAGCCGCGCAGGCGGCGCTGGAGAATTTACAGGAACAGGAGAAACATGCTGGCGGAGAAACACCACGTGGATGCCCGTGTCTGCCCTCCCGGCAGAGGGCACTTTGCTTCTGAAACCGTCAGAGCCCGTGGACAAACATGTTAGCAGTCCGAGCGGTTTTATGTTCTTTTTATTTGAGAAAACTAAACCTGTAGGTGGTAGCATCTGTAGGACAGGCTGTTGGAAGCTGCTTTTTAGAATTAGATCAGGGTGCTTTGGCCCACCATGTGGAGAGTAATCAAGAAATGCTAATGATGCAGAGGAAGGAAGTTGGACGTGTACGTTCTTGTCACCTCGAAATGGGAAATTCAGTGCTGACTTTCAAAGAACGGTAGCAGTTAACTGTCTGTTTCCTCTCAGGCGTTGGTGCACAGTTTTGCCATGAGCCTTCGAAGTTGTGAATTTCTCCACCATAAATTCAGAGTTCTTATCCATGTTGGAATTTTGTTGTGTGCATTTTGTGGCTACAGCTGCCTGAGACTTGGAGCTCTTCCTTGCGTTGTAGCGGTTCACCCTTTCCTGCCCTGTGAGGCCGCATCCCCCCTCCAGCGCCCCCAGGGCACGGCTCCCCAGGCCGCCCCTCCCTTTCCACCCGGGACTCAGGGAAGCACTAGGTGGAGAGGAGCCCCAGAGTCCACCCACACTTGTGACTACAAGTAAGTTTTTCGAAAACTAAAATGAAATAATTTTGAAATTACTGGTAGGGAAAAAATTCCACATGACACAACTTAGAGCTGACCTTGATCCATGACTGTGGGTGCATGCAGAGGGAAGTGCAGCAGGTCCTGGTGTAGCCCCTCCTGTGCGATTCTCCGGCCCTCGTTCCCCAGGGCTGGGCTGGGCACTTTTTATCTTTAAGTGGAGACACAGCACGGGAGCTGGCTGGCAGTAGGTGCGCACAGAGGAGTTGACGTTTGTTGAATGAAAAATCCATGAGTGAATCTGCAGCTTCCCCAGAGGAGAAGCAGTGTCACCAACTTAGTGGGTTTCCGAGGTGGGTGGTCAGCAGGCCTTCCTGGGTCTGCGGGTGGACATGGTTCGTGTGTGTGACTGTAGGTCTTGATACCAGCAGATTTGGAGTTTGAATTAGACGTAATCTGTGAACTACAGGAAAAAGACCCAGCACAGCCTTGTACTTGCTCTTCCTTTCTTTCTTCCAACCTTCTTTCCTGATACTGTTATAAAATAAGCATGGACTATATGAATAATTACAGTAAAAACTAGACTTCCGTTTGTGGTGGTTTCTGTGAGTGGTAAGATGTATGTGATTCTTTTCTTCTTTTTACTTTGTGTCCCAAATTTTCTGGGATGAGCATGGCTCTTTTTTTTTCTTTTCAACACTCATTATTACAGAAAGTTTCAAGCATAAAAACAGAGGAGTGTGTTCCACGTGCCCATCACCCAGCCTCTACAGCTACCATGTTGTGGCCAAGCTTGTTTCATCTTCGTCCCCCCCCCACCCCCCGACCCCCAGGTATTTGGAAGAAAATCACAAATGTCCTATCACTCCATCTGTAAATATTTCAGTAAAAGGTAAAGATCCCCTTTTTAAAACCTAACCACAATGTCCTTATCACACCTAGAAAACTGATGACAATTTCTTACTATCATCAAACTTCCAATGGATGTGGATTTCCCTTACCATCTCATGAATTTGGTTTTTTCTTTTCTTGCAGTGTGTTTGTTTAATCAGGAACCAAATCAGGTCCAGACACTATGATTGGTTGGCATATCTCTCCCATCTCTCTCAATCTATAGGCTTCATCTCACTCTTTTTTTTTTCTTTTCTCAATGAGGAAACAGGGTCATTTGTCCCGTACACTTTCCCACGGTCTCTTTTCTTTATTTCTTTTTTTTTAATTTGCCGTATTCTGAATTCTTTTGGCCATTACCTACACCAGGACTTTTTTTTTTTAGAAGATGTTGGGGGTAGGAGTTTATTAATTAATTTACTTATTTTTGCTGTGTTGGGTCTTCGTTTCTGTGCGAGGGCTTTCTCTAGTTGTGGCAAGCAGGGGCCACTCTTCATCGCGATGCACGGGCCTCTCACTGTTGCGGCCTCTCTTGTTGCGGAGCACAGGCTGCAGACGCGCAGGCTCAGTAGTTGTGGCTCACGGGCCTAGTTGCTCCATGGCATGTGGGATCCTTCCAGACCAGGGCTCGAACCCGTGTCCCCTGCATTAGCAGGCCGACTCTCAACCACTGCGCCACCAGGGAAGCTCCTCCCACAGTCTTTTTTTTTTTTTTTTTTGCGGTACGAGGGCCTCTCACTGTTGTGGCCTCTCCCGTTGCGGAGCACAGGCTCCGGACGCGCAGGCTCAGCGGCCACGGCTCACGGGCCCAGCCGCTCCGCAGCATGTGGGATCTTCCCGGACCGGGGCACGAACCCACGTCCCCTGTATCAGCAGGCGGATTCTCAACCACTGTGCCACCAGGGAAGCCCCCACGGTCTCTTTTTACAGATTGGATTCCCGTGGTGTCCATTTACTGCATCCTCTCCCCTGCCGTTCCTGTAAATTAGGTTGTCGGACGTGGAGATTTGATCAGACTCGGGTTCGATGTGTTTTGCTGGAACTGCCGCACAGGCAGTGGTGCGTCGGTCTGTCAGGAAGCAGGCCCGTCTGTTTGTCCCCGTGGCAGCTTTTGATGGGCACTGCCTATATCCATAAATCTATTATCACCTGCACTCTTTTTTTTTTTTTTTTTTTTTTGCGGTACACGGGTCTCTCCCTGTTGCGGCCTCTCTTGTTGCGGAGCACAGGCTGCAGACGCGCAGGCTCAGTAGTTGTGGCTCACGGGCCTAGTTGCTCCATGGCATGTGGGATCCTTCCAGACCAGGGCTCGAACCCGTGTCCCCTGCATTAGCAGGCAGACTCTCAACCACTGCGCCACCAGGGAAGCTCCTCCCACAGTCTTTTTTTTTTTTTTTTTTGCGGTACGAGGGCCTCTCACTGTTGTGGCCTCTCCCGTTGCGGAGCACAGGCTCCGGACGCGCAGGCTCAGCGGCCATGGCTCACGGGCCCAGCCGCTCCGCGGCATGTGGGATCTTCCCGGACCGGCATACGAACCCATGTCCCCTGCATCGGCAGGCGGACTCTCAACCACTGCGCCCCCAGGGAAGCCCTCCCCTGCACTCTTGCCACTCATTTTGGCTGCCAGCACGTGTACCTCAGCATGCTGACGCATTCTGCCCTCTGAAAGGCATGTTTGAACGGCAGATGTTACGGATCACGGCCTCCACACGCGCACTGTTCATAAAAGTAATTAACAGTGACCACCAAGGCATTTCACTACATAAAATAATTGTTTAGGCCTTGTGAAAACATACAGGACATAGTTTCTCATTGCTCTTCCAACTGGTCCTGTGAAGAACATCGACTTTGTTACTAACCATCTTACAGTAGTTCTCAGATTGAGATTATATTGAAATTAACTGGAAAATGCCCCAGACTTAGTGGAGACAGCAGGTGTCTGCTGAATGCCTCAGGGCCCAGCGTCCCAGAAACAGCAGCAGTGTTCCTTTTCTCCCCCACCCTCCTCACTGTGCCTCCCAGTCTGCTGGGCGCTACGGGGTCCTTCCGTGACCCGAAGCCTTCTTGCTGGGTGGTGGGTTCAGGAGTGTATCTGTGTGCTGAGCTGGGGGTGCGCTTGGGGCAAGAGAGGGCATCAGATCAGTCTGTTGCCAGTGGCTGAAGAGGTAGAGACTGAGATCGTGCCAGCTGTGTTTCCACGTGGAGAGGAGACCGGTGACCAGGGGGCAGTGACATGTGTGGGCCTGCTCAGAGCTGGGAGGGCCACGGAGCCAGCTGGTCATTCAGGCCTGACCCGGCAGGACCTGCGGGAGGGTGGCCCGGGGACTGGCGAGGAAGAGATTCAGCTGAAAGACCTTCTGATGGAAGAACGTTCTGATCTAGCGACGGGGTAGAAGAGACAGTGCGTCTGGAAGCTGGAGGGATGATAACCACGCAGAATGAAGCTGGGGGGGTCAGGGGTGCGGGGAACGTGCCGTGGCGGGAACGGAGCTTTAGACGTAGGCCGCATCTGGATGGTGTGGTCAAAATACGAAATGTGGCATTTTCTCTAAAAGCTGTCTTCTGCTTTTCTTGCTAGTTGGCGGTCACTGTGTGTCACGTGTACTTGTTCAAAGTTAGGCTGTGTCTTGTTAAAGACTTTCTTTAAAAAGGTTTATATTTCACCAAGGAAGACATACAGGTGGCCAGGAGGCACATGAAAAGGTGCTCAACATCACTAATTATTAGAGAAATGCAAGTCAAAACTACAGCGAGGTATATCACCTCACGACGGTCAGAATAGTCATTATCAAAAAATCTACAAACAATAAATGCTGGAAAGGGTGTGGTGAAAAGGGAACCCTCCTGCCCTGTTGGTGGGAATGTAAATTGATAAATGCACTATGGAGAGCAGTATGGAGGTTCCTTAAAAAAATTAAAAATAGAACTACCATAGGACCAGCAATCCCACTACTGGGCATATACCCTGAGAAAAAAGAGTCATGGGGGGCTTCCCTGGTGGCGCGGCGGCTGAGAGTCCGCCTGCCGATGCAGGGGACACGGGTTCGTGCCCCGGTCCGGGAGGATCCCACATGCCGCGGAGCGGCTGGGCCCGTGAGCCATGGCCGCTGAGCCTGCGCGTCCGGAGCCTGTGCTCCGCTACGGGAGAGGCCACAACAGTGAGAGGCCCGCGTACCGGAAAAAAAAAAAAAAAAAAAAAGAGTCAAGTACCACAGTGTTCATTGCAGCTCTGTTTACAACAGCCAGGACGTGGAAGCAACCTAAGCATCCATCGACAGATGAGTGGATAAAGAAGATGTGGCACATATATACGATGGACCATTACTCAGCCATAAAAAGAAACAAAATTGAATCATTTTTAGTGAGGTGGATGGACCTAGAGTCTGTAATACAGACTGAAGTAAGTCAGAAAGAGAAAAACAAATACCATACGCTAACACATATATATGGAATCTAAAAAAAAAAAAAAAAGGTACTGATGAACCTAGTTGCAGGGCAGGAATAAAGAAGTCGATATAGAGAACAGACTTGAGGACATGGGGTGGGAGGGTGAAGCTGGGGTGAAGTGAGAGTAGCATGGACATATATACACTACTGAATGTAAAACAGTTGGCTGGTGGGAAGCGGCAGCACAGCACAGGGAGATCGGCTCGGTGCTTTGCGATGACCTAGAGGGGTGGGGTAGGGAGGGTGGGAGGGAGGCTCCAGAGGGAGGGGATCTGGGGACATGTGTCTGCATGTGGCTGATTCGCTTTGCTGTGTAACAGAAACTAAGGCGGTACTGTGAGGCAATTATACTCCAATAAAGGTCTATTAAAAGATAAAAAAGAATTTTTTTAATTAAAAAAAAGGTTTCTAGGAGTGTAGGAAATTGGGAGCTAGTACATTAAATCTATGTTCTAGTGTTGAGTTCGCATTGAGTTTTTTGGGCTTATCACCCATATAAGAAAGTTTCTATAGTATTTAAAAAATCAGTCTATGAGAAGGATGGTATTTATCGTGTCGTATGTGTTGAGTTTGTAATAAACTTATTAAAGCCTTTGTCATCGATGAAGGAATGGAATTGGTAGGTGCTAAAAGGGTATTGAGTAGAGTTTGTTTTGTTTTGTTCTGTTTTTTGCGGTACGCAGGAGAGGCTCCGGACGCGCAGGCTCAGCGGCCATGGCTCACGGGCCCAGCCGCTCCACGGCACGTGGGATCTTCCCGGACCGGGGCACGAACCCGTGTCCCCTGCATCGGCAGGCGGACTCTCGACCACTGCGCCACCAGGGAAGCCCTTGAGTAGAGTTTTAATGGTGTTCATAGTACTTTGGAAAAAGACACAGCTATGTTTAAAATTATGTGCTGAAATGAAAGCATTTGATGCGGAGACACGGTAATTTGCTGTTTTTGCGTCTTGTGAATGTCAGGAGATAAACTTGCTAAATTAATGACAACTGGAATTACAGTGATGCCTCGTTTCCATAATTAACGAATATTTAAAGGATTTCATATTAAAATGAGAGGATTTTATAACTTGCTTTTACTTTGATTTCCTGGAAAATAGGCCCTTGCATCGTGACTTGTTAGGAGATTTTGTAGTTAATTTTCATTGCTGCCGTCGCTTTTCACGAGTTTCTAGTTTTCTGGTAAGATGTTGCCAGTTGATCTAAAAAGAAAGAAAAATGTAATCTGCCTGTGTGCACGTGTTTCATGACCGTGTAAAGGGAAGCCAGGGAGGCATGCTGGGTGTTGCCTGTGTGCACGTGTTTCATGACCGTGTAAAGGGAAGCCAGGGAGGCATGCTGGGTGTTGCCTGTGTGCACGTGTTTCATGACCGTGTAAAGGGAAGCCAGGGAGGCATGCTGGGTGTTGTCCAGGGCTCTGCAGAGCACTAGGTGTCCCGGCTGGTTTGGTGGTGACGGGCTGTGGCTGCACCCCTGAGGTGGACATCACAGGCTTTCTTTCCCTGGGTGCGATGGGGGTGAGCCAGTGCGGGGCTTGCCTCCCTTAGACCTGACGGTTCCAGCGCTAAATCCTGAGCTGCTTGCAAATACGCGGCTTCTCTCTCCTGAGAACGATTTTCAGTCTGGACAGTTTGTCCATAACTTGGTTAAGAAGGAACTTTTGCCCTTAGTCATCCGTGACGTGTTTAACCATTTGTTTCCCCTGATGTGTGCGTGTAGAGCTGAGCTCTGACCACCCTGCTGCCCACGGCTGCTGGCGTTCATCCCTTAGCAGAGGTCCCAGCGCTTCTGCAGGCCTTCCCTTCACCTGCCACCTGCGTCTCAAGGTACGCGGCTGCCTTTGGGCAGAGGTGCCTCTGGGCATCCCGTACCTCTGTTTAGTCCATCAACTCTCAGGGTTTGGGGCCCTCACCCATTACTGGGGAGCCCAGGGAGCTTTTGTTTATGTGGGATTTGTCTGTTACACTTACCTCATTCGAAATTAGAACTGAGAAATTAAACTCTATATATTAATCTATTCAAAAATAGCAATAATAAGCCTATTTCAAAAATAAGTTTTTATGAAAAAATAGCTCAGTCTATTTTGTATTTCAAACAAAAGAAGTTAGGATAGGGGTATTCATTTTTTGGTATGTCTTTCATGTCTGCCTTGATAGAAGACAGCTGAATTTTATAGCTGCCTCTGCTTTTAGTCTGTTGTGATACGTTGTTTCAGTGAAGTATATGGAAGAAAATCCAGCCTTACAGAAATATGTAGCTGGGAAAGGGAGGAGTGTTGTAGTAGCCTTTCAGGAAATTGTGGATGCTCTTTGATGCCTCTCCAGAACTGGACAGTAGTAGTTTCTTAAACGTTAATTGCAGGATGGAATCTGAAACCTCATCAGTGGAGTTTTGGTGAAACTCCGTGAAATCCGTTGCTTTCTCTTGCATTTTGAATAAATCTTTTACCCATGTGTGAATTTGTAACCTCTTGCATTGGTCATTGAGAAAAATATTGATTGAATTACGTAGATCTAATGTCCGTATATCTTACTACACAAATGTTTTATCTTCGATTGGTAGTTAAATTGATCCCCTTGAACCCAACAACTCATTTTTGTTTAATGTATTTATTTATTTGTTTATTTTTGGCTGTGTTGGGTCTTCGTTGCTGCGTGCAGGCTTTCTCTAGTTGCGGCGAGCGGGGGCTACTCTTTGTTGTGGTGCGCGGGCTTCTCATCGCAGTGGCTTCTCGTTGCAGAGCACGGGCTCTAGGCGCGCGGGCTTCAGTGGTTGTGGCTCGCAGGCTCTAGAGCACAGGCTCAGTAGTTTTGGCACCTGGGCTTAGCTGCTCCTCGGCATGTGGGATCTTCCCAGGGCTCGACAGGGCTCGAACCTGTGTCCCCTGCACTGGCAGGCGGATTCTTAACCACTGCGCCACCAGGGAAGTCCCACAATTCATGGTTTTGAAAATAGAAATCTATGAAAGGATCAGGCTTTTTGATGTAATTTGCTTTTTAAATTCGCTTTAAAAGTTGAGTGACAGTACATTTTGTAGAAATAAAGAAGTCATAACTTTGTCATTGACCTTTATTAGCATCTGGTGGCATAATTTGGCTTAAATTTAGTATTTTTTGTATCTACAATCAATTCTTATTTCAGGTGGCACTATCCAGCTTGTCAGTTATTTCTGTTATTTTCCCACAGCCAAGCAGGGTGCTCTGGGGTTCCTGGGTGACACCCCTGCTTTTTCCCTTCAGCCGTGGGTGTGGACCCACCAGGAAACAGCAGAGTGAAGTGGGTGGACACGGAGTGACTCAGCCCTCGAGGGATGTCAGTGACAAAACGGGCTTTTATGGACATTATTCCTTTTTTGGGGTTTTTTGGGTAACCTTTCTGAGCACACTTGTGAACAACTCGGCCCCCTTTTGATAAACGTAAACCTTATTCTACCCCTTCCCAATCCGGTCTTTTTCTCTCTCTTTCTTCCTTCCTCCCAGTAACTCGGTATCACATATAGGATAAAACACATTTTTCGTCTGTGCTGAAAAAGCTTTGCCTTTTGTGACTTGTATCATGAAAACCAGCGGGGCTTGTTGTTTTCCAGGTGGACGGTTGTAACATCATATGTGCTGGGATGCCTCCCTTGCCGCCCCCCACTTGCAGTGCTCTGTTTCACAGATTGTGTTTGGTTGGGGAGCAGCATATAGGATTCAAAAAGTGAGTGTATATCTTTCCGTTGGGATTTTGTGCCAATTGTCATGTAAGGTGGGTGGTGCTGACCCGATGTGGCGGGTGTACCTTTGCTGGGGAACCCGCAACGCTGGGTTTCGGGGTGAGCTGCGGGGAGACCAGCCTCGGGAGCTGGGCATGAGTCCCCGCAGATGAACGCACGTTCCCGGGGCCAGGCTGTTGTCTGTAGAAAGCCTGCCCAGAAATCCTCCCTCCCGAGTGTGGTTTGGATACAGTTTACTGAGGAAATTAAGGAGCCTCCTGTGTGTTACCAGGAAGTCTTGGCTGGAACTTTCCTCGGTGAAAAATAATTTGTAAATTTAGTAACTTTTCGGAGCTGATTTTGAAAGGATGTTAGAATGAAATCTGATGATACTAGTGACAAAGCACATGACAGAGCAGACAGGCTGGAGCCGTCGGGGCGACGTGAAAAGGAAGATCGCACAGCAGAAGTCCGTGCTCTCCTCCACCTCCACCCGTGGGGATGTAAATATCTGGTCTGCTTGGCAGTTACGTCCCCGACGCAGGGAACAGTGACTCATCGCAGCCGGAGGAAAGCACCTTCCCTTCAGAGTGCCCAGCTCCTGGACTGACTCCGTGTTGACCAGGAGCGCTTGCTGCCCTGTTAGGTCCTGGCCTGCAGCGTGACTCGGCTGATTGTTCCACTCGCTCAGCAATTCTGTTTTTCTCTGGCGTTGCGGTGTGAGCAGACTTTCCAGGCCTGCCCACCCTTGGTTGGCCGGGCAGGGATCTCCTGGAGTCTGGAACGGCCTGCAATGATAGAAGCGGCCAGCAGGGCAGCCCGGGTCCTGCGTGGCTGTTGACGCTTGAACTGTGGCGAATGTGACCAAAGAACTGAATTTTAATTTTTTTAATTTTTTTTTTTTTTGGCTGCCTCGCGCGGCGTGTGGGATCTCAGTTCCCCGACCAGGGATCAAACCCGCGCCCCCTACAGTGGAAGCGCCGAGTCTCAGCCACTGGACCGCCTGGGAAGTCCCTGAATTTTAATTTTTATTTCATTTTTCAGTTAATTTAAGTTAAACTGACTGCATGTGCCGAGGCCCCCCGGGTGCTCTTGGGGACGTGGTAGGTCCATGGGTGCCCAAGCCCAGGGGTGTGGCCGCTGCCTCAGTTTACCCGCTCGCCTCCGAGGCACGAGTCTTGCTTTCCGCCGTGCGCTTCGAAATGCAGGGATGGGAAGGCCTGGTCCAGGCCATGGGGTCAGGTTGTGTGCAGGGCAAGCAGCCCTTCCGCAGAGGGGTCCCCTTCCCTGTCTGCACCCAGTCCGGATGGACGGTTCCGTTTTTCCCTTTGTTGCCCTTGTTCTTGATGCCAGAGGAAGAAAGTGAGAGAGTCTGAGACACGACCCCTGTGAATGGCAGGTAAAGATGGAGACAGATTTGCAGCTTTGAGGGAAATTAAAAAAAACCCTCTCCCTGGCCCTTCATAGCCCTGGGTTTACGGTACGTGTTGGTTACGGATGGATCCCCTGCGAGTCCAACTCCTCAACGCCAGTGCTTACGTTTCTGTCCTTGCAGACTTTTAACTCCTTCGCAGGCGGACGTGTGCCTGTCGCCTGTCCATGTGGACGCCTGCTCGGACAGGGTGGTGCTGCCCCGTGTGCCCGCATGGGGCCCACGCGTCAAGCCCTCGGGGCTTCCCAGGGTCAGCCGCCATACCGTGAGAGCGCTGGTCCGTGTCTGTCCCGCTCAGGGAGCTGGAGGTTCCGTGAGGGTGGCGCTGTGTCCCCAGGGCCAGCACGCACCTGGCCCTTGGGAGGCGCTAAGCGTCGGCTGAGCGTTTACCCATGTACCTGACCTTGTGTGGCCTGCAGGCAGCTGGAAGGGTCCATTCCAACAGCTTGCTCGTGGAAAGTACAAAATAGGGGTTTCTGATCAGTGGTGCCGATGCCGGGAACCAGGCCGGCACTGTCCGGTGTCATGTCCCCTCGTCCCTACCCGCTGGTTAGCTCAGCCTCTGGCGGCAGTGGTGTCTACACCAGGCCTGCCGGGAGGTTGTGCGGGGGCGTGTGATGGGCTTGGGCTGCCCCGAGGAGACTGGAGCCGCTCCGTTGTAGCCAAACCCCCCAGGCTCCCGTCGGTCAAGTCTTCCCGGTGCACGGCCGCACCCACTCATTGACCGGCTCCCACAGGGCACAAGAGCCTAAGGCGGCTTGCACAGCGCGCTGTTCACCGCACACGGCCACGGGCCACAGCCAGCACCCCTGTGTGCCTGGCTCCCTTTACACAGAGCCCCCATGTTTCTTGTTACGCTGAATCCTGGGCATTTTATATGTTTCTTTAGGGGATGGTTAATGTGCTGGATCTTTTTTCCCTCGTTATTTTCTGAAGGGTCAGTGCTCACGGGTAGGAAAGAGGGGCCTCTTCTGCCTTCGTACTACAGTCTGTATTTCCTCAGAACAAGGATGCTTCCATAACCGCTGTCCTGGCAGTGAGTTCAGGAAACGTCACAGTAACTGTGACGCTTTATCACATCCTCAGCCCAGATGCCACTTCTGCCAGTTGTCTGGCGGCCTCCTTCGTGGTTTCCTGCGCCGTCCAGGCCGGATCCAGGCTGGAGGCTGCGCTCAGGTGCCCATCCCCTCAGCCCTGCTCGTGTCCACAGGAGTTATCTTATCGGATGTCTTTCAGTTTAGGTTTGTCTAATCTGACAACATCCTGATCAGGTTCTGGTGAAGCATCTTTGGCTGAAATGCTAGGAAGGGGTCGTGTGTCCTTTTGGGGGGTGTCACCCAGGCGCATGGGGCCTTCTCGATGTGGTCACTTGGTTTAGGTGTTGTCAGGCTACTCCACCAAACAGTTAACTGTTTTTCTCCTTGTAATTAATAAGTAATTTTTGCGGTACTGGAATAAAATGTTAATTTCGTATCCAGCCACGTTTACCATTTCTAGTAACAGTTTTTAAATTCACTTTTCAGATGCGTTTTCTAGGTCATAATCTTCACCTGCACATAATGATTATTTTTGTCTCTTTCTTCCACTATTTCATGTCTCATTGGCTTCTGTTGCCTTGTTCAGTTGGCTGTAGCCTCCAGGTGTGGCTAAATAAATACCATGATGATGGGCTCCTTTCTCATTTCTAGCCTGACAAGGAGAGCTTACAAGCTGGTTCAGAGCAAATGGAGCTTTGCTGCTGAGATCCACTTTCTTCTTTTTCCCAGATTTCATTAGGTTTTTTTTTTATTGAAATATAGTTGATTTACAATGTTCTGTTAGTTTCAGGTGTACAGCAAAGTGATTCAGCTTTATATACACACACACACACACATACATACGTATACACACGTGTGTGTATATATATTCTTCTTCAGATTCTTTCCCGTTATAGGTTATTACAAGATACCAAATACAGTGCCCTGTGCTGTACAGTAGGACCTGGAAATCCACTTTCTCAAGGCAGCCTTCCCGACGTTCCTCTGAGGGAGGTCCCACAGGAGCGCCCCCCAGCGCCCCAGGGTGTCACCGTCTCTTTGTTGTTACCGGCGGGTTTATAGTTAATCATCGTTTGGCACAGTCTGAGTGTCAGGGGAGCAGGGCTGCACTTCTGGTTCGTTACTGTAAACCCGGTACCTACCAGTGTGTTTGCCACATAGTCGGCAGTTCATAAATTCTTGGCAAAATTAATACACAAACAGTAGAGGTCTGAATGCAAAGCTGAGCCGGCCAAAGAAAGTGGCTGAAGGTTATATAGTAGCTTAGCTTTGAAAAGACCTGGCCGGCATACCTCCCAGCTGGGTGCCCTCGAACAGGTGACCTAACTCAAGCTCCCGTTTCCTCATCTGTAAGATGGGCACGCTGCCCACTTCCTGGGTCCTGAGAACTGGAAGCAGTGTGTTCACAGCCCTCGCCGCAGTGCCTGGCGCTAGACACACCCGGCGCAAGCCCCCGTCGTTGTCGTCGTCCCTGCTGTCCCTGTGACCACGTAGGAGAGGGACTGTGTTTGCTTGGTGAGGCGTCTGGCGTCGGCAGTGAGATCTGGGCTGTTGCTGGGGAAGCCGTTGCCGTGCCTCAGGCTGGTCGCGCTGGGGCGGACTGGCCCTGTGCTCTCTCACCAAGGCGCCAGTCGCTAGTGGGGCTCTGTAGAGGGTGGCCTTCGTGCGTGGGCTGTGGGGCGGGCTCGGCTCCAGCAGGATGCCTCCCGGCTGCTAAGGGCGTACGATCAGAGTGAATTAGGAGGGTGTGTGTTCTTGTGCTTCTCTGAGCTGCTTGCCCGGACGGAGGATGGGATCTCAGAGCACGGGGGATTTTACCTTGAATCGGCTTGAGTAGCCTCTGCAGGGTACGGGGACTGGCTCACACTCGGGCAGGACACCGAGAGACAGGCAGGGCCGGGGCCTTGATCTCAAGCCAGCCTCGGATTCGCTGTTCGTCACCGCGGTGTTCTGTCCCCCACCAGCTGGGATGCAGGGCATCTGGCAAAGGAAAAGCTGTGACTTGGAGACGGATGCCCAGAACTGATGAAACAGCTCACATGTACCGCAAGGCATTTAAAAAATACAGAAAAGTGTAGAGGATAATGTAACGCGTCCTTGTTCACGTCCTGTCATATTTTTTTTAAATAAGAAAAACGACACACTACGGTTGACATTGGGGTCCTCTGAGTTCCCGAGACCCGTAGGAGTTTGATTCTAGGCCTTTCTCGTACCTTCCACACCCAGAGACATCTGCAAGTGATGGTTCGTTTAGTTGTGTGTGTGGCGGGGGGGTGGTGGGGGGTGATTTACACAAGTCGCGTCATACAGTCTACTTCGTTACACTGTGTGTGTTTTCCACGGCTCCAGAAAGACTGCTTCGTGGGTGAGACTGTCAGACACATAACTGACTGTGTCTTCGCGGCCCCACCGTCTGACCACAGCCCTTCCCGGCCCTGTGGCCTCCTTCCCGGCATTCCTTCCCCTATTCTCGTCGCTCTAGCCTCTCAGCCCCCGTGCGCCTGCGCGCTCCCGGGCCTCAGACGGAGCATCCCTGCCCGCCCTCCGACCCGTTGGCTCCGGCTCCTGTCCCATCCCGGGGGCCCCGGGCTCACCTGCAGCCGCCTCCCCTGAGCTCCCGGCCGGATCTAGGGGCCCCTGCGCGTCTCCATGCTGGACCTGGACGGAACCCCTGCCCACACCCCAGCGGCCTTTAGGTTCCTGAGGTCTCTGGTTTCCTTTCCTTGGGAGCGCTCCTGTGTGTAAGGCGCTACGGGGATGGGTGTGCGGGGCGAGCAGGACACACTGCCTCCCCGCTCCTGAGAAGCAGGAGGGCGACACTGTGACCACAGAGAGCGAGTGACGGTGTGACTTCAGGGGGTGCGGGCACAGTGAGGAAGGCCCCGCAGGAGGCGGGGGAGACGGTGGGTGGCAGGCCTTCCTGGGAAGCCACATCTTAACTGAGGTCTGAGTTACGAGCTGGTTACAGGGAAGAGTCAGGGCAGAGGCTCGGGGGCCACGGTGGGGTGCTCTGATGGGGAAGCCAGAGATGGAGCGGACAGCCTCGGGGTCCCCCTGCAGGTTCAAAGGAGAGAAGTGATGTGGGCACCGCCAGGGCCACCCAGTGGGACGGACCGTGGGGGGCCACGCTCAGGCATGAGGACCGGGGTGCTGGCTGCGGCCGTGGCCAAGGCTCGTAACGCTGAAGGCCATTCGGGACGTGGCCCGTGGGCTGGGTGACGGGCTGCCTCTGAGGGTGGGGGAGGGTGGGGGAGGATGGCCCCCGGAGCCCCCAGGGGTGGCCGGCGGCCTCCAGCTCAGGTCCTCAGCCTACACAGGTGCGTCCCGCGTCGCCTGACCTTGTCGTGGGGTGGCAGGGAAGTGGACACACGATGTCCGGAGCCCAGGAGACGGGTGGATTTGATTCATCTGAGCGTCAGTGCCAGACATTTTTAGGAAGGGTTGTTTTATTCTGTGTGGTAAAACTAAAAGCATCAGTAATAAACCACATGATTTGGGGGAAGCCCCGGCCCAGGGACTGGGGCTCCATGACATGCAGAGTGGTACCTGCTCTGCGGGAAGTTCCTCCAGGATCTGGACGTGTTTCCAGCTCATCTTTCGCGATGCAGCGCCTGTGGAACAGTCCATGATAACGGGGGAAACTACCTGACCCATGATTCCACTTGCAGAAGGGAGTTTGTGAGAGCCACGTAAGATAAAGCTTACAGAGGCTGAAAACCCTGCTAGTCGCTGATACAGAAAGCCAGACATCGTAGAGAAATTGTGTGGTTTTTTGTTTGTTTTGAGAGTAGCTATCTGAATCTTTGGAAAATCGGCTACTACTCACTTAATAAAATAACCTGGGAGGGAAGTACTCAGACAGTGGACGGTGCGGCTTCAGATCCTGCCCTTGGAGCCTTTTTGACGGCAGCAGCGCTGAAAGCATCTCGCTCACAGGATTATGAGTAAACGTTCTCTTTGTTTCTGAGCCCCACGGGCTGAGATCCAGCCCACAGTGGGCTTGTCCAGATGTCAGCGAAAAGGCTGGGGCAATGGCTGGAGCCTTTGGTCGTCCCTCAGCCCGGGTTCTAGGTGCCCTTCCTTCTACGTGCCAGGCTGTGAGGTGCGCGGCTCCCGGGCCTCTCGTGGGAGGTGCGCGTGTGCACCGTGGCCCAGCCGCAGCCCCGGCAGCACGGGGGCGGGGGGGGGCCCGTCCCACCCTGGCCAGCTCCTCGCCGACTCCCCAGCCCCACGGAGACCTTGGCTTTGTCCACCGCTTCCGAGTGAAACCCGGAGGATTTGTCTCTAGCCGCCGAGCGCCTTCTATGTGCCAGGGTCTGTCCTCGGCCCCAGTCACCGTCTACGAGGGACAGGCACAGGGCCGGCCGCGTCCACCCGCAGGGGCGCTTCTTCCCGGGCCCCGAGATGGCGTCTCTCTCCAGCCCACTGTCACACTGGGTCCCAGGAGCCCCTGGCCTGGTGTGGTGTTCTGGGGTGGGCGGGTAGGGCCGTGAGGATGGACCGCAAGACAGAACAGCTTCTCCCTCCTGTTTTATATGTTGTGCTAACTTGTAAGACTTTCCCTGATGTCATTTTGATCTATGAGCTTGGATCCGTGCGGCGCATTTAATTTTTCTAAAGCAGATTGTTTTTGTTTGTTTCTTAAATGCCCGTGAGATTTGCAGTGGTATCACTGGCCGCTGTACGCAGCGGGAAGAGCACAGGCTGTGACACCGAGGCCCGCAAGGAGGTCTCTCGGTGATGCGGTGAGAGGTGGTCAGCTGGGCCCCGGGCGGGGAGGGCGCGTCGTGGCAGCGCAGTTCCCGGTCTCCTCTGGGCCTCCTTCTCCTCAGCGGGCGTCCCGAGCTCTGCCTGCCCCTGAGACTCCGTGAGGCCCCCACCTCTCCCGTGTCCCTGCCACCCCGGGCCAGGACACCCCAGGCCGCTCGTCTCCCACGTCAGCTACCCCAGAGCCTCAGCCACCCTTCTAATTGCGTGGCGTCAAATTGACCATCTTCACCATTTCTAAGTATAAGTTCAGGGGCATCCAGTGCATTCACATTGTCGTGCAGCCGTCACCACCATCCATCTGCAGAATTTCTCATCTCCCCAAACTGCAACTCGGTCCCCTCTGACCGCCAACGCCCCAGCCCGCTCCCCCAGCCCCTGGCACCCGCCCTCTGTGGGCCTGACCCCTCTCGTATCCCTGTTTGCCCTTAGCTTTCACGCTGCTGTCGGTCCAGGCGGGTACAGCCTTTAACTTAAGTGTTTCTCACACACCCATCCCTGCTCAGTGGCCCCAGCGCCCAGTGCCTTCCCTGCCATGCCCTGCCTGGAGCGCGTCCACCTTCTTCCGTGGGGTCACCCAGCGTCACTGCCTCGGGGCTGGGTTGGGGCACTCACTGTCTGCACTCTGTTTCCCCACGTGTTCCTGTAGTTTATAATCGTTTATTTCCTATATGATGTATTTGTGTGTCCTCCTCTCCCCACTTCCTGCCCCATTCATCTAGAAGGCCCTGAGGGCGAGGGTGTGTGTGGAAGTGTTTCTGCTGCGGTTCCTAAGAATTTATCTGGGCCTTTTCCCCCCGCTGAACACGTGGCCCTCCCGTCAGCTCACAGAGGGGCAGTGGGTGGGGAGGGTCTCAGGACTCGGGAACCACCCTTGGAATAGCCCTTGTCAGACAGGCCGCCCACCCAGATACTGGCAGCCCCGGGAGTGCCCTGCCCTCACCCCCGGGAGTGCCCTGCCCTCACCCCCCGCCCCCGCCCGCCCGCACCCACGCACCACCCCCCCCCCCCCCCCCCGCCCTGTCCCCGCCCCATCACCATCCCCGTCTGGCGTCTCCCGTGCTCTCTGCTCCGGCATCGCTCATTGTTTATCATCTGCAAGTAGGGGACCCCGATGAGACGTTCAGCCCGTATTTGGGGATACTTAATTCTTCAAGTTTCTTCTGATACACCTCTAGCCTGTAAGGGATTGAACCATAATCCTGCCATTTGGGGAGTCGATGCCTGTGGTCGTGTTTCCCTTTCCTGAGCAGTTCTGCCAGTTTCTTTGTTTAACTCCTTGTACTCTTCATCTTTTCAGACTTCACCTTTTATAATTTTCAGAGTTGTAATTTCAATTTGTTCACTGTCATTTAAGCAGACAAGGAAGTTTGACTTTTTTTTTTTTGCGGCGCTCGGGCCTCTCACTGCCGTGGCCTCTCCCGCTGTGGAGCACAGGCTCTGGACGCGCAGGCTCAGCGGCCACGGCTCACGGGCCCAGCCGCTCCGCGGCACGTGGGATCTTCCCGGACCGGGGCACGAACCCGTGTCCCCTGCATCGGCAGGCGGACTCTCAACCACTGCGCCACCAGGGAAGCCCTAAAGTCAGTAACTTTTTAAAGGAGCAGACGAGGGTCTCTTTGGAGAACTCTTCTATCCACAGTGACTTTTTTCCAGAGGATTCCATATTACTAACATGGTAGTTTAACACCAAGTTAAAAGTCTTGAATTCTCAAGCTTTTTGGAGAGCTTACTTTATCAGCCTGCATTCTCTAATTTTCTTAAAAGTCAAAATTGTTCAGTGTTCTTTCCGGAGGATCCAGTATTTAAAAGAAAGCAAAAAAAAAAGAAGAAGAGTGCACTTTAGCTTTGATGTTACATATCTATGCAGCCTTTATTTTTTCAAACTTCTTGGTGTCGCATACACGCTGACAGAAAATTTGGGAAATACAGAAGTGTGGGAAGGAGAAAAGCCGTGTACAACTGCTCTTCACCGAGGTTCCCGCTATGGCATTCAGCGTGTTTTCCTCGTGCCCGTTTCCTTTTAAAAAACCAGAGCAGTCACTTTGCTGAAACTGCATATTTGCAATCACTACTGCTGGGGGGGCGGAATTCAATTAGCCAGGGGCTTTAAAGCACCTTTTTCATGTTAACGTCTGTGTGGCTGAGTAGGTTAGGATCCTGCGCCCGTCCTGAGTTGGGAGCCCCAGCAGGGTCTCGAATGCGGGTGGGCGGTGTGGCCCGGCTCTCAGAGGCCACTGGACACTGACAGCCGTGGCCAGGCCGAGTCAGGGCAGGACCTGGCTTCTGTTCTTCCCTCCCCACCCAGCTCCATCATCGTGGGCCCTCATTTCTACCAACTGGATCGAATAATGCTCATGGTAACCAAAACCAATATGTGATTTCTAATTTTTTCTGGATTGTCGTCAGCGTGGAGAAATGTGGAAGATAAAAGATGCATCTTGTTAGGGACTTATCACGGGGTGGCGTGTTTGGAAGCGTGAGGGATTATTTCCTTTGCTCTAAGTGCCCTTGAGTCCTGTTGGACCCCGAGGTCAGGGCTGGTCCTTCCTTCGCCTGCCTGGGTACCACACCCCATACATCCTCTCCTTGCATAGGTGGCTCCTTCTCAAGGGGCCCACAGAGACGTCCCACTGTTCCGGAAACTCTTTGCAGCAGGGTCTACAAAGAATTTTGTTGGAACCGAACAAGTCACACAAGAGCTCGTTACTTGTTATAAGGTATAACTTAGCTGGTTTATACCTTAACTGAACTCCATTGCATTTTCTTTGTAAAAATGAAAATTAAAACCTAAGGGTTTCCTGCCTTCGTCCCGAGCAGATCGCGGGGCGGTGATACTGGGCGGAGCGTCAGCCTCCAGCCTCCGGGAGAGAAGACTGTGTGCCGGGTTTTCCATCCGGTGCCCTGGCCCTGTGGCGGCAGACGCTGCTCAGACACTAAGGAGATCCAGGCCGGAGGCTGGCTGTGTCGCGAGGGTGGGTGTGTAGCCCTGAGAAGTGTCTGGCTCAGTTTTTATATCAGAGAAAACCATTCTGACGAATAGGCCATCAGGGATAAATTGATGCGTTTGAGGCTGCAGTTTACATGACAATTAAGCCAGTTTGGTTTATCCCCACGCTGCTGAAACCAGGCTTCTCCCTGCACAGTTATTCAGTGTTATTAATCTGTTTTATGACCCACTTTCCCCAAATGGATCGTTTCTTCTCCGCGGTGCTAAAATACGTGCAGTTGTGGGGATCTGCGGTAGCGAGCTAGTGGTTTTAAGAGCCACCACGGAGGGCCAGCTGTTTGCTGTGGGGGGGGGTGTCCCTCCGCCTCCCCCGTCTTCTGCTCCACGCGTGTGGAAGCATATTGTCCATCGGCACTGTTTCCAGGTCTCCTGCCAGTTCTGAGTTGAGTGGAGGGAGAGCCAGGCCCCACCGCTTGGACGCATGCTGGGGATTGGCTGGGAGATGTGGCGGCCTTTTCTCCCAGCCTCCCGGGATGTTAGGAATGTGCTCTGGGGAGGGCCTGAGTCAGATACAGGCCTTTTCACATTCTGCCTGTGCTGATAGCTGCTCGCTGGGCTTTGTTGTGTGCTTCCTCCAGGACAAAGCCGGGGGTCTCTAAACAAGCCCCGCTGCTTCATAAACCGCAGCTGGTTACCGGAGAGGACCCCGGCTCCCTGAGGAAACCTGGGCTAGCTTCCTGACTCTCTGACCCAGCTTCTGTTTTATCAGTGGCCTGCGGTCAGTCGGAGAGGGCCGCAGAGAAACACCACTCCCTTGGAAAAGGTTGAAAGGGTTAAAGCTTGACCTTAAATGATGGAAAGTTATTTTCTTGGTTTACTGTGGAATACCGTGTGACAGAACGACAACCGAGGTAACGAAAGTGTAGCAAGTTGGTGTAATAAAAACACGGACGTTTGCTCCAAATGGTGTAAACTTCAACTTGCGTGTGATCTTGGGAAGGAACTTTCTCCCGGACATTTGGTGAAGCCCTGGCTGCTGGGGGTGGCCCCCGGCCCCTGGCTTCCCCCCTCTTGGGGAGTTCGGGGGGTGGTGAGGGTGGCAGTGAAGCGCTGCTCCTGGCTGGTGACATGTGGACTCCGGGTGAGCGCTGGGTGTCGCCTGGAGCCTCGTCTGCACTGTCGGGCCCCCCTGCAGCCCCGAAGCCAGCCGCCCTCCACCTCCACCCCGCAGGGGGTTGCCGGCTCAGGGGGCCCTTTGCTGGGCCCGTCGTCCTCTTTATTCTCTGGCGCAGCGTCCACCACCTTGCTGCTGTGTCACGGGCCTCCTTGCCCGGGTCACAAGCCCCATCTCCTCGGAGAGTCCATCATTTTCATTCTTGGGGCCCGTGCGGGGCCAGCACTTGCTTGTCAACAAGCGCTCAGTACCTGCGTTGGTGAGTGAAAGGCTGAGCGGACGCCCGGTGGACCAGACGGCCCTGCCCGGGCCTGGGGACCCGGCCACCGGGCAGGCCTCACCCACGTCCTCCCCACCTGGAATGCTTCTTGCTTTTGTGACAGCACCTGTGACCTGCGAGGCATGACAGGGCAAAGTTTCAGAATTGAACTTTGGTTAATTTTGCCACCGTAGAGTTCAAGTTGCCCGTTAGGCCGTTGGCCCAAGCGCTTGAGCGGTGAGATTCCTCAGTGCGAGGACAGCCCGTGGGTGGGGACAGGGGACAGTAGGGGCGAGGGCCCGTGCTCCGGTCAGAGCTGCTCTGAAGCCCAGTGGCAGCACGGAAATGACTTTTTAAAATAAATTTCGTGGGGGTAGGTTGATTCAGCAGGAGTTTTTTATGGTTTTATTGTCAACTTTGTTTCACAAAATCCAGTTTCTTTGTTTCATGCTCTGAGGAGTTAGGAGGTCAGAGCTCGCACAGGAGCTGCCCTTTGCTCTCTGGGTGACTTGGTGACTTTGGAGGGTGGCCTGTGCCTCTTAGCCATGGTGTCCTGTCTGCAGAGCAGTGAGGATGCCAGCTTCCCTCTGAGATCACGGCCGCCTCAGTGAAGGTTCTGTTTAAAGGAAGTTTCCTTCCAGGACCCACACGTTGGCTTCAGGGACAGTGCGTCCGTCCGGGTTTTAATCGGCATTTGGATTAGGGGCGGAGTGCTGGGAATCTGTGTCGACGACCGTCTGGTGCTTGTAATGAAAACATCGCCGTGGCCCTCGTTTCTGGCACCGCAGGCTGTCTGGTCCTGACCCCAGCACGCGGGGGCCAGGCTGGCTGCTCCGCGGCGAGAGGGGCCTGATCTGTCTGTGTGGCCGAGGCTGCTTTTAATAGAAACTGAACTCAGAGCCTCTTCTCTCCCCCACGTGGAGTTACACGTCTCAAGTTTCTCCCCCTTCGTTGTCTTCCATCTGTCATTGTAGTTACTTATCGCTGTCCTGTTCTCACTTCTCCTGTTCTGTGTCGTTCCTCCTTGGTGGTGGGTGTGTGTGTGCGTCAGTGGATGTGACCGATGGGTGCTGGTTGGCCACTGCCCTCACCCTTGGGGTGTATGGAGAGCAGGTTGCGATTCCTGGACCTCAGGGAGTTTCGGAGCTCAGAAGGGCCCTGGAGAACACAGAGCAGAGGCACCAAAGACCCTGACCCATGAGTCGGTTACAGGTGCAAAGCTGGGACTGGACCCCGCATCTCCTGACCCTTAGTCACCATTGCTTTTTCTACTAAAACAGCCTGTTTCTTTGGGATGTTGTGACTAAGACGGTCTATTCTAGTTCAGTGTAAGAATCATTGTGCTGGCGTATGTCCTGCAGGTACCACCAGAAACACGAGGGCAGTGAGTTCCCACCCCTCTGCACAGGGCAGCTCTGGTCAAGCAGAGGTGAAGGCTGCTTGTGGTCTGTGTTGTGATGCATCAGTCAGGGAGGCGAGGGTGTCGTAACAAATGTACCAGCGGCTCGAACACGGAGGAAGTAAGTCGCCAGCCCCTTCCAGGTGGTACAGGGAGGAGAGCGCCTTCCCACGGGGCCGGAACGGGAGCGGGCACGCTGCCTTCCTCGAGCCTTGCCCCAGAGATGGTTTGTATCCCCCGCTGACATTTCCTTGGTGAGAACGAGTGTCAGGGACGCACAGAACCACACGGGATGCTGAGAAATGTTTAGCTCTGTGCCCCGAGCAGCTAGCGGTCACTGTGGTGAGAGGGGGTGCTGTGGATGTTGCAGGGGCGGGGGTGCCCCCCGTGGGCCTCAGACAGCTTGGCAGGTGGGAGGGTGGGAACGTATGCTCAATCCCAAGGTCCGTGGGGGACCCCTGGAGGCTTCATAGTAAGCAAGCGATGCGATTAGCCCGTGTTTCAGGAACAGAACCCAAGTCAGCACCAGCCTGCAGATGGGAGCGTAGTGAGGTGGGCACTTTGTGAGGAAAGACCTAAACACCAAACCCGTAGGAGAGCCACGAGGGCGGCGGTAACTGCGTGTGTTTCCTGGCCCTTGGCGCGTGCCCTGTGCGCGTCACACGCAGTCTCACGGTTATCGCCACGGCCCCACGAGGTAGGTGTGGTGTGTGTTCCCACGCTTGACAGAGGACGGGCCTGGTTTAGAGAGAGGAAGGACCTTCCCGAGGCCACACAGCTCTGGATCACCAGCAAGCAGACCTTCAGATGTGCAGAGGAGGAGTGCTGTGGCCCCAGGGGACAGGGGCCAGGCATCAGGGCTCAGGGCTGGAGACGCGAGCTGGGCCTCAATGAGCTGGTGTTGGTTAAGGTGGACTCAGGGTGTGCGTGGGGCAGGGACCCAGGTGACAGGGAATCAAGATGTGCTTTTGGAGGGAGGTCAAGATGGGTGGGACTAGAGCCGGAGGGCTGGTGCACAGAGGCGGGACAGTGGCAATGGGGTTGGGGGGGGGGGGGTGGGCTCTGGAATTCTTTCCCAGCGAGGCCGAAGCCAGGCACATGGTTCTTAGATATTTGAGGTAGATTGTTTGTGCTTATTTGTTACTTGCCCTCATGCGTGAGACAGGCCAGGAGAGTGGGGACGAGGTCCGAGCCGACGTTTTGCATCTCATGCGTGGTCCTGCCGGGTGCGGTGCCCACTCCAGCGTTCGGTGCCTGCTCGTAAGTGTGGTTACTTTATTTATTTGTTTATTTATTTTTGGCAGCGTTGGGTCTTTGTCGCTGTGCGCGGGCTTTCTCTAGTTGCGGCGAGCGGGGGCTACTCTTTGTTGCGGTGCGCAGGCTTCTCGTTGCGGTGGCTTCTCTTGTTGTGGAGCACGGGCTCTAGGCACGCGGGCTTCAGCAGTTGTGGCTCACGGGCTCTAGAGCGCAGGCTTAATTGCTCCGTGACATGTGGGATCTTCCCGGACCAGGGCTGGAACCCGTGTCCCCTGCGTTGGCAGGAGGATTCTTAACCACTGCCCCACCAGGGAAGTTACTTTAGACAGAAACGTGCGGGGTGCTGTGAGTAGTGTCTGCTTTGTGTGTAGTTTTGATAGCGCTGGTTTTGAATAATACAGGCTGAGGACTGAGCCGCCCTCTGGAGAGTGGGGCTGGCCTTCGCTAGGGCTTCCCAGCACCACTCGCCCTGTGTGTACAGAGCAGCATCGCCCACGGCAGTCTGATCATTTACTACCATCGAGGGATAAGCATTTCTAAGACACAGTGAAACCCATTTGTTCTGCCTTTCATACGTCCTTGGGAAAGAATACTGATAGTTGACAATCAGACCGCCACTCTGTGGATTCTGGGTTTATTCTTGTAATCTTGAAAATGGTCCTGTTGTCTGCCTCGGATTTAAACGTGCCAGCTGCCTGGCTTCTCACTGTACAGCTGGGGTTTTCTGTCCTCTCACCTTGCCAACCTGCTCCTCTCCTGGACGGGTGACAGACGCTTAGTTCTGTTCATGCTTCTGCGTGCATTCAAATCCGTTTATGATTAAACACTGTTCAAACATTCAGGGGGAGTTTTATCGGCGCAGAGTAGGGCTGGGGAGGATGGGGGGCGGGGGTGTGCATCATTTCTCTCTTTTATTTTCAGTTGACAAGAGATGACATTTATTTATTTATCTTTAAATTGTGCTCACAGCTCTGTGACTTCTGCAGAACTACAAACAAGATTTCATTTTAAAATTATGGTAAAAAAAACAGACAATGGTCAGTACTTCTGAGGGGCAGGCCAACTCCCTGGCCCCCTTTGGCTGATAAACTTCACATCCAGATTCATAGTCAGATGCCCAGGTAATTTATCCAAGTAAATTTGTGACTTAAAACAAAAATTTGGGGGGCTTCCCTGGTGGTGCGGTGGTTAAGAATCCGCCTGCCGATGCAGGGGACATGGATTCGATCCCTGGTCCGGGAAGATCCCACATGCCGCGGAGCAACTAAGCCCGTGTGCCACCACTACTGAGCCTGCACTCTAGAGCCCGTGAGCCAGAACTACTGAGCCAGCGCTCTAGAGCCTGAGAGGCACAACTACTGAATCCCACGTGCCACAACTACTGAGCCTGCGCTCTAGAGCCGGTGAGCCACAGCTGCGGAAGCCCACGCGCCTAGAGCCCGTGCTCTGCAACAAGGGAAGCCACCGCAGTGAGAAACCCGTGCACCGCAAAGAAGAGTAGCCCCCGCTCGCCGCAACTAGAGGAAGCCCGCGCGCAGCAACGAAGACCCAACGCAGCCAAAAATATATTTTTTAAAAAAAGCTTATTAAAAAATTCTTTTCCTACCCAATTAATTTGATAGTTGATTACATTTTTAAATAGTCAACAGAGAAAGTTCATAACTGTTCATAACCTTTAACTGTGTAAACTTTAAATAGTGGGAAATGTTTTATATAATTAGTTCAGCACTGTTGAGGGCGGGGCCTTGCGCTGGCCCGGGGTCAGGGCTCCTGGAAAAGCCGAGGCGGGAGAAGAATCAGGAGACGCGCAGCCCACGCAGCTGCTCATCCTAGGAAAGCCCTAAACAGAAGCGTGCTGGGAGCCCTGTCCTCTGATGTCTCAAGCGTCGCTGAGAGGATGCTTTTGAGTGACTCCCGGACCTCATCACAGGGACGGGACGGGGGGCGGTGGGGAGTCGTCTCTGCAGATTAATGGTATCCTGTACCCTCTTGCTCTTCCCACGTTCTGTGCTAATAAAAGTCGGGGTGCTGTTTGTTTTGTCTCGTCTCTAAGGCACATCTTAAGTTCTGATGTAAGTACTTTTTGAGGAGGTGATTCACGGCCGCAGCTCAGAGCTGCAGGTGTGCGGTCACCGCAGCCTCCGTCCCACAGACCCGCCCAGGTGTCTCACCCGGGAGGGGCTCCGTTTCCCCGGACACAGCCGTGGGGAGCGTGTGTTCTCACCTGCCCTGCGGGAAGTCTGTGTGCCGCGGGGGCGCGCGCGGAAGTGCACGGGAAGCGCACGCGGGGGCGCGCGTGCGGAAGTGCAGGTGGAGGCGAGCGCACGCGGAAGCAGAACGCAGTCAGAAGCGCGGCACGCAGCGCTAATCAGCCTTCCCCCCGGGCAGGGAGGGGCGCTTCTCTGGTCAGCTGGGTCTCCTGGCGGAAAATCCTCAGAGGGAGCTTAGCTGGGATTGTGCTGTGTGTCTGGGGGTTTGATCTCAAGGAGGGATCACGACTAACAGCTTCCGTCTGCTGGCAAAGTGTGTCTCAGGGCGAAGCCATTAGTGTGAGGCCCACGTGTGCCACGGGCCCGGCTCCGGGGACATCTGTGTGCCCTGCCGGCCCCGCTCTGCCTGCGCACTGGCCGGGACGCGGGCCTCCTCCGGCCAGGGGCACAGGCTACGAAGCCTGACCTACGAGAAGCCGTCTGTTTAACAGCTTTTGACTTGAGCAGAGCTGAGTTCAGAATGAATGAACGGGATGATGTGAAATACTCTGGTGTTGTGAAACAGGAAACTGCCGGTTCTTTGTTTCTCGCTGTAACTGACCGATGGGATCCAGGTCTTGCCAACTGGCTGAGCAGGGCATGTTACCAAGTTGGGAGCCTGGGGCGGCTCACAGATTCCACCAGCAAGAGCGCCCACATCCACAGCCAGTTCCTGGAAAACGAGAAATGTAGGGAAAACAAGATGAGCGAAAGCAGTGCCTCCAGCGGCTGGTCCAGGGTGCGATTGCCAGACTTCAACCTAGACCCCACCGTCTGGAAGCTGTAATTAAGGGGCCAGAAATGAGGGCCGCAGGATGGCGTGTGTCTGCAGAGCTCCTGGGCCGCCATGGTCCGTGTGCTAGCGGGCTTCCCACATCCCGGTGGGCTGGGCGGTCAGAACGCACAGCCCAGTCTGTCCAGTTCCCGGGGGGAGGGAGAGGAAGGGAGCCCGCCGCGTCCTTGGACGGGGCGCTCCAAGGGCAGGCCGGCCGTCCCTCCTCGTCCTGGAGCCACAGGCTCCCATCATGTGTGTGTGCGCCTTCCGCAGCCCGTGTGCGGGAGCGTGGGCATCTCCATCTCAGAGGTTCGCCGCTGGCTGACAAAGTTGAGGAGGAAGGACACCTACGGGGTTTAACTTTATGTATCATTTGAAGCTGATTGCTTGATTTTTCTTTTTTCTTTTTTTTTTAAGTAAGTTAAAGCCCATAATTGGTTTACGTCTGATTTTCTTAGTGAAGCCCCTCTACAGCCAGAGGGGAGGTTTGCAGCGCATGGGACCCACGTGCTGTGACCAGGCACCCTGGCCCAGAGGCGAGGCCCTGTGCCCACCCCTGACCCCTGCTGCCAGCTGGGCCTGGGCGGCCCCTTCCTCTCCCCTGGAATGCAGTTCCTCATCTATGAAAGCAAGTGCTTGAGCATCATGGCTAAGTCCTCTTGATTCTGAAGCGTTACTACGCCGGTGCATTTGTAGTTACAGGATGTTGGTCCACGTTCCCTTGTGGAATGGTTAAAATTCCTCCAGGAGGTGAAGACCGCAGCCCCTGAGTTGATAACGTGCCTCGTGTCAGGTGTTGTTTTGTTTCTTCTGTCGCAAACGCGGTGGATTATTCAGCATCTTTACCTTCACCTTCTCTTCACGAGCGTCTGCAGACACTGTTTTATGTGAGTGAACCAGCTGTAAGGTTTTTTATTCCTTCTCCATGATAACTCAGTTTTGACATAAAGGGGAGCGAATGCCCTCCGCACGTGTTATAGTCCAGGGTGGAGTGTGGGTTGCTGCCCATGTGAGACCCCGTCGTTACATGGCTTTCCACAGTGGGCTGCAGCTCCACAGGTGCACTTGTTACTTTGATAGGTTCCCAGGAAGTTCTCAGCACGTTCCAGGAGGTCCCCTGTACACCTCACCCGCTTCCCCCTACTAGTTACAGCTTACACGACTGTAGGACAGTATCAAAGCCAGGAAACTGACGTTGGCACGAGGTGTGTGTCCTTCTTTGTCATGTTACCGCACATGTAGATCTGTGTGATCACCACCTCCCCCAAGACACATGGCTCTCGCCCCACCACCCGGTTCTCCCCTGCGCTCGTCACACCTAACCGCCCCCCGCCCCGAAACCCCTGGCAGCCACGCATCTGTTCTCTGTCTCTGTGGCTTTGTCATTTTGAGATGTGACATAAATGGGAGTTCGGCTTCTCCTGGCTCGGCATCGTGCCTTCCATCCGGGCTGCGTGGGGCAGTAGTTCGTTCCCTTTTTTTGCAGAGTAACCTGTATCCCACTGTGTGGGTTCCACCTGTGTTTCCTGAGGGACACAGTGGCTCATCCCAGCGTTTGGCTCCTACAAGTGAAGCTGCTTTGAACAGTCACGGGCAGGTTGAGAGTTGACGTAGCCTTCCTTTCTCTGGGATGAATGCCCAGGAGGGCAGTTGATCAGTTGCATCATCGGGGTATGTTTAGCTTAAGAAGCTGGTAACTCATCTCCCACAGGGGCGGTGCCGTTCTCCATTCCCAGCACCAGGGCAGGGGAGACCCGGCTTCTCCGCATCCTCGCCGGCATCTGGTGGTGTGGCTGCTTTCTATCTTAGCTACTCTTCTAGGTGCGTCGCCATCACTTTGCACTTCCCAGTTGGCTGGTGGTGCCGTGCACGTCCGTCCGTGTGCTTATTTGCCATCTGGGTGTCCTCTGCAGTGAAGTGTCCCTTCGTACCTTTTGTCCACTCTCTAACTGAATTGTTTTTTCCTGTTGGGTTTTGAGAGTTCTTTACGCATTCTGGATGGTCCTTGGTGCAATGTATGGTTTGACATTCCTTCTCTCAGCCGGAAGCTTGTCGTCATCCTCTGATGGGCTGTTTGTACAGCAAGAGTTTTTAGTGTTGACAAAATCCAGTTTGATTTTTTTTCTTCTTTTACAGATCATGCTTTTGGTGTCATGCCTTCATCAAGCCCTAGGTGCCTTTTTTTTTTTTTTTTTTTTTGAATTTTGAATTGTTTTCCTTCCATAGATAATATATCATTTCTCTCTGGCTGCTTTTAAGACATTTTCTTTGTCTTCAGTTTTCAAAAGGTTGGTGTGGATTTCTTTGAGTTTATCCTGTTTGGGGTTCAGTCATCTTCTTGAATCTCTGTAAGTTTACTTTATTCCCAAATTTGGGGAATTTTCAGCTTTTTTTTTACCCCCCCCCCCCCCCCCCCCCAGTTTCTGTTCTCCTTCTGGGACTTGGATAACATGAAGGTTAGACCTTTTGTTGTAGTCCCATGGGCCCCTGAGACTCCAGTCATTTGTTTCAGTCTCTTTTCTCTTTGTGGTTCAGGTTGGGTAATTTTTATTGTTCTAGCTATGAGTTCACTGATTACTTTCTCTGTTCTTTTCATTCTGTTTGAGCCTAGTCACTGAATATTTGTTTCAGTTATTATATTTTTTTTTAGTTCTAAAATTCCCTTTGGTTCCTCCTTATATCTTCTCTTTACTGAGATTTTCTATTTCTTATAATTGCTCATTGGAGTTTTTATAATGGCTGCTCTAAAGTCCTGGAAAGACAATTCTGACACCAGGGTCACCCTGTGTTGGTGTCTGTTGACGCCTTTTCTCATTTTGTTTGAGATTTTCCTCATAATTGAAATCTGCACGTTTGGGGTATAATCTTTGAAGACTTTGGATCTTATTTAAATCCAGTATTTTACTAGCACTCCTCTGACATGGCACTGGGAGAAGGGGGGACACCCCCTATTATTTCCATGTGGCTACCACTGAGGCTGAGGGCGAGCACAGGTGCACCCGAGTTGCTCCCACCCTTGCTGCTGGCTCTCTGCACTGGCCTGTGTGTCCCCGAGTCCTCAGTGAGAATGACATGTCTCCTAGCCCCTCAGTGGGCACAGCCTGTGTCCCCTGTCCTTGGTGTGGACGGCATGTGTTCTCTGGTCCTCAGTGGGGTGGTGTGAGCCCCCTATCCTGGGTGGGGACATACTGTGTCCCCGCCCTCCGGGGGGGATGGTGCGATCGGCAGGGGCTGGTCTCCACCGTGGCTTGGTGGCTGAGCCAGACCTCGTGAATCACCAGCCTCACTCGCCATGGTGCCATCTCATCCTGCCACCCATTTCAGTGCCCTTCCTCCCCGCCAACAGGACTAGACAAACCTACTGTAAACTGTTATAAGCTGTGTGACCTGTCTTCCCATTCAGGTAGGTCTTTTTTTTGTCCTTTAATTAAGTTTTATCATTTTTCTCCATAAAGGTGTTGCATATCTGAGACTTACTTTTTATTCTGTTGTCATCATTGTTGCTTTCAGAGTTTTCCATTTAATTAACAGCTTTCTGCTGTGAAACTCCGGGTGCTGTTATTGCTGCCTTGAAGTAGGTCTCTGTCGAAATCTAGCTGTGCTTTATTATGAAGCCGCCCCAGATTAACAGGGGGTCCTCGGCTCTGTGGAGGCCTTGCATTGTGTGTGCTGTTGAAGCGGATGGAAAATCCCACCAGAATTTCCCGGGAGGCCCTTGCGGCTTCATGGCCTCTGATGAGGGTGTAACCCCCTCCAGCAGCCTTGGTGAGACGGTGGCTGGGAAGATCCCACACGCTGCAGAGCAACTGAGCCCGTGTGCCACAACTACTGAAGCCCACGCGCCTAGAGCCCGTGCTCCGCAACAAGAGAAGCCACTGCAACGAGAAGCCCGCGCACCGCAACAAAGAGCAGCCCCCGCTCGCCGCAACTAGAGAAAGCCCGCGCGCAGCAACGAAGACCCAACGCAGCCATAAATCAATAAATAAATCACATAAAGAATTTTCTTAAACTTTGAGAGTGAGATTGATGCCAGCCCCTGACCTGCGAGTCTCCACAGCTGGCAGCTCAGAGGCAGTTTTCCTGTCTCTCCGTCTCGCCTCTCCTGGCATATGACAGCCAGCAGGAGGCCTGGGCCCTGTCCTGGGAGGGAGCTGCCTGAGTGCCCCGAGGGAGGACGGAGGCCTGCTGTGCGTCGAGGTCGGAGGCGACCTCTCTGAGCGAGGCCGCTAGTGCCAGGAGGCCTGGTGAGGGGGCACGGGAGAGAGCAGGGTGGCATCGGAGAGGCTGGCGGGGCCCGAAGTCTGCATTGTCTCCCAAGAGCTGTGGGCCGTTTCTGAGCTGAGCAAGGACCCGGTTTGTTGTGGGGTTTCGCCCAGTCTGTCCTGCTGGCCTGGTGGCGGGAGGGGTGGGAAGCGGCAGAAAGCCCTTGGGGCTGACCTGTCACCCGGGAGCAGGGTCCACGGGGTGCAGGAGGTAACGTCAGAACTTCCATTTGGTTACTGTTAATCTTCTCCTTTTAGAGTGTATGTGTCATGTTTCATCAAGTGTATATTAGCAGACGGCATCGTGAGTATAGTTCATAAAGAAGTAAGCAAGTATGCGTCATTAGGTGGTGATGCCAGGACATTGTCCTGATGGGCGATGCAGGCAGAAGGGTTTAGTGATGAGAATTCCTGACCCGCAGGTGGGCTCGTGTGCTCCAGCCCGGCGTCTGATGAACGTATGGGTTTTTGCACAGAATTTAATATTATTTTAATTTTTAATTGTAAAAAAGCCTCTGAATATTTAACTCTTCCCTGAGTTGGCCCTTAGAAAAAAGAAAAAAACTTGCTTCCCATCAGTAGGCTACCGCGGCGTCCTTGCAGGATGGCTCTCCTCAGCTGCTGCGTCCACGGCACACCTAGAATCAGGCCTCTGTGTTGCCTGGTCTGTGTCTTCTCCCTTTGAGTCGTGACCCACGTTCAACGTCATGAAAGTAATTGACTTGAAAAGGTGTGAGTACCGCAGCTCACCTTAGACTTTGCGGAAGAGATGGACTGGATGCTCCCCTAGGTTTCCGTTGAAGGAGGACAGGAAAACTGGGGAACAACTGAAAAATAAGGAGGACGATGAGAGCCGTCCGTTCGGTTTTCATTTCAGAATTAGACTTCTTGAACAGCAACGCAGCCCGTTCTCCTGCGGGAGCTGGGACCTGCGCAGACCCTCCCCAGGGGAACTGAGCTTAGCTGTGAGTGGTGTGGCCGCCCTGCCGCCTGCGCCCCCATCCTGGCTGACAGGGACCTCGTGGGAGAGGTGACCTGGGTTAGGCCCTGGGCCTGGGGCTTGGTCGTGTCCGGGGGGGGGGGGGGGGTTGTGTCCGAGTGAACATCTGATGTCGCCTCCGTTGCTGCCCGAAGACAAACCCCACGAGGTGGGCTGCGGTCTGTGTCCTCTATCCTTCCCAGTGTCCCTGCTGCAGGGACTGTCCAAGGTGTGTGGTTCTAGAAACCCTCGGAAGCTGTGCCCGGGTTCTCACTGTAGCCTCTGACGTTAGTTGGCGGTACTTCCTTAGTGGAGGGAGTGCTGTGTGAGTAGGTTTTCCCTGAAATCTCAGCCAGAGGACGTCTGGAGCCCCCAGTGGTGACTGTCCTGAGAGCAGGGCCAGGGTGCTGGCCGTGGGCAGACTCAGTGTCGTGTGGGCAGCTGACTGACGGCCTGGAGTTCGCTCATTACAGCACAGGGGGTTTTCAGGGGCCTCCCTCAAAGACCTGATTTACAAGGAAGTTATGGAAACTTGCCTGGCGGAACTCCGCTCCCCAGCCTTCCCCTGGCGGCCCCGTGATCGGCTCCCCCCGTGAAGCCCACGTTCCTTCGGGTGTGGGAGCTGCCCTGGGGAAACACCCCCAGCTCCCCGGCAGGGAGGCCCTTGGACCCCCGCCCCGTTGGGGAGGACAGAGGGGAGCTGTGTGTTGACATCAGCAGGGCTGCCCTGGGAACGAGGGCGAAGGCGGTGGGCTTCCATCCCACTCGGCCTCGGCAGGAGGCAAGGTTTTCTCCACTTCTGTCGACTGCGATACCTCCCCGGGCGCTTCCACAGCTTTCACGGTTTCGGTTCTTCAGGGAAATGGGCTGGACGCCTCGTGCGGTGCTCGGGGGTGGGGGGCAGGGGAGCCGCCCGCTCTCCGCAGCCTCTGTGCAGGGCCGCTCCGTCCGGTTTCCGAGGGTGCCCGTCGGATTTCCCAAATTAGGAAGGGGGGCCGAGCCGGGCTGCACACACGGTTCCTGTTGTGTTCCGACAAATGGAACTTTGTTCCCTTCTTTTTCCTTAACAGCAAAGGCTGTTTGCTCTCTTTGGAGGCGGAGCGGAGGTTTGTGTTTGGGGGTCCCCTCTCGAGCTTTGCTGTATCTCCGAGGCTGGTATCGGAAGGAAGGTCTTGGTTTGGGCGGTAATGCCTGGGTAGGAGGCTCGTGGGTTTGCCTGGAGCGGTCCACTCAGGAAGGACGCGCTCCCCCCCGCAACCCCCCCCACCCCCCCACCCCCCCACCCCCCCACCCCCCCACCCCGACCCTCGCGGTGGGCGGTGGCAGTGGTGGTGGCCACACCTTTCTGGCAGTGCGCCCGCCCCCCCTTCGCGGTGGGCGGTGGCAGCGGTGGTGGCCACACCTTTCTGGCAGGGCCTCCTGGGCCCTGCCTTCAGCTTCTGAAGCGTTTCCTTGGCCGAGTTTAACAGAATTGAACTCGGGCCTTGCCAGGACCCAGAAAATAAACGTGCAGAGCAGATTTCTGCTGTCTTCTTGTTTTCCCCACCCCCCCACCCCCCAGTGCAACAGCCGCCCTGTCCTGGAGCCTTTTCTTTCTGCCTCTCAAATTTATAGGCGCTGTGTTAGCGCAGAGCCCTTACCGTAATGTCCTTAAAATACACGTATTTAAATATATCTCGAGTGTCCAGAGAAATGGAATGTTCTGGTTAGTCGGTATACTTAACCTGCTCAGTGCATGGCTTCCTGGCACATGTAATAAGTAATGGCCAGTGCTACTTTTTAATTATTATTATCATTACATTGTGTTGTATTATGTTATATTATTGAATTTCACGTTGTTTAACGTTTAGGCAATAGACTCTCCGTGTTGCAGATGGGGTAACTGGCCGTGTTAAGGCCCCGGCAGCGGCTGACAGCCCCGACCAGTCTCGGGTTCCTAGTGCCGCATCCGCATCCTCCCACAGGAGGGGCGCTCCCTGAGCTGAGGAAGCGCGTTAGTGCTGCTCTCTGGGTGGAATGTTTAAGTGTAAATGCGGCGATTGCTTACTTCATGTAGTCCTTGTGGCGTCACACCGGGCTCTTTCCTGGGTCTTCATGTTCGTGCTTAGACACCCCGTCCTCGGGAGGGAGAAGCTATGTGTGATATGGAGGTGATCTTGGCATCTGACTTCAGATCAGGTTAGTGTCGGAATGGGCCAGCGTTCATCACTGCACAGACCCCTGTGGTACCCGCCCCACCCATCTTCAGTGGCACTTGACCTGGTGGCCGGCTGGGCTCTGCACGCGGAGAGTCTGCAGCTCGCAGGCGGTGGTCGGGCTGCCAGCAGACGCTCCCATTTTCACAAGAGTCTCTCTCTCCGTTAAAAACTGTGGACATGGATTTGAGCGGAGAAGTCAGTGGCCCCCGCCCTCCGTGTGAGATGGAGGGGTGCCAGCTGTCCTCTGATTCTCTGGCTGAGTGATTGTACTACACACAGGGAAGGCATGTTGTCATTGTCCTTGCAAGGTTAACCCAGGGTCAGAAAAGTCTGATCGTTTCCCTGTGGTCTGGCCTCTGGGTTTCAGCCGACACCCTCCGGGGGTGCCTCACCCACGTGGAAGGAATCGCTCTCCTGCCTCACACCCGCCTTTACCTCCCGATAGACTCTTAAGTTACGCAGAGACAGGGAGCGTGGTGAGCTCCCGGCCGTGTGCACCAGCGTGTGTGTGCGCAGTACGGAGGGGACAGGCAGCGGCAGAGGTGACACTTCCCTCTGGGAGCCCGTGGTCTGGGAAGCCCGGCGGGGATCAGCAGGGGCCCTTGAGGCGGGCTCCGTACAGGGGGTGGCCTTTGGGGACAGAATCTTGAAGAATGTGAGTCTGCTGGTACGAGGCCAGGCCCTATGCTTGGTGGCAGCCCGTCGCCCGCGAGCTCTGCTGTCGCCGTGTCCGTCCCAGCGGCGGTGCTGTGTCTGAAGCTCCATCCCTGGAGAGCCCGGCCTTGTGGTCCACACTTGAGCCACCCAGTGCAGGATGTCCCTCTGCAGTGCCCGTTCAGTTGGCAGTGAACCTTAGGAAGCCAGAACATTTGAAGTGGAATTCTGATCTTTGTAGTTCCTCCATTCACCCAACTGGATAACCTTTGATGTTTTTCAGGCAAATCTGGAAGGTATTTGCTTTTTCAGATCTATTGGACTTTCTGCCCCATTTGAGTTTCCAAACTGTAAAGCTTGGGAGCTCGACTTCCACAGTCATTTTTTGTTTGCTTGTCTTAAACCTGATGCTTCCCCACTGAGGGATAAGAGTGTCCCTGGGCAGATGGCTTGGGTTCCTCCCCAGGGTGCCTGACCCTGTGTGGCTCTGCTGGGACCCTCTGTGTCTGAGGTCCAGGCTGCGGGTAGCCTTGGTTCGAGGAGGGGGGGACGAGGGCCTCTCAATACACCAGCACTCGTCAGTTTTTTTGGAGTAGGATGACTTAAGGTTTTGCTGTTGTGCCTGGGACCCTGCAGAGCTGCTGCCTGGTCAGGACAGTCATTGCCCCGCCTTCCCGGGGCCTGGGCTCCTGGCTTCGTTCCCTCTTCCTGGCTGGAGCTTGTGTTTGGATCACGTGCTCACCCCTCGCCGGCCTGCACGGCTTCCCAGCACAGCAGTGAACTATGGCCTCTGCAGCCTCCAGCCTCCTCTGCTCGGTTCTGCTTTTGGGTTTTGTTTTTTAAAGACGTTCTAGCAAAATGTATTACGTTTTTAATAGAAATAGATATTTTAGGTTAAAAACACTTAGGATGATCAGAATCCTTTGATTTGGGGACTGTGTATGTGAAAGGTTTTTCAAAACCATTTCCTGAACTGTCTTATTGTTCTTTGGAGTTCTTACAAAACTCAGAGCCTCTGGTGTGCCAGTTGCAGACCTTCTGTAAATGAGGGTTGCTTGTTGTCAGGGGGCCTACCCGGAAAAGCTGCCTGCTGGCCTAGAACACGCCGGCGGGGGAGGGTGGGGCCACTGGCTGTCAGCTGACCCCCAAGCCTGACCATTTTTCCACTACTAGGTTGTGGTTATTTTCAAAATTTGAACGTACTGGTCATCAAACGTGTAACAGCTTTTCCCCCCTATTCTTGAGTCTTTCACTTCTTAAAGGACACGGTTACAACATTTAAAAAACATTTTGAAAGACTCGAGGTCTCCGGCAATACCACTCTTACCCCGGGGATGTTTGCAAGAATGACTGAAGCCGGTGTCATCGGCCGCTTGCTGTACCCGCCTCGCCTGCCCCAGGGCTCCTGCTGCACCAGGCCTGCCTGTCTGTCTCTGGTTTACCAGGGAGGGGCCTTACATTCAGCCACTCGCCCCAGGTCCCCCACAGCGTCCCAGCGGCATCCCAGCGGCCCATTCTCTAACCAGGCCTGTCTGATTTCAAATCCCAGGCCTTTAGCCGCAATGCTGGACCGTTTAGTCTCTGCTGTTTTCACTTGTCATTATGTCATCAGCATTTTTAATGTTCCTCCATGGGCCTGTTTTCGTGAGCGCTTATTACCTGTTAGGTACTGTGTGAGCTTCTAACTACTTTGCTTATTTCATCTGATACTCACACGCCTCGTGTGTGTACCCTACACAGTAGGGTACCCTACACAGCACACACCATAAATACCCCAATTTTCCTGATGAGGAGAACAGATCAGATGCATTAAGAGATTTGCCCAGAGACAAACAGTCCTGGAAGGCGTCCTTTCAAATGATACTCCTCCACGAATGTTCCTCACAGGGGAGCTCTCTAGCTGTTTAGAATTAGAACAGAGGTTTGGTTTTTGTAACAAAGGTCAGGATGGCAAGGGAGGTGGATTTCTTTTGCGTATAACAGTCCCAGTGTAATCTGATAGGGCAGCTCCAGGCTCTTCTGTTCTGTTGCTCTGTTACCCAGTGTCCGTTTTACGGCCCACCACGGCTGCTCCAGCTACGGCCATCGCACCCACATTCTGGCCATAGGAAGGGAAGAAGTGAAGAAGACACTCTCTTCCTCTTAAGGGCACGAACCATCGCATCCCGCGAACCAGCACAGTCTCGTGGCTGCACAAGAGGCAGAGAAGCGTTGTCCTTAGCCGGGCAGCCGCGTGTCCAGCTGAAACGAGTTCAGCGTCGAAGCAGAAGAGGGTACGCGTCCAGGGGACCAGCCGTCTCTGTCGTAGCCTGCCCTTTCAGCCCCCCACGTGGTTGTGACCCTTATTCTGACATAAAAACCACTCATCTCCGTCGTCAAGGGAGGCGGCCCAAGTCCCGCCTGGTGGCCGCATCGCGGAGGTCCAGGGTCTCTGTTACGTGTGCGTCCCCGCACCAGGGGGCCCCGAGTGGTGGATCTGTGAAGCGCTGTGCCGAGGAGAAGCAGAGGAAGGCGGCCCCAGCTCCTGTCTGGAAAAGGGAGGAGTGGGACGTACACTCACTGGTCACAGCCGCCCTGCTCTCAGAGGCGCTCCCCAAAGGGGCAGGTTCCGGGGGGCCCGCCCGGCTGCCCCCGTGTCTGCACGCGGAGGGTTCTGTGTCCGCCGGCCTCCTCCGAGGTGCTCCGGAGACGACGCTGCCGTGCTTCCTGGCGGTGCCCCAGGCCGGGCAGGTGGGGGAGGGACAGTCACGCCTCCTCGCAGGCCGGGTTGGGGCTGCTCCGGCTCCGGAGTCTCCGAGCGTGTTGTCTCTGTCACATCCGCAGGTCAGATGCACAGCAAGGGTCTCTGGGGGCGGGTTTCACTCTTGAAAACCCTGCTCTGGTCTTTTCTGCCGTTGGGCTGGGGCCTCTCTGCCTGTCTCACCCGAGTCATGGCTCCTTTGAGGCCACTGTGGCTGCAGCCTCGGTGGCATCGTTTCCTGCCCCGGGCGCCGGTCCCCGTGGTCCCCCTGAAGCTTGTGGCATCCTTGGGCACACAGGCTTCGCTCTCGGGTATCTCGGGGGACCGCTGGACCCGGCACAGGGAAGGTGACCAGATTTCTAGCCTGCAGCACTCCCGTCCTTGCCCTCTGACGAGGCAGCACCCTGTGCTTCAAACTGTGTGACCGCCTGGCGACTCCTGGCCAGCGGCAGTTCTGTGCTGGCCACGAAGCAGGGTCCCGGGCTGCCCTCCCCATCGCTGCCTGAGGAGGGGCGTCCTTTGCAGAGTGACTCTCCCTCCTGGACTGAGCCTCCAAAGTTTTCTTGTATTTTCTTGGCCTTTTCCGGCAGGTGTTTTCAAGCCTGTCACCCAGGCTTCCTTGTGAAGTTTTCTTCTGTGTCACATTTACTCGTCCAGGGTCCTTGTTTTTCCCTGGAGGTGCCTTTTGGGGCTGCAGCCCGTGGGTGGCCACGGTGGCGCCCCCTCCCGTCCCGGGGACACAGGTGGTCCGTGTCCTCTCTGTGAGCACTGAATGACGACAGGGAAATTATGTTTCTTTTCTGACACCTTCCTGTTGGTGAGGCCGGTGGGGGGCTTCCTCCCTAAGGACGAGATGGGAGTGAAGGTGGGTGACAGCCCGAGTCCCTGAGGCTCGTGAGTGGCTGAGCGGGGCCAGACCAGCCTTCATGCAGGGATCTCTGAGCTGATGCTCAACGGGGCAGCTTCACGGGGAACCGAGGCAATACCAGTTTGGCCCAATTTCCAGGAGCGCAGGCTTCTGGACGCTCCCAGGCTAGAGCGGGCCTGGGCGTAGGAGCTTCAGGGCAAGAGCGTTTGAAAAAACAGCTTGATTCCACCGCAGTGAGAAGCCCGCGCGCCGCAACGAAGACCCAGCGCAGCCAAACTGAATAAATAAATTATATGAAAAAACAAAAACAGCTCGACTGGGTGCGGCTCATACACTGCACGAAGAGCCCACTCGGATCGTCCAGGCCAGGGGTTTTCAGGAGACCCGGGGAATCATGCAGCTGCTGCCTCAGCCGATGGTTGGGCGTTCGCATCGCCTCCGAAGGAAGGAAGCCCCGCGCCCGTCTGCAGGACCCCCGCCCCCGCCGGGCAGCCACCAGACTACGGTCGCCTCTGCAAAGCAGGGCGAGAATTCTGTGCAGAACTCGGGTGCTCGCACGGAGCCTCCCTTGGGCTGGTGGGCGGTGGTTTCCAGCGCGCATCCCCACCCTCGGCAGGAACCCCGGCGCACGGGGCAGAGTGCGCTTGGGTCCAGCCCGAATGTGGAGCGCCTTCCGGAGAGTAGCTCTAATTGCAGAACGCGCTCATTAAAGCTCTAGCCAGGGCCCTAAACCAGAACGAAAATGTTCCAGGGAGAGAAGTAACAGTTGGCAAACTCGGTGGGCACCCTGGGGAGGCATCTGTTTAAAATTAAGCAGCCTCCTGGTATTTTCTCCTCCTCCTGGTAGACCAGCTGCCTCAGGATAATTTTTGGAAGAGTGAGTCAGGAGATGCTTTTGAAATAGCTGTTGCTGTAACTAATGTGAAAATGTTCATGGTTAAACCGTAGTTGGAAAATCACCGTTCCGGTAGGAAACTGTCCTGCTGTTATCGGTTATGGATGGCAGTAGACTTTGCCACTGATGACATGCCCAAATCCCTGACCTATAAAACGCTGTGCTTTGTTTCACTGAAACCCCAGTCTGTGTGCAGGTGCTGTCTGTCTAGCGTCTTGGATTGGAACCGGAAAGCGTCCTGGAGGTGATCTCTCCTGCCCAGAGCATCCAGGGCTGCAGAGGGGTTACAGCAGGTGGTCCCACAGCAGAAGTCAGGCTGGAAGCAGAGGGAAGGGGGCCTGACGATGCTCCCCGGCATCTGCCTCCTCAGCCCAGGGCCAGGCGGGCACTGACCCCCGCCCAGAGCTCTTCTCTCCGGATCTCGTGCCTTTTCTCGTCTTCACCCTAAACCCCTTTTTCTGAGATTCCCTGCCTGTCTTGGGACCTCTGTCAGAGGCCAGAAGCCACAGCCTCTTTCTAGTTGGTATTGACAGTTGTAGTTGCAACATGATCTTGAGGTTGTAGTCCGATCTCCTGTTGACACAGGGACTTGGGCCATGTGCAGGAAGTCAGAACTCCACGCGCCTCTGGCAGAGAGCAGCACGCAGCCTGTTTTGTTAATTGGCAGCAGTTGAAGGAAGAGACAAATGGTAAAGGGACGTAGAAACTCTTTTTTAACTGTTTGTCAGCACTCCTGCCTTCCTCCCTAGCACTGGTGGAACAGGTGTGCGTGCGCACAGACACCCCTGCTGTTCATCCAGTCCTGTCCTTCACAGGTGGAGCCCACCTCAGCCACGCTCCGCTCACCTGTGTGGAGCCCTCAGCCGGTTCCCAGGCTCGGGGACACTGGGCCCATCTCGGACTTGGTGGGGATGCACGTTGACTCTGACTTACAAAAGCTGACCAGCCTCTGGGTCTGGAGAGACCCTCGGCCTCAGAAAGCATCTTAGGCATATGTGTGATGTCACTTTCTAGCCAAAAGACTGATGGAGGAAATTTCCACTGGGTGGTGGGGAAACTAAAGAAAGTGGAAAGGACAGCAAACGTTCCTTTAACTGGCTTACAAGAAGGAGATGGCGGGCGATCTTTTTAAATAGCCTGGGGCGGCCCTATAAGCAGAACCGGAGGGAAGATGTCGCCATTCCAGACCTCCCCACCCGCATCCCTGACGTTTTGGTGTTTAGGTGGAATTTCCCAGAAGCAAAACAGCATCAACAGGAAAACAGCTTCCCTTTGTTCTGCTTTTGGATTTGGAAATGCAGACCTGGTAGCCGCGGCTCCCAGTGTCTTCGAGCCTCACTGCCTGCTGCAGGGCTCCGCCTGGACAGCCACACGCAGCCGCTCTCTGCTTGGTGTCTCTGGAAGAATCTGTACTGGCCAGTGAGGCCAGCTGGAGTTCCTGATTTTCCCTGTGAGATGCAGGCAGGGGCTCTCAGAGTAGACGCTTGTACTGTTGAGTCATTTCCTGAGAGGTGGGTCTCCCCGGCGGAAGGCTCGCGAGCACCCCCGCTGGGTGCTGGGGTGCCAGGTCACCACCTGCCATGTCCCAGAGCCTGTTCTTCAGTCTTGTTTCTTCAAAGTTTTTTTTGTTTGTTTTGTTTTGTTTGTTTTTTTCGCGGTACGCGGGCCTCTCACTGTTGTGGCCTCTCCCGTTGCGGAGCACAGGCTCCGGACGCGCAGGCTCAGCGGCCATGGCTCACGGGCCCAGCCGCTCCGTGGCATGTGGGATCTTCCCGGACCGGGGCACGAACGCGTGTCCCCTGCATCGGCAGGCGGACTCTCAACCACTGCGCCACCAGGGAAGCCCCAAAGTTGTTTTAATACGAGAAAAGGGAATTGGATTGAAGCAGTGCTTGCTGTGTGGGTGGGAGGTGGGAGGTAATTGGCTACTCAGACAGTGAATCGAATTGAATTGACTGGACCAAATATCAGGGACTTTTCGGTGTGCACCCTGTGTCTGCTAGCCACAGTTAGCAACCTGTGGATAACTGGTCAGTTTAGAAGGTGTGCTTGACAAGTAATGCCCCGCTTTACAGGTCAGAGTTTGTGGGAGGGAGATGAGCCCTGGGTTCCTGTGCGCACACAGGGAGGGACTGGGGTCTGCAGTGGCCTGGGGCGGGCGGTCCCCTGCCGGCAGAGGAGACGAGGCTCGGGGCTCGTGAGGCCAGAACGGACGGTGAAGGCAGCCACTACCCTCGGGTTCCAGGCGCTTCCTCCGAGACCCCCGCCGGCGCCTCTGCAGGCAGCGCTCGCTTTCCATCTTCTGGGTGACGGGCATCTGTCGTTAAAAAGCTGCCCTGGAGGTGACCGCGGCGCTTCGGTTTCCCAAGGTGCGTTCTCTGCCCGGTGCTGGATCCACGTGGCGCGTGTGGCGGACAGGAAGCCGGCCGGCCATCTGGAGCCCGTGTGGGAGGGGACACCAGGGGGCTTGTCCGGGCTGGAGGTCTTGCCGTCGCACGCGTGGTGGGGGGAGCCCGGTGCCCTCGCCGGCCTGTCCCGAGGGAAGCGGGGGTGGCATGGTTTGGGCGCAGGTTTGGGTACGTGTATGTGCCCGGCATAGTCGGAGAGCACACTGGCTGGTGACAGCGGGCGGCGTAGACGCGCCGGGACACCTCTCCCCTGCTGGACCTAACGTCCCGCTCCCCTCCCGTTGCAGGTGCACCTTCCGCTTCCCCAGCACGGCGATAAAGATCCAGTTCACGTCGCTGTACCATCAGGAGGAGGCCCCGGCGTCCCCCCTCCGGCCGCTCTACCCGCAGATCTCCCCGCTGAAGATCCACATCCCGGAGCCGGACCTCCGGAGCCTGGTCAGCCCCGTCCCCTCCCCGACTGGCACCATCAGGTGAGTGGCCTGGCCCCCTCGTGCGGTTGCCTCTGCAGAAGCCGCGGCCCTGTGCTTTAGAACGCGGCCAGAAAGGGGAAGGTGACATGGGTGTTCTGTGTTTCGTACGATATCAAGTATGTTTCTGGAAAATTGCCCACGGATGGAAATTCTGAAACAATTTTAAGTGCATCAAGGGACCTGAGGACTTAAATAAACTCTCTGGAGAATTCTTTTATAAAGTGAAGAATCACTACTTAGTCACTTTTCCAGTTTGAAATTTTATATACTAGGGTCTTTTAAAACAAGCTTAGGTATCAGTTTTTAAAGACAGTGAAACTATTTAAAAGGAGTATTTGTATACCAGGATTTGGTGGACTAGGTTTTTCTAAACTTTATTGGTAGAAATCCTTTGCAAAGTTTTAGAAATTAATCTAGATTTTGAAGAAAGGGAAGTCCTCGAACTTTCTCATCCTTGGCGTGTTATACAGAGAGGGTCCCTGGGGGCAGGTCTGAGGGTGAAGTGTGTAGCCAGAGACTGGGGAGGGGACTGGTGAGCTGTCCCCTCTGAGGGGCACAAGTATTTTTGTGACAACAGGGGTCCTATGCCTTCTTCCCCTTTTGTCGTAAAACATGTTGAAAGACATGGACTTGAGGATGAAGATTTAATAAACTTTAAATAGTTTACCGCTTCGTTGAGGACATTTTAAAACAAAGCTGGCCTTTGCCTTATTGGTGCGTGCGGCCCTGGCGATGCCGTGAGCGCCAGTGCATTTGGTGCTGGTGCCTGGGTTCCTGCCGTGCACTGCGCTTGCCACCGCGGACTGGGCATCATCAAACGTCAGCCCGTGGAGGAGGCAGAGCGTGTCTCGGTGTCGCCACGAAGCCAGTTTCGGCCTCACACGCCCCCTGAAATGGTCTCGGGGCCCCGGGGTGCCTCTGGGAACCACACTCCGAGAAGCACTTCTCAGCAGAGCTCGAGCTTTGCGTCCCTGAGCCTTACCAGGTCTCTCCTCCGGCTGACCAGCCAGGCTCGTGGTCCCTGGTTTTGCACCTTTAAGGGTTACACTTAGAAGCACAGATGGGTTAATCATGGCGTCACCATTGGTTTCCCTTCAGCCTTTTGTTTTCCTACCATGATGTGTGGAGTCATTTGCACTGAGGTGCTTGGAGTCAGTTTCCTCCCGAGCCAGCGAGCGGGCGGGCGCGTTTCTCTCACGGAGAGAAAGTTCAGGGACGGCTCTGAAATGTCACGGACCTGAATTCCGGTTCTGGCCGCATCTCCAGTTGGTGGGAGACCTGGGGGCAGGTCCCTGCAGCCTCCTCGGGCTTCGTTTTCTCCCTCAGTGGATCCCTCCAACATCGCAGATGTCTGGGACGCCAAAGAGGAGCAGTGAGTGACGGAGACCCGCTGTATGCCAGGCCCTGCGCTCAGCCGCCGGACGTGTGTTATTTCATTTAGTCCTTAGGGATTTACGAGATAGATTTTTTTCTTTAGTTCTTTTCAGGTTTCCAGCAATAGCTCTGTTCTCAAACCCGAAATTTAGCACGTCATCTCACTGTTCTTTCAGGCATCTACCTTGAAAGTCATCTAAAACACGAGGGCTCCACTGGAGTTAACGATGAAGTCGTGCTGTGAAAACGCTCTCGCACTTACTTACGTGTGTATAGTTTATGCGCAGATAAAAAATTGTGTGTGGTAAAATGAAGCAGCCACTTTGGAATACAGTCTGGCAGGTCCTCAAAATGTTAAAGGGTTACCTTAACCGCCCAGCAGCTCCCTGGGTCGTGAGGTCTCCGTGGAAACTCATCCACAAGGGTTCATGGCAGTGTTATTCATAGCAGCCCCCAAAGTGGAAACAGCTCACGTGTCCATCAGCTGCTGAGTGGAGAGAAAATGTGTTACAGCCACAGGCTGGAGGGTTACTCCGGCATAAAAAGGAATGAAGCGCTGGCGCCTGGTACAACATGGATGACCCTCGAAAACATGATGCAGAGTGAAAGCACCCAGTCCCCAGAGACCACACATGGTGTGATTCTGTTGATATGAAATGTCCGTCGAGAAAGAAAATAGGCTGCCAGGGGCTGGGGTTTCAAGGGAGTGGGCTGTGCGCTGTCACGGAGTTTCTTTCTGGGGTGGCGACAGTATTGCGGAATGAGGTGATGGTCACACAACGCTGGATGCACTAAAAACCACTGAACTGTACACTCGGAACGGGTGAATTGTGTCGTGTGTGAATTCTAGCTCAGTGAAGCTGATAAAACTTGCAGGCGCTGACACCTTTATCCAGTAGCACCTCAGAGCGGCTGCAGGAGCAGTGGCCAAGTGTGTTTTACGTGCCGTTGGGAGCCAGACAGGCGTGTGGGCCTCCGGGTGGGCCTCGGAGCCCTTACACGCCTGGTGAAACCAGAGCCCGAGGTCAGCCTTAGACTGGCCTGGGGCTGCGGAATCCTGCCACATCGACGCTTTTTTTTTTTTTTTTTTTTTTGGCGACGCTTTTTAAGAAAGAAAACTGTTTTGGTTTGTATCTGGAGGTGTTCATAAAATAGATACAATTCCCAGTAACATTTTGAATAAAAACAGCGGCCAGCAGGCTGAGCTAGTTAGCGCAGCGGCTCACGTGCTGCGGCCGCCTGTGTGTTAGGAGGCGCCGGCGGTTCTAAAGGGGCGTAGATGGTGTCACGGAGCAGAGTGAGGCGGGTGTCCCTGCGCCGTTCTGGGAAGTCGCGGCCATGTGACTGTGGAGACCCCGGGCCCGAGTGGGCTCGGGGCGCTGGGGCGCCGGGGCACTCGCCTCTGGTCTTCATCCGGTAGAACAGCTCTGCGGGGAAGGTAGTAACTTTGAGACTGGCTCTTTCACTCTTGGGCCTTTAAGTGTCACAGAAAAGGATTTCTGTTTACATCCGTTTATCTCGGCGCCGCGGAATCCGATTGCCCGCTGGAAACCTCAGAGGCCCTTGAGGTTTTGCTGCCCAGATCCTTTTCCTGCGCGCCCGGCGCAGGCGCGGGGCCGGCGTGTTTACAAACAGCTGCCTCCCCCGACCCCGCCCGGGCACCCTCCCTGCGCCCGTCGCCCATAGCAGGTCCCCGGGGAAGCGGGCGGGCTGGGAGACCCCGGCCGGCAGCGGCCCGCGCCCCGGTCCCCGTCCGAGTCCCCGTCCCTACGCCCTACAACCGCCCCCTCCGCCCCTCCCCGCGGCCCCCTCCGCAATCCCCGCCCCGCCCCGCCGCGGTCCCCATTTGGAGCGTCTGAGCCCGCTGGCGGCTCAGCTGCAGAGGCTCGCAGGCCTCGGCCCGGGTCGGCCTCCTCCGGCTCTGGGCCCGTCCTCTCGAGGTGTGGGGAGCGGCTGCACCTGTAGGAGCGGCCCCGCCCTCCCTGCTGACCCGCCCCTCCCTCCTTCCCCAGGTGGCCGGGCGGGGGCGGGGGCGGGCCCTGCGGGGTTTTTTCCTTGCACTGAAGTCCTCCACCCAGAAAATGAATGAACTCTCTTTTGTTAAGAAAGATGCTGAAATTCAACCAGAGAAAGGGAGCAGCACAGAAAGAGAGCAGCTAATTTATACTAAGTTTTTAGAAGCTATTTCTTGAGGAAGGCATTTCTTAATTTTTGTAATATAGAGATCAAAACCAAAAGTAATTTGTTTTGTGGAATTTGGCCAAGGTTAGCGGAACCCTGTAGGAAATAAAAATTAAGCAGCCAACCTCAGAACCTAAACCACTTTTAACCATGACCTTCCAGCCCGGTCCTGCTTCACTGCTGCGCGAGATTCAGTCCTAACTCACTTTGCAGTGTTAAGTGCCTTGAGTTGGGAGGTTTTCGAGTTGGCTGTTGGAAGGTCTTTGTGTTTCTGGCAAACTTTGGATCCTTCCTTGAGAGTGATTTATTCTGTTGCGAAGTTTCCAGCTGCAGTGTTGCCTCAGTTCCCCCGAGTGACCCAGAGAGGAAGGTGCCTGCACAGTGGGGAGCCCTGCCTGGCTGGTCTGGGAGACCCGCCGTCAGTGGGTCCCGCACCTGTATCTGCACCGGTGGCCCTCGCACCCAGCAGCCCCACTCACACCCACCTGGTCCCTTTCCCTGTCTGAAAACTTGGGAGAAATAAAAATTGGTTCATCTACACAGAAAGGTGCGGCCCTCCGTGTCCTTTATAGTTTCCTTCTGCCTGCATCCGTGCCAGGGTGTTTTGGGCTTTAAATTGTCGAGAGGAGGTTGACTGGGCTTGTGCTTTAGTCTCGTGTCCATTGGGGCAGCTATTTCCCTGCTCTCGGGCACGTCTTCGGGGGATGGGTGCCATGTAATGTGTTCCTGGGTGTGCCTTCTGGGCGAGGCCCGGCCTGGTGCCCTGCCGCCGAGAGCCCTTCCTTTCCAGATTGCGGCTCTGGGTTTCCGGAAGCAGGCAGAGCCTGGAGGAAGACGTGAGGGAGGCATGGGCCCCCCCGCCCGGATCTGCCCTCTCCTCAGAGGGAGATGCACCTGGTACTTCTGGGCTCAGGCCTGTTCGCTTATTGTTCTCACTGGGACAAGGTGTGTTTCATAAATGAGTTAACCTTTTCAAATAGTGTCCCGGGACTTCACAGCACTGAGTGTCTCTTAGTGAGCACAGGTGTTCTTAAGAGACTGGCCTCTCTTTCCCTTTATTTTCCCCCGGATTACAGAAATATGACAATATACGTGCACTCTACAAAATTGAAATGTTTCAGAAAATAAAAACCGTGCAGTGACATTCTTGGAGAGAAGTCCACGTTTGCAGGTGCATCTTCTCTGAACATGCCCGAGAGCTTGTCTGACGGGTGTGAGTACTTGTGGCCCCTCCCCAGAAAGGTCCCTCGGAGCTCAGAATGTCCTGCAGCTTGCTTTTTCTCCTGTCCCTCTGTGTCTTGGGCTCCCTTCTGTGTCACTGCATCGCTCGTGGCTGCACAGTGGACTGTCTGACGTGGCCTGTATTTGATTGACCAGTTCCCCGCCGAGGGCCAGCAGCTCTTTCCAGTTTCTTAGTTCCTCGGTCTGAAATCGCCTCTCTGAAGTGTCTAAACGGTCCGTGCTGAGGCCGTGAAGCCCTCAGGTTTGATTATTTTGGTTAAAATACACTTGTTAGGGTCGTGAGCCACAAGATGTTAAGAACAGTGATAAAAATAGAGCCGTGGGCTTCCCTGGTGGCGCAGTGGTTGAGAGTCCGCCTGCCGATGCAGGGGACGTGGGTTCGTGCCCCGGTCCGGGAAGATCCCACGTGCCGCGGAGCGGCTGGGCCCGTGAGCCGTGGCCGCTGAGCCTGCGCGTCCGGAGCCTGTGCTCCGCGGCGGGAGAGGCCACAACGGTGAGAGGCCCGCGTACCGCGAAAAAAAAACAAAAAAAAATAGAGCTGTTTCTGACGTACACGCCAGACCTGTGCAGTGGGCTGGGAGCTCAGTACATCCGTTCAGCTCCACAGCGGCCCTGTGCGGTGTGGCTGTGTGGTGTCACAGCCTTGCCGTCCCCACTTTGCAGATGGGAGACTGAGGTTCTTCTCCAGCAGAGCGGGTAGAACAGCTGGGCTGTGCGTTCGCAGGTGCCCACAGGGAGAGAGGTGGTGCTGATTTCATTCGTGTTTTTTAAAGGTTTATTCATATCAAAGTAAAATGTGCACGTGATCTAAGAAGGCAGAAGACCCTGCAGGGCTGGTGATGACAGAACAGCCCCTGGCCACGCCCAGCCTGTCCTCACGGCCCTCGGTACCCACTCACCTTCTGGTGTCTCAGTTTCAGAGCATCGTACACTGACTTCCTGTGGGATAGAGGACTTGGCTTTTCCTCCCACCCCATCAGCCCGGCGAGGTCCCATCAGAAGTGTTGGTCGATGGCCTCAGTGCGGCTGTGTGACGGCTACTCTGCTGAACCTCTCCCCGGCCTGTGCTCCCGGGAGTTACAGTGGCCCCTCCTCTGTTGGGTTAGGTCTCCTGGTACCTGGGACGACTGGCACATCCTTCCCATTTACATCATCACCCGGGACCCAGGCCTCCTCCCCCCTGGCCCCGAGGTGCGGGGGGCGCCTCTGACCCTGGGATCATCTTCCACACCATCCTGGGCATCCCCTCTCTCCCAGCTCCCCAGTCTTCCCTTTCCTGATCGGCTCCTTCCTTTTATTGGACAACATCTTCCAGTCCTGAGGAAGGGGACAGGAGAGGCAAATTTTTAATAAAAACTTCCACACCTGAAAATTATCATTATTCTCCATTCACACTAGGTAGATGTTTATCCTGGGTAGAGAGTTCTAGGTTGGAAACGTTTTTGCTCAGAACTGATGTCGCTTTCTGGCTGGGAGTGTGTCTGTTGCTCCTGTGATCCTGGCCCTTTTGTACGTGGTGTGTCCCCCTGGGAGCGGTGGAGGGGGGGGGCTTGGGTCTCCGGCATCCGCAGCACCGGCCCCGTCTCAGCGGGGTGCCTAGGAGGGGGCTGGACGTTTAATGGGACCCTTTGGATCTGAAGACTCGCTTACTGCATTTCTAGGAAGTTATCTTCTTCTGTGACGTTCTCTCCCCCTGCGTACTCGTCTTCTTTTCCCACCTTGTTCTTCCTCTGTCCGTCCCTTTCTCTTTTCTGCTTTCTGCTTTTCTCAAGTTTCTCCTTCCACCCTTTACTGAACTTTTGTTTCTCCTCTTTTTAAAACTCGTACGAGCATTTCCTTGTCCTCCAGATGTTCTGATTGTGTCCTGCTGTTGTGAACGCAGCCTCTTCACCTCTTCGGGGCTGTGATCCTGCCGCTTTGTTTTGCCTTCTCCCCGGCAACCCCCCTCCCCGCCGTCTGGCGTCCTCCGCAAGCCCCTCCCCTGTGTGTTCCCCGTGTCCTGTCTGGCCCAGCTGCCCTCCATCCAGGCAAACGAGGCACAGGGCCAGGGTGGAGGGGCCACGCCGCCCCCGCGCCTGGGCGGCCCACGTTCCCACCTCCATTTCAGATCCATTCCCGCTTCCTTGTATTTTTCAATTATAATTTTTTTCTGTTGAAAAACCCTTCTACAACTTGGAATCGATTTGAGGCAAATTGTGCCATGAGCAGATTTTCTTTAAGTGGCTGAAGCGCTTTATAAACAAGTAACAACGAAAGAATATGTTTCTGGTGCGGGACCAGCAGGACCTCCTTCCCGGGAGGCTGGCTCGGGAGGGGCAGGACCCAGAGCCTCCCGCCTGCGCGCTTTGCTGAGGCCCTGCCGGAGCCGGACCGCCAGGCGTCTGAGCGGGGCAGCAAGGGCCACGCCGCGGGCACGGCAGGAGCCCGGACGAGGCTCAGCGCGTCTCTGGGGACAGTGGCCTCTGGTCAGATCTGCTTTTCTCAGCTCAGGCTCTCACCCTCGCAGTGGGCCTGGGCGCTCTCTCCCCGTCAGGCTGCTGTGAATACAGGGTGCAGAGTGGTTCCAGGTGTGTCTTGGGCGGTCGCAGGAGTCATGTCTGGGCCTGGACTGTCCCAGGGCCCGGCATGTTTGTCCTGGTGAGACGGTGGCCCAGATGCAGGGCAGCCACTGGCAAGACAGGCCAGCCATGAGCCATCTCCACTCCTGACCCGAAGCCCTTCTTGCCTGAACGGTAAATGTGACTTAGGAATTGTTTTTCCGTAAAAGGGGGGCTGGGGGGGTCAGTGACTGACGTCCTAAAGTGCATCTTCCACGTCGTTACCACTTTCAGCCTCAAGGTGGGAAGAACGGTGTTTATCGTGTGACGTCGGGTAGCTCCAGGCTGCGTGGCCTCTGCCGCTTTACCCCGTCCGCAGATCAGACTTCCCCACCCCGGGCACTTGGGGGGCCCCTGCAGCGGGCGGCTCTTTGCTGAAGCCGGGCGTCCCCGGGGGCCCGGCATTTCCTCTCCCCCACCCCTCTAGAGGTGACGTGTGTGTTTATGCTGTAGGAATCTTTCCTATTTTGCTGGTTGTCAGGGACTTTGCAGAGGACTAGGAAACTCCCTCGGGGGACACTCAGTGTCTTGGTCGGTTTCCCAGGGTGGGAGACGCCCCCCAGACGCCCAGACACCCCCCCCCCCCACACACACACACACACACGAGGCCCGCCTTTGACTCGCGTGTTCTCAGCCCAGAGACGGCCTGCTCACCTCCTTCCACCTCTGCTCCTTCCCTCCGGACGTGTGACGCCAGGGTGGCTGGGTACCAGGCACAGCCCTCTGGGCCGAGGCCAGCCTGCAGTGACGGCTGAATGGGGTTTATTGAGGTCTGCGCGGCGGTGTGCGCGAACGCACGTTCTCCAGGCCGGGCCTGCTGGGCCCTCTGGGCATCAGCGGTGCCCTGTCCCCGCGGACGCTTCTCCAGGAAGGGTTTGTCGGCACAAGCTGGCGCACGTCGTAGAAAGTGGCGTGGAGGCTGCCCAGCCTCTCCTCCCGTTTGCGAGCCCGCTGTTCATTATTTCCACTAGAAATCATTCTGTGGGGAATGACAGACTTTTCTCTGGGTTTTGCTTTTTGAGAGTTAGATATAAATTTTCTATGATCTTTTACAAAATATGGACTTGGGACAGGCCATGGATCCCCCAGCGCCCAAGCCCAGAAGTCGCTGTCTGTCGTCTACACTGGTCAGGGTGCCCCGTGGGTCATACAGGTCAGATGTCAGCGAGGTTTTCCCAGATAAGCCCTGCACTGTCTGTTTCCACCAACCTGGACGTTTCCTGATCTGTCCTGAGGCCACTGTGTTTTCAGGGGACGGTTCTCGCCCCCTGTGGTCAGAGCATGGGCCAGGCGTGGTGTTTCGGTTCACTTGTGTGCAAGTCCAGAAGGGGCGCTGAACGTGTCTGGGACTGGAGCTGGCGAACCGGCGCTTCTGTGCTGGCACGTCCTACAGCACCACGTCGTTGGAGGAAGCAGGGCAGAGAGTCTTCAGGGACCCCCTCCCCCCAGGCCCCCTCAGGGCTGCACCTTCATCGAACCACCGTGTGCCATGGCATTTGGTCCCCAGGTGGATGCATTTGGAAGACCTGACGCTGAGTGTGTGAGCACGTTACTAGTAAGACGCTTCCTCTCCCCTCCTGCCTTACTTTATAAGCTGGGGTTTTGTATGTTTCGTTCAAAATGAAATTCAGAAAGAGCTGCTTTTATTACTGCATCCTACCTTATGGTCGTTGGTTAAAATTTCTGTACTCACAGGACCTACTCTCTCCATGTTTGGGGAGTCTAGGGGAGAGGAGAACAAGAATTCTCAAAAAAAAAAAAGAAAAAAAAGATGCCTTAAAATTTCTACATAGGTTGCAGATTCCTGACCAAAAAGGGGTAATTACTGACTGTAGTGCAACTCACCACTCATATCACCTGCCAGGTTTCTCCCAGTCACAGTGTTTTTATTTTTTCGTTCTTCCCTTCCCGTGTTTACTAACTATCTCCTGAGCCCCTCCTTCAAAGCCACAGACGGCTCCCCCCTCTGAGGAGCTGGGCAGGGAAGCCAGTGACGGCAGCCCAGCCGGAGACGAGGCTCTGCGTGTGTGTCCAGGAAAGTGGCACGAAGAGCTTTCACATGAGCTTGACTTGTGGGGATTTGGGGGGCGTCTTGTCATTTGGACAATGGCGGGAACGCCTGGGCGCGTTGGGAGCATGGAGGGCGACTTGCCGGGGTGCTAGTGGATGCGGGCAGGCGGGGATGGGCAGAAGGAGGGGGGCAACCCCGGGCTCTCTGTCAGCTCTCAGGAGGGACACTTTTTACCTGGGTTTGGGACCCACTTTCAGAGCTTGTGAATGCTTGTAACTTACAGAATCAAAATTCCGACACGGCTTGAAGACCGCGGTCCACCTTGTTAGCAGAAGGAACTGGGCCCCGCCCGTGGCTGGCGGGCCCCGCTGTGCCAGCTGCAGGGCAGCGGGGACAGACCGCAGACAGGTTGGGCCGTGCGGGCTGAGACTCGGAGTGGGAGCCCCGATGTTTCCCGCCCACGGATTGGCTTGCAGCTTCCAACCGGAGGGGAGCTCCCCTCTCCGCACCCCCCCACCCCCACCCCGGGACCCGTGGGTTGAGGTGGCGACCGTGAGGGTGGGCGCCGCGGGCCTGGGAACCGGTCGGGGAGGCGGGCACTGTGCTTCCCTGCGTCCTGGCCTCTCCTCGGGCGCCATCGTGTGGCCGCCACCTGCCCAAGTCTCCTGGCCGCCCTCGGTGCGGTGTCAGGACAGTGGGGATGGGGCAGTGCCTTGAGCTCCGGCCACCCGCGCCGTCCGGGGGTCCGGGCATCCTGTAGCACCGGGCCCACCTCCTCGGCTCAGGGTCAGAACTCAGGACGTGTCCTTTCTCTCCGCAGTGTCCCCAACTCCTGCCCGGCCAGCCCCCGAGGGGCCGGGTCCTCCAGCTACCGCTTCGTCCAGAACGTGACCTCGGACCTGCAGCTGGCGGCAGAGTTTGCCGCGAAGGCCGCCTCGGAGCAGCAGGCCGACGCGTCCGGAGGGGACAGCCCCAAGGTCTCAGCCCTCGGCGCGTTGGCCAGTGACCGGGCGTGGGGTGCTGGCGTCCCTGCCCCTCCCTCCCTCGTCCTCCCCTCGTCCCGTCCACGGGGACGGGATGGCTCCGAGCGTAATTACAGTCTCTGAGAAGAATGTCAGGCTCTCGCCTTACAGCCTTGTCTTAGCTCATTCCCATCTGACAACTGTTTTTAAATCAGTTTGCAGAGGAGGTGAGAAATTTCAGAATTAAACTATGAATAAACCGAATTTTTACCCCCATGAGGGAGACACAGCTCTTCCTAGCTTAAACCACATGGATTAAACAAGAGGAGGTCGTGGGGATTGGTTTTAGCGGATACCCTGCAAATCTGCGCACTCATTGGAGGGTTTTCTCTGTGAGCAGTTGGCCTGGGGCGGGGGGGCGGGGTGGGGGGTCGGACCGGAAACGTCTTTCCGGGCTAACCCCACGCTGGCTGTGTCCTCAGGACGAGTCGAAGCCGCCGTACTCCTACGCACAGCTGATCGTGCAGGCCATCTCCTCGGCACAGGACCGGCAGCTGACGCTGAGCGGCATCTATGCGCACATCACCAAGCATTACCCATACTACCGGACAGCCGACAAGGGCTGGCAGGTGCGGTGTGCCCAGGCCCCAACTTCACGACCCCCGGGGCTGGGGGCTCGTTCCCCGGACAGCCGCGTCGTGTCCGGAGTGAGCGCCCGCTTGGGTCCGGAAACGTTCCCACGCTTGGTGCACCGGCTTCTCCTGAGCTAACTTGGAAACACGCTGTCCCCGCTCTTTCCAGACGGTTTCTTGTGTGGGTTCACAAGACCGTCGTCGCCGGCCTTGGCCACAGCCAGCTTGTCACAGCCGCTCAGGTCTCCTCCGTGACCACTCTGTCCCGTTGGCTGGTTGGTTCAGTACGAGCTCTGAGCTGGGCGTCTCCCAGGCCAGGGTTTGTCCTTACGTTTCGCTTCCTGTGTAAGGGGTGGTCGTGAGCCTGTGCTGAATTTTCACAAGAAAAACCACTGTGGAACCCCTGTCCTTCCCCAGTGAGCTGCCCCCTGCCCCCAAGGAGGCCTCTCCGGCCCGGACCTGGGGCTGTGCTCTCCCGGCTGCTGTGCTCAGGTCTGACCCGCCGTGACCAGTGACTCCCTCTGCTTTGCCCACAGAATTCCATCCGCCACAACCTCTCTCTGAACCGCTACTTCATCAAGGTCCCTCGCTCCCAGGAGGAGCCCGGGAAGGGGTCCTTTTGGCGGATAGACCCCGCCTCCGAGGCCAAGCTCGTGGAGCAGGCGTTCCGGAAGCGGAGGCAGCGGGGCGTCTCCTGCTTCCGCACCCCCTTCGGGCCGCTGTCATCCAGGTAAGTCCCCGCCCTGCCGCCCCGGGGGCCGTGGCCACTCAGACCTCTTCACTGGATTTTGGAGAGACCGGCAGCTGGCCCTCCACGTCGGTTCTCGGACGCTGGGATGATGCACGGTGGGAATGGGGGGAAACGGAGGAACGGAGGCGGATGAGGGCCCCCTCCCGCTCACCTGACTCGACCGCCTCTTACAGGCCCTGTCTCCAAGGAAGGCCCCCTTCTGAGGCCCTGGAGGGTAGGACCCCAGCATGTCTCTGGGGGACACAGTTCAATCCCGTGACCAACACTGCTTGTCACGTGTAGACAAGCCCGCCAGCCAGCTGGGGATAGTGACAGGGCCTGCGCTGCGTGTCCAGCGCTGCCCGGGGAACCCCGTGTAAAGAGTGTCTGTAAGGGGGCCCGTCCTCAAGGTCACACTGGCAGTTGGGAACCTGTTCTTGTGCTGGCAGAACTTGCACTGGGGCGGGCGGGGCTCGGGAAGGGAGTCCCCAGGCCAGGAGGAGAGCTCAGCCAGAGCTTGGCATGCGCCACGTCTCAGGGAGAGAAGGCAGGGGTGCCTGTGCTGCGGGTGGAGGAGCAAAGCCGGATTAGACAGGCCCCGATGGGGGGTCGGGGCCGCCACAGACGTGAGGGCCGGAGAGTGACCCAGTGGCCGCCAGGTTGAGCGTCAGACCAGTCAGATGAGGCCGCTAGGCCTGGGTCGGGGACAGTCTTGCTGTCCGGCCCATCCCGGCAGTGCTCTGGGCAGGAGCTGGGCAAGATGCTCGATTTTAGACCCAGGCGAAGTGTTCTGTGGATTACTATCTGTGCGAGACAGAACGGCTGGGCTCCCGGCGTGCGCTTTGCTCTCCGGGTGTCGATGTGTCCCGGGGGAGGTTGGTGCCCATCCCAGCAAAGCTGCTGGTTTTCACCCAGAAGCCCGAGCTGCTTTCCTGGGAGGCCGGCCTGGGCCTTCAGGAGGTAAACGCTCTGGACCGTGGCCTTCGCTGGGCCTTTACACGCTGGGTGATGTTACGCGTACCGGGCGGAGTGCCAGGGTCGGAAGTCCCTCGCGAGGACAGAGGGGCATCGGGAAAAGTCGGGCAAAGGCAGCACGTAGGGCACGGGCGTTGAGACGTCTCCCGTTTTGATAAGTGCCGTCTTCGTTTCTTGTCGTATGTACTCACTGCTGTGGTCCTGTCTCCCCACTCCTAGGAGCGCCCCAGCTTCACCCACCCACCCCGGGCTCATGTCCCCGCGTTCCAGTGGCCTGCAGACTCCAGAGTGCCTGTCCCGGGAGGGCTCACCCATTCCGCATGACCCTGACTTTGGGGCAAAGTTAGCTTCCGTTCCCGAGTATCGGTATTCCCAAAGCGCACCCGGTAAGAAGGGTCTCGTCCTCTGGTCTGATGTGGCGGAACTCGGCGCCGCGCCCCACGCAGGAAGGGGGCATGCGGGGGTCTCCACTGACCCGCGTCCTCCTCCACAGGCTCTCCCGTCAGCGCCCAGCCGGTGATCATGGCCGTGCCGCCCCGACCGCCCAATCTGGTGGCCAAGCCCGTCGCCTACATGCCGGCTTCCCTGGTGACGGCCCAGCAGCCCTCGGGCCACGCCATCCACGTGGTGCAGCAGGCGCCCCCTGTCACCATGCTCAGGGTGGTCACCAGCTCCGCCAGCTCTGCCAACGGATACATCCTCGCCAGCCAGGCCTCGGCGGGGGCTGCCCACGAAGCGGCGGGCACGGCCGTGCTGGACCTGGGCAGCGAGGCGAGAGGTAACGTCGCCACGCGGTCCCTTGGCGGGGACGTGGGTCTCCAGAAGGTGGAGCCGTCAGCTTGGGCCAGGGGGGCGGCAGAGCCCAGGCGTGGGGCCCAGGCTGTCTCTGGGGGACAGTGGCTCCCGGGCTGCGGCCTCTCCGCCCCACTCCTGTTTCTCGGGAAGCGCGTCCTATGAAGCGGCACTGATCGTCCTCTGAAACGCTGCTCCCCGTGCACAGCACCTCAGGTGCCCGGCGCCCCCAGGTGCCCCTGAACTAGGTACGGGGCCTCAGCTTGGAGCCGGAGGAAGAGTCCTGTAGAACCCCCAGCAGGGGTCCTTGGGAGGCGTTCAAAGTAAGAAACAAAGTCCTGGGTTAGAAATCTGGGTCCCAGGGAACTGTTGAGGTAAATGTTGAAAATGCAGCCAGCGCTGTGAGACACCCTCGAGGGACACTTGAGTCAGGCAGCATCCCACTGGCCGCTGACGGCTGATCTCAGCGGCTGCGTCTTCCGTGAGACCGTCCGAACGACACGTGCGTTCTGGGGAAAGAAAACTAAGTTACGGCTCCAAGTGCAAATCCTTTCATTCCAAGCAATACGCTTTTTTTCTTAGATTACATTTGCTTTGGTTAAAGCGCAAGGTATTTACATTTTTTCCTAAAGCACTATTACTTGTTTTTCTCTTGTTTCAAAACATTCCATCGCTGGAAGTTTTCTGGTGAGAACCAGGGTCTTTTCCCAGTGTCCCTGCTTCAGGGCCCCCTTCCCCACGTGGACAGGCTCAGGCTGAGACGCCTGTGAGTAGTGCCACCACGGGTGCCATGAATGTGGCTCTGACACACGCTGTCCCCGCAGGCTTGGAAGAGAAGCCCACCATCGCGTTTGCCACCATCCCTGCCGCCAGCCGAGTGATCCAGACGGTGGCCAGCCAGATGGCCCCAGGGGTCCCCGGACACACGGTCACCATCCTGCAGCCGGCCACACCAGTGACCATCGGGCAGCACCACCTTCCGGTCCGGGCGGTCACTCAGAACGGCAAGCACACCGTCCCCACGAGTAGTCTAGCCAGCAGCGCTTACGGTGAGGCCCTGCCCGGCGTCCACTTCCTGGCCTTCAGCTGTGTGGTTTGACCAGGGTCAGTGCAGCAAGAACATTTTCCCAGTTAAGGCAGTCATCCATTCAGTTTTTCGAGCACCTGCTACGTGCCGGGCACTGGGATACGATGCCAGGGTAGCCCCGAGGGAACGGGCAAAATCCCCAGGTCACGGGGCTCACGCCCTGCTGGGGGGATAGAGGTCAGAGAGGGAAGTGAAAAGGCGCTGGCACCCTGAGCGCCACGCAGGAGGGTGTGGGGAGGGCTGGGGAGAGTTCCTGGTGCAGGCAGGCCCTGCCAGAGGGGAGGCGGGAGCCAGCGGGGTGTCTAGAGGGATCCACACACAGAGGCAGCAGCGCAAGGAAGAGACGGGGACGGAGGCCCCCGGGGCGGGGAGTGGGCCGGGGTCCGGGAGGGGCTGGCAGCCAAGCGCTGCTGCTGGCTTTGCCCAGAGGCGCCCAGCGTGCCGGGGAGCTGGGCCCCTGCGTCCCTCGGCCCTCGTGTGGCCACGCTGGCCTGTGTTCAGGACAGACGGGCGCCGCTCCCAGCCGGCCTCCCAACGTGACTCTTTCTCCTCCGCCCTAGCCCTCGCCAGCCCCCTGCAGCTCCTCGCGGCTCAGGCTAGCTCGTCCACCCCGGTGGTGGTCACGCGTGTGCGCGAGGTGGGGCCTGAGGAGCCAGCAGCAGCGGCGGCCACCAGCACCGCCTCCACCGGCGCCTCCGCTTCTCCCCCCGGGGAGCCCGAGCTCAAGAGGTCCCGAGTGGAGGAGCCCATGGGGACTGTGACCACGCAGGCCGGGGCGATTGCGGCCGCCGGCCCACAGGGCCCCGGGACCGGGGAGTGACGTCGCCGGCGTGGAGGTGGAGTGGGACACACGCCAAAAGGAGTTCCGGAGCTGGGCCAAGGCGGCCGACACCACCGCCGCTCGGGACCGAGATGAGAGGGCTCCACGCGGACCGAGCTCGGTGCCAAACGGGCAGGACGCCTCCGTCCACGTGCACCCGGACACACTCATCCTCCCGGCGTCTTATCTCCTGCCCCCGCTCTGGTTTAAAACAAAAACCCATAAAAACGTTCAGACAGCTGATTGTACGGTTCTGGGAATTCTTTGTTTTCGTTTCTTTGTCCCCCCAGCAGCACCTTTTCTCCCCATGCCTTTCATCAAGGGCGTGGGGAGAAGGTTGTAGCTCAGCGTCTCCAGGACCACGTCCAGGCGGCCCCGACCCCGCACAGGAGCCAGGCTCCCAGAGCAGCCTTCGCCCCGAGGACGGGACAGAGACGCAGCCTGGTGCAGACGGGCCTCCAAAGGAGAGCACAGGCCTGGGGATCCAGCCTTGTTTGTAAGAGATTGGAAAGAGGCGAGAGAAAGGCAGCACCGCCAGATTTCAGACTGTCCTATGGCTTCTTCCCAAAAAGTGACATAGAAAGTATTGGCATTAATGGGACGGAGGGGAGGGGCCTGGTTTGGCTTTGGGCCCCAAGTGTTTCTGGTTTTGTTGAAACACAGAATTCAGGCTTCACTGTCAACCTGAGACAGACACGGAAGGCATCATCTGTTTTTGCGGTTTTCACCTGTAGACAGTTTAGCGGCCGTAGGTCTGGGCTTCTTACTGGCATTAATCCCACGGAGGGTAAACCTGCCGCTCTGTCTGTTAACTTCAAGAAAGACTGACGGCCTCCCGGACTGGTGTTCAAGGCCGAAAGCGCTTCACACAAAAGATCCACCTGAGCCAGCGGCTGCAGCGTCTGACCTGCGTCCTGGCCACACGGGGGACACGCGGCCACTGGTCCCTGGGGGAAGGAGGTGGCCGCTCGACAGGAGGCCTGTCACGTCGAGCGGCCCCCATTTCCCGGTGGCTCTGATGGCCAGCTGCCACGCGGCCGCTCACCAGGCTTTATCACCAGGTTCCAGTGTCTTCACCGCCCGACAGCCTGCCTGGCGTTTCCCATCGGAACCGTGTCTGCCGCCCGCGGCGCCGGAGGCCCTGGGCTCGGCCCACAGCTCGCGCCGGCTCGGTGGGACCCCCTGCGCCCCCCGGAGACGTGAGCAGAGCAGGGGGAGCCCACAGTCCTTCGGCTTCGCTGGGAGAACGTTCTCAGGAAATGTTACGCACGTCTCTGTGAAAAGTGGCTTTCAACTTGGCCTGGCGCCCCGCGTCGGACCTTCCGCACGAGCTCCAGGGGCCCAGGTGGGAACGGTTCCTCCCTCACAGAGCGCCGTCCGCATCAGGGCCCCGACGGCAGCGCCACCGCAGGGCCAGGCGTGGCCAGGTGCTCTAGCTGTCGCGGTTGTCCCCGCACGCCTGGCCCGGGAAACGCCTGGTCCGGCGTCCGCGGCACTGAACCCCACGTGGGAAGGAGCTCTCCTGTGACGTGGCCAAGACGGGGAGGGGTGGCGCCTCGGCCCTGTTCCCGCCCAGTGGTGAGAGGCGCTCACGACCCGCTGACGTTCTGTGCTGTGTCGCGTGGACTGTGTCTTTGGCCGCGCCTGGTGTGTGTGGGCGAGTGTGAGAGCGAGTGAGGCCGAGGCGGGCGCCCCGACGCCGGTGGCCTGGCCCCCGTGGGTCCTCGGCCAGGGCTTCGGGGCGGCCGTCGCTTCCTTCCCCTTCGTTGCTGCTCGGTCCCGGGGCCGCGCAGGCCTCCCGCAGGGGCTTTTTGCTCGTGAGCTGTCCTCCTCGGGAGAGCTGGCGCCCCCCACGGAGGACAGACGCCCAGGACAGCTGAGGCCACGGGACGCCCTCAGCCCCGGGCCCTGCTGCTTGGTCTGGCCGGTCTGGCCCTGACCCTGTGCTTTCCTGACTTCTGAGCTTCTTTGGTTTCTGTCTGTTATCAGCGGCGATCCCACTGTTTGTTCTGGCCGTGGTTCAGGGAGAAGGGAGTGGAGGGGGGTGACTGGAACCGGAAGGGAGACAGGACAGGGTATCCTTCGGTGACATTCTGCCACGTGGAGAACTTGTTCCTTTTTCACTCCTTCTGGGAAGGAGAAGAAGGGACCCTGTGGAGCCTGGCCTCGGGGGACCTACCACTCCAGGTTCACGGTATGCTTCCGGATGGGCCTTTGGTCACCTGACGAGATGGCATGCATGGCTCCTGCCAGCACTTGTCCTGGGGCTGGTAGCCAGGGGCCCCAGGAGTGGCCAGCTCCCCAGGAAAGACACATGTCGCGGCCGGAAGGGTCGCCGATGTTCTCAGATGGTTCCACACCCCCTCCCCCCGCCAGACCCGTCCAGGGGAGCAAGGGCGGCAGGCCAGAGCGACAGCGGAGCCGCTGCCCTCAGGGCCCGGCGCCGCGGCCCGCCACGGGCATGCGCTGCGGCTCATGGGCTGAGCCAGCCGAGGCTGGGACAGGAAGCGCAAGCAAGTCGACCTGGCCTGATGGTCGTGTCACTGCAGCCTCAGGGCACCCAGGGGCTGGGATCTGCACAGAGGATCAGCCAGGCGGGTGCGGCTCGGGGCGGGGCACTTGGGCCCCTGTTGTCACAGCGGCTCCGTCTCTATCCGGGTACTTGGGTCCACCTGTCTGGCTGTGCTTGACGAGTCGTCACCTTTACCAGTGCTAGATACAGGGAAACACGCTCTGCACAGGAAGGAAGCCACGAAATCACTGCTCTTAAACAGTTGAGTGTCTCCCCCAAGACAGTTGGGTGCAGCGTCGGAAGTGGGAAGGGCTGTACCTAGGAGCTCATCAGCTGCCCCGGGGTGAACACCGAGTGTCACTCGTCCGCCACCTGCAGCTTTCTCTCCACGCGAAGCTCCCGGTCACACAGTGCCGTCGAGGGCAGGACCTGTGATCAGTGCTCAGACAGTCTGTCCAGCTTCGCCGCTTCTTAGGTCCGTAAAGGGTACACAACCTGCATTCCCCATGAGATCAGAGTCGTGCTGGGGGGCGGGGGGGGGGCGGGTCCCTAGGCCGGACACCGTCGTCTCTGACTCACTCGCTGCAGGGGGGCCTTCGGTCTCCCTCCCGGGGCCTGGCTGGTTCACGTCTGGGGCTTGCTGTCTGTGGGCGTTGTGGCGAAAGTGGATTCCTGAGCTGCTAAACGTGCCTCGGTGATTCTCAAGCTGGAAGGGAGTGGGCTTGTGGGGGGCCCCGGGGCTGCCTGGCCCCTTCTCTGGACCTCACTGGTCCTGGCGGAAGACGAGCTCAAGGTCGCAGACATCGTTCAGCAATTGCTCTTACTTCCTCTAAAGGTAGCTCTGCGTGGACCGTTCCGAGTGAGCTGTGCATCTCCTGGGGCGTGTTGTGAGATCTCTGTGGACAGAAACCCCTTTCTTTGGCCGCTCGGAGTTCAGAAAGAGGAGAAAGACTTTTTTTTTTTGGCTTTTTACTTTGGTCAGTTTCTTCCTTTACGCAGACAAAGAACAGACCAAACGTGAGAGCGTGTTAGAGAAGAGAGGTTTGCTCGCGGGGCTTCTAGGGCTTAGACTTAACATACAGTTGAGGCGGGGGAATGAGCTGTTGTTCTCCAAACGCCTCAAGTTCTGCTCTGCCCTGGGATGGCTTCATCTGGGACGAGGGACCGTCGTGCCCCCGGGAACGGGCTTCGGGCGCCACAGACCATGGCGGCCGCCCCTCGCTTCAGTGCCGAGTAAACAGCGCGCTGCTTGTTCTAGAATAAGTTACCCAAGATGATCACGAGGCCTGCAAGTAGACGCGGCCGGAGTTGCTCAACCGAGGCCCCGTCCCCGCGTGGCTGACGGTGAAAGTGGCTTCTCCACGGCTGCCCGAAGCCGCCCTCGTGACACCTCTGCCAAGAGACCATGGTGTTTAATAAGAGCATCATTTAAACCATTCACACGTGCTGCTGTAAAGGTGGGAGGGCCCGAGAGGGAGGGAGGGAGGGAGGCCCGGGGCTGGGGTGCGGTGGGCACAGCCGTGGTTTCTGTCCGTGGTCCTCAGGTTGCTTCCCCATGTCTTAGAAACTACTCTCATCTCACAGGTTCCTTTCTCGAGGCCTTGTTTCCCACATTAGGGTTCAAAATGCTCAGGACACAGCTCTCGCCATTGTGTGTGTACCCGCCCTTCCTGCCGGGGCCCCGCTTCTTGGGTTTTCTTTTACCACCAGAAGCAGCTCCCTCTGGGTCCAAGGGCGGCGGGTCTGGGCCCGACGCCTGCAGGTGTCCTCGGCCATGGGTAACTGCGCGGCCCCTCGGGTGACCTTGTCCGACTGTGAGGGTCTCTGCGGAGAGCGGCCGCCCGCTCTGTCCAGCGCGGGGTGTGTGACACACCACCAGCATTTCCTCCGAACGGGAATAGAAAACGGGCCGTCTGCCGAGTGTGTTTAGGGAAAGTAGTTTTTGCTCTTATGCTGCAAAGAAAGGACGGTCACTTGCCGAGTTGTCGTGCCCCCAGCACTGCCGGGCTATCGGGGGCGTCTCTGCAGAAGGCCTCCCAGCCGGGCTCAGGCCGCAGCTCAGCCCTGCCTCCGCAGGGACGGTCCCCTCCTGCCATCAGACCGCGTCCTGCTGAGCCACCACCGCCCCCCGCCGCCCCCCCCAACCCCGCGCCTGCCCCGGGGGCACAGGGCAACTCAGCAGAAGAGAGAGGTTGGAAGGATTGGTGCCTCTGGGTGTGACGAGAACCCCGTGTCCCCATCACATCCGAGTGGATGTCTGAGCAGCCGCTGTGGGAGGTCCAATCTGTCGGGAAAACTGTCCCTGTTCCTGACCCGAGCAGCACGGTGCCCCTGCCGCCTGCTGACGGGAGGCCTCCTGCGGACTGGCCGCTGGCCAGGAGCAGGGCGCTGGTGCTGTGTTCTCACGCAGGGCTGGAATGAAGAACTCCTCGAGCGAGCGAGCCTCAGGACCCTCGGTGTCTTTTCCTTTCCCTAACGGTTTTCGCTGCTCAGTGTTTTAGAAGAGAGTGAAGGCAGCAGTCACTTTGTTTCTAGGCTTCTTTCTTTCTCTCCAGGGAGGAGCCCCACTCAGAGGATTTCGTTCATTCCTTGTACCTGCTTACCATGCTGGTAGCGATTGGGAAGAGGTCGAGAGAAGACGAAGCGGACACGCTTCTCCACTTGGGCTGACGTGCCCAAAACTGGCTGCACGGGGCCCGCACCCCCGGCCGGATGAGCCAGGGTGTCTTCGGTTTATGCCTCTGGGTTTTAGTCTCCCTTTCGCGTCCAAGGGAGACGTGAGAGGTCTCCAAACTACTCTCGCCTTTCTGCCCCAACCCGGTTATTTTAAGAGTCAAGATAGAATTGGAAGAATTCTAGTTCACTATTCTTTATTTGAGAATCTTTTCCGGAATCGTTGGCTCATTTGATTCGTCCAAATACTTATTGGTGGTTTACTCTGTGTCAGAAACAGTAAAAAGTGCAGGGGAGGCCAGACCCTAGAGGGACATGGCCATTTAGACCTGCGACCCCGCCCCCGGGGTTAACGTTCCAGTGGTCTGACACTTTAAAAAGATTCTGTGCTTCCTGTGTAAAGGTTTTCTTACCTGCAGTAATAGGACTTGCTCCTCTGAGCTGTTGCCCAGAGCCACGAGGAGTGCTGTGACCTGTCCCCAAATTCTGAACGTATTGGCTGAGCTGGAATGAGGCCTGTGACTCTGAAATGGAATTTTTGTGCACGAAGCTAACTGGCCTAAAGGGGATCGAACTACACCTGTGGCCTCTTAAGATCTTAGCCTCTAAATTTCTGGTCCAAAAAAATTTTTTTAATCAGTAAAAATAGGATTTAAAACTCCCAACACTTTAAGTTTGGCCCTTACCTCCTCCCCTCCCAGCTTCCTTTCAGGAAGGGCTTTCTGAATACCTTGTAGCCCAGAACTGGCTCGATTTCTAGCTCAGGACGGGGATCCAGGAGGAAAGAAGAAAGTGTGTCCCTGCTCGTGGCTTACACTCGGGCCCTGACCTTGGGCAGCTTGGTGCACGTGGGGGAGGGTTAAACCCAGCACGGATTGTTCCTTCTTCTCTGACACAGAATTCTCCTGTAAAGATCATTTGGGGGGGGCGGGTGTTGTTAGGGGCGTGTCTGTGTGAGTGGTGGTTGTTTTTTTTTTTTTAATGGTGTCTGTCTAGAGTATTTTTCACAATATGTTTAATCATCAGTGCTTTAAAAAGTGGTGGTATCCTGTACAGTGAATTAGGTCCCGGAGCGTTGGATGGGAAGCTGCACCACCTGTGAGTGTGATCGGGCCTGTGGGACACCCAGGAGGGTCGGCACAAACCCCGGCACGGGGACGAGAGGACGGGGTGGGGCCCACCGCAGCTGGGCCGGCCTGCGTTTTCATTTCAAATGGGATACAGTATTTTTTTAATAAGGAGCCATACTTTTTTTTTTTTTAAAGTTTGAGATCTGAATGTGATTTCTAATTGTACCAGACGTTAATGTTTTAAAGCTATAACAAAGTTTAAATTTTCTACTTTTTGTTTCTCATTTATTTTAACTGTTCTTTTATCTATTAAATCGTTGTATGTGGATGGGGAAGTTTTGTTTCTCCTCTTAGCATTTGTTTCTATAACCAGAAATAAAATTATATATTAAAGAAACGACACCTGGCTCTGTGTGGTCTTGGGAGCGGCAGCTCCGCCCCCTCAGCTGCGGGGAAATCACCGCCTGCGCTTTTTGGGGCGCTGCTGGATTGACAGTCACCGGAAGGGGGCGCTTGGGCGTTGGTGCCGCGGACTGGCTCCGACCTGGGGTTTGTCACAAATCCATGATCCTCAAGGTTCCCTCATGTTTGTGCGTGGGACTCATCCCCTCGTTCGGCTGATAACGTGCCTTTCTCAGGTTTCACAGTGGTCCACGGTGCTAAGGTGTGAGCACTTCTCTTCCTCCCGTTTGTGCTCCACCACCGCTCCAGCTGAAGCCTCCCTACAACAGGGACAGATTAATCACAGGTTAGGATTTTAGCTAGAGAGCAAGCAAGAGTGAGAATAATGAGTTTTAGGAGTTATATTGGCTAATTAGCATCTTTTTTAACAATTTCCTCTTTTATTTATGTATTTATTTATGGCTGCGTTGGGTCTTCGTTGCTGTGCGCAGGCTTTCTCTAGTTGCGGTGAGTGGGGGCTACTTGTCATTGCGGTGTGCGGGCTTCTCACTGCGGCAGCTTCTCTTGTGGAGCACGGGCTCTAGGCGCCTGGGCTTCAGTAGTTGTGGCTCGTGGGCTCAGTAGTTGTGGTTCGCGGGCTCTAGAGCACAGGCTCAGTAGTTGTGGCTCGCGGGCTTAGTTGCTCCGTGGTACGTGGGATCTTCCCGGACCAGGGCCCAAACCCGTGTCCCCTGCATTGGCAGGCGGATTCTTAACCACTCCACCACCAGGGAAGTCCTTAATTCGCATTTTTAAAACTGTTTAAGTTGTTTAAGTTTTGTTTTTGATTAAGACAATCATTTCTCACTAGTAAGACCTTAAAATAGCATTTTACACAAATGTACATTTTGTAAGAAATAGTCAAATATTACCCTTGGTAATATGACTTGGGGTGTGTGTGTGAGTGTGTGAGAGCACATGGTTCTCAATAGAAGTTAAGCTACCCTATGAACCTGGGTGAGTACCAAAGACGAGTGAGTGCATATCCCCACCAAAAGCCAGGTTGCGCATCGCAGCTGTAATCATTATTGCCGAAATTTGGAAACAAACCAAATATTCGTCAAGAGTAGAATGGAGAAGTTGTGGTAAACTCATACGGTCACACACTGATAAGTACCCGGCAGTAAGAGCTGCTGTCATCCTACAACAGATGAGCCTCACGGCATCCCCGTGAAGGCAAAATGCAGTACTGTGCGTTCCATTTGTATGAAGTGTAAAAAGAGGCAAACCTGATCTCTGGTGAGGAGAGCGAGGCTAGCGGCTGCCTCTCGGGAGGGGAGCCAGCGGGGAGGGGGAGGCGTCCCGAATCCTGAGTCCTGGCCGTGGCCACTCAGGTTCACGGCGAGTGCTGGGGCCAGCTTGCGAGAGCTGCATGTTCAGTTTTCAGGAATTCTGAGAGCTAACTGTTCACCAAAGCCATTATTAAAATTTTACTTACGTAAACTTAATACTGTAAAAATATTACGTTAAGACCCAAGGTAATAAATACTCAATTCACAGCTCCCTATTATTTTACTATTACTGCTGCTCTCGAGGTTGTTCGTGTGGATTGAGCCCGCGGGGTGGACAGACCGTCCGATGGGGCGCTGCCTACTGTGTACCTGCTCCCAGCTGTCCAGCGACAGCACGCCGGCAGCTTGAAATCCGCCACTGTGGGAGTGTTCACACCACGGAAATTATCGAACACTGCAGATGGGCCTCCCCACACCCACAGCAGAGCCAGTTAGCGGTCTACCAGCAGACCATGGAGTCACAGAAGTGAGACATCACTGAGCTCATTTCAGATTTGTGTGCCTTATAGATAGATGTTTTACTTTAATAAACTCTGTGTGTGTGTGTGTGTGTGGCTGTGAAGCGGTATTCGAGCTCCTTTCCAGGTCTCACACTTTGTAGGTCCAAAGGCAGTTACGTTTGCGTTTGATTTGTAGGCCACGGCTCAAGTAAACCAGCAAATTCCCACCAAACCACGTGTCATCATGGAGCGACTGTCTGGTAGCTTCAGACCCAACTTTCTGTGCTGTTCCACGATTCCAGGGCTGGGCCTCTGCAAGCCCGTCTCTGCTGTGCCGGCTCCTCCCTGGCGGGCGGCCTGACGCGGGGCGTTGACGGGGCCTGGAAGGCCGGAGGCTGCTTCTTGTTCTCCGCGGCTTTCTTCACCTCCAGGAAACGTCCTGGCAACAGCAGCTGACAGCAGTGGGTTGTCCCAGCCCATGGGGGCCTCCTCCCAGGTCAGTTTCAGCTCTGCGGGACCCCTCGGCCCAGCCCTAGGCTTTCACCATTCCACCCTCTTCCCCCTTGTTCCCCCAGCATTAGAAGCAGCTGCTGCCTGCCCCTTCTGTTCTTCCACACCTGGTTGCAATTTTTTTTTTTTTTTTTCTTTTTTGCGGTACGCGGGCCTCTTACTGTTGTGGCCTCTCCCGTTGCGGAGCACAGGCTCCGGACGCGCAGGCTCAGCGGCCATGGCTCACGGGCCCACCCGCTCCGCGGCATGTGGGATCTTGCCGGACCGGGGCACGAACCCGTGTCCCCTGCATCGGCAGGCGGACTCTCAACCACTGCGCCACCAGGGAAGCCCATGCAATTATTTATATTGAATCTTCTAATGAAATACCTGCTTTGCATCCCCAGACGGGCCTCCGACAGACGCCAGGTGCACGGAGTCCGTGCTGACCTCGCTCAGGCCTCCCTGCAGCACCTGGGACTCCCGCTTCGCTGGCCACTGCTCAGCAGGCAGCGGGCAGAGCGGCTACAGGCGTTGACCTGGAGTCCGGGTGCTGGTTCCGGTCCCTCCTCCGCCTACACGTATGAGGGCCCTTAGCCAGTCTTTTAGCTTCAGCCAGCTCATCCTTGAAAATGATAACAATTACGCGCTCCTCAGGGCGAGACGGCCATGTTAGGTGAGACGGCCAAGGTGCGGTGCTCAGGCTTCCCAGAAAGACGGCCTGTAACCAGGCTTCCTTTGCCAGCTCCCTTCCTCTTCACCCTGGGGCTCTTCGGGGGGCACCCGCCTCGCGCCATGCGCTCTCGGGGCAGATGCGTTCTCACCGCCTCACCCGCCGCCACTGGCTCCCGGCTCTTCAGCCTCGGCACCAGTCACCCGCAACATCTCCACTTGGGCGCTGTAAGAGCATCTCACCACCCCGCCCCCGCTCCTCCCCTCCATTCTGGGTCTTCCCCACTGCTCATCCCTCCAAGGCCTCCCTGACCCTCCCTATCCAAAAACATCCAACTTTCCCTCAACCCTCTTCTCTTACTCGGCTTTATGGCCCCTTCAGAGCACTTCACCACTAGGCTTACGTGTGTGATTGTATATTTGATAATGGTCGTTTTTGTTGGCTGTAAATTCCATGAGGGCAGGGACTTGGCCTCTCGCGGTCCCCATTCCCCAGAACCTAAAACACTACGAGCACAGCACAGGGACTCAGTCGTTGCGTGTTCCTTGAATGAATGACTCCACAAACCTCCTCATCCTCCTGCCCCGAGGTCGAGTGAATGGCGCCACCCCATAAGCAGAAACCTGCTATTGCCCTTGGTTTTTCCGTTCTTCCTCTCACCCAAGTCCATGTTAGCAGGTGCTACAAATTCCCCCTGAACGGTTACTGAATCAGCCTACGTCTCCATTCACGTGGCCCTTACCTAGCTCAGGGAGCCTCCCTCCCTCTCCGGGACCAACCCCTTCTCTCCACCCACCCACCCCACGGCCCCCCAGTCCATTCTCTACTCTGCTGCCCAGAAGCAGGTTTCCCCTGAGGTGCATGTAAGCCACAGGAAGCAGGCCTTCGTGCTCCCTTCAGGAGCTTGGCCTAGGCCATCCCCTCCCACCCCTTGGTCTGACACCCTCTGGGCTCATCTTAGGCACCTGTCCTTCCCGAAGTATTCCTCCTGTTTTAGGCTGTAACAGCATTTACCACGCTGGATTGTCACTGCCCAGAGGACCGCCCTGTGTCCCCGCGCAGTCTGCAGGGTGGAAATACTGTGGCCAACACACCTCTCAGAATTACTAGAAATTGACCTTCCCTCTCTGAGCATGTTGCCTTATCTGTAAGACGAGATACTGAGAGTCTGTGATTATGGTGGGGATTGAATAAGATTTTTTAAAGCAGCAGGTACTGCCTACGTTGGGTGCAAAATGAAATGGGAGCTTTAAAAAAGAACTTCTGACAGCTGCAGCTGTTCCTTGCAAACTGCAGGACACGGACCCAGCCCACGACCGCAGTCTGTGTCGTATATTCAAGCCGCACTGAACACGGGACCTGCAGGCGGCGGAGCGGACTGTGTTCATGGAACAGAACCTAGAACTGGGGCGATGAGCTGAGGCCCGGCGGTGACAGGCCGCTCCTAACAGCTCCCGGGCACCCAGCGCCCGGAGCTGCACCGGGGTGCCGGGTGCCATGGTTCCGGGGCGCGGAGGTTCCGGGGTCTCGAGGTCCCGGAATCCCGCGGTCCAAAGTGCCGGAACGCGGCCCCGACCGGCAGCCCTCGCGCTGACGGCCCCGCCCCCGGCTGAGACGCTCCGTCAAAGCCCATTGGTCGACTGCCTGTGCGCCCCTGCTCACGTGATGCACCACGGGACGCTGCACGGGACGCGACCCGGAAGCCGGCGTTGCTGCGGGCTTTTCTCCCGGAGTCGCCAGCGTGCGGAGCGGCAGGGCGGCTCTCCGGGCTGCGGCGGCGGCGGCGGCGGCGGCGGCGGCGGCGGCGGCGGCGGCGGCAGCGGCAGCAGGAGGATGTTCACGACGGGGGAGGAGAGTCTGCTTCGCCAGGCCAGGTGCGCCCGAGCTTTTCCCTTCGGGCACTTGGTGGTGGGTCTCAGAGCCGGGCCTGGGCGCGGCGACTCGAAAGAGCCCCCTTTGAACCCACTTTAGAGACTCGGGTCGGGGAGGCCACGCGGGCCAGGCACGGCGTGAGGAGGTCCGGGGAGGGTCGAGCTGGTCCCCGGAGGAGGTGGCTCCTGAGAACGCTCTGAAGGATGAGTGGAAATGAAGTGGGGTGGGCCCCCGCTGATGGATTGGCCAAAGGCTTGTCGGCTGCGGACCCCACGTCCGGCAGGAAGTGGGGTCCAGAGCTGTCAGTTGCTTCAGGGTCAAGAAAGCTAGAAAGACGCTGGAGAGCCTGCTGGATTGAGCCATGGCGAGCCCTGTGCAAAGCCCATGAGTTCGATACCTTGCGAGGGCTTTGGGGAGCCATGGAGGATTTTTGTTATATAGAAAGATCCGCTCTCTTGTGGATGCATTGAATGTATTGAGAAATTACCCAGCGTCTTAGGACCCCGAGCTGGCTCTGGACTCTCACTAAGTCGGTAGCTCCTTCCTCACCAACTAGCCACTCATGGGAGAAAGCAGATGTAAGCTCGGACTAAAACCCCATGACTTGATGCTACTTTAAGAGAAGAAAATGCGGCCAGAACCATGGTTTAAAAAAAAAAAAAAAAAAAAACTGGATTCGGAGCTGGACTAGTTGCTGGGAAGGATTAGGCTGGTTGAGGCTTCTCTGATCTTAGGGAAGCAAGATCTTGAATGCATATTAGTTTCAAAAGGCTGTAAACAGGGTAGACGTTTGATATGGTCAGAATAACCCCTGAAAGTGTGTTAAGCAAGTGTTTTGAGGATTTGTAGCACCGTCTCCCCACCAAGTCCAAAAAAGTCTGTATTTCTTTCAATCCTGGACAGATATTCCAATATTCAAGTTCCAGTATTCCAATTCAAGTTCACTTGAATTTAGGAGAGCTGTATTAAAGAAAAATAGATATCTTTTTTCAAAAATTGAAGTATAGTTGATTTACAATATTAGTTTCAGGTGTACAACATAGTGATTCAGTATTCTTATAGATTATGCTCTATTTAAAATTATTCTAAAATATTGGCTATATTCCCTGTGCTATACAATATATCTATAGCTTGTTTAATACATAGTTTGTACCTTTTAACCCCCTACACCTATCTTGCCCCTCCCCAATTCCCACTCTCCACTGATAACCACTAGTATGTGCTCTATATCTATAAGTCTGTTTCTGTTTTGTTGTATTCATTAGTTGCATGTTTTAGATTCTGCGTTGTAAATGATAACATACAGTATTTGTCTTTCACTGTCTGACTCATCTCACTATGCATATCATCCAGGTTCATGCATGCTGTTGCAAATGGTAGAATTTCACTTTTTTATGGCTGAGTAATATTTCATTGTGTATATATATATCTATATATAATCACATCTTCTTTATCCATTCATCTGTTAATGGACACTTAGGTTGCTTCCATATCTTGGCTGTTGTAAATAATGCTATGAACATTGGGGTGTATGTACCTTTTCAAATTAGTGTTTTTGTTTTCTTAGGATATATACCCAGGAATGGAGTTGCTGGATGGTATGGTAGTTCAGTTTTTAGTTTTTTGAGGAACTTCCACAGTTTTCCATAGTGACTGCACCAATTTACATTCACACCAACAGTGAACTAGGGTTGTCTTTTCTCCACATTCTCACCAACATTTGTTATTGTGGTCTTTTTGATGATGGCCATTCTGACAGGTGTGAGGTGTTATCTCATTGTGGTTTTGATTTGTATTTCTCTGACAGTTAGCTGCGTTGAGCATCTCTTAATGTGCCTATTGGCTATCTGTATGCCTTCTCTGGAAAAATGTCTATTCACGTCTTATGCCCATTTTTTAATTGAGTTTTTATCTATATTGAGTTGTATGAGCTGTTTATATATTTTGGATATTAATCCCTTATCAGTCATATCACTTGAAAAAATTTTCTCCCATTCGGTAGGGTTCCTTTGCTGTGCAAAAGCTTTTAAGTTTAATTAGGTCCTATTTGTTTATATTTGCTTTTGCTTTCTTTGCCTTAGGAGATAGATCCAAAAAAAATATTGCCATGATTTATGTCAAAGAGTGTTCTGCCTGTATTTTCTTCTAGGAGTTTTATGGTTTCCGATCTTACATCTAGGTCTTTAATCCATTTTGAGTTTACTTTTGTATATGATGTTAGAGTATGTTCCAATTTCTTTCTTTTACATGTAGCTGTCCAGTTTTACCAGCACCACTCATTGAAGAGACTGTCTTTTCCTCATTGTTTTTGTGTGTGTGTGTGGGTGTGTGTGTGTGTGTGTATTCTTGCCTCCTTTGTCGTAGATTAATTGACTGTAAGTGTGTGGGTTTATTTCTGGGCCCTCTTTTTTCTGTCCCATTGATCTATGTGTGTGTTATTGTGCCAGTACCATACTGTTTTGATTACTGTAGTTTTGTAGTAGAGTATAGTCTGAAATCAGGGAGCATGATACCTCTCCCCAGCTTTGTCCTTTTTTCTCAAGATTGCTTTGGCTATTCATGGTCTTTTGTAGTTCCATATAAATTTTAGGATTATTTGTTCTAGTTCTGTGAAAAATGTCGTGGGTATTTTGATAGGGATTGCATTAAATCTGTAGATTGCTTTGGGTAGTATGGAGATTTTAACAATATTAATTCTTCCAATTCATGGACAGGATATCTTTCCATTTCTTTGTATTATCTTCAGTTTCCTCTGTCAGTGTTTTATAGCTTTCAGAGTATAGGTCTTTCACCTCTTTCGTTAAGTTTATTCCTAGGTATTTTATTCTTTTTGACATGATTTTAACAGGATTGTTTTCTTGCTTTTTCTTTCTAATAGTTCTTTACTAACGTATAGAAAAACAACAGGTTTCTGAATAGTAATCTTGTATCCTGCAACTTTACTGAATTTATTTATTCTAATAGTTTTCTGGTGGAAAATTTAGGGTTTTCTATATATGGTATTATGTCACCTGCAAATAGTGACAATTTTACTTCCCTTCCAAGTTTTATGCCTTTTATTTATTTTTCTAGTCTGATTGCTGTGGCTAGGACTTCCAATAGTGTGTTAAATAGACATGATGAGAGTGGGCATCCTTGTCTTGTTCCTGATACTAGAGGAAAAGCTTTTAGCTTTTCACTGTTGAGTATGATGTTAGCTGTGGGTTTGTCATAAATGGCCCTTATTATGTTGAGAGATGGTCCCTCTGAGAGATGTTCCCTCTGAGAGATGTTTGATGAGAGTTTTTATCATGAATGGATGTTGAACTTTGTCAGATGCTTTTTCTGCATACATTGAGATGATCATGTGAATTTTATCCTTTCTTTTGTTAGTGTGGTGTATTACACTGATTGATTCGCAGATATTGAACCATGCTTGTGACCCTGGAATAAATCCCACTTGATCGTGGTGTGATTTTGTGTGTGTGTGTGGCTGTGCTGAACGGCTTGCAGGATCTTAGTTCCCTGACCAGGGATTGAGCCCTCGCCCTCAGCAGTGAAAGTGCAGAGTGCTAACCACTGGACATCCAGGGAATTCCCTATGATCTTTTTTTATTGTTGAATTTGGTTTGCTAATGTTCTGTTGAGGATTTTTGCGTCTATATTCATCAAATATATTGGCCTGTAATTTTCTTTTTTTGTAGTGTCTTCGTCTTGTTTTGGTATCAAGGTAATTGTGGCCTCATAGAATGAATTTGGGAGTGTTCCATCCTCTTCAGTTATTTGGAACAGTTTGAGAAGGATGGGTATTATCTCTTCTTTATATGTCTGGCAGAATTCCCTCATGAAGCTGTCCGGTCCTGGACTTTTGTTCACTGGGAGTTTTGTATTTTTGTTTTTTTTATAAATTTATTCTATTTATTTGTGGTTGAGTTGGGTCTTCATTGCTGTGCACGGGCTCTGTCTAGCTGCGGTGAGCAGGGGCTACTCTTCGTTGTGGTGTGTGGCCTTCTCATTGTGGTGGCTTCTCTTGCTGCAGAGCACGGGCTCTAGGCACGCGGGCTTCAGTAGTTGTGGCTCTCAGGCTCCAGAGCGCAGGCTCAGCAGTTGTGGCGCACAGGCTTAGTTGCTCCGCAGCATGTGGTATCTTCCTGGACCAGGGCTTGAACCCATGTCCCCTGCATAGGCAGGCGGATTCTTAACCACTGCGCCACCAGGGAAGCCCAGGGAGTTTTTTAAATTACTAATTCAATTTCACTACTAGTGATAGGTCTGTTCAGATTGTCTATTTCTTCTTGATTCAGTCTTGGACTTGTATGTTTCTAGAAATGTAGCAGTTTCTTCTGGATTGTCAAATTCGTTGGCATATAACTGTTGGTAGTATTTTCTTATGGTTGTTTGTATCTCTGCGATATCATTTTTCATTTCTCCTCTTTCTTATTTTATTTGGATCCTCTCTTTTTTTTTTTAATTGATCAGCCTGACTAAAGGCTTACCAATTTTATATTTTTAAAAAACAGCTCTTAGGGCTTCCCTGATGGCGCAGTGGTTGAGAGTCCGCCTGCCGATGCAGGGGACACGGGTTCGTGCCCCGGTCCGGGAAGATCCCACATGCCACGGAGTGGCTGGGCCTGTGAGCCATGGCCGCTGAGCCTGCGCATCCAGAGCCTGTGCTCTGCAACGGGAGAGGCCACAACAGTGAGAGGCGCGTGTACCGCAAAAAAAAAAAAAAAACAAAAACAGCTCTTGGTTTTATTGGTCTTTTTTATTGGGTTTTTTTTGGTCTGTATTTTGTTTCTTCTCTGATCTTTATTATTTCCTTCCTTCTGCTGACTTAGGGCTTTGTTTCTTCTTTTTCTAATTCCTTTAGATGGTAGGTAGTTAGGATGTTTGAGATTTTTCTTGTTTCTTGAGGTACGCCTGTATTGCTATAAACTTCCCTCTTAGAATTTCTTTTGCTGCATCCCATAGATTTGGGAATGTGTTTTTATTTTCATTTGTCTTGAGGTATTTTTATTTCCTTTTTGATTTCTTTTATGTACCCATTGGTTTTTTAGTACCATGTTGTTGAGTGTCTACATGTTAGTGTTTACCCCATTTTTCTTCCTGTAATTGACTTCTCGTATTATACGGTTGTGGTCAGAAAAAATGCTGGATATAATTTCTATCCTCTTAAATTTGTTGAGACTTGTTTTGTGGTCTAGCATGTAATCTATCCTGGAGAACATTCCATGTGCACTTAAAAAGAATGTGTATTCTGCTGTTTTTGGATGAAATGTCCTGTAGATATTGATGCCTAGTTGAATGAAGTCCAACTGGTCTAATGTGTCATTTAAGACTACTGTTTCCTTACTGACTTTATGTCTGGGTGATCTGTCCATTGATGTAAGTGGGGTGTTAAAGTCCCCTACTATCTTTATCATTACCTAATACCCTTCTTTGGCTTTTGTTACAGACTTTGTTTTAAAGTCTGCTTTGTCTAATATGAGTATTGCTGCCCCAGCTTTCTTGTTTCTATTTACATGAAATGTCTTTTTCCATCCCCTTGCTTTCAGTCTGTGTGTGTCTTTAGTTCTGAAGTGAGTCTCTTTCAAGCAGCATATAGATAGGTCTTGTTTCATTATCCAGTCAGTCACCTTATGTCTTTTGATTGGAGTGTTTAGTCCATTGATATTTAAGGTTACTATTGATGGGTATGTACTTATTGCCATGTTGTTGCTTGTTTTCTAGTCGTTTTTTATAGTTCTTCTCCGTTCTTCTTTGTCTTTCTTACCTTGAGTTTTTTTTGTTTTTTGTTTTGTTTTTTTCACATGTTTACTGGCGTATAATTGCTTCACAGTGTTGTGTCTGTGTACAACAAAGTGGATCAGCCGTATGCATACATATGTCCCCATGTCCCCTCCCTCTTGAGCCTCCCTCCCAGCCTCCCTGTCCCACCCCTCTAGGTGGTCACAAAGCATCGAGTTGATCTCCCTGTTCTATTCAGCAGCTTCCCACTAGCCATTCATTTTACATTTGGTAGTGTATATATGTCAGTGTTACTCTCTCACTTCATCCCAGTTTCCCCTTCCCCACCATGTCATCAAGTCCATTCCCTACATCTGTGTTTTTATTCCTGCCCTGCCACTAGGTTCATCACTACTGCTTTTTTAGATTCCATATATATGCATTAGCATACAGTATTTGTTTTTCTCTTTCTGACTTACTTCTCTCTGTATGACAGTCTCTAGGTCCATCCACCTCACTACAAATAACACAATTTCATTTCTTTTTGTGGCTGAGTAATATTCCATTGTATGTATGTGCCACATCTTCTTTATCCACTCATCTGTCGATGGACACCTAGGTTGCTTCCATGTCCTGGCTATTGTAAATAGTGCTGCAGTGAACATTGTGGTACATGACTCCTTTTGAATTATGGTTTTCTCAGGGCATATGCCCAGTAGTGGGATTGCTGGGTCATATGGTAGTTCTGATTTAGTTTTGGGGTTTTTTTTTTGTTTGTGTTTTGCAATACGCTGGCCTCTCACTGTTGTGGCGTCTCCTGTTGCAGATCACAGGCTCCAGACGTGCAGACTCAGTGGCCATGGCTCATGGGCCTACCTGCTCTGCGGCATGTGGGACCTTCCCGGACCGGGGCACGAACCCATGTCCCCTGCATCAGCAGGCGGACTCTCAACCACTGCGCCACCAGGGAAGCCCTGATTTAGTTTTTTTAAGGAATCTCCATAGTGTCTGTATCAATTTACATTCCCACCAACAGTGCAGGAGGGTTCCCTTTTCTCCACACCCTCTCCAGCATTTATTGTTTCTAGATTTTTGATCATGGCCATTCTGACCAGTGTGAGGTGATACCTCATTGTAGTTTTGATTTGCATTTCTCTAATGAATAGTGATGTTGAGCATCCTTTTATGTCTTTGTTGGCCATCTGTATGTCTTCTTTGGAGAAATGTCTGTTTAGGTCTTCTGCCCATTTTTGGATTGGGTTGTTTGTTTGTTTTATATTGAGCTGCATGAGCTGCTTGTGTATTTTGGAGATTAATCCTTTGTCCTTCATTTGCAAATATTTTCTCCCATTCTGAGGGTGGTCTTTTTGTTTTGTTTATGGTTTCCTTTGCTGTGCAAAAGCTTTTAAGTTTCATTAGGTCCCATTTGTTTATTTTTGTTTTTATTTCCATTTCTCTAGGGTGGGTCAAAAGGATCTTGTTGTGATTTATCTCATAGGGTGTTCTGCCTGTTTTCCTCTGAGAGTTTTATAGTGTCTGGCCTTACGTTTAGGTCTTTAATCCATTTTGAGTTTATTTTTGTGTATAGTGTTAGGGAGTGTTCTAATTTCATTCTTTTACATATAGCTGTCCAGTTTTCCCAGCACCACTTATTGAAGAGGCTCTCTTTTCTCCATTGTATATTCTTGCCTCCCTTGTCAAAGATAAGGTGACCATATGTGCATGGGTTTATCTCTGGGCTTTCTATCCTGTTACACTGATCTGTATTTCTGTTTTTGTGCCAGTACCATACTGTCTTGATTACTGTAGCTTTGTAGTATAGTCTGAAGTCAGCGAGTCTGATTCCTCTAGCTCTGCTTTTCTTTTTCAAGATTGCTTTGGCTATTTGGGGTCTTTTGTGTTTCCATACAAATTGTAACATTTCTTGTTCTCGTTCTGTGAAAAATCCCATTGGTGACTTGATAGGGATTGCGTTGAACCTGTAGATTGCTTTGGGTAGTATAGTCATTTTCACAATATCAATTTTGATTTGTGGTTACCATGGGGTTCATATATGGTGACCTTTGTACTAGCTTATTTAATTAGTTGACCCACAGCCTTTACTATATATTTGCTTTTACTGGTGGGACTTTTTCCTTTTCTGTAAATTCTTGTTCTAGCCTTTTCCACATAGAGGAGATCCTTTAACTCTTAGGGTCAGTGTAGTATTGATGAACTCTTTTAGTTTTTGCTTGTCTGAGAAGTTCTTTATCGCTCCTTTAATTCTGAATGATAACATTGCTGGGTAGAGTATCCTAGATTGTAGGTTTTTCCTTTCAGCACTTTAAATATATCTTATGACACTCGTTTCTTGTCTGAAAAGTTTCTGCAGAAAAATCCACTGATAGCCTTATGGGGGTTCCCTTGTATGGGATTGTTTTTCTCTTGCTGCCTTTAGAATTCTCTCTTTAACTTTTGCCATTTTTAAATTATGGTATGTCTTGGTGTGGGTCTCTTTGGGTTCATCTTGTTTGGGGCTGTCTGCTGCCTGTACCTGGATATCGGTTTCCTTCTTCAGGCACAGGAAGTTTTCAGTCATAATTTCATCAAATACATTTTGGACTCTTCTTCTCCTGCTGGGACCCTTACATGTGAATGTTAGTACACTTAACAATGTTCCTAAACTGTCCTCATTTTTTTAATGTGTTTTTCTTTTTTAAAAAATTAATTAATTTTTTATTTATTTATTTTTGGTTGTGTTGGGTCTTTGTTGCTGCACGCGGGCTTTCTCTAGTTGCGGCGAGCGGGGTCTACTCTTCGTTGTGGTGCACGGGCTTCTCATTGCGGTGGCTTCTCTTGTTGCGGAGCACCGGCTCTAGGCACGCGGGCTTCAGTGGTTGTGGCACGTGGGCTCAGTAGTTGTGGCTCGGGCTCTAGAGCGCAGGCTCAGTAGTTGTGGCGCATGGGCTTAGTTGCTCTGTGGCATGTGGAATATTCCTGGACCAGGGCTCGAACCCGTGTCCCCTGCATTGGCAGGTGGATCCTTTTATTTAGTTATTTATTTTTGGCTGCATTGGGTCTTCGTTGCCGTGTGCGGGCATTCTAGTTGCAGCGAGGGGAGCTACTCTTCGTTGCAGTGCACAGGCTTCTCTTTGCGGCGGCTTCTCTTCTTGTGCAGCATGGGCTCCAGGCGCGTGGGCTTCAGTAGTTGTGGCACGCAGGCTCTAGAGTGCAGGCTTAGTAGTTGTGGTGCACGGGCTTAGTTGCTCTGTTCTGGACCAGGGCTCGAACCTGTGTCCCCTGCACCGGCAGGCGGATTCTTAACCACTGCGCCACCAGGAATGTCCCGTGTTTATCTATTCTTTTTCCTAGTTCAAGTAGCGTTCTTATTACTAATGCTTTCAACTCTTTATCTGGTAAATTATTTACCTCTGTTCCATTGGTTGTTTTTTTTTTTTTTTTCATTTTTTTTTTCTTGTTCTTTCATTTGAAACAAATTCCCCTGTCTTGTCATTTTGCTTGGCTTTTTCTGTCTCTGTGAAATTAGGTGAAGCAGTTACCTATCCCAGTCTTTAAGGCATGTCCTTGTGTGGGAGCGTCCCTGTACGGTCTGCATGAGCCCGTTGGCTTTACTGGGAGAGCTGGAGCTGAAGTGAGGAAGAGTCATGTCTTCTTCCAGGCTGTGCTGGCAGCTGTCGCCTTGGTAGGGGGTGTGGCTGGAGATGTCAAGGGGCTGGAGCTTCTCGTCTGTTCAGTGGCCATGACTGCCCTGTCAGGGCGGGTCCCAGTTTGCTGGAGCAGCTGTCCTGAGGGTTGGGTCCAAGCTGGTTCTGTTCCAAGTGTGTGCTCTCCCCCCTCCCAGCAGCGGCATCTTTGCCCCCAAAGGGGAAGCAGTGCTGGAGCAAGAGGGGCCGGAGCAGGTGCTCAGCTCCGGCGGGGGCGGGGGCTGGGGCTGGGGCGTGTGCTGGGGCGGGGCTGGGGCGGGGGCTGCAGCTTGTGCTAGGGCGGGGCTGGGGCGGGGCTGGGGCGGGGCTGGGGCTGCAGCGTGTGCTGGGGCGGGGCTGGGGCGATCCCGGCAAGCAGCCAGAGCCCCGGGCAGGCTTCATCTGCTTCCTCCGCCTTATTCCAGGAGTAAGCAAGCCGGCGCCCACGCCTCACGAGTGGAGTCTAGGCTTCTTACAGCCCTGCCGTTAGTCCCCCTGGTTTTCAAGCCAGCCATGGTGACTCATTCTCTTGGTGTGGATCCTCAAGGCTGGGGTGCCCCAATATGTGGTCTGAACCACTCACTCCCCAGGGAGGAACTCCAAGCCCATGCAATCCCCCTCCTCCTCCATGTCCCCTCCCAGGGGCACGAGCCCCGACGTGATCGCTTTTCTTCCCTTCCTTCCCGAGTCCGTACGCATCTTTCTCACAGCCTTGGTTGCACAGGAGTCTTTATGCCAGTCTCCAGTTTGCTTTCAGTGTGGATGTATTTTTTATGTGTTCGTGGTGGGACGTGAGCTCTGTGTCCTACTCTGCCATCTTGCTCTCCTCTCCCTGAAAACAGATTATCTTTAAGTGCTAGCACCTCACTCAGCGTGCGACATGCTCGTTAGCCTAGAGGTCCTGCCAGGGGACGAGTAAGAACTGAGACCCACTCAGAACATCCAGCTCATCTTCTGTTCAAGGTCAGAAATGTATAGGCTGAAAGGCAGAAGGAACAGCCCTCACTGTTTAATTCCTATTTCTCTTTCTGTCTCGGGTGGGTGGGAATTCCTCTCTGTTGGGATTTGAGGAAAGTTAATAACTACCAGTTGAGTCTTACTGGTTTTCACTGTTTTTCTTTAATTAAGCCGGTGATTCTTGGCGGGACTTTAAAATAGATTACTAACGTTTGGGAGTTAGGATTCGGAGTAAATTTTAGTTTCTCTCTGTATTTTGCAGAGATGGAAGGCAAGGCTGGGGAAAGTTATCAGAAGCATGACTTGGGAACTGCAGAACAAGTGAAGAGAGTGGGACTTGGGTTGGGGGTGGGGGTGGGAGCAGCAAGGCCAGGGGAGGTTTCCTGAAGGACAAGACAACTAAACAGAAGCTCAGAGTGCGTGACGCGTCAGCTAGCGAGGGAAGCAGTCGGGAGCGTTTCAGGCAGAGGGTCCGTGCCAGGGGCGGAAGCAGGAGAAATAGGACGAGCCAGCCTTGTGGGCTGCGCTAGCACCTGGGGGTTGGGTCTGAAAGCAGTGGGGAGCTACTGACCGGTGTAGGCAGACTGCCTTTTAGAAACAATCCGGTGACTTGGAGAATACATTGGAAGGGGCTAATCTGGGGTACGGGCGAGGGGCACCGCCGTTCTGGGAAGGAGCCTCAGCTATGACTGACTGCGGGACGCGTGGCAGCTTCTCCCTCGGCCGTCGCCGCGGCAAGCAGCAGACCTGGACCCGGCCTCTCACCTCAGTCTCCTCCCTCCTCGTCCCACATGCGCCTTTGCCTGGCTGAATCCCACTCTGGCCGGATTAAGTGAAAAAATGGAAACGGGGGTGGGGGGGTGGGAGGCGAGGCGTGGTGGGGAAGCCATTGGGATTTGTCTGCCAGCCTTCAGGTGAGAACGGGAAACCCGAGCCGCCGCCCGGGACCCCCAGCCCACGGGGTTCTCGGACATTCTCCTCAGCCCCACAGCCTGGGGATGCGCCGTCTCCCTCAGGTCAGAATCACAGACCCCGAGCTCGAGCAGAGTGGACTTGGTGGTCTTCAGCCACGGCTTTTGGGGGCCCAGCTGTGTAAGGGCCCTGCCAAGAGCCCCCCAGAAGCTCCCAGCGCGGTGACTTGTGGCCACGTTGCTTTTTCTTGCCTTCGGGGCTGGAGTAAGCCTAGAACCGGGCTTCCGTTTTGAGGCTTCAGCATCTTACCTGCTGTAAATGCTCAGTAGATACATTTTTAAATTAAGTATTAGAGTAACGTGTCATAACATTTGACCTTTCATTTTTAATTCTTGTTCCCAGAAGCCAAAGGCGCACTGAAGGAATCTTTTGAAAAGCAAGTCGTTTCGGACTAAACCCCCCTTAACTTCTGACTCGTAAACCAGTCGGGGTGTGCTCCTGGTCCCGGAATAACAATCCGAATGCGTGGTTGCCGTAGTAACTGCTGGAGTGCGGGTCCCCCGCCTGGTGCGGGGGAGCAAGGACCCAGGCCGGGTACCCAGTCAGTGGGTTCGTCTCAAGAGGCCCGGTGGTGCTGGAACCACCTTCCTCCACGACACCGGCTTGTTCTCTGCTCAGCAGGGACGGTCCCCAGCCCGAGAGCCGTCCTGTCACAGCTCAGGGCGGCGTTTCCGGGTCCCGCGCCGCCGGGTTGCCGACGCCGTCGTCTTTGTTTAGGGAGCTCCGGGATGAGGAGCTGGGGAGGCTCTGTGCCCGGGTCTGTGCGCTACTGCAAGAGGAGGACTGGGGTCCCGACGCCCCGGACGCCCTGCGGAGGCTCTTCCTCATCGTCTCGGCCACGAAATACAACAGGAGGTGAGCGCACGCGTCCCTGGGGCAGGGCTGGGGGGCGCTGCCTGGCCTGGCCCGGGGGGCTGACACGCCCCCTCCCCCCAGGCTGGAGAGGCCTTGCATGGCACTGCTGCAGACCACCCTCTGCTCGCCTACCTGCCCCGAGCAGCTCCAGCTGCTCTGCGCCGCTGTCCTGAGAGAGATGTCGCCCTGCGACAGCCTGAGCCTCTCCTGCGACCACATCCAGAACACGCGGCAGCTGGGCCTCGCGGCCTCTGTGCTCTTGGCCCAGGTAACGTGACTGCCGCCGCCCGCCCTCGGTGGCCCTGGGGCCTCGGTGAACCAGCAGGCCGCGTGCTCCCCGTGGGGCGGGCAGGCTCGGCTGGGCCCTTGTCACCCAGCAGCCCTCCCCCCTCCGCCCCCATTCCGGGTGGGGGGATGAGCCAGGGCTGTGAGGCTGATTCAGGCTGCAGGGCCGGGGCTGCCCTCGTGACGTTCCGGACGCCCAAACCAGGTGGCGTTCGTGACGCGCAGGAACACGTTCCACTGTGGGGTTTGCAGGGTGACCAACAGCAGGTCAGGAGCTTGGGCCAGCGCGTCCTCAAGGTCCTGGAGAGCCGGCAGCCCGAGGGGCCCAGCCTGAGGCACCTCCTCCCTGTCGTGTCCAAGGTCACCAGCCTGGCCCCGGACGCCCTCCGTGAAGGTCTGCACACACCCTGCCAACCGGGGGCGAGGGGCCGCCGGGGCTGCTGCCGGTTCCTAGGAAGACCTGTAGCAGCCCAGGCAGCGCGAGCCTGCGGGACTTAACTCGGTTCCTACGGTGTCACCCCCGCCCTGCACAGAGCAGACCAGGGCGCTCAGCAAGCGGCTGGGGGACTGGCTCCGCTACGCCAGTGTCCAGCAGGCGGTCGCCCACTCCTCCGGGGGCTTCTTCTCCACGCCTAGAGCCCGGCAGGTGAGGCTGGCACTCGGAGCTCCGTGTCCCTGGGCCGCCTCAGCCGGCCTGGCCTGCAGGCCGCCACCTGAACGAGCGCTCTCTCCTCGCTCCACTCGGGCATGCGGGGGCGCCTTGGGTCACAGCCCCCGAGCCTGTGACGTGCTTTGTGGGTTGAGGCCCAGAACACGCGGGCAGGGATCGTATTTGACTGAGGGCCGCGTTTTCAGCTCAAGTGCCTGCACTCACGCACCCTGGGTGGGGGCGGGGTGCCCGTGGTCCCAGAGGAGCGTGGATGGCCAGGGCGGTGGCTCGTGCCCCATGCCGCCTCTTCTCGGCCCTTCCCGGGCCCTGCGGCGCCGGCTGACCTTCCTTGCCTCCTGCAGCTGGGCCCTGTCACCGAGGTGGACGGGGCAGTGGCCACGGACTTCTTCACGGTGCTGTCCACGGGCCAGCGCTTCACGGAGGACCAGTGGCTGAACGTGCAGGCCTTCTCCATGCTGCGGGCCTGGCTGCTGGACAGCGGCCCTGGGGGCTCCAGCGCCCCGGATGCAGGTAGGACGCAGGCAGGACATGCTGGGCCACTTGGCGACATTGGCTGAGCCTCGTGGTCTCCAGAAGGCCTTTCCCAGACGAGCTGAGAAGCCAGATGTCGACAGGACTGTTCAGACAGCTTTTCCAAACTCTTCCTCCTCTGCAAGCCCACTAGCAGTTATAGACAGTCTGGGCTCATCTACACCACCGTGTCCAGTTGGGGTGGCAGCAGGCGGGAAAGGGCGCAGGCCTTGGCAGTCGGCGACGGCAGCCCTCCTCGCACCCTGCGGAGGTCCTTCTCTGTCCTGAGCCCTCGTTCTCTCTCTTCCAGACGACAAGTCGGAGCTGGAAGGCTCCACCCTGTCCGTGCTCTCGGCCACCTCCACCGCCGGACACCTGCTGCCGCCCCAGCAATGGCTGCGGGAGAAGGCCTTCGAGTACTGCCAGCGCCTGCTGGAGCAGAGTAACCGGCGTGAGTCCCGGGGCCACCCTTCCCGTCCGCGGCCCGTGGCGCTCAGTCCCCACCTCACGTCTGCGCTGCGGTCGCTCTCAGCTGTGGGCTCTCCAGCCTCTCCTTCAGCTTCCAGAACACGGGGCACCTTCTTGTTTGGCTGTTCTGATGGGGACACAGAGACCAGGTGGCTTTCTTCCCTCCCCCAGGAGCCCTGAAGAAGGCAGACTCAGACCTGCAGAAAGCAGTGAGTGCCGGCCGGGCGGGCGGGCGGGCGCTCCCTCCCAGCTCTGTCTGAGCGGCCTCCTCGGGTCCCCGCAGTGTCTGGTGGAGGCTGTGCTGGTGCTGGACGTGCTCTGCCAGCAGGACCCCTCTTTCCTGTACCGCACCCTCTCCTGCCTGAAGCCTCTGCAAATGCGCCTGCGCGGGGACCCAGCCTGGGTGCGGGCGCTGCTGCCCGTCGCCCAGTTCTTCCTGCACCACGGTGAGCCTCCGCCCTCCCGTGGGAGCAGACCCGCTTGCGGGGAGGGCGGCTTTCCCCTGCACGCTGCCCCCTTCCTTCGTCTGTAGAGCAGCACTGATCTGATGAGCCGTTAGCACTTCGATGGGAACTTTTAGATGGATTTAAGTAGCAAATTAAAACGTTGCCAAGTCTGTGTTGATCTTGAACTCTTTGCCACGAGAGTTTCCTGGAAGGTGCCGTGAAACCAGCCCTTTCCAAGGAACGATCCCCGTAGCGTACCCGTAGCGTAACCAGAGGGTGGGTCTGTGGCCAGAGACACCTGGGAAGACCCGGATCCGGCTCAGCTGGCTCTTCCCGTGCTTGCGAAGGGCGGACATGTCTGCCTTTGGTGTCCCGCAGACACATGTGGCCCTGGAGGCTCGGCCCGAGGTTCGGGGGGCCCCCGGCAGCACCCGAGGCCTTCTGCCCTGACGGAGCCCGCTGCCTTTCAGGGGAGGCTGCCGCAGTGGATGCGGAAGCGGTGTACCAGCACCTCTTCACCAGGATCCCCGCTGAACATTTCCACAGCCCGATGCTGGCCTTCGAGTTCGTCCAGTTCTGCAGGGACAGCCTGCCTCTGTTTGGCAGAAACCTTGGCGTTCTCAGGACAAGCTTCCCCAACCTCTTCAAGGCATGCTTGGTCATCCATGAACCAGAGCAGGGGCTTGGGGGCCTGGGGTGTGCAGGGCCCCTGGGGCAGTGTCCTGGCATGGGCTGGGGGCACCGTGCCCTCAGGAAGGCGAGGTCGGGCCTGGCTTGGTGGCTGGGCTCGCAGAGTTGGTTCAGGTTAGCATCTCTTCACTGGGGAGCGTTGCCGGGTGTGTTCAGCTATTTGGCACCTCTGTCTTTGATGGGTTTTTTTGTTTTTTTTCTGTATTTGGCCGCATTGGGTCTTTGTTGCGGTGCGCGGGCTTCTCATTGTGGTGGCTTTTCATTGTGGAGGCGTGTAGGCTCAGTAGTTGTGGCATGCAGGCTCAGTAGTTGTGGCACGCGGGCTTAGGTCCTCTGCGGCATATGGCATCTTCCCGGACCAGGGCTTGAACCCGTGTCCCCTGCACTGGCAGGCGGATTCTCAACCACTGTGCCACCAGGGAAGCCCTGATGAGTCTTTTGTGATTGGCGTGTCACTGCGTGGCCTTTCCAAAATCAGAGACTGAGTTCTTTAATCAGGAAAATAAACGATGATAAATGGAAAGTGATTTGACGGTTGGTACAAAAGTGAGTGCAGAAGCAAAAAGAATAAGGGGGAAGAAAGTTGAAGGGCGTATTTTCCAACTCCTGGGTCACAGTGAAACATGAGGAGGTGGCAGGGCTGGCCGTGCCCTCCGGGCTCCCACTGGAGCTGCCCTGCTTGTCCCCGCAGTTCCTGGCCTGGAACAGCCCGCCCCTCACCTCTGACTTCGTGGCGCTGCTCCCATCGCTGGTTGACGCAGGGACGGCCGTGGAGATGCTCCACCTGCTGCTGGACCTGCCCTGTCTGACCGCAGCCTTGGACCTGCAGCTCAGGTGAGCCCCTGCCCGGCCCCGCTGCTCACTGTTCTGACCGTGTCTGCCCTGTCCCTGTCCCTCCTTGCCCCCGGCCGCTCCTGCTGTCTCGCAAGCAGAGTGTCTCTGCACCCCTTCGCCGCCCCGACGGCAGCCACGGAGCCCAGCCTGTCTTTCACTCAGCCGCACAGCCTCCCAGGGGCCCGGCCCCCAGGCCTTTTTGGGTCATCCTGCAGCTCCTGGCTGGGTCAGGGCACAGTGATGTTACGGTGACGTCCGCTCTAGTCTCTCCCTGGCCAGTGGGTACTGCGAGGGCAGGGGCCGAGTCCAGCTTCTCCTGGCCTGGGCCAGAGCCCACGCGAGCCCGGCCTCAGGAGTCTCTCCGCTCGCAGGTCGCTGCAGGCTGCATCCGAGAGGCCGCCCTGGGACGTCTCCATCAGGGCCCCTGGCTGCCTGGAGGCCCTCCGTGACTCGCAGGTCCAGGGTCTTTTCCAGCACCTGCTGCGTGCCCACGCCAGCGGGACCGTGGAGAGGTAGGGCTCGCTGCCGGGCGTCCCAGGCCCCACGTGGGACACGAGAGTTCCCTGTGGCCTTGAGGCTGGGCCCTGGCATCCGCCCCAGGCCTGGTGCCTTCTGACCTGGAGAGACAGCTCTGGTGACCCCCACCTAACAGGCGCTGGCCACGTGGCCAAGCGCTTTCTGGGCACCTGGCTTGTGGTCTGCTTGTTCAGTTTCCTGATCCCGTCCTTGTCGCCCTGTGGGGTAGGCACTGTGCTGACTCCTTGCCACAGGTGGGGAAAGGGAGGCTTAGCACATCCTAGGGGCGGGAGGGCCAGGACTGGACCACGGCCTCCTGCCCCCAGCCGCATTCCAGCCCTCCCGTGTGCCACGGGAGCAGGGCGGCCGCAGAGGGAGCAGGCCGTGCATTAGGAGATGCGCAGGGTGGCCTCTGATGAGGGCAGAGCAGGCGCTCCCAGAGCCGGGTCCCCAGGCGGACGGGGAACAGGCGTGTGCTCAGGGCCGGGACATGTGTCCCCAGGTTGACGCCGCTCTACCGGCTGCTGCAGCCCCTGGCCGGCTGCGCCCGGGTGGTCCAGTGCGCCGAGGCCGTGCCCACCCTGCTCCGGGCGTTCTTCTCGGCGGTGACACAGGTGAGCCCACTTCCTGGGGCCTCTGTCCCTGCAGCAGAGGGCCGGCTGGAGCTAGGACCCACAGGGCCCCAGCTTCCTCAGTGGCCAAGGGGCCGGTCCATCACAGCAGACAGGGCAGCTCACACCAGCCCCAGCCCGGTTCCTGTCCCTCCCAGAACTGGGGCCGAGAGAAGCCCCCAGGGCAGCAGCCAGCCAGGTCCGGAGCGGAGGTGTTCCCTGGGGGTGGGACGCAGTCTCTCTCTCTCTCTCCCAGTTTGCTGACGGGGCCCTGGCCAGCCAGCTGTCACTGCTGCTCCTGGAACGAAGCGACTCGCTTTACCAGGTCCCGGGGTACGAAGCCGGTGTGCACAGGTGGGTCCCTCGTGGCGGGCTTCGTCCCTCCTGCGGCTCCGTGGCCCAGCCCTGGACGGGTTCGCTGACCCCGCGCGCTCTGCTCCTCACGGCAACGGTTCCCCAGCTGCCACAGACCCCAGCCCGGCCTCGGCACTTCCTCGGCCACTGTACGGACCCTTCCCTGCCCACCCAAGCCCCTCTTGCACGGAGCCTTCCAGAACATGTGTCCCCCTTGCTGAAGGCCCAGTTTAGGCGGGCTCATCCCCGCTCCAGCCCAGCCTCCTCCCTGGTGGGGCAAGAGGTTCCTGGCGGGGCCGGGACTACCTCTACCTTCACCTGGTGCTCGGGGGCTTCCCGCCACCGCCCAGCTCTTCTCGGGACGGGCCGCGGGGCTGGGGTCTGCGTGGGGCGAGCGCAGCCCACGTGTCCTCTCTGGCAGGGTGCTGAGCTCCCAGTTCCCGGCCTTGTGCAAGCTGCACCCCCCACTGGTGGTCGAGCAGGCGAAGGAGCTGCTGGAGTTCGTGGGCGGCCCCCGCAGCGGCGGGCACGTGCTCACAGCCGTGGTAAGGCGGCCGCTGCCCCACCCCAGCCTGCGCCTGCCGTGCGGGCCTGTCACAGGGCTGAAGTGCTGTCCCCCACCCAGGTGTGGGCCATCGGCGAGTACCTGTCGGTGTCCTGGGACCGGCGCTGCACTGTGGAGCAGATCAACAACTTCTTCGAAGCCCTGGAGGCCCTGCTCTTTGAGGTCACCCAGTCGCGGCCCTCCGCCGCCCTTCCCAGGTGTCCTCCGCAGGTCGTCACCGTGCTCATGACCACGCTGACCAAGCTGGCCTCTCGCAGCCAAGACCTGATTCCCAGGTGCCCGTTCGCGGCCAAGACCTGATTCCCAGGTGCCCGTTCGCGGTGGGCAGCGGGAAAGCTACAGGCTTCCCGTTGGGAGAGGTTGTCCTGTCCCCCAAAGCGGGTGGCGTGGGCTGTGTCAGCACTGCCGCCTCACCTCTCCCAGCCAAGACCACGCTAGCTGGGTGCTCCTGGCAGCTGGCCCCTGCACGACACCCCTGCCCCTGCCCATGTGAGGGGTGCGCCTGCAGCTGATGGGCTGGGGCTCCCTCGTCCCCAGGGTCTCCCTGCTCCTGTCGAAGATGAGGACCTTGGCCCAGAGCCCAGCCGCGGGCCCCGTGCCTGGTGAGGAGGGCGCGCGAGCCGCCCACACGCGGGCCACCGAGCTGCTAAACCTGCTGAAAATGCCCAGCGTGGCCCAGTTTGTGTTCACGCCCAGCGTGGAGGTGTCCGAGCCCCGCTATCACCGTGACACCAACACGGCCCTGCCCCTGGTCCTGCGTACGGTCAGCCGGCTGGTGGAGAGGGAGGCGGGCCTCCTGCCAGGGTGAAGGGACCAGGTGGATGCCGGGCAGGGCTGCAGGCTGAGAGCCTGGTATTACCAGCCGTGGCTTCAGTGGTCGGGGAGGCGGTCACAGTCTCAGCCTTTGGCCTCTGCGTGTCTTTCTTTTTCTCTTAACCCCCTTCTCTCGTGACCACACTGAGCTGTGTAGTGACACAGCACTGATTCTCGGCTTTAGCTCCTCTTGGGACTGGGTGGAAGCTGCCTGGTCTGTGTCCTGCCGGTCCTTGTTTGTTTGTTTGGGGGCAAGAAGAGATACGGCGAAAATAAATCTTTACAAAATGGCTGCGTGAACAAGACGGGGTCTGTTCTTTTCCCTCCACCCAGGAAGCAGGGAGCCCCACGGGCAGCCACGTAGCTGCTGCAGAGTCCAGGGGACGCAGTGCTGCTGGGCTGGGAGAGCTGGCCGTGGGGCTGGGAGGGGCCTTCACCCGGTGCTCTGCCTTCTCACCTAATCCCCATGTGTCAGGGCCGAGCCCCACTCAGCCCATGTCCCAGATGGTACCGAAGCCACAGATCACTGACAGACACATGCGGTCAGGAAGGAAGCAGTGTCGACCTCCCCGAGGTGGCAGCTGCCACTGGGGAAATGGGTTTGGTCAGTGACAATTTTTTTAGATATTCTCCTGCTCCTAAGTTGAAGACGGTAAGGCTGGGCCTCTGGGGCTCCTGCTGGGTGGGCTGGAGGTGCTGTCGCCTTTGCAGACGTGCAGCCTCCTACGAGCAGGGGGAAGGGGCAGGGCACCGAGCGAAGTGTTCCCAGTGACCACCGTACCTGCCGCCAGAAGCCTTACTGGGAGCAAGTCCGGGTGCGCTTTGCTCTTACACCAATCGGGGGAGACACCCCGTCCTCTCAAGCGCTTTCTACCACTGTTCCGTTCAAGTCAGGCCCCGCCCCGCTTGTAAACCAACCCCCAAGGCTGCGCCCCAGCTCCCCGGGCACCTGGCGGGGCTCGGCCACCAGGTGGTGCTGCTGCTTCGAAAGTCCCAGCCCACCCGCTCCGCCGCGCCCAACATCCAGGCCTACTCCTGGCCACGCCCCCAGGCTCCGGCCCTGCCCCTCGCGGGCTCCGCCACGCCCCAACTCCGGCCACGCTCCTGGCCACGCCCCCAGGCTCCGGCCAGCTCCTGCCTCCGCCCCCGGCCGGTTTTGCCTCCCAGACGCCCTAAGAAACACCCGCCGCCGAGGAAGCTGATGGGGGCCGGGCGGGTGCCGCAGGGACGGACGCCTCTGGCTGGTGTCCCGGCCCCAGGATGCTTTCCGAGAAGCAACAGGTGGTGCGCGGAGCAGAGCCGTGGGGCACTGGTGCGGGGCGTGCCAAGGGACACCTGACCCTCGCAGGATGGGACCAACCCAGCCCTGCGAGCCCCGGCGACACCCTTCGCCCGCCCGGGCTGCCCGGCCCGACCCGGCCCGGCCCGACCCGGCCCACCCGGCCCTGCCTGGCCCTCCGGACTTGGGTCCAGGGAGGCCAGGGTTGAGGATGTGACACCTAGAGAAAATGCTTTTTTTCAATTTGTCAAGATGCCAATTAATGCTCAGCTTTGTTTTTTCACGTCGTTCGTTCAGACGTTTCAAGTTTGGGTCTCAAACGTGCCTACGAACCAGTTTGAGAATACGATTTTGAGGGGACTTTTTTCCCTGCTTCACACGGAGCCAAGGCCGCTCTAGAAACGTTCCCTTACCATTGTCTTTGCAGGGTAGACTTCTGTGGTGGCTGGGAGTCCAGTCCAACGACGCGAGTGCAAATCCGGCGGGGCTGGGCTGTCCCAGGCGTGTCAGCCGCCGCGGCAGAGCCGCCGGGGGCCTCGGAGGCCGTGAGGACACGGGCTGGGCTGCGACCCGGAGGATGGCGCGCGAGCAGGGCGCACTCACCTGGGCCGGGCGCCCACTGCAGCCGCGCCGAGGGCGGACCAGGGTGGCTGCTTCCAGAGGTTGGGTTCTGTCGGGTTGTCCTCACAGCACTTACTGTAGCGCTGGCCGACTGATGTAGAAAATGACAGTCCCATTGCGCTCCACTTTCCTCGTCTGCAAATGGGGGTAATCACAGCGCTGACCTCAAAGAACATCCCGGGAAGGAAGTGTGTCCTTCCCTGCAGAGGGCCCGCAGGGCTCTCGGCACCCGCTCCCTGCCAGCGAGAAGCGGAGCTCCGAGGTCTTCCCCCCTTCCCTGGGGCCCCAGCCCTTCCCTGCCCGAACTCTGCGGTATGCAAGGGGTTCCCCCCGCCCACTCCATGCAGCTCCGCGGGGGGCGGGGGTGGGGTGGTGCTCGGCAGGCCTCGGGTCAGCTGCCAGCCTCCCTGAACTCGTGCCCTTCTTTCTGTTTAGGGCTTTCAGAATTTGGGGGGGGGGTTCAATTGCACGTTTTAACTGACTTTTTAAAGTACATTTCATCCAGCGTTTTGGGAACTGCTTCAGGTCAGGTGGAATCCGGACACCCGGTACTGGGCACCCGCAGGCCCGGGCCCCCACCCGCACTCCCTTCTGCGCCCACAGCTGCCCGAGGCCCGGTGCCTGGGACACACCTTCCGGCCGCTGGTCCCTCCACGAGACCCCTTTCCACGTAAGGGGTGTGTCTGCAGCTGCCTGGCCGGGACCCTCTCGTCCCCAGAGTCTCTGTTCCTGTCGAAGAGGAGGACCCCAGCCCAGAGCCCAGGGAGGCGCACACTGCCGAACCTGCCGAAGACAGCCAGCCGGGAGGTGCCCTGCCTGCTGCCACTGTGACACCAACACGGCCCTGCACAGGATCAGCGGCCGGTGCAGGAGGCGGGCCCCCCACCAGGGTGAAGCAAAGGCCACCAGGTGGACACCAGCCGGGCCGCAGACTGAGAGCCTGGGACCGGCCAGCCTGGTATTAGGGCCCAGCCATGGCTTTAGCGGCCAGAGAGGACATCAGGAGGGGTGTGAGTCTGAGGGAGGAAGCCTGGATACCCACAGTGGGTCAAGACTCTCACTTTACAACCTGGGGGGTTCCAGACCCCTTCTTTGGGACCGTGCTGAGTGTGGCATCACCGAGGGTGCAGCCCCCTCTGATGGGGGCGGCTCTGGCCCTTTCCCTCGGCGGCCGGGGGCTGTCTGCATCTGCCCCGCTGCTCCTCGTTTGCGGGCAGGGTGGAGGGCAGGCGAGGAACGAGTTAGAGCCATCCCGGCACCCCAGCGAGCCCCGTGTCCCCCCGGGGACTCTCCCGCGCTGGCAGGGAGGGAGCAGTTCCTCGGAGGGCACCGCCCCACCTCCAGCAACCCTTCTAGGGGGCCAGCACGGTGCCCACCCAGACTCCACGCCCTGCCAGCCTCTACAATACGAAAGATAGTTTATTGAATCTATACTTTAACACTCAAATCTTCAAACACGAAGGCTCTGTGCCAAGCATCACAACTTAGTGTTATCTGTCATATCAATAAAATAAAATGTACACTAGGGACCGCGGCTAGCGTCCTGTGGGTGACGCAGCCACACCGAACAGTCTGGCAGAAGGGGCCGTAACCTGGGAGCCGCAGGTGTAGGTGCTCGGGCCGCCCCTGCACGGCGCCTAGGGAGGGGGCGTGCGGAAGCGGATCTTCTTGGCCGTTTCCACGTCTGACTTGGCAACCAGAAACCGCACCTTCTTTCCCCCGTGTCGGATCAGATCCACGGCTCTGAAAGCAGAGAAGGGGTGGGGACGGTGTAGAAGAGCCCTCCGGGTGAGGACTCACAGCCGGTCCGGCGGGCAGAGCCTCCTGGAGGTGCTGGGGGGCGACCCAACCCCCCACCCCCCAGCTGTCACCCCAAGTGGACAGTTACAGTCAGCAACCCTGAGCCCCCCGTGCTGTGACAGAGCTTCGGGATCACGGAGCCTGCGCTCTGGCGGCCTGGTCCAGAGCCCGCCCCACCCCAAGGTGCCTGAGCCCCTGCGGGGACTGGTGTGTCATCAGAGGGCCAATGCGGGGGAAGGGCGGGAGGTGGCCATTGGGAGCCAGGCCGGACGGCTGTGCCTCCATTTACTCAGCTCCAACGTCCCAAGGGTGGACGTGGCCTCCCACAGGCCGAGGGGTGGGGGAGGGGGCAGAGGAGGCCGCGGGGGGCAAGGCGCGGTACCTCAGGTAGCTGACGCCCACCAGGCTGCTGCCGTTCACCTCCAGGATGCGGTCTCCCAGCGACAGCCGCCCGTCGGAGGCTGCGGGGCTCCCCGGGAGTAGGGTCTGGATGTAGAGCCCTGGGGCGCCCAGGGGTGTGTGCTGGGGGAGAAGCGGAAGCCTCAGAGCTCCGTGGGCCCCTCGCACACAGGGGTCTCCAGGCAGGGCCACCTCCGCCCCTCCCCCGGCCTGGCCCGGTGGGGCTCACTGTATGGTCATCAGTGTGTCTTCAAGGACAGCGCTGGACACCATCAGAGTCCCCGCAGGCCCAGGACAGACGCCATGAGGCCTGAGGGTGCAGGCGGTGGAAGCAGCTGCTGAGACGCCCCCACCAGCCCCTGGTCCCCAGGGCCGTGGGCCTCCGCCCGCCGCCTGCCTGTGACCACCCCAGCTGTGGGCCCGTCTCTGGGAAAGAGGAGGAGCCTGGGGGCCTGCAGGAAGTGGCGGGGCAGCTCACTCACCATCCCGTCGATCAGGCCCATGCCCAGCCCGGAGGGGCCTCGCTCTAGCTCCACCACGAACATGTAGCAGAAGTCATCCGTGCTGGAGCTGTGGCTGGAAGGGGCTGGAGGGGGCTCGGCCGCCGGGGCCGCACAGTCTCCTGGGCGGGCGAGAAAAATGCAGTGGGGTTAGGTAAGGTCAGGGGCCGGCGGCTCAGTCCTCTGTCCAGACTCTGTCCGGACCCAGGGACATCCTGGCTTGGCTGCTCCAAAGAGACATGTGCTCACAGAGGTCCAGAAAGATGCCCGTCTGGCCAGAAGGGAAAAGCCAGACCCGGACCACCATCAGGGTGACGGGGGTCAGGCCACCCTGTACTGCCCCGGGACACCGGCCCCGCTCAGAGGCCGGGTGCTTCCGGAAGGTCGAGAAGTGGGCTCTGCTTTCCCTCTCCCTGCCCTCTCCCACCGCACTTCTCAGCGGTGACCCCAGGTCTGTCCCTCCGGAGCTGGGGCTCTTTTCAGCTGGGCCTTGCTGGTCCCCACGCTGAGGGTCCTGCGCCCTCTCTCTCCCCACGAGGTCAGTCGTGGCGCCCTGCCGGGGCACCACCCAGGTCGCTGAGAGGTGTCCTGCCTCAGGCCCAGCTCGGTCCCAGTGACCCCTGCCCTCAGGGCACCCTCAAAGCTTGGCGCGAGCACTGAGGACTCACCGGGGGCCGGGCGGGGCTGGGGGATGCTTGCCCTTCGTTGCCCTCCAGCCCGGCCAGCCCAGTGCCCACACGCCCAGGGCTCCCCTCCCCCGCCCCGCCCCCCACAGATCCCGCCGGCCTCGCATCGGCTCTGGGGCCCAACACACCTCATGGGGCCATCCTTCCTCTCCCCCGGGCAGAGTGACTCTCCGAGTCCCCAGCTGCCCGGGCCTGAGCCACGCGGTGCCCTCCCCAGCTGCCCCAGGAGCCTGTCCTGTGTCCAGGGCAACAGGCGTTCGTGGGCAACTCTGACAGCCCGGGCCAGACGCGACACCAGGGCCCCGCAGGGGAAGGACCCCGAGGCAGTTACCCAGGCGCCAGCAGGGCCAGGACTGGGGTGCGGGCCTGGCTCGGGGCTCACCTTGCGGGGCTGCGCACCCCGGGCCGCTCGGCCCGTTCCTCCTCCCTTCCAGAAGCACTTCCCCACAGGCACTGCTGGCTTCTGGCCAGTCGGGGACAGCGGGCTCCAGGCTGAGCGGGGTGCCGGGAGGCGTGAGCAGGCATGAGGGGTCCCCGTGTGGGTCCCCGGCCTGGGCCCCCCCGCGGCTCACGCGGCCTGGCGGCCTTCCCAGAGGGCCCTGTGCCTGGGGGTCCCCCGCGGAAGGAGGAGCGCGCTCCAAGCCGGCCTCACGGGCTCCCCTGCCGGGGTCCCTGGAAGCCAGGGGGCGGCTCTGGTCCTCAGGGTGGCCCTCGGGGTTGGTGTGTTGCGGGCCCTGGGGGAGGGGGGAAAGAACTCAGCACCAGGCAACCCGATGTGCTGGGAGGACAGAGGGGCCCCCCAAGCCTCCGCGGCCTCGGGAGCCCCCCGCTCCTGCATCCACCCCGGTACCTGGAGACACTCTGGCCGCGCGGGCCTGCCGCCGGGGCTGGGCTTGCTCCGCAGGCTCCACAGGAAGTGGCGGATGTAGAGGAGGTGCTGGTGGAGGCTGTCGTCCAGGCAGTCGGCCTCCAGATCCACCTGGAAGCCCTCGCTCGGCAAAACGATGGGTGGGGGGTTTTCATAGGACTCCAGGACCTCCTCTGCAGGGGCGAGGGCGGCGTGACACCCCGGCCAGGAGGCAGCTGCCCGGCCACCCCCGCCTGACGCCGTGGGACCCCGGGGACACGGGAGGGGCCGCACAAGCCCGTAGGGCGCTCTCACGCCTCCTGAGTCCCAGCGAGCACCCGGGATGAAGCCCCGGCGCCACCAGTTGGCACTTGGGCCCCACGCCACGACCCCTGCCTGCGGCCCCCGGCTCCCCCGGGCCCACTGCACGCCCCAGCCTGGAGCCCAGCTCACCCGGCCCGGACACCAGCACCCCAGGCCACCACCTGCTCCTGCCGGGCCCCCGCGGCCACGCCGCCTGCACCGCGCACGTGTCACGGGCTGAGCACAGCCTGCCTGAGCGCTGGCCTCCGCACGAGGACACACGCGCCTTCCAGACGGACGGACGACGGCAGCCCCCGCCTTGCTCCCGGCGCCCAGCACAGAGCCCCCTCCCTCCCTCCGCGGAAGGCCTTGGACGGGAACCAGTAAACGGGGCGGGGGACGGCGCTCAGGGCCCAAGCCCCAGGTGACCAGGCGTCGGAAGCCCTACTTCTATCTAGATCTTCCCCCGTCCTTTACTTTCCGTTTTTGCTTGTGTTATAATGTACATACAGCTAATGAGGAGACACAAAACTAACTCATAAAAATATACACACACGTATGTACGTCTGTCGCCACACGTAACACACCCAGGGCAAGATTGCTCAGCGCCATTTCCCGACAGATTGTGCCATGGCACCCGGTGTGGAGACCCTGCTCTCCTCCTGGTGGCCGTGCACCCAGCGAGGCCCCATGAGGGGCAGTGGGGACCTCTGACCTGAGCCGAGAGCCTGGGGGCGAAGGGGAGCCTCCGCCCTGGGCCGTCTTCCTCCTCGGGTGTCCTGCCCTGTCCCCCGACCTGGGGACCCAGGGACCTGGGGTTCAAGGAGCCCCCGGGCCACACCCGAGTTCTGAGCTCCAGCTGGAGGAGAGGCCTCACCTGACTTGAAGGCTGCGGGGCTGTCCTGGGCACCCGGCTCCCAGGCGCTCATGGGGCCCATGGCCGAGGCCAGCTGGTACTGGGTCAGCAGGCGGTGCAGTTGCGCGGGGCTCAGGGCAGGGAACGCGACCCGCAGGTTCGCCCAGCTCATCTGCTGACGAGAAGGAGCTCCTGGTCAAAGGCCGGGGGCCCAGCCCGCCCCCCAGGGAGGGCCCGCCTTCTGGGAGCTCCGGCGGCAGGGGCCCAGGGCTCCCCGCGCCAGCACCCGCTCCGCCCTGCGGCGTCCGTGCGGGACAGCGAGGTCAGCGAGGCCGAGGTCAAGGCCGGTGCAGGGGGCAGCTCACCCCATGCCTGTGAGCGTCCAGGGCGAGAGCCGGGTCAGGTGGCGGGCGTTCCCCGGAGAGGCCAGCAGGCACCGCGCCGAGTGCCCTGCCCACCGAACAAGCCCTGTCACACCACCTCGGGGGGCTGAGAAACGGGGCAAGACCACGGGGAGGTTAGGGGGCCGTGAAATAGGACCCCCGCCTCGTACCGTGTGAAGGGAGTCAAGCAGGTCAAAGACCTGCACAAAGGCACAACGGTAGCGTTAGGTGCCGCACGAGACTGGCCTGGCAGCCGGGGGCAGGGAAGGCGCCCTGGCAGAAGACAAACGGCAGGTCACTGAGTCACCGTCTCCGTCCGTCTCGCCTCCTGGAACCCCTTCCTTCTGCTCTCGAGGAGCTTCCCAGGGAGGCCTGTGCCAGGGGGACGCTGGGGGCCTGGCGTGGGAGAGCGTCCTCAGGCCACTGTCCCCGCCATCAGGCATCAGGACTCCAGGCTCGAGTCGGCCTCGTAGGGAATTTGGGAGGCAGCTCCTGCATTCGCTCCTGAGAAGTCGGGAACCATCCGGACCGCTGCCCTCCAGACCCGAGCTGCTCTCCTCCTTCTCTGGAAGCTCAGCGGCGTCTCTGCAATCCTGTGAGCGCGTCTTGGTGCAGGTCTGTCTCAGCCACTGTGCTTTTCACCCACCGGCGGCACCTGCAGTCCGGACACTCGGGTCGAGCGGGCTGGGCAACTGTCTTGGTTTGTCTTCACTCCCTGTTGGCCCAGCCCTCTCTGGCTGCTCGGATGCGGGGCCTCACTTGACTGGTCCCTTAATTTCCTTCTTTCTTCCTTCCTCTCTGTTTCGCCCACCACGTTTGATTTTACTGCCCACATCAAGAGGCCTGCGCGGTGGTTGTCGAGTATCGACACTGAAGGGACAGACAACATCCTAAGCTACGTGGGGAAGTGGGGAGAGCGGCCTCTTCCTGACACCTCCAGCCCAGACACATGCCAGCGCAGGACGGCGTCTGCCCGGAGGTGGTTTTGACTTTCATCCTAGAAGCCACGCTTCGCCACGCCTGTGCTTCTCCGAGATTGGCGTCGGCGGGCGCCCCGATGGCGCTGAGCCGTCCCCCAGCAGGAGCGAACGCCTCTTCCATCTTGCTGGCTCTGCTTCCGGGTGATTTCCCGTACTTTATCTTCCAGCTCTGCTACTGAACGCTGCATCTCTGCTGTCGTAGTTGTAACTTCCAAGAATTCTTTTTGTTCTCTTATTTATAGCATCCTGTTATGTAATGGTTACTGTATCTTCCCTTATCTTTACGACGATACAAATGGTTTTTTAAGTAAGTTTCTCCTCCCCGAATAGTCCGTTTTGAGGGTGGCAAACTATGGCCTGAGGCCTCTTTGCCTCACTCCCTGCCTCTCTCTCCCTCTCCTGGCTGGTTGGCTGTGGAGGCCCAGTGTCAGCATCCTCCATCCTGCCCTGGGCTGTCGCTGGCCGCCCCCTGCTTGGAGGGCACAGGCCCGGGCCTGGTGGGTGAGAGTGCGGGGCTCCAGCAATGGGGGCTCTGCCACCGGGGTGCTCCCTCCTTCAGGGTGAGATCCCGTGTCCCAACCTGGAGACCCTCGGTCTTAAATGCTCTAGAAATAGAGCCCAGTCTTCTGCCAGAGGAAGGAGCGGGCAGCTCCCAGCTCTGCAGGGAGAGGCGCAAATGAGCAGCTAGCGCACCGCTGCTCCTTCCTCGCTGCGCATTTTGTACTGAAGTACAAACACCACGGAAAACCACAGAAAACCACGCGAACCTGAAGCGCCCAGCTTGGTAACTCAGCGGTCCCCGTGTTTGGCACCAGGGACCGGTTTCGTGGAAGACAATTCTTCCACGGACTGGGCGCCGGGGGGGATGGTTTTGGGGTGATTCAATAGATGATTACATCTATTGTGCACTTTTTCTATTATTATTACATGCTGATATATAATGAAATACTATACAACTCACCATAATGCAGAATCAGTGAGAGCCCTGGGCTCGTTTTCACCTGCCGCTCACTGATAAGGTTTTGATATGAGTCTGCAAGCGGCTGATTTATTACGGCCTCTGTGCAGTCAGACCTCTGTGCTAATGGTCTGCATTTGCGGCCCCTCCCCAGCACCAGCGTCACCACCTGGGATCACCAGGCATGAGGTCCTCGTAAGGAGCGTGCCACCCGGATCCCTCGCACGCGCGGTTCACAGCAGGGTTCGCGCTCCTATGAGAATCTGATGCCGCCGCTGGTCCGACAGGAGGCGGAGCTCAGGCGGCAACACGAGCCCTGGGGAGCGGCTGTAAACACAGCTGGAGCTTCACTCGCTCACCCACCGCTCACCTCCCGCTGTGCGGCCGGCTCCTATCGGGCCACGGACTGCTACTGGTCCATGGCCCGAGGGCTGGGGACCCCTGTGGTAACTGTTCACCAGGGCACACGCCTGTGTGCCCGGCCCAGGGCAAGAGCAGTGCACAGCAGCGCCCCGGGGGGGACCCCATCTCGTCTTCCCCTCTGCAGGCGGATGCTCTGCCCAAGTCTGGGCTCCACACGGTGGCTCACGGCTGCCCATGGTGGCCGTGGCTGTGGACGCCGCCACTGCCATGTGGGGCTTCCTGGCTGCGCTCACGTCGGCTGGGACTTCACCTGGAGGCGGACGGGGCAGCCGGTCCCCTACGCGGTTCAAACACGGAGCAGCTCCCCAGCGCGCGGGAAGCGGAGTCCACGGGGCCGCCCTGCAAACGCGCTGGCCATCCCCTGGGTGGGTTCCATGTCGCTGCCCGGCAGGAAAGGGCCTGGGTAGCTTGGTCTCGCCGATTACCTGTGACGACCGTGTCGCACAGCAGGTGAGGGAGGCAGGCGAGCTGGTGTCTGTTTCCTGCTGCTGTTCTAACAAACGACCACGAAGGTGGCAGTGAGATCAGCGCGAGCGCAGTCTTACAGTTCTGGGGGTCGGACGTCCAGCACAGGTCGCACGGGCTAGAAGCAAGAGTTGCAGGGCTGTGCTCCTCCCGGCGGCTCCAGGGCAGGATCCGTTTGCCTGTGGTTGTAGGACTGAGGTCCCGTTCCTGTGCTGGCCTCCAGCCGAGGGCCATTCCCAGCTCCTGGAGGCTGCTGTACCCCTTGCCCCGTGGCCCCGTCCTCCACCTTCAGAGCCAGCCCTTTCCTGTCTCTCTGACCCACTCTTCTGCTTCCCTCTTTCTTCTTTTATTCAAGTATAGTTGACTTGCAACGTTCTGTTAGTCACTGGGCTACAGTAAAGTGATTTTATATATATACGACCCTGCTTCGGGTTCTTTTCCACTATGGTTTATCATGGGATATTGAACATAGTTCCCTGTGCTGTACAGTAGGACCTTGTTGTTTACCTGTTTTATGTATAGTAGTTTGTATCTGTTAATCCCAAATTCCTATCTCTCCCCGCCCGCCTTCCCCTCTGGGAACCATAAGTTTGTTTTCTATGCCTGTGAGTCTGTTTCTGTTTTGTCCCCCACTGCCCGCCTTCCCCTCTGGGAACCATAAGTCTGTTTTCTATGCCTGTGAGTCTGTTTCTGTTTTGTAAATAAGTTCATTTGTGTCATATTTTTAGATTTCACACAGAAGTCGTATCATATGGTATTTGTCTTTCTCCTTCTCTTTCTGACTTACTTCGCTTAGTATGACAATCTCTAGGTCCACCCATATTGCTGCAAATGGCATTACTTCATTCTTTTTTATGGCTGAGCAGTACTCCATCGCATACGTGTACCGCATCTCCTCAAGCCAGTTGTCTGCTGATGGGCATTTAGGTGGCTTCCGTGCCTTGGCTATTGAAAATAGTGCTGCTATGAACACTGGGGTGCGTGTGTCTTTTCGAATTAGAGTTTTCTCTGGATATATGTCCAGGAGTGGGATTGCTGGATCGTATGGTAGCTCTATCTTTAGTTTTTTGAGGAACCTCCATACCGTTCTCCATAGTGGCTGCACAGTTTACATCCCCACCAACAGTGCAGGAGGCTCCCTACTGTCCACGCCCTCTCCAGCATTTGTTATTTGTAGGCTTTTGAATGGTGGCCCTTCCAACCGGTGTGAGGTGATACCTCACTGTAGTTTCAACTTGCATTTCTCTGATAATCAGCAATGCTGAGCATCTTTCCATGTGCCTTTTGGTCATCTGTATATCTTCTTTGGAGAAATGTCTGTTTAGGTCTTTTGCCCATCTTTTTATTGTGTTGTTTTTTGATATCGAGCTGTATGAGTTGTTTGTAGATTTTGGAAATTAAGCCCTTGTTGGTCTCATCGTTTGCAAATATTCTCCCAGTTTTAAGGACTCGTGTGCTTAGACAGGGCCACCAGGTGCCCCGGGGTGACCTCCCCACATCAGCAGGGCCCCCCGTGGCCACAGCTGCCGGTCAGAGACTAGACACAGACATCCTGGGGCCGTTATCCTGCCTGCAGGTGGGAACAGCTGTGGACTAAGCCACTGCAAGCCCACTGAGCCCCTCCTGGTCTGCAAGCGGCTGACCCCAGGGCGACCGTGCAGGGTGCCGCCCCGTCCTCGCTGCGCCCGCTGCCCCCCACCCTCTGTACCCCTCCCACCTGCACGAGCTGGGCACTGGGCGTGGCCAGCAGGCTGAGTGTGCAGGAAAGCTTCCGGAAGAAGCGCTCTCCAGCCTCGCCAAAGCCGGCATTCCGTGTCCACTCCAGGAGCTGCTGCAGGCGGGCACAGGCCTGGACGCCTCTGGGCCAGTGGAAGCAACTCAGAGAGGGCCCTGGGAATGGAGGGAGGGAACGAGGGTGATGCCGGGCAGTCCTCGCAGGACAGGCATGCTGCCCGCCACCCCCCACCCCGAGGGAGCCAGGCCCGGCTGGGCCCTAGCCCTGTCCTCCTCCCGCGCGCCCCCCCCCCCCACCAGGCCTCTGGACAGATGGAAGACCTTACGTCAGTTTCTAAGACAACTACCTGCTTCCAGACCCCTCTCTGGGCATGGGTGGGTGGGTATGGAGGTAGGAGGTGAAGGTGGCAGGGCAGGGAGGGGCGGTGACAGCCACACGACCCCAAGTGCAGAGGGCCATGGTCCAGGCTTCGCACGTGCTGTGGGCTGGCCCCGCTCTCCCTGCCCCGCACCCCAGCACTGCCTCGGCCCTGAGCGCTGGGCAGGGCGATGGAGGAGATCTGGGTGGCAGTGAGGCAGGGTCAAAGACCACGTCACTTCCCTGAGCCTGCTGCCTCCTCGCTCACAGGGGCCCTAAGGCCACACGGGGATAAAATAAACCAGGAAAGGCCGGCGGGGCCCTGTGCAGACACGGACGGGCGTCTCCCGCTCCCACGGGGACAGGCTCTGCAGCACGTCCTCCCCTCGCGGCACCCGCCCAGACCCCACGGAGCGGGACGGCTCAGCCCGCTGGTCTCCGGAAGGACACGCTCAGCGGCCCTGCGGGCTGTCTGCCCCAGACCCTCACCCTTGTCCAGGAGCTGGTTGAAGAGCAGCGTGCCGGAGAAGAAGAAGAGGTAGGCCAGCACCTGGGCAGCGATCTCGGGGTGCACCTGCAGCGGCCGCAGGAGGTCCAGGGTGGCCTGGTAGATGGACACGACGCGGTGCAGCTCCTCAGGCAGCTGAGGGGCCGAGCACCAGCTCTCGCGGCACTCCAACTGGAAGGGGGGGCACTCCAGCAGGGCCGGGAGGCACACGTACAGGGACTGGGGGCGAGAGGAAAACACCGGCTGCTGTGGGCAGGGGCCCCGGGCCCGACCCATCCCGCTCACGCCTTCGCCAGACCACGTGTGTCAGCGACCCACGTGTGAGCACCGGGCTCAGCCAGCGGGAGCCGCGGCGGGGAGGGGGGTCAGTAAAGCTCCCAGCGAAGGCGCAGATGACACGGGCTGCAGGGGCTCCGGCAAAGGGGCCGGACGGCACCCAGAGGACCCTGAGGGCAGGGGGCTTCGCCCTCTTCTTATTTTATCAGAAGGGTTTTACTGGATGGAGTGGGGGCGAGTGAGCCCCACTGACCCAAGGACACGGCAGAGCCCCGGGGTCCCCCGCTCGGCTCTGAGTCCCGAGACATGGCCGCACGGCTGCCCCCACCAGCGTTAGGGACGGCGCGGGCAGGGGAGCCGGGGCCACGGCAGCCGGAACCACCGCACGGCTGTCCCGCTGTCCGAGCCGCCTCCCCAGAGCAGCCGGCCCCGTCTCTCTCGCTCGCTGGCCCCGCGCTGGGGCAGAGGACTCGCTCGACGAGAGCAACAGCAGGTGAGGGGACCAGGGGCCCGAGGCCGGGGTCCGGGCGGGCAGAGGCGGCCAGGCCGGCAGCCAGGTCCCCCGGGAGAACGCACACGCAGAGGCTGTACCTTGGAGACGTAGTACACGCACTGCTGGAAGGCGTACAGGATGACCTCCTCCAGCACTGCCATGGCCTCCTCACTGGCCGTGAGGGTGCAGGAGAACAGGGACTCCTTCGAGCCTGCGGGGGAATGTGGCGCCGTCACTGCAGGGCCAGGGGAGGGGGGACTCGGGCAGGAACCTTCTGGAACTGCCGCAAGTTCAAACCCCCACCCGACGTCTCCTGAGGGCTCCGCCCAGCACCCTCCTCTTGGGTTTGGAAAACGTGACAAACCAAAGCCACGGGGCCCCCGGGCCCAGGGGTCCCAGGGTGCTGGCTGAGGTGGCCAGGACCCCAGGCCCCGAGCTTCCAAGCCCATGGACACCGACTCGATACCAAGCGCAGCAGACGCTCGCACGCCAGCAGCTTCCGGATACGGGTCAGGACCAAGTGCCCAGCGCTGGCAGATCCTGGCCCGCAGGTCACTTCTCACTCGGGACACAGGTCAAAGGACACCTGCCCAGAGGTCCTAAGGAGGCCGTCAAGACACTTTCCCAAGAAGCCCAGATGGCCCTCGTGCCCCGTTCCCCCCAACTAGCGCCCCCCAGGGAAGACACTGCCGTGTCTCAGGCACAGAGCGGAGACCCTGGGCGCTCAGTACCTCGGGGGACGGGCCCTTGGCACAACAGGCCGGGGGATGGGCCTCCCAGGCTGGGCAGCGGCCAGGGGGCTGCCGCTGCAGCTGGGACTGGGGGATGTGAGCGATGCCAGGTGACTCCCTCCCCCTGGGTGGGGCTCCCGTACGGCCAAGAGGCCAGGCTGGCCACAGGGTCCCCAAGACCAGGGGCCCAACAGGGAGGGGCCATGCCGAGGGGCCCTCCCGAAGTCGGGAGGCATGAGGTGCCTGGTGCCAGCGGCCCCAGTGGCACTTGGGGAGGGACCGGACGGGACGCCCGCCTCCGTCCTTCTCTCGCTCGGCCCCTCGCTTCTCTTGACGAGGACGGAAGGCCGGCGGCAAGGCTTTCCTGCACTGCCGGTCCCGTGCGGCCTCTTGCTTAATGCACAGAGTGGGCCCCACGTCTGGGGACCTCCTTTCAGGGAGGGAGGGAGGCCGGGAATCGCCCTGAGCGCTAAGCTGGGCCTCCCAGGAGCACAGGGACGGGGCCGCCCGGCTACTGGGCCAACGGAAACGGTGTGCGCGTCCGTCAGAGACCCGCCCTGCAGACGCCAGCATGGCCCATCGAGGGCTCGGGGCTCCCTGACCCCTCCCAGGGCTCACACCCCAGAACCCTCCCGACCAGGAAGCCGGAGGCCTGCGGGGCCTCCCCAGGGCCCTTCCCAGAGGAGCCCAGCAGGGTCTGGCTGCTCCCTGCAGCCCCCCTGGGCTTTGGGGGAGAAGCCAATCGGGTGACTGCAGGGGCCGCAGGCTCTGATGGCGCCAGCTTGTCTGAGAAGGAGACCTACGCCCCTCATGTGGGCCCGGGGGCTCTGGAGAGAGGGAGGAGGGGACGGACAGAAGCAGGAGGCTGGGGGTCCACAGAGCACAACCCCGGGCGGCTCCCAGCAGACGCCGCAGAAACACCCTGAAACCCTCCTAGCCGCGGCGCGGGCTCTGCTGGGGTTTCCGACTCAGCTGACGCCCGCACGCGCCTGTCAGAGGACCCGGGCCTTGTCCCCCCTCCCTCCCGAGGCCCCGGGGTGGAGGACCGCCCCCTGGGACCCCACAGTCCGCAGGCGCTGAGGCAGAGCCTCAAAGCCTTCCAGGAGAACTTTAAATGAATTAAATAAACGTCCCCCCCGATGGGCTAATCTTTTATCTTCCCCTGTGAACGGGCTTCCTGGATAAGAGCTTCAGACAGAAAAGGTTGTTTGGGGAAGAAAAAGCTCTTTTTCCAGTTTTCAGGACATGACACATCTCTGTTTTTAGAATTCTTCCCACAGATATTTCCTGCTGAAGGTCAGGAGGCCAAACACGCCAACTCTGACCTTCCCTTCGCCCCCTGGTTGATGGTTTTTTCCTCTGAGCTCTCCGGAGCCTGCACCGCCCTGGACGTTGTTTCCGGGACGCTCAGGCCCTGCTGTGGCTTCCCCGGCCCTTGTGGTCCCCGGGGCGGGCAGAGGTGGGACCCCAGCCGTCCACACACTCACTCTCCCAACGTCGACTGGGCTACACGACATCTGGGCCTTGGACCAAGAATATCTTCCTAAGAGCAGAGCCCCCCAGCAGCTTCTTCCATGAAAATCAGCCTGACGCAGGGTCCCTGTGAAGGATACACTAACCCCAGGCCTGCAGCCTCTCAACACAGCGTCTGAAATATGTCCAGACAAGGAGGGGCACCGGCGGGACTCGCCTGTGAGCACTGTGCCCCAAGTCGGGGTGACGGGGTGCCGTCTCCGACCTGTGCCGGCCTCCTGGCTTCCGCACGGAAGGCCCAGCCAGAGGCCGGGTGCTCGCCGGCCGACGCCACGTGCACAAGAGTCCCCTCCACTCAGAGCCCGCTGAGCGCTGCGGCCTCAGTCCTGGGGGGCTGGAGGCCACCCCCCACAAAAGGAGCTCAGCAGGGTCTGGGGAGAGGTGACCGGAAGCCTCTGCAGGCGCTGGATTCCAGCAGCACCAGGCACGGGGTGGGCCCAGGCCGCTGCGCAGAGCGAGGCTCGCTGGCGACGGAGACTCGGGAGGTGTAGTCCTCGCGTCACGTTCGGGGGAATGGTGGGTGACAGTCTGCGTCCAACCCAGGCCCGGTGGACAGACAGCAGCTGCCCCATCCTGGGGGTCTACTGGACGGTGTTCACAATGTCTGCCCAAGGGGGACAAGGGAGGGAGTGACAGGCCAGCGGACCTGCAACGAATGACCACTGGAGCACGGAGGAGACACTGCTTCTGACACGTATCCACGGAGGCCCTGAGAGCCCAAGACAGTCCCCACCGCCCCTTCCCTGGGAAGTCGGGGGGAGAAAAGACTCAGAAACCACAACTGACGAGAGGAAGGTAGGCGGACCCCGTCTCCCCAGGCCTGGCCGGGACGCCCCAGGGCCTCGGCCCCGCCACCCCGTCTCCGAAGCCAGCGGCCAACTGAGCGCAGAGTGGGACAGCCGGCCCCCGGGCAGACCAGCCCCCTCGCCGGCAGCGGCCATGAGCCCCTCCCCTAGGAACCTAGCCGGTTGGCATCGGGGGAACCAGCAGGGCCCAGGGCCTCAGGCCAACTGTGAGCCTGTGTCCCGGGAGACATGGCCGCGCCTGTCCTGCCGCGCGGCCTCCCCACGGCTCCCCGAGGCAGGCAGGCCCCCGGGGCGGGGGCGCACGCCCGCTCGGACAGGAGTGAGCGAAGCGGGCGGCTCTGTCCTCGCAGGGCAGAGTGAGGCCGCACGGGGCGAAACCGAGCCCCTGGTCCCCGGCCACCACACCCGGTCCCGCTGCATGCAGCCCCGCTGCTCCGTCCCGGCTCCGTGCCAGGACCCGCTGCGGCCCCATCAGACACGCGCCAGCTGACATCTCACACCCCCTCAGGGCCTGGCCGCACGCCACCTCCTCCACGAAGCCCTCCTAGACCGCCCCAGTCAGAGTCACTCTCTCACTGAGCGTTTTCAGCGCTTTATGCTGCGTTGCATCAGCTCTACGAGGCACGTTTTCCTACGTTTTAGTCTCTGAAGTCAACACGTGTCACACAGTCTCGTAACTCTCACGAGCAACGCGCCTCCTTTCTGAGACTGCGGTGCGTTCTGGGGGGGCTGGCGGCCAAGGGCTGACAGAATGCAGTGAGTGACCTGCGTCTCCCGGGCCTCCCCCAGTGGGGCTGCGTGAAATGACGGGGACAGAGAGCGCGGACGCGTCACGGACGAGAGGCACCAGCTTACAGCCCGACCGGCAGGTCGCCTCCCTCTTTGGGGACGCCCCCGACACCCATCTCTGCTCTGGGGGCCACCTCTCCCCTGAGACGGCCCGGGGACGCTCACCACCTGGGAGCAGCAGCACGGCCATACCTGTGACGTCCAGGTCCTCCTCCAGGCTCTGCATGTAGAGTGGGCACTTCTGCTGGATAAAGTACAGAAGCTCAACCGAGTTGGACATCCAGAAGATGATGTGCTGCAGGTCCGGAACCAGGCCCGCCATGGTGAAGCTGGCCGGGGAGAGGGGCTCCTGGCTGCCAAGACAGAGACCAAGAGTCGCGCCGAACCCGCCGCGCTCTGTGCGTGAGAACAGCGGACGCTCAAAATACCCACCACGATCTGTCAGCCTGCCAGCGTCAGGCTGGGGACTGGATTCAGATCCATAACCCGTTAGAGGCACGTCGCCTACAAACCCTCACAGGAAGGACCGCCCGAGGCCACGCTGGAAGAGGACTCTGGCAAATGGCTTTTTTTCACATCTTCTCTTTGAGAATCAGAGAACAGAGTGGCTGTGACCGTTCGGACGAGCAACAGGAATTGCCCCTCGTACTCGAGAGCAAGAGAGACGAGGGCGGGTGTCTTAAGTGAGGAACGTAACTAACAGAGGAAGCAAGCAGAGGCGCAACGGCTTGGGCTGGTGATCGGACAAGGGCAGCTAAGTGCTACCGCATCCCGGCAGGAGGCGGAAGACGACGGCTAAGGCAGCGTCAGGAGGCAGGGATCGCGGGCGCTACTGGAAGACTCAGAGATACCGTTAGGAAACCCACAAACGACCCCACTCACGGGGGCTGCCTGGCCGTGTCTGGGGCCGCGCGGCGGGCAGAGGAGAGGGGCGGGAGGGGCTCCCAGGCGGCGGCACGGAGCTAGGCCCTTCCCGGCCCTCCAACCCCATCCCACCCTGGGGGACGGCCACCTGGGGTAGAGGGCCCGTGGCACTCCCTTTCCAGGGGACACTGGGCACGTGGGGGCCGCCTGCCTCCCTCGACGGCAGCCTGCGAGGTCAGCTCCGCCCATCTCAAGCCCCTCCTCCCGCGTCTCCCGGGCCCCAGCCACCAGCATCCAGGACCTGGTGTCCGAGTCGCCCGCAATGTGACTGAAGCACCGCGCTGTCCTCACCAGCCTCCTGGGGAGGCCGAGGGGCGGGTGCGGCGAGCAGAGCTCCGGGCGATTCCTCCCTCTAAATGCCAGTCAGTGTCTCGCCGGCACGGTTCCTCATCCCGGCAGCCAGCCTGTCGGTGGGCTGTGCATTCTGAGAGCATCCTCACACCGGAGGGTCCCTGACCACACCTGCCAGGTGCTCTGACAGGTGAGCAGAGATCCACTGACAAGCAAATCAAACCACCCAGAGGTAACTGGGTCTGTCTGGCGGTGACGCTGGGCTGTGCCTCTTACTGGCGGATTCCGGGGGGCACGGCGGGCGTCTGCGGGCATCGCGCGAGAACGGCGCTGTCCCTAGGCTCTTCATCCTGCCTGGAGGGCTTGCCGGCGCCCGGAGCAGCTCAGGGACTACGGCTGTTGCAGTGACCGTCGTGCGGGGGGCTCCTGGCGATCAGGCCCACGGGAAAAGCCGAGGGGCCATATCAGCGGCAGGGCTGGTGCGGAAGTGTCGGGCGGGCTGCAGCCTCGGCCTCCTCCACGCCCCACGGGCCTCGGGCTCCCTTCCCCACGTTCTCCTTGGGCCTGCACTTGGCTGCTCTCTCTGGCGTAACTTCACTTTTGTCCACAGACAGCATGACCCCCTCTGTCCTGCTCCTGGAGAGGGACAGGTTTCAGACGCGTCTCCTTGTTTCCACTGCTTATCTTGTTCCTCTCGTCCGCTCTCCTCGCTGGTTGAATTACACACACACGTGCACGCACGAAGAGCTTTATGTCATCAAAAAAGGATGAATCTGCCCGTCAGAGCCTAGCCCCATTTTGTTTTCAACATTTATTGCCCTTCTCCATTCCGCCCAGAACTCAACGGGACAGACAGGCAGGCCTGCACGGAAAAACAGTCCACCAGCTACTGCCAAGTGGAGCTTTGGTGTTGGGTCCCAGCGAGGTCAGCGCTGAGGATGCGCCACCGGCCAGCCCTGCCGTACCGTGGGGCACAAGCAAGGCGCGGCGGCCTGGCCCACCCGTCCGGGCAAGCACCGAGTAGGCACGACGATTTCAGGGACGTGACACCAAAGGCAATAAAAACACCAAGAGACACGCGGCGTTACGTCAAACGGAAAGGGTTCTGTGCAAAAGAAACCATTAACAGAACAAGAAGGCAACCCACGGGATGGGAGAAAACATTTGCAAACCACACATCAGATAAGGGGTGAACTTCCCAATACACATAAGGAATTCCTACAACTCAAAAGCAGAAACAAAAACACACAAAGAAAGCAAACCACGAATAACCCTATTAAAAATGCGCTGAAGACTTGAGTAGATATGTCTCCAAAGTAGACAGCCAGCCGGAGGAGCGTGAAAAGGTTCTCAACATACATAATCAACAGGGAAATGCAAGTCAAAACACAAGCAGCTGCCACCCCACACCTGTCATGGTTTCATGAAAAAGACCGGAGTCAACAAGTATGGGTGACGATGTGGAAAAATCAGAACCCTTGTGCACTGCTGGTAGGAATGCAAACTGGTGCGGCCACTGTGGAAAACAGTGTGGAGGTTCCTCAAAAAACTAAAAGTAGAACTACCTTATGATCCAGCAATTCCACTTCCTGGTGTTTATCCAAAAGAATTGAAATCAGGATCTCCAAGAAATATTAGCACCCCAGTGTTCACTGCAGCACTACTCATAATATCCGAGACGTGGAATCAAACACAAGGTCTACCGACGAATGAATGAATAAAGGAAATCTGGTTTATAACACAACGGAACGTCATCCACCATTAAATAAAGAAGGAGGGCAGCCCTGGGGGCGCAGTGGTCGGGAGTCCGCCTGCCGACGCGGGGGACGCGGGTTCGTGCCCCGGTCCGGGAGGATCCCACGTGCCGTGGCCGCGGAGCCTGCGCGTCCGGAGCCTGTGCTCCGCGACGGGAGAGGCCACAGCGGTGAGAGGCCCGCCTACCGCAAAAAAAAAAAAAAAATAAAGAAGGAAATCCTGCAACAACACGGATGAACCCTGAAGACACGATGCTCAGTGAAATAAGCCAATCACAGAAGGACACGTACTGTGTGACTCCACTTACATGAGGGACCCAAAACAGTCCAACTCACAGAATCAGCGAGCAGAGGGGCGGCTGCCAGGGGTGGGGGCAGGAGGGCAGACAAGAGAAACTGCTCATCGAGGAGCGTAAAGTCTCAATTATGCAGGATGAGCGAGTTCTAGAGACCTGCTGTACGACAGCGCACCTACGGTTAGCGAGACTGTACTGTACACTTAAAAGTTTAAGAGCAGAGCTTTCATGTTAAATGTTCTCACCACAGTAAAATAAATAAAAATAAACCAAATCCAATCAATGACGTTCTGATATAAATTTTTAAAAAATCATCTGGGGGACTTCCCTGGTGGTCCAGCGCTTAAGACTGCGCTTCCATGGCAGGGGGCGCGGATTCGATCCCTGGTCGGGGAACTGATCCCTCATGACACGTGATGCGGCCAAAACGCTTTTTAAAATAAAAATAAAGATCATCTGGGACACCTGTACAAGGGAAATTATTGCTCTTCTATATGACTTATTATTAATAATATTATGATTACTGAAAATAAAATTTAAAACATTTTTGTTAGTAAATAGAAAAATGAAAAAATTTCAAAAAACTTTCTAAACAATTCACGAGTCAAAGAAGAAATTAAAACAGAAATTATGCAAGGGTAAGGAAATAATAAAGAGGTAAATGGAACAGAAATCAAAGAAAAGGTAAACAGAAACAACAAAATTGGTTCTTTTAAACAGATGATAACAGACAAATGCCTGGGAAGATAAATCAAAGGGGGTGGGGAGAGAAAAAATAGGAACACAACAGGAATTAAATAAGGCGATATCACTACAAATATATTACAGATGAAAGAAGTCCTCCAAGAATATAACAAACAATTTTATTCCAATAACTTTGAAAACACAGGCAATAGATAATTTCCTAGGAAAGCAAAACTTACCAAAATCAACACAAGAAGAAACAGAAAACTAAACAAACCATAAACATTAAAGAAATGGAATCAGCAAACACAGGCGCCGCCCAGACGCTCTTCTGGGCCGCTTCCAGGAAACCTCTGCGGCCCAGAGTCCTCACCCTCTGAGACAAATCGACTCAGAGAACTGAAAGCAGAGAAGGCGGCCCAATTCATTTCTGAGAACCTTGCCAATAAAATCAGACAAGGACAACACAAAACAATAAATGAACTCACAGGCCAGTTCTACTTATGAATTCAGATGGGAAAATCCTGAAGTATCAACAAACCGCATCTCACCTCGCTAATGACAAAATCAATAGTTATGAGAGGTTCGATCCCGGGAATCCAATCACGGTTCAGAAAACCTCCTGATGTAGGACCCACACTCAGATTCAAGGGGAAAATGTGTGACGATCACAGACGCGGAAAAAGCATTCAGGAAGAGTTAACGGCCACTTACAATGTTAAAAGAAGCACACAAGAAAGAAGCACACAAGAAAGACCTGGCGCTAACGGGGCAAAACGTGAATCATGTTAAATCCAGGTGTGGGTTCAGGGGTAACTGATACACTCTGTACTCTTCTGTATTTTGAAAGTGATTCATATTTTTTTTTAAAAAAAAGCATTCGCTGGGATGGAGCCAGGGCTGTTTTTAGGCCCTAATGACACAAGGAGCTGCTGAAGGAGGGGCTGTTTCCTGCTGTCTAAGGGCCAAGGCCCCAGCAGACAGGCACCGGTGGGAGGATGCGCTCGAGGGCGAAGGCCGGGTTCTCCTGAGGACTCCTCCCTCCAGGCCCGCCTCACCCTGGGGACGAGGCAGAGCCGGGGGTGAGGCTGGCTCCCTCGCGGACTTCCCCTGCCGTGTGGAACCCGAAGGATGCAGGGCTTCTCCGAGCTGCCTGGGCCTCAGCTGGTCCCTCCATGCCGGGCCAGCTGTAGGCTGTCTTCCGTGGTGCCCCCCGCCCGGGGCCTGGCCTGTAACAGCACCCCGCTACCCACTACCCTCGAGCAGGGCGGCGGCCAACAGAGCACATTCGTGAGCGACGGGGATTCTGCTCCACTCAGCCCGGCGGGAGCTTCGCTGCTCAGACCCCGGCTTCCCATCTCTGAGCCTCTAGTTCCCGGCTTCAGAAGGAGGGGATAATGATGCTTCCTCCCGACTCCCTTACAGCAGTGGTCCCCAGTCCCCCCCCCCCCCCCCGCAGCCCCGGGCCGCACAGCAGGAGGTGAGCGGGGGGCCGCTCCCCGTCGCTCTCATCACCACCTGAACCATCTCCCACTCCCCGCCCCGTCCGTGGAGAAACTGTCTGCCACGAAACCAGTCCCTGGTGCCAAAAAGATTGGGGACCGCTGGCTTACAGGACCACGGGCGGACGGTACCCCACAAGCACGGACAGCAACCATGTGCTTTATAAACGGAGTATCTTCTTCACGTGTCATCCTCACATACACAGAAATGAGGCAAACCCCGTGGACGGCAGCATGACTTAAGGCCCCGCGAGCCCTTCGTCCACGACGGGCAGTGACCACAGGCAACCTCTGCTCGGGCTGTCACCACATGTGCGTGTTCCTTCAAGGGGACGGACAGCTGTGGCCTTCACGCCTTCACTGTGGCTAGGGGTCCGCAGCACAAACACAGGTGCCGCCGCCACCTTCTGCGAAGGCGGTTCTCGGTGGTGTCTGCCCAAGGGCAGGCGGGGGGTGTCCCAGGATACGCACATCTTTACCGTTAATGCCAAATGGTTTCCTCAAGTCCCCCCAGCGGCGCGTAAAACTAGAACCCGTACTTTCTATGAAAACCGACGTCGGACAGCGGAGACCCCCTGCCCCACCTCTACACCGGGAGGCGTCCACTTCCCCAAAGCAGCAGGTTTGCATTAACACGGCAATTACGGGAGGGCGAGGACAAGGCTTCCTGGAGGGTCGTGCCCACTCGTCTCACAGATGCTCTGGAGAGACCTCCCCGACACAGAGCTGCCCAGGGTGGTGACTACAGACATGGAAACAGCCACCCTGAGACAGAAAGACACAGAGCTGACCCCAGAGGCTGCAGGGTGAGGGGTGCTGGGACTTGGCTCCTGGGGAACCAGTGGCCTGCTGGGCGGGTACGAAGACGGGGCCGTACTTACAGGTGCGCCTGCTTCTCGGCGAGTTCTTTGGTTTTCTCCTACAATTATAAAGGGAAAAAAAGCAAAGATGAGACAAGCAGGACACCACTGACACAGGCTCCCATCTACATGAAACATGGCATCACTGCTCCGGGCGTCGCTCCAAGCTACACTGGGAAGACTGTTTTCCATTTGATCTGACCTCCTGGCATCCCGTTACTGCGTACGAACCAGGCGTTTCCTACAAGAGCACTGTTTCACAGCCATCTCTCTTACGTAACAGCCGGCCACTTAGGGAGCAGTAAAGATGGGTCAAACGTATGACAAATGTCAGAACGAACGTTCTAGCAACACTCTCACGGTCAAGCTTCATAGATGCACTTTTAAAAGTCAGCCCCAGTAACATGGAGCAGATACACGAGGGCCTGAGTACACACGAGTATGTTTAAACGTCCCCACAGGGACTCAGGTCCAGCCAACGTTTTCTGTCCCCTTCAATCAAGAACTCATTCTTGCTTTAGTGCCGTTATCCGGCTTAGCGTGGTCCTAACCGCGACTCCCTCACACGTTCTCGTGAAGGCTCACGTCGGCCTGAGGCGATGAGACTCGTGAGCACAGGGGGATGCACAGGAGGCTGCCGATGCCCAAGACACAGACAGACAAAAGAAACTCAAGGCTCTAGACCGACTTCTCACACCCCAGAGGGGAAGCCGTACGGGGGACACCCGGGACCTGGGGTGAGGGGGTCCCACCTCCACGAGCCTGTTTCCAAGCCTGCACGGGGGCAGGGGAGGGGGTTCGCAGGGCTCATCCCATGTGCATGGCGGGGGAGCCAAGGCTGACGCTCGGGCTCGGGGGGATCCAGTTCTCTGCCCGGAGTCACCAGCACCCTCCTCTGCCCCGGCGTTCTCAGCTGTGACGTGGGACACCGCACCTACGCCGTCAGGGTGGTTGTGGGAATTAAGTCCAACAGCATCTGATTACTAGTAAGTGTCTGGCACAGAGCAGACTCGGAAAAGGACGGTGATTCGTGTGAAACTGACAGCTTCTAAGCGTCAGGCCACTAGGTCCGCGCTCTGCACGGACTTCAGCTGCATTGAGGGGAAGCGACCACACACACCAAATGCCACTCGGGACGCTGGGGGACGCAGCTCAGGTACGCACGATGCACACAGATCGCTCGCACAAACCTTGGGATGTGGCAGGCCAGGATGGCTTTTGCTTTTAAAAAGTTTCAAACGTTTTAAATGTGGATTTTAATCCGAGGAATCTATCCAGTGTCTACACGGCCAGCTGGTTTCCTTTTCCCACGTCTGCCTCAGGGTGAGCACGGCCGAGACTAAGGGGGTCTCTCTGAAGGACTGCGTGTAACTACCAGCCATCCTTTGGGTCCCCAGGGAGTCGGGCCCCTGGAGGGGCAGGAGATGCCCGCCGGGTGCTCTGGCCCCAGGGGAAGTCTGGCAGTGCCTGAAGCCGCTTCCGTGAGGGGGGAGGGGAGGGGTGCTGCCAGCACCAGGCCAGGGAGGCTGCCCAACGTCCTGCGGTGCAGGGGTCAGCCCCCCAGCAAGGAATTCTGCCTGGACGTGCGTGGTGCCGCGGTCCAGAGACCATCCTGGGCGAAGTTTCAATGGACAGCATCGACCGGTCCTGTGCCCCCCCTCTCCCCGCCACCCGACAAGGGCTCTGCAGTGGGGTGTCGGCAGGGGCTCGACCTGCTCCCGGCAGAAAGCGCGGGGCTCCCAGGCCGCCTGGGCGCCAGCAGGGCTGGACCGTGAGGAGGGACGCAGGACCGGAGCTCACGAAGCCAAACCCTCGGCGGATACCCCAGCTCCCCTGGTGGCCCTGCCTATCCTGCTCTCCCGACAGCGACGAGGGCTGGTCTCGGTCAAGGGGGAGCTCGCGCCCTCCACCCAGGCGGCCGCAGCTCCCACCCGTTCCTCTCCCGGCCGAGGCCGCCGGCAGCGAACCGCCCCCCGCCCCACCACTGACCCAGACCGTCTCTCGGATCATCTTGGCCATCTTGAGCAGGAGCTGCCCGAAGGAGCCCGGCTCGAGGCGGGTGGCCGAGTGCTGAATGCAGAGGCAGAGGAGGAAGGCGGGGGTCAGCTTGTGGTCGTTGCCGCCCGGCTCGACCAGCGTCATGATCCGCTGTAGCAGCGCGTCCTCCATGTCGGGCTCGAACTCCAGGTGCAGCGGCCGCGCCCGGGGGGGTCCGGGCCTCGCGGAGACCGAGGCGCCCCGGGCCCGGAGCGGGGCACCGCACATCCTACAGCTCTCCGGCACGGCCCGGAGGCGGGCCAGGGCCTGGGCGGGCAGGGGCTGGGCCTGCGCGGGGTCCTTCAGCAGCAGCAGGTAGTACAGGCCCAGGGAGAGCAGGTCCCCGTGGCGCAGCACCACGGCGCGGCCCCCCACCTCCGAGAAGTTGACCGAGACGGACGCCCCGGGGATGGGCTCCAGGACCAGCTGTGCCCCAGCCTGAGCTCGGCCCAACGGCCGGCGCCTGCGGATGGTGCAGTGCAGGGGCAGGATGTCGGGGGCCGAGAGGCTGATGCTGGGCTTGCTGGAGGGGGTCCTCTGGCCCACCGTGTGCCGCTCCCGGTTGAGCACGTAGACCAGGCTGTCCTGAAACGCAGACACCAGACCTCAGGGGCAGGACGCCACTCGAGCAGTTCCACCCCTGGTACCTAAGCCGCCCTGGGCAGCACGCCCCCCGCCCCCCCGGAATCCCTTCCTGACCCCCTGCCTGCCCACATTGGGCGCCTATCCCATCTCCCAGAGCAGCCTCGGTGGCACACCGGACGCTCGGGGTGTGGGGGGGGGAGGCCCCAGCTTTGAGACGTGAGAGGCCAGCCAAGGGCAGACCTGAACGTGGACACTGGTCTACAGACACGCCAGGCCCGCCCGCTCCGCCAGGTGACGGTGACAAGCTGGGGAGGCGCCCCTCCTCTGTGCGCCGGCTCCGGGAGGGAAGATGCCTCCCAGGATCTGAGCTGCAGAGCCCTGACAAGGTCACACAGCGTGCGGGGAAGGTGGAGCAGGAAAGGGAGCGGGGGACACGCGGGTGAGCGAGAGGCCGGGAGGAACAGCAGACCTCCCCGGGGCGGCAGCACGGGCAGGGTCGGCGGGGTCGCCAAGGGCGAGCCCCTTCAGGCCAAGAGGCCCCCGACAAAAGTGGTATGAAATGCGGGTGCGGGGCGGGGGCCTGCGGGACTCCTCAGAGGAAGCCGCCCCGCACACGCCCGAGGCCGCGGGAGGCCTGCGCCCCAGCCCACGGGGGCCATTCCCCAGGGGCCCGCCAGGCCGGGCAGGAAGGGGGCCCAGTACCAGGTAAGACCCACGCTGGGATCAGTGAGTGAGGAGCTGGGGGGACCCCCTCCCAAGGCCCTGCTGCCACCCACTGCAGCCCGGACGGAAGAATGTTCTGGAATCAGAGGACGGGGAAGCCGCCACCCTCCTCCAGCGTCTAGGGCGGACCCAATGGGGTGCTCCCCCACAGCCCATTTCTCCGGCCCCTGAGCCCCCCGCTGACGTGGTCAGTAAGGAGCAGAGGGGCGGGGGCGCCAAGCCGAGAGCCTCCCGCACGCCCCTCCCACCGCCTCGGGCCCAGGAGAGGGGCGCTCACGTGCTGCTGGCTGTAGCCCTGCAGGAGCAGCAGGTGGGGCGACTCATAGAGGGAGCAGCGCATGGCGTCCTGGCCGGGCTCCTCGGGGCCCCGGGCAGCGGACGGCGGGGCGATGGCCGAGCCCAGGCTGGTCTCGCTGACCGTGCGGCGCAGCCGGGGTGGAGGGGGGCTCCAGGCTCCCCCCGCGGCTGGGGCTGGGGTTCCCTTGGCGCGGCTCCGCTGCAGTCTCCGGGCCTGGGCGTTTATCCCTGCGGCAGAAGCAGCGCGGGGTGAACAGATGGCTCGAGGCCGCTCCTGACACGGGTCGCGGCTCCGTCAAGCAGGCCTGCAGGCGGCCGCGGGACTCTGTCCGCAGACCGCATCCTCGGAAGGCCGTGGCTCCTCCGGGGCTCGCTCCGAGAGCCAGGCAGCCCAGCCGTCCGAGGCCCCAGACGCCCCCCAGGACCCCGTGGCGCATCCCAGCCCCGAGACCAGCCAGCACCACGGCCTCCCCGCGGGATGCCAAGCCCACCACAGCCTTGACCCCCACAGAGTCAGCGTGCTGGGGGCTTTGTGGGTACCATGCGGACCCCAAAACCTGCCCATCCCGTCCCGTCCTGGCAGCCCGTGTGTGCGTGCGGGAGCTCATTAGGTGACAACTGTTCATCATCCCCCCCCCCCGCCCCGTTTACAAGGAGGAAGCAGTCAACTCACCACGTCGCTCCAGCCCACTGGCTGGTCTCCATCCAGAACACGGCTGCTCCGTCCCGGGGCACCTCCGACACGGGAGGCACACGCATGCACACGCGCACACGCGCACACCCGTGCACACCCCTCGAAAGCCTTACCCTTCTACACGTAGGAAGCGCTCTTTTAAACTAATGCCGCATGAAAGCTGAGAAGCCACACGGAACTCGAGGGCCAGTCTCCTGTCACCGTTGCCTTCCCCGGCTGACCCAGGCCTTCCTCTCTGAGCCCCCTGCCGAGGGCCCTCCACACAGCCTCTGTCTGCAGCATCCCTTCCTATAACCGTTCCAAACAAAACCAGACAAAGCCAGGGCAAGTGAGGTGGGCAAGCAGGGGCCGAGGGCGCCCGGGAACACCGACCTGCCTTCCAGAAGGAGAAGGGAGCCCAGTCCCCGACAGCGCACAGGGAGCCGGGGCTGCAGGAGGGAGGCCGCCCAGCCGCAGTGCGAGCCGTTTGCCTGGCGCTGGCTGCTCCCCGCCTGCTGCAGAGCCGGGCCAGCGACCGTCAGGCAGGGCAGCGGGGCGGGGGAAGGGGTGGGGGGAAGAGGGGCGGGTCAGGGGAAGGAGGAGGCTGAGGGCAGGAGGCAGGGATGGAGGAACAGAGGTGGGGGGCAGGCGGGGAGGCAGCCCCCAGCCTCACCAGTCCCACCGCCCCGGTCTCACGGCTGGGGCATCACGGCACAAGTGGGGGCCCTGCCTGGAAGAAGACATTTAGAAACCAGTCCAAAACGACGCTCTAGCCCAGGCTTTTCCTCCCTCTAGGACGGGGCCGCAGGAGAATATGCACCTCAGAACCACCTTGCACAAGTGCTGGGGCTCCCAGAAAGCAGCAGAGCCCATAAGGTCACCCTTTCCTCTTGGATTCCTGGGGGCCCCCAGAGGCCCTGGACGAGGCCCGAGCCAGCGTCCCTGGGACTGCAGCAGACGGGCGTGGGCGCACACTCTCGGCCGACTGGACACCGCTCCTCCGGCTGGGGTCCCGCGTCCCCTCGCAGCTGACCCCCTCCCGGGCTAAAGCAGGGGCTCTCGCCCCGCCCGCGCTCGGGGCCGCCTGGGGAGTTTGCAACAGCGTCCAGGGCTCATCCACGGCCCCTCAGGGTTGAAGGGCCAGGGCTGTCGGGAGGGAGGTAGCGGCAGCTCAAGGCCGGGGCCGCTGGACCGCCAACGCCAGCACGGCCAGCGTGCAGAGCAACCCACAAGGTCCAGCCGACAGACCCGTGCACACCCTGCGGGCAGCACAGCCACGAGGACCCTCACACGTGTGGACGCCTGAGCCAGGCAGGCCCCTGAAGCCCACGAAACCCTCCACGGGGACTATCCTCGCACAGGGCAGAGATGCTGCAGGGAAAGCTGGGCCCAGCCTGCACCCAGTGGCGGGTGGAAAGGCAGATGGGGAGCAATGGGTAGGGTGTGGGACCTCTGTTTACATGCTGAAAAGAGCACACGAAACCCCGTGGCATGCTGCTCATGGTGTGCGTGTATGTGCACGTAAAGCCGTTTTCGAAAACGGATAGAAAAGGCACACAGTAAGTTCAAGAAATGGCCGTCTCACAGGTGGGGGAGGCACATTACATAACGTATTGGAGCTGCTAGAACACGCGTGATGTCACATACTGCACGTGATAGGACACACTTTATGGAGAACTCTGTGTGATGTTTTACTCGTTTTATTTTTAAAAACTCTAAATAAATGTGATTAAAAATGTTTATGTCAACTCTGGAAGGCAAGTACTCAGGCGTAAAGTAACAATCATGAACACTCTGAGGTCCTCGCACGTGCGTAGGACTCTGCGGCTGCCCCGAGGTGGGCTGGGGGCCTGGGGGGGGGGGCACCTGATGAGGCCGCTGGAGGGTGCCGATGAGGTGCCGCGCCGCGTCTGATCCCACTTCAGCTTCGCCACCACAACCCACGCATCCCGACGACGCGCAAACCCAGGGCGTGTCTGCCTGGCTCTGAGCAGAACCTCCTCCCTAAGCCTGGGGTGGAGGCTGGGCGGCGACAGGAGGGACGTGTGGGCAGCGTCGCCCACAAGCCAGCGGCCTGCAGGGCGCGGCCTGGGGTTCTCAGCCTGGTCCAGGCAGACCCGCAGCCTCGTGGTCCAGGCTCTGCACACTGGATCTGGGGCGTCACGGTGGAGCCCGCGTCCAGAGCAAGGTCGTCCCCACGACCCCTCCACCGCCACCATGATGGGGATTCGGCAACAGACACACCACGGAGAAGCCCTGGCCCACAGGGGAGCGGCGCTGACGGGATAACGTGACAAGAGTGGCCAGTCCTGGTACGGTGGTGATGTCACATGCCAAGTCACTCACCTTAGAGGAAAACGCCCAACCTTGCCACTGGGTGAAGACGCGCTCCATTTCTGGATCACGCCTCCCCGTGAGCTGGGCTGGACGGCCCAGCCCTGGACATTTCTCGCTACACTAGGGGTGACCGAGTTAGCGAGGTCAGAGGTTTATCTGGTCCTGCAGGTCTGAGGGACACCCGGGAATCTGCATTTTTGTAAAAGCTCCCCAGAAGGTTCTGGAACTCAGCTAGGATAGGAACCGCTGCCAGGGCACTCCCCTCCCCCAGTGCCCACAGAAAGCCCACAGGGGGAGAAAGGGAAACCCACGGAGCGCTCGGAAAACATACTCGAGCACCTACCGTTTTTATTTGCGTTTTGGACTTCTACCTCTTCTCTCTAGATTAAAACGTTTGTCAGTTCCCAGGAAGGTGGCAGATACGAGGCTCTGCTCTTCCCTCTTACATAAGGCACACCTCGTCTTACTGCGCTTCACGGATACGGTGTGCTACAAACTGAGGGTCTGCGGCAACCCTGGCTGGGCAAGTCTATTGGCACATTTCTTCCCACAGCATGTGCTCACTTTGTGTCTCTGCGTCACACTGTGGGAATTCTCGCAATATTTCAGACTTTGTCGTTATTATTGTATTTGTTATGGTGATCTGTGATCAATGATCTTTGTTCTTACTCTTGTAATCGCTTTGACCTTTTTTTAGTAATAAAGTATTTTATTTTTTATTTATTTTTTAAACATCTTTATTGGAAAAATGTGGAACGTTTCACGAATTTGCGTGTCATCCTTGCGCAGGGACCACGCTAATCTTCTCTGTATCGTTCCGATTTTAGTATATGTGCTGCTGAAGCCAGCACAGTAACAAAGTATTTTAAAATTAAGGTGTGTAACATTGTTTTTCTAGACATAATGCTATCGCACCCTTAACAGACCTCAGTAGAGCGTAAACATCACTTTTCTAGGCACTGGGAAGCCAAAAAGTTCCTGTGACTCTTTACCGACGTGCCGCCTTCATTGCAGTGGTCTGGGCCTGAAGCCACCACATCTGAGCTGGGCCTGTTATCTGTTCCCTGGTGAAAAGGCAGAAACACACCCAGCAGAGGAATAAAAGGAGGGGTCTGGGTAACCAGAACCTGGAGAGGCCTCTGTGTCCCCCGCACCCAGGACACACATGGGACCACCTTACCGCCCAACACTGGGCCCCAGACCCAGAAGCACAGTAACCACTTTCCCACGTCTTAGGGGGATAACACAGCCAGGAGAGATTCTGAAACAACCCTTGCTGCCCCGAACAGGCTCACAGTTAAGCCACAGGCCCTGACTTGGATGTTCAGGGCCGATCCTGCCCGCTCCTGGACTGTGCGTCTGTGACACGGGAACTGGGGAAGGGGCCCTAACCTGCAGGAGGTGTAACCGTGACACAGACGACGGCGGCGGCCTGCACAACGGACGCGGTTAAAGAAAGGAGCTCGGAGCTTCCCTCTCCCGGCAGCTGCTCCAGCTCCCGCCACCGGAATCAAGGCTGCGAGCGGCTGACTCTGCAGGGCAGGGATCTGTGGTCCCTCATCCCCTCCATCAGACGCTCCTGGGCCAGGCAGCCGTCGGGCAGGGGGGAAGAGGTGGAGGGATGACACCCCAGGCCACACGGTGTTTTACGTGTCGGTGCCGGCATCCCCTCTGCGGGGAGAGAGGAAAGGACCCTGGATACTGGGGCCGGGTGGGGGGGGGGGGGGTTGGACATCAATTCTGAAAGCAGCTGGCAGCTGTCACCAGAGCTCCCGTCATGGGCTCCAGCACAGCACTGGAAAGAACAGCACAGCTCTCTTCCTGGACGTCAGTAAGTTCAGGACAATAAATTCAAGCTGTAGGTTTTACCCCCGGGCCCTGTTTGCTCTTCTCTCCCAGGATCGGAGGGTTTGAAACAGTGTCTCCAACTCGGAGAAGTCCCTGTTGCTCACACCCACTACCAGGGCTGCAGGAGAACTCAGGGATGTGGTTTTCATCGGGGACGGATGAGGCAAATGTTCCTGCATTCGGGAATTTTGCTGAAATTGGGGGAATTGAGACTATTTCAGTGATCCCTAATAACAGCTGGAGAGGCGCTGCTGACGTAGAGTCTGCAGTAGCCACTGCAAAACTCGGAGGTCAGACCTGCCTTAAACAAGCCCTTTTAAACTAGAATGCCCTTTGCTGGGTTAGCAAAAGATGCAGAACGAAGCCCTAAGTTAATCAAGCAATCCCTGACGTTAATTTGAAGTTTTTTGTATTTGAAATGTACAACAAGGACGACAAACTACCTAAGGACCGTCTGGGGACGCAGCATCTATCTGCTACATGGCCAGCTTTATTCTGAGTGTTTTGCATTCAATTCCATCGCATTCTCACAATAAACCCTTCAAAGGGACTGCAGTGACATGGGAATATGTTACCTAGCTTTTTAGGATCGATCCTACCATTGGCAAATAAAATTCTAAAAAAAAAATGTATGTCGTAACCCCCCCTCCCCAGTTAGGGACACAACACGGATGCCTGCTGGCCACTTCTGGTCAACATCGTACTGGAGGTCCTGGAGGTCCCAGCCAGTACAATACGGTAAGAAAAACGAATGAAAAGGTAGGATTGAAAAGAAAGAAAGAAATGTGTGATGATTTTCAAGACGATGTGATTGTGTATACAGAAGATGCAAAAGAATCTACGGACAAATTATTAGAATTAACAAATGAGTTTAGCAAGGGGACTAGATATGGTGAGTATGCAAATTCAATACTGTTTTAAAATACTAGAAACAAAGAGAAAAGGGTATGTTTCTAAAAAAAGATACCATTTATAATAATGTCAAGAAACATGAAACTAAGGAATAAATCTTCCAAAAGATGTGTAAGACCGTGTCACTGAAAACCACAAAGCACCACTGACAGAAGTCAAGGAAGCTTCAGTGAAAAAGACAGACAGGCCAAGTGTGAGGGAGGAAGTGGGACAGTTAGAGCCCTTGCACACTGCTGGGGGAGGGGGGTGTCAACTGGCACGAGCGGCCTGGAAAGCACGTGTGCTGAACCGTCAAGTCCACTCCTCAGTGTACACACGACAGGAACACACGTGGGACCACGGAACGTACGCAGGAACACGTCCACGTTAGCATCACTCCTACCGGGCCCAAACTGGAAACACCAAGTGTCTACCAACAACAGGATGACCAAATCAGCTGTGGTCCATTCACATAACAGAATCCTGCACTGCAACAGCAATGAATGGACTCTTCTAAAAGCAAGAACAAGCCAGAAAAACCAAAAAACAAAAAGCCAGACACAAAAAGGTACAAATAATACGATTCCATTTATAGGACATTTACTTAGAGCCAAAACTGAACTATGGTTTTAGAAGTCAGAGAGGTTGGCTCAATGGCCAAGGACCAGAAGGGGGTGTGAGGGAGGCTGCAGGTGTCCTGATAATGTTCTAGTTCTTGCCACACAGGTGCACTCATCTTCTGAAAACTCGTTGAGCCGTACCCTCACAACGTGGGCACGCTTCTGTCTATACGCTATTTTTCAATGAAAATTTTCCTTTTGAAGAAGAGGACATCAGATGTTAAGATTACCATACACAAACTATAAGATCATGTTTACACTGTTTAAAGAGATAAAACATGCCTTGCAATATATGTAGCGAACAGGAAATTATAAACAATAACATCAGCTTTGAAAAATAACCAATTAGAACTTCTAGAAACGAAACAATACAGTAACGGAAAGTATGCAGCATATCAGACACAACGGAAAAGAGTATCAGTGAACTAAAAGACAAGTCTAAAATGGCTAGGATGTGGTACAAAGTGACCAAAAAAGGAAGAACAAAGAAGACATTAGAAGACAGGGAAGAGAGAGTGAGAGGCCTCACACACGTTGAAAGACAGCTCTGGGGGAATTCCCTGGCAGTCCAGTGCTTAGGACTCAGTGCTTTTACTGCTGAGGGCCCGGGTTCAATCCCTGGTTGGGGACTTAAGATCCCACAAGCCATGCAGCACGGCCAGGAAAAAAAAAAAAAAAAAAAGACGGCTCTGGGAGAAAAGAGGGCAAAGGCAATATCTGAAAAGAAAATACGTGAGCATTTTTCAGAACTGACTGAAGAAACCAATTGGCAGTCTCATGAAGTCCAATAAAAGAAAGAAGAGAGACATCACAAGAAAACCACTGACCAATATCCCCTATGTATAGAGATGTAAAAGTCTCCAAGACAGTAGCAAACCATATTCAAGTGGGATTTATCCCAGGAATGCAAGAGTGATCTAACATACAACAGTCAACCACTGTAATATACTGTATTGATACAATAAAGGACCAACATGACATGGCCAGGTACTGAATGCTACTGGATTATACACTTTAAAATTGTTAATTTTATGTTACGTGAATTTTATTTCCATTTTAAAAGTCAGGCTTTAGGGCTTCCCTGGTGGCGCAGTGGTTGAGAGTCCGCCTGCCGATGCAGGGGACGCGGGTTCGTGCCCTGGTCTGGGAAGATCCCACATGCCGCGGAGCGGCTGGGCCCGTGAGCCATGGCCGCTGAGCCTGCGCGTCTGGAGCCTGTGCTCCGCAACGGGAGAGACCACAGCGGTGAGAGGCCCGCGTACCCCCCCAAAAAAAAAAAGAATATATAACTATGTACACAGGTTGATTTAAATTATGTAAGAAAAGTAATGCAACAGTAAGAAAAGAATGAAAGGCACCAAAATGTTGAAAGCAATTCTCTCTAGGCGGTGACTTTACAGGTGGTTTTTACTCTCTACCTAATACTTCCCCTTATTTTCCAAATTTTCAATAATGAATATGTCTTATTTTCTTAAGTGGGGGGAAGTCACATTTTCAAGTACCAAGGAGGATTATTTCCATGGTAAGACTTGGACCTTCTCCTGCCAATTCGGGCCTTAATCAGGGAAGAGCAGCCCTCTCTAGAAGGAACTAATAAGCTAATTAAGGTAATGGGTAACTGAGGAGATAAAATGCTTAGACCATTTGTTAGCCAGTCACAGATGGAAATAGAGCCTTCCAGAACCATGCCAACGAGAGAGCAGTGTGGCAGAAGCAGGAATTTTCTTTAGCTGAAACCAAAGGCCCCGTGTGACTCCCCAGAGAAGCCTCGAGCCCTCCCTGGGAGAGGATCCTGGTAAACCGAGCGACACCAGCCCACCCGGCGCCCCTGCTCGCAGGCCTCAGGACCCACATGGGAGGGGCCGCCGATGTCCCTTCCCGGGTCCACCTGGAGGACCAGCTTTGTCGCGAAGGTCAGCACCCCCTGTCTCTCGCCCAGAGCGAGGAGCCTCCCTGCCCAGGAGGCTGCATCCCGAGGATGCCCGACGCCCCACCGCCCTGCAGCGAAATCCCTACGCTCGTGCAGGATGGAAGAGACAGCCATGGAAACCGCTTTGAAAACTGGGCAAGAAGACAAGAGAAACTAGGAGAGAAAAGACCCGGAAAACACGTCAGTCCAGGAGACGCAGGACCTGGATAACAGACGAACCAGAAGGAACGATCCAAGGAGGGATGTGATTTTTCAGAACTGAAGAGCATGCGTTTTTAGCTTAAAAGTCTGACACACAGTAGAGGTTAAAAACGCATAAGGGGGGACTTCCCTGGTGGCACAGTGGTTAAGAATCCGCCTGCCAATGCAGGAGACACTGGTTCGAGCCCTGGTCCGGGAAGATCCCACATGCCGCAGAGCAACTAAGCCCGCGCGCCACAACTACTGAGCCCACGTGCCACAGCTACTGAAGCCTGCGTGCCTAGAGTCCACGCTCCGCAACGAGAAGCCAAACCGCAATGAGAAGCCCCGCGCACTGCAACGAAGACCGAACACGGCCAAAAATTTAAAAACGCATAAGGGGTCAAAATACGCAAACAGCAAATTTTAATAACCTTAATACGTTAAGAGAATATGGTCGTTATAAACAAATACGGTAACAGACACAACCATCACTTTTCACATAAAAAAACAAAAGTCTAGCAGAAAGGGTGCAAACACACCCCAACCAGGACACACACTGTGAGTCTGCAGAATTAGGCAGCGTGAAGAAATTACCTGCGTCTCCAGAGGGAGGAGAGAGAGATTAAGTCCAAAGGAGTGAGAGTCCCAACACGCCCCAGCCTCTCCCGGAGGCACTGGGAGCTGAAAGGAATGGACTGAGGCCTCCAAAATTCTAGGAGAGAAAAGTATTTTCATCTAAAGCTCTACGCCCAGCTAAGCTATTAATCGAGCATTAAGGTGGAGCAAAGGTTTTTCAAGCAACTTCACCTCTCATGGACACTTTCCCAGGAGGCCACGGGAGAAGCTGGTCCACGTAAACCAGGTGTAAAGCGAGAACCAGGGAAAAGGGAGCAGAGACGGGGGTCTCCTCTGCAGAGACACCAGGGTGAGGACGGCTGAAAGCGGGCTCGAGAGCAACCGGCCCGACCTGAGCAGGCGGAAGGCGCCCAAACTGGATAAAACCAGCCACACACCTGAGCATCTTGAAAAGAGATACTGGCAGAGGATGGAGGAATGCTGAATTCGTGAAAAGTACCAAGAAAAAGGGCAAATAATACCAACAATTAATTCCAAAGAGACTGGAAGCTGGACTAGAAGGAAAGGTAATCTTTGTGTACACCAGGCCTCAGTTGTAAAAAGCTGTCTCTGGTCCTAAAAATGTAAACACTGATTACTAATCTAAACAAATTTACAACTGTCCTGAGAGGACAGGGCGAGGGAAGCTGATGTTTTCAAAGAGGGGTGGTGAACAGAGCTGAATTTTCATCTTCATGGAAGGAGTCACCAGATCAGGCTCAAAATGTAAAAACCAAGCAGTAGTGGGATAAATGTGTTACTTTAAGCTGTGGAATTAAATGCCAAATAAGGAACAGCTCATAACTGAAACTGGTTCCCTCTGGGCAGGGCAAATTGGGAAGAGGGAAGGCTAGTGCAGAGACCTGCTGCTTCAGCTTTTTTGCTTTGTTCTGTTATTTCTAATCAGCAGTGAGAAGCCCCGCGCTTTAACTGTGCACGTATATATAACTGGTGAGAGTAAGTTTTGGTTTTTTTTTTTGCGGTACGCGGGCCTCTCACTGTTGTGGCCTCTCCCGTTGCGGATCACAGGCTCCGGACACGCAGGCTCAGCGGCCATGGCTCACGGGCCCAGCCGCTCCGCGGCATGTGGGATCTTCCTGAACCGGGGCACGAACCCGTGTCCCCTGCATCGGCAGGCGGACTCTCAACCACTGCGCCACCAGGGAAGCCCAAAAGTAAGTTTTTAAACGTACATACTTTTCAACCTCCTAAGCGAATGAATGAATGAATGCACGCACTTATGGTATGTATTTCCTAGACACACTTTTTTGCACATTTTAACATCTCTGAACGCATCCTGCGTTCTTGTGGAGCGTCCCGGGCAGCAGCTGTCACGTGAGAACCTGGCTATTGTTCCTGGGGGGTGAGATTCTTCAATATTTCAGCCATTTAAGGGCCATTTGAAGAATGAATGAGCTCTGGTTGTCATGTGCACACTTGCAGAATTTTGGGCCAACAGCTTAAGAGAAAATCCCAGGGATAACAGTGGAGCACTTTCAAGAAATGCGGCACCAGCAATATTCTTGAGGGCACAGAGAAGGGCACCGTATGGAAACGTGCCCAGTGACAGCTCGAGTCGAAAAGAAGACTTTGAATTTATTTCCCTCCTATGTATCTTTTTGTGTGTGCATGTACACAGAACCACTACAGATTAAAGTCCATGTTTAAATAACTCCTCAGGTGTATTAGAGCTCTTTAGGTAAGTACAAAACTAGGAACCCCAAGTAATAATAGTAAGGCATTGTGTCCTCGTTTAACTTGTACGATTTTTTATGTTAGTGGTAAGCAGATATGGTGATCTTACAAGCAGTAACATCTTTTATGTGGTGAAATACGGTATATACAGGACTATGTATTGCAAAATTGTTCTTAATGACCCCCAAATATACACAGTGCTCTGACCACACCATGGAATATTCCATAAGCCCTAGAATGAATGAATTAGAATGATAACAGATGATGTGCGGAGATTTTCAAAAGGAGTTTGTTAAGAAAAGATACAGAAAACTAAGTATGTGATCCCATTTTAAAATAATACTAACTGGGACTTCCCTGGTCGCGCTGTGGTTAAGAATCCGCCTGCCGATGCAGGGGACGCGGGTTCGATCCCTGCTCCGGGAAGATCCCACATGTCACGAGGCAACTAAGCCCGTGGGCCACAACTACTGAGCCTGCGCTCTAGAGCCTCCCCCACTGCAACTACTGAGCCCATACACCACAACTACTGAAGCCCCCGCGCCTAGAGCCCGTGCTCCACAGCAAGAGAAGCCACCGCAATGAGAAGCATGTGCACCGCAACGAAGAGCAGCCCCCGCTCACCGCAACTAGAGAAAGCCTGCGTGCAAGCAACGAAGACCCAACACAGCCAAAGATAAAATGAAATTTTAAAAAAATAGTTTAAAAAAACTGACTAAAAGTTTGCATGTGTACATGTTTACACGGATCTGTACAGGAGCATCTGGAGCACAGAAAAACTATGGAAGGTCACGGTGGGAGAATTCTAAGGTGACCCCATGATCTCTGCCCCTACGGTTACTCCCGTGATGAAGTACATGGGCAAGAGAGATTCTGCCGGTATAATTAAGGTAACTGAGCAGTTGATCTTAAGATACAGAGATTATCCAGTGGGCCCAACCTAATCATGTGAGTGACTTCAAAGCAGAGAGTGTTCTCCAGCTGGTCACAGAAGAAAGGGGTCTGAACAAGGGGTTCCCCCTGCTCCGATGGGAGGGGCTACAGGAAAAGGAGCTGAGAGTGGGCTCTGGTCCACAGCTAGCAAGAAGAAGAAAGGAAACAAAGCATGGAGATTTCGGTCCTACAACCCCAAAGAACTGAATTCTGCCTTGTCAGCCAAACTTTGAGGGAAAGTTGTCTACACACAGGCTTCCTCTCTTTTCTCCTATTCACCCTTCTGTATAAGCAGGAAACATTTCAGGCACCCAGAAGGGTATGAAGAACAAAAATAATGCACCCACTGCAGCCTGAAGAAATAAAGCACATTCTAGATATGGCTGAGCCTTCTCTCTCCTATCCAGAAATAACAGCTATGCCGATTTGGGGTCATAACTCCCATGTGCAGATTTATATTTTTTTCCATGTGTTAAGTATGGCCAAGATATTATATACATACATAGTAAATATCTCTGAAAAATATATTTAACTTGAAATTTTAAAAAAAACTGATGAAATGGTATCATACAATATGAACACACCCACTTGCTATGTGTATCTCCAGCTCATTCGTTTTCAGTGCTGTACGGTATTCCATTGTAATATATTAAAATGGACCCATTTTTCCTGTTGATCAATGAGCAAGTCAGTCTCCAAGTTGGCCCCTAGTGACCTCCTGCTTTTCGAGCCCTTTTGTAGTCTCCTGCCACCGTGAATAGGGCCCGTTTAATCACAAAGACATGGCGGAAGTGGCGGTGTGACTTCCGTGGTCACGTCATGCAAGACACTGCGGCTTGTGCCTGGCTCTCTCAGATCACGTGCTGGGGTTAAGTCAGCCGCCATGCTGTGAGGACACTCGGACAGCCCTACGGAGAGCTGAGGCCTCCTGCCAACAACCAGCATCAACATGCCAGCCGACATCTCACATGTTAAATCATCTCGGCATTCCAGAGATTCATCAAACTTGGTCATGATGGTTTTTATACACCTTTCTGGTTTGGTTTTAGTTTTCATAATCAATATTCATAAGTGAATTTGGCTCATAACTTTTCTTTATCATGTTCCCTTTCTCTGGTTTATGTGAAGGTGAGATTTGTTATCAAAAATGTTTCTTCTTTTTCCGTTTTCTGGAATAGTCTGATGTAAAATACTGGAATAATCTTGTCACCGAATATCAGTAAGAATTGGCCTGTACAACCTTCTAGGTCTTATGTTTTTGTGATTTTACTTTGGTTTTGGTGGGGACATTTTCAAACTATTCATGCCACCTCTTTTCAAGGTTATAAATCCATTCAGGTTTTCTATCCTTCAGTGAGTCTGGGTAGGTTATCTTTTCCGACGAGATTGTCCATTTCGTCTAAGTTTTCAAATTTACTGCCATAAAGCTATCTATAAGATCCTTTAAATGAAAATGAAAAAAAAAAAAAACCCACCGTATTTGTAGCTATATACCCTTTTAAATTCCTAAGATTGCTTGTGTGCCATCTTTAGTTTTCCTCACAATCTTCCCGGTTTTGACCATTTTATTAGTCTTTTCAAGGAACCTACTCTTCAGTTTGTTGATCCTCTGCACTGCATGTTTATTTCGTCTTTATTTTCTGCTCTGTATTATTTCCTTTCTTCTCTCGCTGAATGTACATCCTTTTTAACCTGGTTCTGTAGGCACACACCTCACCAGCTGCCAGCCTTTATTCGTTTCTAGGGTAAGCATTTAAAGCCATAACCCTCCTCTTCTAAATGCCACATTGGCTGCATCCCACAAGTTGCATTTTCATTACTGTTCAGTTCTACTTCCCATTAAAGTGGCTTTTTTGATCCTGACTTATTTGGGAGCATTTGAATGTGGAAACGTATGAGTTCTGTGTAATTCGCTCTATCACTGCCTTCCGACACCCATCCTCTCCTTCTCCCATCGCATAATGGTGGGGAATGGTGGTCGTGTAACCAGCTGATACAAACTACAACTTCCGGTCTCCCTCACAGGTAGGCAGGGCCTTGTGACTAAGTTCCAGTCAGCGAAAGACGAGGGAATGTCATCTTCTAGGGACTTCCAGGAAAGCTCCACAGGAGGAGGACACAGTCTGCAGGGACACCTTTGGCCTTCCCCCCTTCCTTCTTTCTTCCTGCCTTAAATGAAGATATGATGGCTATGATGGCAGCGGTCCCGCCACCATCCTGTACCTTGAGGTGACCTTGAGGATGGAAGACATGGACTACAGTGGTGGGGCTGAAAGTGCAGAAGCCTGGGTCCCTGGGGACCAGGAAAGCTCCCCCATCAGCCCTGAACTTACTCCCCCTGTAATGTGAAAGAAAATCACCCTGTATGGAGTTCAGTAATTGTTATCTGGCCAAATGCAATTTCCTAACCCATAAGGAGGTCTTTAAGATATCACTTTGATGTTGGTTTCTTGATTACAAAATACTTCACACACACACACACGCACACGCACACACGAAAGCATTTACAACTGAGACTGATAATAAAATGAACACCATTTCCTCCACCACCCCACCTGCAAAAAGCAGAACATTTCCAGTCTGCCTTCTTGCAGCTAGCTGCACCTCCCCTGCTTCTCCCCACCTCTCGCCCTTGCTATTCCGAATTTTATTTCACATTCCCTTGTTTTTCCTTTACAGTTATGCCTCACATTTTTGTCACCCTAAATTATACTGCCCTGTTTTGTAAACCTTATGTAGATTGTGCCACACTGTGCATTTTTCTGTGATTGTCTCTTTCCCCTCAACATTATGAGACACACCTACCTCGATGCACGAAGCTCTGGTCCATTTAATCTCACAGCTTTACGTTGTCTGCTGCGGGAACACACGCTCTCCACTCCCCGTTTAGGGTACGTGGGTCATTTCGAGCTTCAGGCTATTACAAAACGCTGCCGCAAACACTCCCCTGCTCGTCTCCTGGTGACCCGTGGGACGGTCTTTCTAGGAAAGTGCTTCCTGACTTTTCTGATACCGTGGTACATGCGGGAAACCATGGCATCCCCATGGCACGCTGGAGGTAAACTGGAGGGTGTGTAGGGTTCACGGACACGGCTGCGGCGGTGGCCCACAAACTCTGGCCACCTCGAGGGACAAAGAGACTGGGAAGGTTAAACCCACCAGTGCCCCACAGCGTGGGAGTGGAGCCCCCAGGGCAGAAGGAACGGAGCACAGGGTGCGGGCACGTCGGCCACACTAGACAACAGTCACCTTCTCCTGACGGGACGAGACAGCGCGTACTCCCCCCGCCTCCTCGCCAAACCTGGATATTGTTAGGCTTCATTCTTGTAAAAGAAAACTGGCTCTGTGGCCTTAAATCCCATTTTCCTCACTAACAAGACTGAGCACCTTTCCACGTTTACTGTCCATTCTTAGTTCCTCTTCGGTGAAATACCTACGCATCTCTTCTGCCAGTTTATTGGGTTGTTTCATCTTTTCAAATAGACTTTTTTTCTTCCTCCTTAATACAGCCTGGAGAGTAATCATTTGTTTTACGTATTATGAAATCTCCCTGCTTACAGCCTGTTTTTCAATTTTCACTGTTCATTACTCAATACAATTAAGAGATTCTGTCCATCAGTCTCTTCACGGTGTGAGCTTTTTTGCATCTTCTTTAGGAAATTCTTCTCTGTGCTGTTTGTCATTGCTCCTAACTTACTGTTCTGCAGTCAGAGAACACGTTCTGTGAATCAGATAACTTGAACTATGTCGAGTCTTCCTTTCTGGATCTAGCATGAGGTTATTTTTTTTTTTTTTTTTACATGTCCAAGTGCTCGAGAATAACATGCATTTTCTAATTGTTGAGTGGAAGTTTCTATAACAAATGCCCAGTAGATCAGGGACGACGAATGCCAGCCGGGGGGAATGGGTGACAAATCCAGCCCTGGCCATCTGTTCACATACTGTCCAGGGCTGCTTTCACTCTACAAAGGCAGAGTTTGTATAGCCTCACAAAGCTGAAAATATTTCCTATCTGGCCCTTTACAGGAAAAGTCTGCCAAGCACTGTTGTTGTGTCCAAAACTGTTTCCCTTCTACTTGTCTGCTTAGTATCAATTAATGAAAAGAGTCGTTTAAAAATCTTCTGTGACAATGATACTTTTGGCAATTTCGGTTAATCTCTGCTTTATGTTGAGGTTATTTTACTCGGTGCAAAAAAAGTTAAATTGGTCCCCTTTCCTGCCGCACTATTTCTTCTCTCATTAATTCAGTGGTCCCTTTTGTCCCTAGTAATTATTTTTGCTTTGAAATGTTTGGATGACATTGTTACTGTAACAGCTTTCCATTGGCCTTTTTTCCATTCTTTATGTCTTACGTTTTGGGTGTGTCTCTCATAAATAAATAGCATTACAGCTGGGCTTAGTTTTTCCATGGACTCTTGACAATCTCCAAATTCTACTCAGGAAGCTTAGTCCATTTATTACGTATACAGTGACAGATATATTTCGTTTCATTTCCACCACCTTAGATTGTATTTTCTTTCTACACCATTTTCTCTATGCTTCCCACCTCCCCCCGCCCCCAACCTCTTTCCTGCCTTCTTTTGGATTAAGATTTTTTGACTCCATTTTTTTTGTACCACTAGTGATATGAAGTTTTAACCTTTTCATATTTTTTCCCTATTATAACATGAAGTCTAGACTTCAAGTAAGTCGAAACGTTCATCGGTGACTTTACCCACCAGAACAACAGTTAGAACATCTGAACCGTTACCATCAGATTTAAACCCCTCTGCTTGCTTCTTTCTTGCTTACTTTTATTGTGTCTTTTAATGGAGAAAGACATCATCTGTTTTCAAAATAGTGCTTGAAAAATACAAGGAGTACAGATACTATAAAACAAAGCAAACTCCAGTCGTGAGATACTATACACACCATATGAAAAAAGTAGTCTGATATTCAGGTAACGAAAACTAGAATTGAAAAGCTCCAACTTCCCAGCTTGGTAAAACAAGTACAGTTACACGAAACATTTAATAAACTAATTTTTCGCCAATGTGTGAACAAAATGACAAGACTAAATCTGTGCGTGGCAATTTCAAGGACACAATAGCTATTCAAAATACACAGGTACTGTACACACGTCACCTGATTTTATCGCGGTGGAAGGGGACTGCACGGGTAGTGGGAACACCGTGTATTAGGCGTCAGAAAGTCATGGTGAACAGAAAGTCTCAATTACTGCCCAGCACAACAGAAATGACTATATTCCAACTTTGGGGGAAATTATTTAAAAGGATAGGGAAAGGGTTTATGAAGCTGTAGTTTAACATGAAAAACGCACACGTGGTAGAAAGGAACACTGTTGGGGGATAGGAAGAATCCCCTATTTGGCTATTTGGAAAACCTGTTAGGTTTGCTGTGTCCAGATTAAGAAAGACTGTTTTCATTCACCTACAACTGCTGAGAAACATGAATGTTCTGCTGCTAATTATGAGCTTTTTTTTTTTAAAGAAAGGTTATTATTTCGAATCTTTTGCAGGATAAAACAAAAGAGTAGAAAGCTGACTAGATGTCAAGCGCTTGCTAGAAATTTCTGATGTTTCTACATGTAAATTTTACTGATGAATTTTAGGAAGTCATTTACAAATAAAAATTGGTTTAAAATTCTGGAGAAAATGCTTTTTTGCTTACACGTTTAAATTAGAAATTAACTTTACTATAAGCAGGTATTCTGCGGAGTATACAAATCTTCTCTTATGTGGTGGAGACCAAATGGCCATCCAAGATGGACAACATGCTTCACAGGAATTACTTTCAGTAAAGCTTTACTAAAATATTAGCCATGTGGCCACAGGACTGTTGGTTTCACATCATGGTTAAGAAAATACTAGCATACTGAGTTTTCTGTGAAACGATATACAGGCATACCTTGTGCACACAAGCAAAGAGAAGGCGGCGGGGGCAGGGGACACAAAAAGCTTTTTTTCTTTTAGGGCAAATGATTAAGGACAAGAGAATATGGAGCTTTGTTAGCTCAAGACAGTATCTGCTGTTTGATGGCTGATTGTATGCACTCTGAAACAGTTCTTCAGATAAAACCAATCATTTCTTGATCCCGTCCCATCAAAACCAAACACTTACTAATTACTGTTTCAATGCCAAATATACACCCTAAGAGTTGACATTTCATTTTAAAGGGTTACAGCTATCTCACAGGGACAGAACTAGACGTCCTTTGTGCTTTTTCTGAAGTGCACTACATCACTGCACAATGGTAACCAATCTGAAGATTAATAATGAAGAACATCATTCAGGAAAAATCTGAAATTCATCAAGCTGAAAAATCTAAAATTTGTTCTACTGTCTAATAAAAATATAAAGTGCATCACCAGCATGGAATTCTGATACTAGTTTGTACTGCAAACTTGCCCCAACAATGCATCAAACACCAATCCAGTCCCAATGTCAGTCATGGGTACAAACACAGCTGGAGGGTTTTTTTCTCTCTTCTTCCTCTTTAAGGGCAGGAGTCCTTTGAAATAGTTAGCGTTTAACTGTGGCTGACACATAAATAATCTGACACGTTAATTAACAGTACTTCTGGCTTCACATACTAACCTGGACTTCTGATTAGGATAAGCCCAATAAAGGAAGTCATCAAATAAGCCTAACAAAGCTATTCTGAACCACGTCTAGTCTGGTACCCTTCGTCCTCCTCCTTTAGCATTTGAAGACGGCAGGCTGAGCTGGCAGATGCTGTTTACAGACCCTTGAGATTGTTTTTCTCAGTTCAATCTGTTTTACTGAATTCTTGATAACAGGAATAAATTTGCAGGGAGCGCAGGGGTACTGAGAAGGTCTGCACTGGATGTTCCCCATGAGGCCAACAGAGAAGCTGCTGTCTGAATAGTTTCCAACTGAGTCGCACCTGTCTCTTTATGAGACCGTTCCTCTTCTGTTTTGGTTTCCTTGGTCCTTTCTTCTTTGTGACGTGACAATGTCCTCTAGACTCCTATGATAGGGTTAGCTATGTTTGCTGCTGTGCTCCCTGAAGGCCTGGGTGGATGGCTGACCAGAGGTGTTGAGGAAACAACTCTGGTGACCATGGGCTTCGGCGGTGGAGAAATAGTTGGTTGTGGGGCAGTCTGAGGGATGCTTCCGCTGGACGTGCCCCCCGGGCTGTCGCTGGGATTTGCTTGTTGTAAGGAAACTTCAGGAACCTGTACGCTGGTCACAGATGCTGCCATCATAGCCGGGGCAGGCATGCTTCTGCCCTGAGTGCTGCCAGTCACTGGGCCAGTCTTCATAGAGCCAGGAAGTGAAGACACAGACGTGCTGCCTTCACTGCCTACAGACAAGTCGAGGCTGCCGTCATCCAAAGCTGTCCATCTGACACCTTCCATCGAGTGTGTTTTCTTTTTCTGAAGCACGTGACTAGGTAGTAGTTGATGAAGTTCCTTTCTTCTCAAATGCATTGCAGCAATTTTCATATCCATCTCAAACATCTTACTATTTACCGCTTGCCTGTAAACTGTATCTGTGAAAGACTGGATGTCATAGGTGAGATCAATACTGAGAATGTCAGAGTTCTCTGGCTTTTTTAACACTAACCCAATCACCCACATCGTACGAAGTTCTTCGCCGCCAGGATTCTCCTCGGGTGCTGGAAACGACTGAGGATTCACGTGAGCCAGTGTAATAAATTCATTCTTCTCCAAGCTTCCAACCAGGATGCGGATTTTCGATTCCACCAGGCCCACCCATTCTAGATGCTGTTTTTCTGTGGGCGCACTTGCTAGAAGTACAATATAATGCTTGTACTTCTGAAAGAAGCTGGGAGCTTCAAAAAGTTTGGACCACTCTGCCTTACTCAGCAAAATCTCATGCGTGATAGCAAGCCCTTGCTTAAACTCCTCAATCATGACCATCCTTGTTGAAACAGACACGTTGTACGTGGAGTTCTGCTGCGGGTACGCTGGTGTAATTATAGGCATGAGATGGTACCTATCGCTGGGATTTACTCTTGGGTCCCAGACAGGCAAATTAAGGTTCCGTTCTTCAGGCTCTTTCAGTAGCACTGGATTTGGCCATTCCCATTCAGAAAACACCAAGAAAAATTTACGTACAAGAGTTGCTGCTATCGCGTTTGGATAAAGCTGGCAAGTTCTTGCTACTAGCATCGCCCAGGAAACACCTCCTAGGAAACCTAATATATTGGAATAGATATTGTGGCATTTGGCCCACAACTTGATGGCTCTCAGAGTTAATCTGAAGTTGTCAATGTTTGGTACTAGATGTAAAATCTCATCAGTTACCCGGCAACCATTAAGACTTCTTATGCACCTAATATCTAAATTTTTAAGCAGACTGTCATCTCTTAGGTCCAAATCTTCCGGAATAGTCTGCAGTGCTAATCTTGCAAACAAAATATCAATCTCTATCCCATCAAAACACAGTTTGATAACTGGTACAAATGCCTCTTCAACAGCCCTTAAATCCTTTACTTCTTCATGTAGTTTCAATTTACCATAGAAGGAGGTGAAAAAATCGCTTCGATCAACATGTCTTGGTGCCACGCACAACGCGTCGATATCGGCACCTTTCGTATGCACCCCTAATCTATAAGAACCGAATGTAAAGATCTTCCCTCCAACGTTTTCTATTACAGCTTGTGGAAGACTCTTGCTTTCACTGATTTCTCGTATCCATTCCTTTACCAGGTTATTTAATTTCTCCAAAATTAAAATCCTGCGCTGTAGTTCCTCTTCCTCTTCAAAAACCCCAAAGGGCTTCAGGGTTTCAATTAATTTCTGGGTAAGTATGCAGTCAGTCTCCCTGGGGGGTGCTAAACTGATGGGGGAGGAGACGCCATAGTGCTTGGGCGGCGGCGGGGTCTGTTGTGATCCCGGGGTGGTCACCGGAAACGGCATCATCTCTAGCGCTGGCCCCGCCACGCCCCGTCCCCCGCCACCGCGACCTCCGCGGCCGCCCGGGTCATGATCCGCTGAGGCGGGAGGGGCGGGGCTCCTACCAGCCCAGGTCCGACCCGCTCCCGCTCCGCTCCCGCCGCTTCAAGCGCCTCTCCGCCGTCCCCTCGGCCCCAACATGGCGCCGGAGCCCTAGCTGCTGCGTTCTAGAACGCCCACGCACGCCACGCCGCGCGCCACGCAGGCCGCGCGCCACGCGTGTCACGCATGCCACGGCGCATGCGCGCGCGCAAAGCCTCACGGGGGCTGTAGTTTCCAGGTCGCCGCCGTGGCTTCTGGCCGGTGGGGGCCGGCACGGCTGCGCCCCGGGGTTCGGCCCTGTTATAACTGTTTCAGACGTTTGCCCAGACCTACCGTCCAACTCCTTGCTCGCCATTCTCTACACCCCGGGTCTCCTTCCTCTCCAGTGGCATCTTCAGGTGGCCTCTGCCCTCTGGCCCATCCTCTGGAATCCCTCTATGGCAGGGTCCGTTGGTGGGAAGCAGCTCCGTGGCATCCTCCGTGGCCCGGCGCCTGGGTGGTGGGGCAGCCAGGACCGCAACTCTGGGTTCTCAGTCCTGTTCTCTCCAGCTCTGAAGGCCCCATCGGCTGACCTCTGGTTTCTGCGGTTCCGGGTGGGGAGCCTGCTGCTCGCCTGTCTTTTCTTCTCGGCGACTGTAAAAATCTCTGAAGTGTCCTGCAGTATCACCACTAGGCAGCAAGGGGTAAACTTTTCGTTTATCTTACAGAGGAAGCACTGTGATTCCTGAATCGGAAGACTGCTGCTTTTCATCCCGTGCTCCCGGGTGACTCTCAGGTGTGTCCGTGGAGTATGTCCTCACCCCATTCTCTTGATCCTCTTCACGTGGACATGTGACAGACCTTCTCATCCCGTTCCCCGTGTCTCTCAACCCACGTTTCTGTCTGCGTGATGCCAGGTCTACCTCGTCCTCTAATTCTCTTCAGTTATATTTAGTCTGCTGTTTAAGCCATCGTTGAAGTAACCATTTACAAACTTGCATTTTTATTACTAAAAGCATTATCTTGTTCTTTTCCAAATCTTCCTTGCCTTTTGGGATGACATTCTGTTCTTTCCTGTTTTCTTTCTACCTTTTATTTCATTAAACATTTTAAAAATACTCAATATTTTATATCTAATGGTTCCAATTCCTAAGTTCTTGAGAACCTGATTCTACAGTTTGTTTTCTACTGACTCTTTTCAAGAAGCATCACTTCAAGTGTCTCGTAATTTTGGATTGTTAGCTCGTCTCTGGCCGGGCTTGGGATGCCTGTGTAGATGTCCTTCCAAAGAGGATTTACTTTGTTTCTGTCCGATGTCCTTGTACACTATCCAATTACGTACACAGTAATTTAATTTCTTATCCAGTGATTATCCAGATCACTTAAGTAGTGCAATTTCGAACCCCAAACGCCTGAGAGGAAAGGTGATTTTCAATTCTAGGAATGAGTAGTTTTTCCCACCCAGGGCCCAGGTCAAGAGAGATAGTAGCTCTTTGTCATCTCCTTTTACCAGGTAGCAGATTCTTCCTATTCTGTCTTTTCATTCAATGTGTCACCCTTTACAGTTTCCCAATGTATGTGAGGGTCTCAGTCCCAACTTTCTACTTCCTAAGGTCCCGAGGCTCTGTGTCTCTTTCTTGGACAGCTATTAAACTTAAATTTCTTGGTTATAAAGACTGGCAAGAGCCTGTGGGGCAATTGTAGCTTCATAATCAGCTGAGATCCTAACGTTTCAAGGGCCTCATTTTGTTTCGTTGTGTTTTTTCACCCTTAGGGATTACTTTGCGTGGGGGGATATTCAGCCGTGCGTCTACAGGGAGAACTGTTATAGCTCAGCCGGCACTTCCAGGTACTTTACACAGAAAGATCTTCTGGAATAATTAATCCACGTATTGCCAGTACCAATTTCTCAACCTATTTCAACACAGTTCTGCATGCTTAACATTCCAACGGCACAGCTACCAGTAAGGTATTTGGTGACCTCCGGGTCGCTCCATCCAATGGCCTGCACCTTTTTTTTTTTTTCGGTACGCGGGCCTCTCACTGCTGTGGCCTCTCTCGTGGCGGAGCACAGGCTCCGGACGCGCAGGCTCAGCGGCCACGGTTCACGGGCCCAGCCGCTCCGCAGCACGTGGGATCTTCCCAGACCGGGGCACGAACCCGCGTCCCCTGCATCGGCAGGCGGACTCCCAACCGCTGCGCCACCAGGGAAGCCCCCTGCACCTTTTTTGACCTACAGTAGCCTCACATTGGCCTCCACGGCACCACACCCTTCTGTTGTCTTGTACAGCTCTGGCCTCCCCTGGGTCTCATTTGTTCCTCCATTACTTTGCCTCTACAGTTGGAGTTCTTCCAGTTTCCATATTAAGCCCTCAACTCTTCTCATTGCATATATATTTACTACCGGGTCATCTATCAGTTTTCACAGCTTAAATATCACCTATTAACAGCTTAATGTAAGTTTACTCTTCCGAGCTCCAGATCCATATCATCTGACATCCCATGTGCCACCTCCGTTTGGATGTCTCAAACTCGACAGTCTAAAGGGAACTCTTACTCTTCCCTCCATAACTTGTTTCTCTCTCGGTGGTCACCACTTTGGTAAATGGCGTCTCCATCCACCCAACTGCTCATATCAGAAACCTGGGAGTCATTCTGGACACACCCCCCACTCTTTCTCGTCTTCAACATCTAGTGCATTTACAAATATCGATGATTCTACCTCCAGAACACGTTTGGGATTCATCAACTTCTCTCTACCTGCTTCCCCATAACTCTAGTCCAAGCTACCATCAATTTTCACCTAGACTCCTACAATAAATTAATCTATTACTGACTTTTCAAAGTACTTTTTACCCAGTAGCCACAGTGGTCTTTTAACCCCTTCAGTGGCCTCTCATTAGTCTAAAGCCCAAAATACCTAACAACCCCCGACCGTCTCACCAGCTTCACCTCCCACAATCTCCCCCACCGTCCAGCCACATCGCCTTTCGGTGCCTTGCATTTATTTCATTCTCTCTCCTCTCTGGGCCTTTGCACAATGCTGTTCCCTCTGCCCGGAAAGCTCTTCCTGCCCCACTTACTGTCTACTATTCTTCACCTGCTTCGTTTTGTCAACTTTGAGACTGGCTTAAATTTCATCTCCTCACAGAGAATTTCCCTAACCTCCCTGCTGAATTAGCACCTGTACTTTTCTTTCATAGAACATATCACAATTTGTAAGTCTCCGTTTTTCGAGTGGTTGTTTCTTTGTCTTTATTTGCCACTGTAGCCCCTTAGCGCCATGAGAACAAGATCTATTTGTCAGCTGCTATATACTTGATCAGTACGTGATCAAGTACCTACCATAGCAGCACTCAACAAATATCTGCTGACAAATAAATAAACGAATAAGCACAACAAAGACAATTCTTTCGCCTTCAAATCACTGGCTAATCAATACCCAAAAGACCCATCTCTTGAGTTTCAGTTTAGGTAGAGGGACAGTTTCAAAGCCACGCACCGTGACTCTGGGGAAATCACTTCACGACTTGGTGCACGCTGCCCGCGTCCGTCGGCTGCAGGGAGTTTCTCTGGCTGCGTGACTCCAGCACCTCACTCTCCTGCAGCTCCTTTTGATTTTAACATATTCCCAGGGGAGATTTTCGAGGGTCGGGGGCTCATACCCAATGCTTAAGGACGTGGAAGGGCCACACAAGAAAGCACGCCAGTGTCGTGGCAGCCTTTCTGGAGAAGCTGCCGTCCCACAGTGCTTACTAAGAAATGAAACAGACATATCTAGAATCCAGAAAGTCCATTCCCTGGAGATGACCCCCCAGAGAACTCTGCACAGGCCCTCGAGAGGGTCATCATGCCACTGTCTGTAGTACGAAGGAGCCGGATGCAACCTGAGAGCCCATGATTAGAATGGATAATGGGATATATGCAAGTGACGGGAAACTATGTCTCAGGAAAAAGCAAGGAGCTGGATTTACATGCAGCACCATGGGTAGAGCTAAATCTTAGCTGTAGAATGTTCTTAGTTAAAAACAAAGCTTCAACTTTGATACAGTCAAATTCATCTACCTTTCCCCCTATGGTTTGCATCTTTGAGGCCTTATTTATGAAATCTTTCTTTTGGCTGTATAACTTTACCTCTGACTTGTAGGTTTTTGATGCATTTGGAATAAGGATCCAACCTGACTTTTCCTTCCCTGCAGTGTCCACCCTGGCCATACTTTGGCCAATTCCTATTATGTTTTGTGTCTTTCAAACATTTTACGCCAGTTCTGATCTCCCCCTGTGTTTAGCACTGAGCCTCTGGAGGTTCCTTGGCCAGAAGTCTCCCGAGGGAGGACAGGGTGCTGCCAGCCAGGCCCCAGGTGGGCAACACCAGGCTCGGGAGAACAGGGCTGCTAGGCCTCCTTCCGACACCGCGCTTCTACGCGAAACTGAAAACTATGAATTTTTTTTTTTTTTTATGAAACTGGCTATTAGCAGCTAACCATTCAACTTTATGTTCTCTTTAAATTGAAAGTCCTCAAAAATGTCTTTTAAGTTCAAATAGTTTTCTGGTTTTAGACTGATGGAAAAAGTTGGGCATTGTTTTGTTTCCCCCAAACTACATAAAATAAACATTTCCCTCAATGACTGCATCACTGAGAATATGCTCAGAGGAAGCCTCACTCAACAGGCAGCTACTCTTCAATAAAAGAAGAGAATCCAGACCGCCTTGTTCATCCTAAGTGTTATTAAAAATCAGATTCGTGGCGGGAGGAGAAAAACATCCAAAGAAAACAGCACAGAGAGGTCGGGGGACTCAAGGGGACAGAATCCGCGGCGCACAACCAGCAGATAGAGACAGCAGAGGCTTCGCGAGGCGCCGGAACGTCCCTGTTTAGTCGGGGCTCAGGCCCACCTGCCCGTCTGTGGATGACGGCAAACACACCCAAAGTCAGGCACTCAGACGACACACCTGCCACCGCTCCAGCCGGCCTTGGAAGAGTAGGGAGGCTGGCAGGTCACGCTGTCGGCGTCAGAGCAGTGCACTCCTCACTCAAGCCCCCACCTGCACTAGTGGGCAGCCATGCCGTCTGCACGCCACTCCCACCTGCCTCCCCCCACCCCGCCCCCCACCCCCACCCCCCCGCAAAGAAAACCAATTCCAACCCTGGAGTCTTGGATGCACCCGGAAGCCAAAACTCACAGAGGAGCTTGCTCTTCTAATTTGCATCCACCCTTAAACAGGCGTTTAATGAGCACCTACTGTATGCCAGACCACACAGACATTGAAGGGCAATTTGTGACAAGCCCAGTGCTGATGCAGAGATGTCCCTGCAGAGAGAACCTCAAGCCTCGGTGGCTTTTAGAAACCCTCTAACCTTGTCTCCTCGGAAGAGGGCACCGAGAGCCAAGGAGGCCCTGCCTTCCAGCATCGGGAGAAGGTCAGCCTCTGCGGGCCGGGGTAGGCCACCCAGGAAGGCGTCCACTGGCACAGAAAGAAGCTCGCACTTCCCCTCCTCAAGGCACCCAAGTCCCTCAGACGGCGCCCCCATGACAGCCAGCCCGGGCTGACGGTCCAGGTCCCGGGGCACAAGGCCACCGGGCCCCTATGGGAGGCGCAGGGCGTGCCCAACAGACTGAGTTCCTCCAAAGGGTCCAGGCCACCGGGTCCAAATCGGTGGTTCCCACCCAAGGGCGAGCTTGCCCCCAGGACACTCAGCAAGGCCCAGAGGCGGCTGTGGCTGTCACGACTGGTAGGGGTGCCGCGTGCATCTAGCGGGCCGGGCCTGGGATGCGGCTAAACGTCCTACAAGGCACAGGGCGGTCCCCTACAGCGAGGAACTGCAGGCCCAAGGTGTCGACGGGACTGAGGCTGAGAATCCAGTTTACAAGCTCTCGTCCATCCTGGGAACACAAATAAACCCTGCCCTCTCGCCCTTCCCCAGCCGCTGACAAAAACCACATGGCCCGCCCTCCCTCCCCAGAGGGAGAAGTGATTACTGTCTTTATCTCGGGCACCAGAGCCCGCCCCGCACGGGCCCCACAAGCCAGCCCTCTGGGAACACGCGGTGGGCTCCGCAGCCCCGCCCCCGCCCGCCGCTGGCCCCGGGGCTCGCTCGGGATATTCTGATCCTCTGGAGACCACTGAGAAGCTGGCAGCTGGGAAAGGCGATATTTATAGAAAACAAACGCCGAAAGTGCCTGAGCGCATTACCACGGGCGCAAAACCACGGTCCAAACGGTTCAGGGGAACCGGGTGGATTCTTCCTTCAGTGACCTCGGGAAGTGCCTGGTACAGCCACTTCTGCCACCTGCCCTGCTGGGGCCTATCCCAGTTCACCCAAGGGCGCCTGCGGTGGGCTCCCAGCCCCGAGAGCCTAGAGGACGCTCGCAGTGGGCTTTTAACGTGAAATCAGCGAGCCCCAGCTCACCGACACGGGGTGGGTCTTCTGGCGTGGGAACGATCCGGGAACGATGAATATCACTGTGACCGCTCAGTAACCTGAAGCCTGGGGCGGCCGGCACTTGTTCACGTTCACGTGCACGCACGCGTGCCCGCACAGGCGGTCCCTTCCTTTTGCACACTTTGCCAGGGGAACGGGGACAACGTCACCCGTTCTCGGGGAAGGAAGAAGGGAATCAGGGTGCCTGGAGCCTGCTCCACGCTGGGTCCCCATCTTCCTCAACAGTAAACCCCCCACCCCGTGGACACCGCCGAGCTCACCGCAGCCGATGCCACCTCACAGCGACGCTCAGGCCGCTCGGGGCGCCAGCAGCATCTGGGGCTCATCGCAGGCAGGCCGTCCAGGAGGTAGGGAGCCCCCTTCCCTGGAGACAAGACCACAGGTGTCAGGAACGTGGGCGGGAGCCGCCGGCGGGGGAGGGGGGGGGAAGCAGCCAGAGGGGCTGGAGATTCCTTCTCATCATCAACGTAAGGCAGCTGGCACCCACCCGACACCAACACCCTCCACTCCTCCTTCAAGTCTCTCTGTGGTTCCCACCGGCGTGAGGAGGCAGGGGGTCTGGGACCTTGGGGGTGCGCTAGGAGGTGAGGGGGCATCTGCAGATCGGGAGGGGCCGCAGCGGATTCTTTACACGGGAACAATGCAGAGCGTGAGTGTGTGTCCACGCGCGTGAGTGGGAGAGCATGTGTGTGCATCCTTGTATCACCAGGATCCTCAGACAGACCCTAATGCAAAGGTCCCGGGCTCTGGGGAAGCTCCGCCGGCAACCTGTGGAGCAGGGCTGGAGGGGGCGGGCCCGACGGCAGGGTCCCCAGTGCCGGGCTCTGCGTCTCGGGCTCTGCGTCTCGGTAGCCGGCGAAGGGGACAGGAGGCACAGAGCACCCAGGCCACACCCAAGTCAGAGGCCGGCCAGGAAGGCCAACTCCCTGGGGCCCGGAAAGCCTGCCCCAGGCAGGTAACACAACCCACTTCCAGCCCAGAGAAGTGTGTCAGTGAGACCCGCCCGCTTCAATAGACTCTTTCTCTGAAAGGTTTCGCAAAGCCACCACCAAGTTGAATATGTTGTGGGCCTTCTTCTGCCTGGACGAACGTAAAAGGAACAGGTCTAAAAGGGGTCTGTGAACAGGAGAACAAAGCCTGATTGCGTCTAGCCTCGTGGTCGCCCTGCTCCCCCCACCCCCCCGGCCAGAGCTATCACCCACGTGACACAGAGCAGGCCTTCCAGGGCCCACCCGGGACCCGAGGCACAGCGACCCGCAGGACAGGCAGGGCTGGCCCGGCCCACGTGCTCTTTGCTCTCCATTCAGCAGAGAAAACACTGGGCAGGACAGTGACCATGAGCTGAACACCCGCCCTCTCCACCCACGTGACGCAGCCCCTTACAGGCCTCCAAGAGTGCGGAGGGGAAGGGACCAGGCCTCCGGAGAACAGCGAGGCGGTGTCAGGACGAAATCCAAACCCCTGCCCGGGCCTGTGGGTGGGGCGTTCAGGCGCTTGTCCAAGGAGAGTTAAAAACAATAACACAACATTGTAAATCAACTATCTTCAATAAGATTAATTTTTTTCAAATAGTTAAAAAAAAAAACCCAAACAAACAAAAAAACACCCCAGTAACATCAGCTACTCATTGGTCAGTTTTTCCTTATCCCCCATGCCTGCAACTCTGCACAACATCGGTGATAAAACACTCCACCCCCCCACCATCAGAGGGACCCCAAACCCGCCCTTGGTCCACCCCTGCATGTGAGCGCACGGGAAAACCGCGTGCAGGAGGCGGTCAGGACGCACGGCCGAGCAGAGAGCTCTGCACACACCACTGCACCAGCCCTCGGATCACTGGATCCTCCAGATCACAAGACTGAGGCCAGAAGGGCCGCCGAGAGCCCACCGCCAACCGCAGTGGCCCCGTCAGGCCCCGGCCTGCCACACCCTCATCTTCACACCCCAAAGGCACGAGGTGGGTTTCGCACCAGAGGAGAACCGGAGGACATGAGCATTCGCGACACCTGGGGACACACACAAAACATCAGAGCTCAAGCCCCTCGAGCCCGCAGCACCGTGAGACCGAGTGACAGGTCTCCTGAGGCCACTGAACGCCCTCTGCTCTGGGCCACATGTAAGACCAGCGCACTTGCTCGTGTGAAGCCACCAAAGCCAGACATGACCTGAGATACACTTAAGAGTCTGTGGGCATTTGAAAAAAACCCATGTTTTATGGCGCTTCCCTATTAAGATAATGAGCTTCTTTCCGCCAAGTGAATAGAAGCCAGACACAGAGCAGCATCCCGCAGGGCCCGGAGCGCCCCGGCCCCGGGCAGGGACTCAGCGCTGCTCCCAGCACGACCTCCACTGCCCCGGCGCGCCCCCAACGCACCGCAGCTCCAGAGACCCGCTTCCTCCACCGCCTTCGCGTCCGCTTGCCCCTGAGATTGCCCCGGCGCCTCGGGCACTGAGGGGCTTTTTGCACCGCGTGTGCCGCCTGCACGGGACAAGGTCCTCTCTGCGGCCAATGACAGGCATGCCAGACCCCTGGACGGCCACCTTCAACTGAAAGCAGAAGTCACCCCACGGCACTGCAAGACGCCGTGAGGAGCGCGGAACGACCACCAGCAGGCGCCCTGCAGTGTAAACAAACCGCACCGCCAAGACAGCCCCGCAGAGCGGGGAGAAGAGTCAGTCCCCAAGCGCCACCGCGGCAGAGGCCCACTGTCCTCGACAAACACACCTTCCCGGTGCTTCCCGGAGCGCGGCCGCCCCGCGCCTTCTCGCCGCCCCTCCTCACCTGCCGTCACGGTGTCCACGTCTCTGGCTGCCAGCTCCTCCATCTCTGACCTCTTTCTCAGCTCAAACCTCCGGGACAAGCCTTCTCGGGGTTTCCATAACTCCTGGATCAGGAGGGGCTTCTCGTTGTCGCCGAACACCCGGAAGCCCTCGGCCTGCCACTGCCGCCCGGAGTCGCCGGCCTGGCCCACCACGTCGCACAGCACGTACTGGCCGGCACGCTCGGGGCTCAGGGCGTAGCGCTCCAGGGCCTCCTTCACCAGCTCCCGGGCGCTGGACGTGCCGGTGGCCAGGACGCTCTTGTAGTGGGTGCCCGTGCACACGCTGTCCCCGAACACCTTCAGGACCCCAGGGGCCGAGAGCTGGGTGGAGAGCTCGGCCGGGTCGTCGCTGGTGCCCAGGCTGGAGCAGGTGGTGTCCAGGTCACGGTACTTGTAGCTCAGCGTCCGGGACAGCACGCTGGACAGCAGCTGGCCCTGCCGCTTCAGCTTGCTCTTGGCAGGTGGGGACATGATAAAGTGGGTCCCATAGAACATGGTGGGCCCGTCTTCACGGACGAGCACTGAGGGCTCTGGCCAACGGCAGGGAAAAGGCCGCGTCCTGGGAGAAAACGAAAGGCGGGTTACCACCGACCAGCAGAGCGACAGGAGCCCACGAGGCTCGGGGGAACATCAACAGACTGGACCGGCCGTCTAGGGCCCGGCGCCCCAGCAGAAGCCGCGGACACAGCACCTCGGCCGGGTCCAACAGTGAGGATACAGACGAAGCCGGCGGGACCGCAGGGGACAAAGCAGGTTTGAAGGGGCTGAAATGCCCTTCAAGGCAAGCCATTACTAGGAAGCACGGTGAGGTCACCCAAAGCCAAGACACGAGAAGCCTGGGCACCACGCGCTCCGCGCAGCAAGCTGCCAAGAAACAGGGCCGGCCGGGGTGGGGCTGGGTGGTGCTCTCAGGGTAGAGTCCCGGTGGGGTTGCCCGGCCTCATCTGAGTCAGCCCCCATCTATCCCATCGCACAACTCTGAGCGCACAAGGCCGTGTCTTCCTAAACTCCACCTCCCCCGCACCACAGCCTATGCTACAGAAAATTCATCACAAACAGCAATGGAACTAGGCAGTCAGGCCAGGTGGCAGCCACACGAGCAGGGCAGTAAGCGACCGGGCCTTCAAAACACCCGCCCCCCAGGATGCTGCTCCCGGATGACTGGTCCTGGCTCGGAGGAGCCACTTCCCTGGGACGGCGGCACTAGAACGGACACATGACCACAATGCACACAAAAGGGCCCTTCCAGAAGCAGTGGAGGCACGGCTGGAATGCACGTGTCCACCCACGGCGTCCAGCCTGGCTTTCGGGCACTGGCCAGACCGGAGAGGCAGTCTTGCCGGGTAAATTAGAAAACAGCTCTGGGGCAACCAGGTGTGTCATAAAGTCATGACTCTCGTGTGCTTAATGCCCCAAAGGCATAGGGTTCCAGACAGAGAGTTCATCAGACCCCCACACACACCCAAAGCTCCGGGGGAGCAGGCGGGCAGAGTCAAAGGAAGATGTCCTGCTTCACCACGAGTTGGTGGAGGCTGAACACCGCCCATCTCCTGACTCCGTGCCCCACTTCCAGGCAGACAGACCAAAGAAGAAAGGGCCATTTTCTAGAAGGCTCTGGAAACAGTGGCCCAGGACCTGGTGAGAGCAGCTCTGGGCACCTGCCATGGATGAATGTCAGCGCTGAACTCCGCTATGGTCCTCTTTTCAGCTCTGACCCGCTCGTGGTCACAGGCATTGGGAGAGGCTTTCGGGAAGGGGAGGGGACGGGACTGCCCAGGGCGGGAAAAATGCCTAGGCAGCCCTCGAAAGGAAAGGAGCGACCGGACCCCGAGGGACCCAACAGGGCAAGTGGCCCAGCCTCGACACTGACACTGAACTGGGCTCTTCCCGGCTGGCCCCTGGGCCTCGGTCACATCTGTGATGTCATCACTCCCACCAGGGCTGTCGTGAACAAAGGCCGAGCAGCAGACCCGCCCTTCAGTTCCTCTAGAACCAGCCACCTGACATCCTCGGCGAACCCTGCACTCTTCAAGACGCTCTGACGACGTCACGCACCAAAGACTGGGTTCCGAACAGGAAGGTCTGCCCCGTGGGTGGGGTGGGGGGCGGCACTCCTCCTGTGCCGACAGCGTTTACCACGCAGAGCCTTTTACTGCGGACCAGCCTTCCGAAGCCTGAGTCTGCTGAGAACAGCCAAGTGTCCCAAGCAGAGGAGCATACGAGGGCCTCCGGGCTGGGGAGTAGAGCTACAAAGCAGTATCTAGCCGGAGGCTGCTTCCCCTCCCCCGAGGAAAGTGCCCACGCCTCCCTGTCGGACGCTGCTCCCCCCTTGGCCCCATCCAAGGCCGCGGCCAAACTTACAACAGAAGCGTTTCCAGTAGCCCTCACGCGACAAGCACACGGCTTTGGTTCGCACACATCAGCGGCTTCACACCACGGCGCCTTCTGAACGTCACACAACCCGCCTCAGAAATTCCCAGCACGTGCCGCTGGCCACCACACGTTCTCGGTGGACCTGACCCCTCCACGGACACCTGGCTCACGTCAGGCACGGCCCCGGCGGTCCCGACCCAAACCCCTAGGGCAGCCCCTGCCACCAGGCAGCGTCTGGCTGGGAAACCCCTGCCTTTGGAGGTAATGCCGAGGGTAAATTTAAATACCATGTGGAAAACGGCGGAAACAGTAGAAAACCAGGTCTCAGCAGGAGCCCAGCTCCCAGAAAAGTCACGAAGTAAACACGGGGATTCAAAAGGCCCTCAGATACAACGGAGAAGTAAAATGCTATTTTGCACCCAGGGGTGAACCTTACAGGCTCTGTAAGGTCTGAAGCTTATACGATTCTGCTTTAATTTAAAAAGAAATAGAAAATTACAACTACGCAGCTGCTAGGTCCCCTCCCAGGGCCTTGGAAGAGAGCCCACTCCCTCCTTTTCTAGGGCAAAGTTAGCAGCATCACGAAAATGGGGTAGAAAATGTAGGACAGACGGTGACTCCCTCCCTTCCAGTAACTGCTTCATAAGCCCCAAGAAGTCCCAGTAAACACAGACCCTGATCTACTCGAGCCGTTTTATCAGGAGGCTCTCTTCTCCTCACGGTCACTCCCTCTGTGTCCATCTTCAGAGAGGAACCACAGAGTGTGGCCATTGCTCATGGGTGCCCTTCCTCCACAATCACAAAACGCAGAGCACGGCCTCTCCGTCGAAACGGGCCAGACGCGTTTGTGCAAAGGGCAAGAGGAGTGCAGGAGTTTCCTACAGAGCCGAGCACACCCGGGGTCACCAGATCTGTTTTTTCGGAAGCATGACCTGCCTTTTCCTTTTCTGCTCAGTTCTCTCCTCTCTCACACAAATACTCAGAGAAACAGGGGCCCAAGGCTGTTGGTCACTTGCTGTTGCTTCTCCTGGAGAATGTTTTTCTCTTGTTCTCAAGGAAGAGTCCAATTTCTGATGAAAACAAGCCCATGTCACAGCAGCGAGTGAGGTCACTGTGGGGCTGACCAAATGGGTGGAGGGACACGGCCATTCCAACACTGCAATGTGGGATCCATTAGAATTTCCACCAGGGCAGGAAGGGAAGAGGGTAGCTTCACAGGCTCTGCTTTATCCCCACCGGCCATAAATCCTATCTTGACAACTCCAGTCAGAGTAACGCTTTTTAATACAAAAATAATTTAACCAGATTTAAATCTGACATGCTAGCCCCTTGAGAGGGGGCGGAATTTTTCTGCCAGCAGGATTAATGGCTGGCTCCTCTCTGGAATGAAGGAGAGGTGTCCTGTGCTAACGGGAGACACCTGTAACTAACCAGAGACACCTGTAATCACTGGTGGGCGGGGACTCAGAAAATTCTTTTCAGCAATTCAGATTAATCAAACACTTGACCAGGTGCTGGGAGCCCGAGTGTCTGGGTCTGCAGCCCCTCCCCAGCCCCAGCGACTGGCTCCCTAATGGGAAACAATCCAGTTTCTTCTGCAGGGGTCCCCAGGAGCCCCAGCTCTGCATGTTTCCTTAGATGCACTACTTGTCGAGCGGCTGGAAGTGGTACAGAAATAGCTGGGAGACAATGCTTTCAGCTGGCACACGAGTGGGGAACGCGCTGCTGTGTGAACAGGAAAACCGGGGCAGGCTGTGGGCCGGGGGATGTCCCCCCAACCCTGGAGGGAAGGTACAGACTCCGGCGCCTTGTGCCCACCTGCAGACCTCTCTCCAAGGGGGCCAGAGAGACTGAGGCCCGGGGGACCCCGCCGTTGAGGTGCCAGGCTCCAGGGGTTGCAGGGGGGATGGCCGCAGCTGACCCCCTGGAACCCGCAGGCTGGGCCGCCCTCGCCCATGTAGCCAGCCTGTGGGACCCGCCCCCCGAGGCCGCGCCCGGGTCCCCCCCCAACCAGGAGAGCCGCCTGTTTCCATGGCAACCGGACAAGCGGAGCCTGGGTGGCCGGAGAAATGCCCCGTGCGGGCCCAGCTGCCCCAGCGCGCGCCCGCGGCCTCCCCGCCCGGCCAGCCTCTGCGCCCCGGAGCCCCGTACGCCACGGAGCGACCCCCGCCTCCGCCGCCGCTCCTCTCGCACCCCGCACTCACCTCCAACACAGCCCGCCGCCGCCGCGTTCCCGCGCGGCTCCCACACCCGCCGTCAGCTGGAGCCCTTGCTCCGGACCCGCGCATGGCGCGGCGCCTCCTGCCGGCAGCCCAACAGACCAGGCGGGCCCTCGGGGGGGCGGGGCCTATGTGGTTGGTGCCTCGTGCTGGGCGGAGCCGGCGGCTGGAAGAGGAGAGCTCGGGCTCCTCCTGCGGCCACCCAATAAATGGAGCGGGACCTTGGGGAGGGGCGGGGCCTCCGAGGGACTACAGGCCCAATGGACTTGGATGAGACCTCGAGGGGGCGGAGCCTCCGGGGATGGGCAGGGCGATACGAAAAGGGCTGGGCCCTGGCTCCTCCTGCGGCCACCCAACGGACGTACACAAGGCTTGGGAGGGGCGGGGCCTAGAGGGGGCGGAGCTGCTGAGGGGTAGGGCTGAGCGCCTGCACCACCAGCAGACCAATTAATGGGTGTGAGCGTGGCCTTGAAGGCAGGGAAGGGCGGGGTTGGCTGCGGAGAGGCGGGGCTGTGCGGCGCACCCCTAAGCTTCAGCTCAAGGGGCGGGGCCTATGCAGGGGGCGGGGCCAGTGCTAAGCTCCGGGGCCACGTGCCAGCCTCAGGCTGGGGGCGGGGACTGGCAAATTGTTTTGTCCCCACCTTCTAGTCCCTAGGCGGACAAGGCCAAGGAAAAGAGGAAGCAGGGTAAGGCAAGCGCTGATGAGAAGGGGGCGGTACAGAGCTGTGACATATATGAACGTCCAAAACACAGAAAGAGGACAAGGGTGGCAGGCTCCATCTCCCTTACAATCTGTCCCCCACCCAGCAGCCAGAGTCTTAAATGACAAATCAGATCATGGCACTCTTCTGCTTAAAACGATGCAAAACAGGGCCAGGTCAGCTCCGGGGCTCTGGCCCAACGGCCCTCCTCGGGTAACTTGTTTTAAAAGAAGTTCGTGTCCTTAGAGCTCACTTTGGCACCGGTCGTCGGGCTGGGGTTTCGCCTTGGAGAAAGGCTTCTCACAGACAGCTCCCTTTGTCTGCTCATGGTCTAGACCTGGGGGATTCACGTGGCCTCGGATAAAAAGATGAATTCTTGAATTCTGACCCTGAGAGTAAATCTTTTTGTTGACAGCGATTGGGGTATGAAGTTATATGGTAATGACCCCAAATTTGCGAAGGGGAAAGTGGGGAGGAGGGAACAGACATTTATTGACCACCTACTGTATGCCAGACTCTATGCCAGGGGCTTGACGTTGGTCATCTCATCTAAAGCCCCCGTCAACTCTTGTGAGGCAGATGTTGTTACACCCAGAGAGGTCAAACAGCTAGAGGTCGAGCCAAGAATTGAGCCTTGGACTGTGTGATTAAAAAACATCCTTTCAGGGCTTCCCTGGTGGCGCAGTGGTTGAGAGTCCGCCTGCCGATGCAGGGGACACGGGTTCGTGCCCCGGTCGGGGAGGATCCCACATGCCGTGGAGCGGCTGGGCGCGTGAGCCATGGCTGCTGGGCCTGTGTGTCCGGAGCCTGTGCTCCGCAACGGGAGAAGCCACAACAGTGACAGGCCCGCGTACCGAAAAAAAAAACCTTTCAGGACTCCCCATAAACATGTAAACCTACCCCACTCTGACCCCAAAGAGGCAAATATCAGAGCTGGAAGGAGAGCCTGGGTTTAAACCTGTGTTTTCCTCCTAAGGCATTCTTCACCATGATCCTGTCGCAAAGCCCACCCCTCCCAGCAACCCTCTTCAGCAGGGGTTGGCAAACTCCCACCTGTGGGCCAAATCTGAGCTGCTGTTTCTGTAAATAAAGTTTTATTGGAACACAGCCACACCCCTTTGTTTGCATATTGTCTAAAACTGCTTTCACGCAACGGAGACTTTACAGCCCCCAAAGCCTAAAATATTTAGTATCTGGCCCTTTACAGAAAAATTCACGGGCCCCCGCTCTTCAGGATCTAATGGTGCCAACTATTTGCTATTACTACGCTGTTTCACACATCTCTATCTTTGCTCAGGCCACCCCTCTGCCTTTTCCAAGGCTGCCATAACAAAATAGCACAGACTGGGGGCTTAAACGGTGGAAATTTATTTTCTCACGGTTCTGGAGGCTAGAAGTCCGAGATCAAGACGCCGGCAGGGTTGATTTCTTCTGAGGCCTCTCTCCTTGGCTTGTAGACGGTCAGCTCCTTCCTGCGTCCTCACACAGCCTTTCCTATGTGTGTGTCTGTGTCCTAATCTCCTCTTATAAGGACACCAGTCAGACTGGATTAGGGCCCACCCTAATGACCTCATTTTAACTTAATCACTTCTTTGAAGGCCCCATCTCCAAATACAGTCACATTCGGAGGTGCTGGGGGTTAGAGCTTCGAGGTACGGATTTTAAGGAAACACAATTCAGCCCCTAACACCAATCTTCATCACCTGGCTAATTTCTACTCATCCTTTAAGACTCAGGTTAGGTGTTACTTACGTAGTTGCTCCCCTCCAAAGTGGCCCACAGTGATTCACACCTTCTAGTTTTCACACCTGGGTGTAGTCCCCTCCCAGGTTGAACAGGGCTAACCTGTGTAAACGGTAAGACGTTGCCAAAATGACAGTGTCATTATAAAAGACTTGGCTGGGCTTCCCTGGTGGTGCAATGGTTAAGAATCCGCCTGCCAAGGCAGGGGACACGGGTTCGAGGCGTGGTCCGGGAAGATCCCACATGCCGTGGAGCCACCAAGCCTGTGCGCCACAACTACTGAGCCTGCGCTCTAGAGCCCGCGAGCCACAACTACTGAGCCTGCGTGCCAAAACTACTGAAGCCCGTGCACCTAGAGCCCATGCTCCGCAACAAGAGAAGCCACCGCAATGAGAAGCCCGTACAGCACAACAAAGAGTAGCCCCGGTCGCCGTGACCAGAGAAAGCCCGTGCAGCAGCAACGAAGACCTAATGCAGCCAAAAATAAAAATTAATTAATTTTTAAAAAAAGACTTGGCTTCTGCCCTTCTTGGACCATCCCCTCTGGAGGGAGCCAGCCGCCATGTTGGGAGGACACTCAAGCAGCCCTAGAGAAGTCCACGTGGTGAGAAAACCAACGCCTCCCGCAAACAGATATCACCAACTTGCCGTCGGCGTGAGCCATCCTGGATGCAGGTCCCCCAGCCCCAGCAAAACCTTCAGAGGGCTGCAACCCTGACCAACATCCTGACTGCATCTAATGAGGGACCCTCAGCCAGGACCACCCAGCAAAGCTGCTTCCACATTCCCAACCCTCAGAAACTATGTGAGATGATAAATGTTTATTACTGATTTGCACCACTAAGTTTTGGGGCAATTTGTTATGCAGCAATAGATAAACGAACACCCCTTATCCAGAAAGGCCTCCCTGACCCCCAGACTTGGCTACATGTCCCTCCTCTGTGCTCCCACAGACTTTTATTTTTTACCTTTTTATTAACCAAGTCCACACTTTATCAAACCATGTTCCTTAAATGCAAATCAGATGTTGTTCCTGCTTGGCCAGTCCTCTAATCGCTACCCTTACTCCAGCTGGCCCCTGCGGACCACTCCACCTGCTCTCTCCCTCCACCACGAAACCCCAGCACGACAAACTTCTGTTTTCGAACACACTAAGCTCGTTCCCTCCTCTGAAACCTTTCCCCTTGCTGTGTCCTCTTCCCCAAATGCTTGTCCCGTTGTGTTGGCGTGGTGCCATTTTCCTCTCATTAAAACCCATCTCCACTATCATCTCCTGACCATTCTCATGGTGGTCACCCCTGTGGTCATTATCTGTCTCATAACCCGTCTCGTTTAATTCACAGGCCTTTATCACTGTTCTTCTGTGTATTTAACACACACTAGGATTTGAGTTCTGTAAAGGCAGGTGCCTCATCTCTCTACTGCTACACTTGGCACCAAATAGGGGCTCCATAAATATTTGTTATAAGAATAAACAAAGGAATGAATAGATTTCCACCTATCTCAACCTCTCACCCCCTCCCTCAACTGGAAGCTTCTCAAGGGCAAGTACTGAATTGTATTCATCTTTGTATTCCTGCACCTGCCCCACTGGCAGGTGAGCAAAACAAGTTTTTGAACTGTGAGGTTAAATATCTTTGGAAATCCATGGGACAAAAATGGAGTGTTGAGCTGCCCTCTGTGGCCACCAGAGGGCGGCAGAGTCCTGGGACTCAATCTAGGAAAAAATCAAATGAGCCCAAAGGAAAAGCATCTGGTTAAGGTCAAAGGGCAGGTTCCCACGGGATGGCCGGTCCAGGGGCAGAGAGAGACTGGGCTCTCGGAGGCCAGGAGAGAGGAAGGGAAGGAGGCAGCAGGCACAGGGAGGACGTTAGATGCCAGCCTTTCTTTCAGGGACTGTTACATCCGCATCCCTAGAAGGGGCTGGAAACAAGCGGTTTAACGCTCAGGTTTCATTCTCAGTGATGTCGGCACCACTACCCAGAATGGCAGTGCTTCGGGCCTGGTCATTCCCCGTAGGCCCATCTGGCAGAAGCTCTGCAAGTGTTATTTTTCGTCCCACATCCTCTGCTGAACAATTTCCAGTTGACAGTGAGTACCTCCCGGCACTGGTAACGTATGGGATGCCAGGACTTCAGAGCTGTATCGTTACCCACCCGGGTCCTTGGGCTCTTTAATCAACAGAAATTGACAAGAGGCCAGACGAGGAGTTCAGGCCAGGCTGCCGCACAAGGGAGTGAAGCAAGTAGCGGTTGAGGGAGGGGCAGAGGGGCGGCCGAAGGGGCGGCTTAGGGGGTCTGCCCACCCCCTTGGTGGTGCAGGGAACATGCCCTGCTTTTGCTCCGGGCACCTCAGAAGTGGCAGTTGGTTTGTGGCCTTTTTGTATCTCATTGTTCCTAATTTGCCCCGTTTGCGCATGCCTGCAGTTATTTTTAGTCCCTTTTAGTTTCTTTGTATTCTGTTGCTTGAGGAGACCCTTGTCCAGGTGCCAGCCCTTCAGCAGAGGGTCCCAGCCTAGCTCAGTAGGGGGTGCCAGAGCTACAGAGTAATATATAGGGTGCCAGGACCGCACCATTAAAATAGATCACGATGTCAAGTTACTTTACCTTTTTTTTTTTTTGCGATACGCGGGCCCCTCACTGTTGCGGCCTCTCCCGTTGCAGAGCACAGGTTCCGGACGCGCAGGCTCTGCGGCCATGGCTCACGGGCCCAGCCACTCCGCGGCACGTGGGATCCTCCCGGACCGAGGCATGAACCCGTGTCCCCTGCATCGGCAGGCGGACTCAACCACTGCGCCACCAGGGAAGCCCAAGTTACTTTACCTTCTAATGCCAGGTCTGTTGTAAAGAACCTTGAGTCACATTTAATTAACTGTTAAAAATTTTAGGCTGGGTGGGATTTAAGAAATCATCTACCCCAGTGATTAGGAAACTATTCAGTTCTAGTTTCTAGTGCTCTTGGGACTGGGCGTATGTTGAAAAGTGATATTTCAAGCCATGTAGGAATCAGGATTAATTTCATTAGCCAAAAACATGACCATGTGATAAACACAAAATCACAAATATGAACAAATATGGCCTCAAGAAAACATACTGTTAAAGAACGAAGTGTCAGACCCTTGGTTGGGTCTGACATTTCCATGAAAATTAACTTTTCTATTGTTTACCTGATTTGTTACCTGGAAGCATTTTTTTAGAAGGTACCATTTGGCTTATGCTGTATGTTTGCAAAAAATAATTAAGATGGAGAAAATACTACATATTAACTTCTATTTTTAACTGAGACTTGAGAACAAGTGGCCATTTTTCAAACTGGGGGCGAAAGAGCTTGGTCCAGCTGGACATATTTTTCTAGTACCCAAGGAAAGAAATGTGTGAAAGCCCCTGATTTAATCCACCGTCTGCACTGATGTGGAACAGAAGCCAGGAGAGGCTAAGGGACTTGTCCAAGGTCACAAAGTTTCATTACCAACAGATTATTCCTCCCTTGTTATATAGCACATACCAAAACGTGGGCAAGCACGATAGTAGGGAGTTTTCACAGTGATTATTTCTGGGCCATGGAGCTTGTGGCAGATTGCAATTTCCAAAGATAGCCACGTCGACACACCCACAGCAGTACATACCCCATCCCACACAGTCTTCTTACTCAGGACCCTCCTGAACCAGGTGGTGGGCAGGAGGTCTGCCTTCCCTCCCCTCGGTCTTGGCAGGATCTTTTTGGTTGTGTCCAACAACAGAACATGGCAGCATGGACAATGCGAACTTCCAAAGCTAGGTCATAAAAGACATTATGTCTCCTGCCTGCCTCGTTCTTGGGACCCAGCCACAATGTTGTAAGGAAGCCCAGGCCACGTGAGGAAGACGCTTGTGGGTGTGTATTAAGTATGTCTTTTCTTCCGATGTTTTGACATATGGGGCCTTTTGGACCATGGGGAGACTGCCCCTTGCAGAGTGGAGATAGTAAACCATCCCTAGAGCTAGTAAACAATTCACCTGTGAGCACACCTTGCATATGCAAATCAACCCACCTGGAGACCACACCTCCCCACCTTCTCTATTGGACTTTTATACTCTAGGCTAGTATTCCCTGTCCTCGTCACCCCAGTAAAAGTACCACACCAATAAGGACAGCGCCTACACCCCAGAGCCCACTGAAATGATTCAAACTAGCCAATACCAAGACTGCTTATACTGCCTCTCCCATTGCTTCCCAGGAAAACCACAATAAAGGCTCTGGCCCACATCCCCCCCCCCCCCCACTCCCTCTGCCTCCTGACCCACCCTGCTGCTTCCCTGTGTGGCCCTGCCTGGTATCACAGGCCCCCTTCTCTTGGGAATCTGTGAGTAACAAACTGTCTTTTCAGTGGCAGTCATCTCCTGACCTTTTGGCCTCGCTATACCTGAATAATAATAAAATCTACGTTTTAAAGCAGGGTGTTCGGCCAAGCTCCCCAGTGAGGGCTGTAGTTGGCTCCCAGCATCAACCACCATGTGAGCGGATACACCTTCGGGTGAGTCTCCTCTCCAGCTGAAGCCTAGATTCTGAATTCCTGACTGACAGAAGCCATGAGAGGCATTGATGATTATTTGTTGTTTTAAGACTGTATTTTAAGATAATTTATTATACAGCAATAGACAGCTAATACAGGGTTTTTCCTCTATACTTTTCTAAATATTCCAAGTTTTCTACAACGAACAGTGGCTGCTTTTATAAAAAGATTCGACCAATGTTATTTTTAAGAAGACAACTGGGCAAGCGTGAGGCATCTTGAACTTTTATTTATTTAAGTGCTTTCTACTCCACTGGAGACAATCACATTCACCAGCGGGGTTATTCTTCTTAATACAAATGTTTATCAAATATCAGGTTAATACAAAAATGGCAAAATCTCACAACCACAGAAAGGGTCCAATACCAGCAGGACAGTTTTTAAAAGTCATGCCACAAATGCCAATCTCAACAGTGCAGACACGATAGGCATATAGAAGTCAGTAGGAAAGACGATCAGAGCTCCTGTTCCCCCCTCAAGAAAGGCCTTAACAAGCAGCAGGATCTACACCTGCACAGAAGTAGGCAGATTCCTCTTGAAACCTGGTGGCAACGAGGCCCCAGAAGGACATTAAGAAGATGCCTTCACCTGCTGCCCCAGAGCTCAGCCCTCGGGAGCAAGACAGCCCAGCACCATGGGAGGAGGAAGATGCAACACCCAAGGACCACGACCTGGATCCCAGGCCCTGCCCCACTGGACCACCCTGGGCAAATCACGTAGCCTCTCTGAGCGGTCTCAGTCTCCCCGTGTAATATGCAAACAGTGATTCCATCTTGCCAGGTTTTGCAGGGAGAAATATATGAGAACACGGATGAGAATAAGCACATCTGTGATTGTATCTGACCTGTTAATTATGAAGAGGGGACGGAACACAGAGAAGCGTACATGGGGTGAAGGCTGCAGCCCGCTGGTAAAACAGCTTCCAGAAACGTTAAGCTCTGGTGTGCAGCCTTTGCCCATTTCCACGGTGTAAATATTCCCACCCTGACCAGTCTCACACGAGCCACGGTTTTAAGGACTTTTTCCAAGCTCCTGAATACCTAACATTCGGTCTCCAGGGCGCCACACGCATGTAAAGCACACCGGTGCCCTCTGTGACTTCTCACCTCCCACCGGCGGTTGACAGTGTCAAACAGGGTGGCGTCTGCATCCCTGCAGCATCCCCTCCACAACCCGCACGCATCTCCCTCCTATGCCACCAACCAGACCACCTGCAGGACAGACACACGCCCCCTCCCTCCTCCACAGCTCACACCTCACGCCAGGGTTGACTTTTCCTAACCTCCCAGATAATCCAGCTCTCTGGCGGCACCCAGGCAGGAGGTTCCTGGATGCCCAGACTCCCTCGGGGACAGGGACAGTGGCCAATTGTAGGAAATCATCAGCCCAATGACAGCAGGAAGGTGGCGGCCAGGACTGGGCGGCCCGAGAGCAGGAAACAAATTTTACCTGTCGTCTTCATGTGGCCTAAAGAAAACACGCTCAATATGAGGGAGAACTTTATGTCGAAAGATCCTCATCACAGAGCTATGTTTATCACCTGAATTAAAAGCATGATTAGAGAAATTGTGGTGGGCTTCCCCGGTGGAGCAGTGGTTGAGAGTCCGCCTGCCGATGCAGGGGATACGGGTTCGTGCCCCGGCCCGGGAAGACCCCACATGCCGTGGAGCGGCTGGGCCCGTGAGCCATGGCCGCTGAGCCTGCGCGTCTGAAGCCTGTGCTCCGCAACGGGAGAGGCCACAACAGTGAGAGGCCTGCGTACCGCAAAAAAAAAAAGAAACTGTGGTACACCCGCTCAATGTAGACTTTTAAAATAATGTTTATAAAGGGCTTGAAATAATAAGAAAAAATACTCAGAAAGTTAAGAAAAAAGGTAGGGTGTAAAGGTGTCTATAGCAAGAGAAGAAAACACCGAAGTTTAAAAGTACACATTGAGTGGAGAGAACAGAAAGAAACAGGTGAGTGGTTGGTTACCTGAGGCAGACACTGCCAAATAATTTCTACCTGTCTAGCGTTTTCTGAAATTTTTACAGTAAGTGTATATTTTTTCCAAAGCTTTTATTGATACTTTATTTTAAATGTATTTATTTTTGCCTGCGTTGGGTCTTTGTTGCTGCGAGCGGGCTTTCTCTAGTTGCGGCGAGCAGGGGCTACTCCATCGCAGCGCGCAGGCTTCTCATTTCAGTGGCTTCTCTTTGTTGTGGAGCACGGGCTCTAGGCGCGTGGGCTTCAGTAGTTGTGGCTCACGGGCTTAGCTGCTCCGCAGCATGTGGGATCTTCCCGGACCAGGGATTAAACCCGTGTCCCCTGCACTAGCAGGCGGATTCTTAACCACTGCATCACCAGGGAATTCCAGTAAGCATATATTTTTATAATGAAAACATCTTTAAGGAAACAACCCCCTTCCAAATCACTTGGATATGCACTCCCGCAAATGAGTCTCAGGGTCTCTCCTCAAGGCCACCCTGACATGTGAAGACCTTGTCTGTTTCACCGGGGTCCTGTCTCCTTCACCCTGGGGGCTGCAGACCCACTCAGGGCAGAGGCAAAGCTCGCTACAAACTTGAGTTGGAGAAACTAGCCCGAGAGCCTCCCGGGAGCGCTCCGAGGTATCTTCCCATGTGCAGAGACACCAAGAGTAAAGGCCAGGGCGGTCAGTGTCCCCGCGGACCCTGGTAGTGAACTTGCCTCTTCTGGCCCCAGATGTAAAGGGACCAAGACTGCAGGAGGCTCCCTCACCAAAAGCCTTCCCAGCCTCAGAGAGGAGGAGGTGGGCACCAAGCCAGACCAAGCTCAAAGTCGCCCGTTCCTCCCAAGCACGTGTCTGAGCACCTACTAAGCGCTGGGCGCTCTGCTGGGCATTGGGCATTGCCAACGGTCGACGGCCACGGGGCCTGCCCTCAACATCGAGAGGGCACCCCAGACCACTGCTCACACCCCTCCTGCCTCTCTGTCCTGCCCACGTCTCCAGGTTCAGCTAAAATGGGCTAAAATTAGATAGCACTGGTCTATGATAAGTACGGCTGACAGAGCGTCTCCAGATGTAAAACAAAGGGGACAACTCCGGATCCAGCCCTGGTTCTTAACCACGTTTAGTCTGGGCCCACGGGCCCCCCAAGACCCTTCCAGGGGGTTCCCAAAGTCAGCCTGTTTTCATCACGATCCTACAACATTATTTGCCTCTTTCCCACTCATGCTTTCACGCAAAGCTCTCCAGAGGCTACAGGACGGGTGATGTCAGAAGCCACAGAGCCAAATGCAAAAGTAGACGGGAGACTCGGGTGCCCTCCGTTAAGCCGGACGTTCAAGAGATGTGCAAAAACACAAATGATGCCACTCTTCCCCCTAAATCTTCTTGTGTTTGGAAACAATACCGTCATCTTTAATAGAAAAATGTTACTTATGTTAGCGTGTAATGAGTTTATGAATGAACAGGCATTTTAGAATACTGTCGGGTTTAACTTCTCATCCTGTATGATGAATGTTCATAGATAGAGCCCATAAACAAAAGTTCTTCGGTGTCCTCAGTGGTTTTTAAGAGTTCAAAGGGGTTCCAAGACCAAACAGTTTGAGAACCACTGATCTACCAGCATTATCCAATAGAACTTTCTGCCATGATGGAAATGATCTATGGCTAGACTGCCCAAAAAGGTAGCCACTGGCCCCGCGGGGCTATTGAGTACTTACGAGGCGGGTAGTGTGACTGAGGCACGGAATTCTTTGTTTTATTTCATTTTAATTGACTTAAAGAGCCACCTGCATTTAACAGCTACCATACTGGACAGCGTTGCTGTTGACGATGTCTCTTATTTCTCTGTCCATTCGGGATTCTTTATTTCTACTTTCCCTTCACAAGTTACTTAACCTCTCTGAGCCACAGTCTCCAAATCAGTAAAATGGGCTCATACCTACCTCTCAGAGTGACGATAAGGACCATGGAAATCACACAGGACTTGGGACTGAGCTAGGAAAAATCAGTGACAGGGCCCAGTTTAAGGAATGGCCTTGTGTATAAACGCAGGCTGCTGGGAGGGTTAACGTGAAACCACATGAAAAAGAGACAGCGAAAAGCAAGAGCACTGGTTAGGTCCCCAGCCCCGGGACACGAGTTCTGTCCCCTGGAGAACCTCACCAGTAACAAGCAGGGCCGGGCCTCAGAGAAGATGAGCTCCAGAGCAGGGCTTCTGGAACCAGTGTCCAAACCACCCGGGAGTTTGGTGGAAGTTCAGACTCCAGAGTTCCAACTGCCCTTCCACCATGACCCGCTGGCTCAGCATTCCGGGGAGTGGGTGGGGATCTGGGGTCTGCAGTTTAGCATCTCCCTGGGTGGTTTTCTGGCCAAACCCTAGGGCTGAAACAGCTGCTCTGACTTCTTCCAGCAAAGACGTGGCCTTGGCCCTGCAGTTAACAGGACAGAGCGGTTCCATACACCAATCGCAAGCTCCATTTTACAGATGAGGAAACTGAGGCACAGAGAATGAGGACTGGCCAGGGGCCTTGCACGCAGGCCAGTGTAGGGCTGGACTGACTCCAGATTCCTGAGACAAAATTTCTGTGTGTCTCGGTGACAGGCCTGACCCCAGGATCCTTCCGAGCTGCATCCCTGGCCAGCCTCCGAGAGGAACACCACTGGGAAGCAGGGGGCAGTGGTGTGCGGGGCCTGGCTTGTACACATTTCTTCCCGATGCATCTTCAGGAATGTACTCCGGTAGCGTGAAACGGGCCATTGTGGAGGAAGGGGGGTTGGTATTTACACCATGGAAATTGGCTGCAGGCCAGGGTGTGGGGTTTTTTTGTTTGTTTTTAATTATTGTTAAAAATTTTGAACGTGGCTTTCCTCCCTGGAGGAAAGACTTGGGGGTAGTGGGTTTCCTTGGAAGCAGGAGATCTGCTCAAGGGACGTGACGGTTGGGGGTTAGAGAGTCCTGGCTTCAAAGCTTCGCTCTGCCGGTTCGAAGCTGGGTGCCCTTGGGAAAGTCGCCAAACCTCCCTGTGCTTTGGTTTCCTGCTTTGTAAAACCAGCCAGTAATCCTCGCCTCACGGGGTGGGAGTGAGGGTGCGTGTCCGTCAGTGGAGAGAGCATCTCTAAAGCCACTGGCACAGAGACCAGTCCCCGGGAGGAGCGCCCTGCAGGTAAGCCCCCGCCTCCCTCAGCTTCCTGCTCCTCCTGTGAGTACACCTGAGCAGGTGTGCACATGTGGAAGTGGCTGCTGGGGTTTCCACGGGCACCTTCCGGACCCCACAGACCCCGCGATGCTATTCCCAGAGCCTACATCTCAGCATCTGGTTACACAATACACGGCAGCAAATTTGACAGGTGCCTTTCTGACCAGGTCACTAGACCCATCTCCCAGCCTCTGAGCTCCACCTGCCCCTCGGAGCACCCGTGGTGCCTGAAGCCAGTGTGGGTCTGTGGGCTGCCTGAGCAGCCCCTCCCCGTGTTCCCCATGGAGGCCCAGGCCCCAATGCCGGGGCTCAGGCAGAGCTGCAGGAAAACATTAAGAGCACTTTGGCTTTGGCAGACAGGTATGGAAAAGAGCTGGGTGAGCTGAAGCCCAGGACTGCCGCCTTCTAAGTCATCCCCGCCAGGGCTTTCCTAGGATCCTTTCCCAGCCTGAGCCCGAGGCTGATGGAAAGGAGGATGCTCAGCCCTGTTCCCAGCATACATTCAATTTCCAATCAAGACAGAAAGGCAGCTCTGGTCTATGATATTGATTTCAATCCCTCCCTGGCCTGAGGGGCTGGTGGCCCTAGGGACAGCCCTGAGCAAGTCCTGCTCTGGGCCTTTCAGGGAAACCCTGCTGGCTGGGGACCAGGCCTCCACCAGCAAGCGTGCCTGCTCTGGTTTGTCCCGACCATGGCCAATGGATTAACTAAGCAGGTGGTCAACTGCAGGCCTGGCCGCCAGCACAGGGTGCCATGGGACGTGTGCTGTTGAAAGGTGAGCCTCTGCCCTACCCGCTTCACCTCCAGCCTCCGCATCAGCTCCCACCCCTCACTGCGCCCCGGCAGTGCTCAGGTCAGGAGCACTTGCCAAAGTGCCCGGAATGTCAAACAGGCCAGTCCGCTGCCAACTGCTCCCCTGGCTCCTTGGGGCAAAACAGCCACCATGCTGGGTCGTCCTGGCACATGACAGCTTCAAGGAAGAGGGAGCTGGCGGGCATCTGAATTTCCAGTGTCGTGACCTCTCCACTCCACATGCCCAGGGCACAGCCTAGAATGCTCCTGGGACAGGGCCTTACCTAAGAAGAGACCGGCCTAAGGAACGTCTTTTCCTTTCCTGCGATGTTCGTGATGTATTTGGAGGAGGTCCAGGGTCTAGGCTTGGATTAAATGGAATCCTGGGAAATTCACCCTCAGAATGATGCTGGGGAAGAGAGACAGTTCATGGGAAGCAGGTCCTGAATTGGAATGGGGGTGGGGGACGTGGTCAAGCCTGCACAGAATACCCAGAATACCCTCCAGTGTCCTCACCAGCCTGTCCACAGTCAGAAATTCCACCATTAGTGATTCATTCCTTTGGGCAGCACAGGCTCTGTCCCCTCATTATCATTATCAGGGGTTGCTTTCCAACCAAGGGAGCTAATTAGGACACCAGGCCTGATGTTTTACAGTCATTAACTTGCTGGATCTTCAAGCAACCCTGCAAGGTGTAGCCTTATCACACCCATCTTACAGCAGAGGACACTGAGGCCCAGAGAGGTTAAGGAATTGGCCCAAGCCCTCAGCAAGGGGGCGATGCCGCAATTGGTCCCAAGTCTAGCAAGACGCAGCCCCTCCCTCCAGGAGCTCCTGGGTTGGGTGGCAGGTGCAAGTACCAGGGTGACAAAGGACAGGGCTCCGAGTGTGGGCAGGTGAGCCCAGGGGCTTTGGGGAAGCAGAGGAGGGAGCCCCTAAGTCAGAGGAAGGTCGGAAGTTCTTCAGTGCTGATGCCCGAGTAGGGCTTTGAAGGAGGTGTAGGAGTGAGTTGGGTGAATAATGGGTGAACAGAGTCCCCATCAGAGGAACCGGCACCCCAAAAGGTGTGGGAGATAACAGGGCAGGCTGTCTAGGGGAAAATGTAAGACCCAACACCCAGGAGGAGGAACAATGAGACGCAGGTATCAGAGGAGTTCAGCGGGGGCTGGGGGGCCAGCAAAGAGAGCCCGGGTCAGTGTCCCAAGCACCCAGCATTGGCCCTGTCACAGGGCTTTGGTCCCCATCAACCCCTTGATGACGGGACTGTCATCTCGGCCTGCCATGGTGCCATGCTTTGGGAGCTTTCCTAAACAGCATCCCAGAACCCTCGTGACCCCTCCCCACCTCAGGCTCAGGCAGAGGTCAGGTCACAGTGTCCCTGCCCCAACCAGGGGCAAGCCTTGCCCTCCAGCCTGCCCTTCTCCTGCAAAGCTTCCCCTCCCCCACCAACTCCAACCCTGACCCCAACTGATAGGAAGTACTTGGTGGGCTCCACAGGGCAGGTGTGCAGAACAGAGGCAGCTTCCAGGGTCTGGGAGGGTCAGTGTAGACACACACACACACACACACACACACACACACACACACACAGAGGCAAGAGGACAGAACATCCCCAAGGCATCTCCCAGCTCAGAACCTGCCTGCCTGAGGAATGTGTTGGACGATTTAATACAGGCTTGGATATGGGATTCCAGACGCTGGAGTCCTGAAATACCCTGGAATGTACGAGAACTAAGCATAAGGCATCTTGTCTTTGCCCACTTGACTCTGGTTGGGAGTCGTAGAATGAAGCCTGTAGAATGAGACAGATCTTGACCCAGAGAGTCTGAGATTCCAGGTCAGACCCTGGATCTAGGCCTGGATCCCTCCCAGTAAATGTCCCTGTACCGGGTACAGATCACTGGCCCAGCCCTGGGAGGGGGCCGAGGATAGGCTTCCAAGCCTTTTCTTTGGGCTACCGGGGGATTCAGAGGCTGGGGTAACCCAGTCACTCTGCCCAGATCCCAATCAAATCAGCGAGGCCTTCTCTCTAGGGCTCATCAGAGGAGACTCCAAGGGCCGCTGATTAGCACCCGGTAAGAATCTGAACCACAAACCCTAAACCGGAAGCAAGTACACAAGTTCTTGGGGTCTGCCTGCCCCTCCCCATTCCCACCCCACCCCCAGTGAATGGCTCTCATAATTTCTCTGGATTTTTCGGCATGAGAAGAATGGCCAAGTGACAGCTTTCCCATCCCCAACCACCCATTCCTCTGCACTGAGAACCAGCTACGGTGCGGTAGAACGACAGGGGCTGCTCTGGGTACACTCGGTCTCTCCCCCACGGGCCCAAACCGCCCCCTCTAGGGGATAAGCCTGCTCCCTGACATGGAGACACTGAACTGGTCTGGCCATGACCCCAGGGCAGAGCACACGGGGCAAGCAAGGCAAAGAGATGCCATCATGAGTGCCAAGTCGATTGGTAGTGGCTTCCCAGAGCAGTCTTGGGAAGGATCCTGATACCACGCCACGCTGCAGTTGATTGGTGATGTCTGCCACGGTCGTGGATATTCACCATCCCTGATCTACAAGCCGGGTGACTTTCCCTGAGCAGGGGACAATTCCCCAGTCAGGACTTTGGTAGCAGAGAAGGAGGCCCTGGCCACCCAGGTATAACTAACCCACTAGACTCCCTGATAGATTTCTCAGGACCTTATAGGAAGCTCATATTGGCCCATCATTCCTCAATTGGCCAGGACCACGTCTGCCCCCTTTTCTGACGATGTTGTATTAGGAAACATTTGTCTAGAACAGAAACACATTACAGGGTTAATTTCTCCTCCGTAAAAATGACTAAATGCTTTCTTTCTCACCTAGGACCCAAGGGGTGGTCTGGCTGTCACCAGAAGTAACCTTGGACCCATCAAAAAGCTCTACCCATAGGAGGGAAGACGGGGGGCCTGGGCGCTGGGTGCTGGGCTCAAGTTCACAGAAGCACTCCCTGTGATGCTCTGCTCCAAAAGCCTAAATGTCCTGTGCAGGCTGAGCCACCTCATTTGGACACCTTGGCCTGCAGGGTGCTGGGCAGATACAGGTACCTCCAGATGGCATAGTAGTGGGTACCAGCACCAAATGCCACAAAGAGATGCCAGATGGCGTGGGCAAAGGGGATCCTCCCGTCACTCTTGAAGAACACCATGCCCAAGCAGTAGAAGACCCCTCCGGTCACCAGCTCCCAGATGCCCTCGGTGTTGGGCTGTCGGCAAGGACAAGGGTGAGCACAGGTCAGATGAGCAGCCAGCAAGACCAGGATCACCCAGCCATTCCCCCACCACCCAAGGCGAGAAGACGTGTGGACGGTGAGGCAGCCCAGAGCCCCAGGTGGGGCATGTCAACACAGTGACGTCATCAGTTCTCCCCAGATTCATTCTCCAGTGTAACACATTTCTATCAAAATCTCAAAGAATGTTTTCTAGCTTTGTTATCTTCTTCTAAAAAGCAATCTATCTGGGTGTATCCCCAAAGAAGTGAAAGCAGAGACTCAAACAGGTACTTGTACATCCAAGTTCACAGCGGCATTATTCACAGTAGCCAAAAGGTGGAAGTAACCCAAGTGTCCATCAAGAGAAGAATGGATAAACAAAGTGTTATTCACGTTACGTTATACGATGGAATGTTATTCAGCCTTAAAAAGGAAGGAAACTCTGACACATGATACAACACGGAGGGACCTCAAGGATGTTATGCAAAGTGCAGTCAGCCGGTCACAAAAGGACAGATACTGTAGGATTCCATTTACGGGAGGTCCCCGGAGGAGTCAAAAAGTAGAAGGGTGGCTCCTGGGGGCTGAGGGTGGGGGAGGGGAGTTAGTGTGTAACGGGGACAGAGTTTCAGTTTGGGACGATGAGAAAGTTCTGTGGATGGATCGTGGTGATGGACGCACAGCAAGGTGAAGGTACTTCATGCCCCTGAATTGTACACTTAAAAATGGTTAAAATCATAAATCCTATGCATATTTTATCACACTTTTTTAAAGTAATACATACTCATGGCGAAAAATTTGAGAGAAAAATGAAGTGCAGCAAGAAAAACGCAGCAGTCCCAGCCCTCTGAGGTGTGCACTATTAACACCTGGGTTTTTGTTGGTTATGGGGGCTCAAAGAACAGGAGGGACGGAGGGAACGGGGAGTAAGAAGAGCCCACTGCCCCCTCTCCCTGAGCCCACTTCCCGCAGGTATCACTGCTTACCACCAGTAACGGCGTCTGCCGGTATCCTTCCAGAATTGTCTAGACACACACGATATACCTACGGTCTGCACTTCATATACATGTACGTGTGCAGAGGAACTAATCATTTTAGAAAAGGGGGCTCGCACCATCCCTGCCGTCCTGAGACATCAGTTCCACGACAGAGTCTTGTGGAGATCAGACTACATCCCCACGTGGAGATCCACGCCAGTCTTTGGAACAGCTGGGTAGTATTTCATTGGACATATGTATAGTCACGCACCCAGTTCTCAAGAGGTGATACCTGAGTATTAAGGACATATTACAGTAACACTTCCCAGCGCTTACTATGTGCCAGGCCTCGTACACAGTGCAGGGGGCCTTCCGTGAGGTAACTAATGCCATCTTCACAGCAATCTCACGAGGCAGGGTGACTATGTGACAGGCATGGACACACGCCCACGACAACATGCCACGTGAGAAAAGCATGGTGTAGAACAGTGTGATCCCATTTTTGTAAAAGAAAAACAAACAAGTCAATACGTCCGCGTATCCACATAGACTTGCCTATAGATAAAAAATGGAGGGAATTCTCTGGCGGTCCAGTGGTTAGGACTCAGCGCTTTCACTGCCAGGGTTCAGTCTCCGGTCAGGGAACTAACATCCCGCAAGCCAAGTGGTGCAGCCAAAAAAAAAAAAAAAAAATGTAAAAGATACACAACAAACCATTAATGGTGGTTGCAGCTGGGGCATCACGTTGGGGAGGGGGTGAGAGGGGGATTTCAGCTCTTTTATACATTTTCAGACGGGACTTATTTTTTGCAGTGAGTATGTATTTAAATATACACTTACAATATATGTATATATGTATTTAAATTATGTAATACATAATTTGATGGATATTATATAATTAATAGATACAACTTAAACATACATATTTAAACAAGTAAACTTGGTGGGGGGAAGGTAATCTGTAAAAATAAATACAAATCCCAGGGAAAATGTTGAGTAGGAAAACGAATGGGGAGAGATTTCACTGCCAAGTATTAAGTTGCAACAAAAGCTAAAATAAGTAACATGGTTTGGTACTAGTATAAGAATAGGCCAACTTGTGAAACAGACCCACGTATACGTATATGAAGCTAACATATGATGAAAGGAACATTTTTAAATGGTAGATAAATAACTGCGTAATCATTTGGGGAGGAATCACCATATACGTAAGAAACGGCGGTGGGAATACAGAGTTTAAAAAAGTTAAACCGTAAAAGAAACAGGAGAAAATATAGGTAAAAACTTATATAAACTTGGGAAAGGGAAGACCTTCCTAACCATAACACTTAAGGTAAAGCCATAAAATTAAAAAAAAAAAAGAAAAAAAAACGTGCTAGATTTGACTACATACATTTTCTTTAAGAGCTATGTATGGATACTAACACACTCAGAAAATTTTCACTTCAAAATATTTTCAACTTTAAAATAAACTGCTACTCATAGATAAGAGATTAATTTAGACAAAGATCAATGCCTCAAATATATATAATATAATGTCATTTAAATTTATAGGAGAAGTTATTTATTGGTCATTTCAAACAGGTAACAGTCAATTTTAATTTGGGGGGAAAAAAAGAAATATCTATTTAAACACAAATTCCTCCAGCAAGATCTATAGGACATACGTCCTTTCTTCTTTTGAAATAATTTTATTAGCTATAATTGACACACCATAAAATTCACCCTTTTAAAGTTCACAATCTAGTGGCTTCTCGACTACATACATTTTTAACACCTGCCAACAATAATCATTTAAAAGTAAGGAACTGTTACCTGGCCTAGGGAGGTACCAGCAGGCTGAGCTGACCGTGCCCCTTTGACAGAAGGGACAACTGAGGCTCAGAGAGGAAAGGGGATCCACCCACGGCCACACAAGCTGCTGCTCTTCCATGGCTGGGGCCCTGAGGCCTCTCCCTGCAAGGCTCTCCTGCTCACAGGGCGAGGTGATGCAGCCCAAAGATCCCGATACTCGGGGTTGGAGATTATGGGGCCACATCCCAGCTCAGCCCCTTGAGGGCTGCATGTCCTTGGACCAGTCACCTGCTCTCTCAGAACCTGAGCATCCTTGTTCATAAAACGGGGGTGGTCACATCCATCTCCAAGGACGCCTGGGGCGGGGAAGTAAGGTCCTGTGAGCAAGCTTCCTGCACGTCACAAGGGCTCAGGACGCACAGTAAAGAGGTCAACCTTCACGTGTCAAGAAGCAGTTTAGGGTGTGGAAGCATCAGAGGGGGTGTCAGAAGTCTGAGACTTGGCTCTGCCTCCATGGCCACCTATGTTATTATTATAGATTTAGTTTAGCGATCGGGTACTTACTCTGCTCCGGGCACCATTCTAATCACTGTCCATGGGTTTTTCTTACTTGATCCCTAAATAGGCGGAAACTGGAGCCCCTAGGGACTAACGAACTCATTGGAGGTGAAGCAGAGAGAGGAGGTGCCGTAGAACCGGGGAGCCGAGCCCTGGGGTGACCTGCACGTTCTCCTGCCTCAGCCCGCAAGTCACGCTGACCCCGGGCCTCAGTTCCCTCGTCTGCCAGAGGAGAAGGTTCAACCTGACAATCTCCAGAGTCACTGTGAGTCCCCTCCAGCCAGACAGGAGGCCCCACGCCGGGTGGGGGCAACTTACCATGGAAAGGATGACCAGGGCGGGGAAGAAGCCCATGACGACGTAGCAGAGCAGCTCCACGAGCTTGTACCTGCCAGGAAGACAAGCCATCTTGGCCTCAGGACAGCCTCCCCACAAGGGATAGCTCCCCACTCGGGTTAGGAGGGGACACCCTGGCCGGAAGCATGAGAGAAAGGGACTCCGCCCTCTGCCCAGCACTCCTGGGCCCAGATTTCATCCAGCTACACCCAGCAGGTGCTGGCAGAGTTGGGTGGCCATGGGAGGGTCTCTTTCCCTCTCGAGACTTGGTTTCCACATCCATGAAATGACATTTGAGGATTGCAAATGCTGGGTGTAGCATGCCTATGGGTGCTTCCCATGCTCAGCCCAGGGCAGACATTACTATTCGATCCCCGCACCTTTCCGCACAAGGCCCAAGCAGCCACTCTCCATCCGAGTGGCTGCACCAGCTGACACCTGTTTGCTGTCCCTGGAGATCCCAGGAGTCTGTTATTCCCTTTGGCTTCTCTAGCTCTGCTTCTTTCCCACACTTAATCACTCCCAGCTTGTCACTCAGCAGGATGGAAGGAAGTGGGCAGCCCTGAGAGCCTCTCCCCCTTATCCGCTAACACAGCTTCAGGAAGGCAGGTAATACCTGACATCATTCAGTGGGTCTAGGAACCTACAATGCCTTTTTTTTTTTTTTTTTTTAACTCTTCAGATTGACCCTATGGGCTGTGGACCTGGTGGCCATCAATGGACCTGAACACAGGGATGCCAGGCACAGCTGAGCCCTCATGCTTCTGGGGTTATCCTGGGGTCTTGTCTCACTGGGGGCAGGGAGGAGGCCCTGATGGAGGCACCCCCCCACCTGAGGCCGCTCCCCCAAGCCCTGGCTTACCGCTCATGGAAGAAGAAGACATAGATGGTGCCCACAGAGGCCATGATCCAGACCAGCCATCGCATGTGCGAGGCCCAGGGGCCCAGCTCGCGAAGGTTCAGCCTGGGAGGGAGAGCCAAGGGCACAGCCTGAGGCGGGCACTGGGATCTAGCCCTCCACAGCCAGCCCGTCACAGGAACACCGACCCCAGAGAACCCCTGTCCCCATGGCTCCACGTGTGGGATGTGGCCTCTCACGGGAGGACACGTGGAGAGACAGAAAGGGAAACTGAAACAATAGGCAATTATTCGAGCAGAATTAGCACAACTGATAATGTCCAAGCACTGAAAGAAAAGGGCATCTCAAGCCAGTGGGCATATAAACAAGTAAAGCCTGTTTGGAGAATGTATCGGACTCTGAAGGGCACGTAGCCCGTGGCCCAGGCACTCCAAGTTCAGGGGCTGGCCAGAGGAACGCTGTTTTGCGAGCAGAGGCACAGAAAAGGACATTCATCCCAGCATCAGTCCCTGTAGGAAACGCCTGAAAACCACTCAAACTGGCCACCAAAAGGGGACAGGAATATAAGGTGAGTATCCCTCCAGGCTGGTTACTAATGTATTGACTCTCAGCTCTACATTCACCCTTTTTGCTGGCTGGGTTTTTAACTGAGCTGGGCCTCATGAATTTCTTCCTTTGCAACTGGCACAGCATCAAGTCTGTCAGTAGAGGGTGATGGAGAGACTTTGCAGAAGGAATTCCTTCTTTCCTTCTGGATTCCTGTGACTCTCTCCCCAGGCTCCCAGAAAGTGGGCTTTTCTCTCCACTGCTTGGCACAGGTGGTGTCTCCAGGGCCAGGCATCTGTGGGTCCCAGCGTCCTCCAGCCTTTGGCCTCTGTGTGTTTTCTCCAGCTATTGGCTTAGGTACACAGCCGGGGGCCCCGGACAGTGCAGGCCTGTGCCCCGCCCCACACACATGCATTCCTGTCCAGCACGCCGACTGTCTTCAGCCTGTGCAGCCGTCTGCACAACTAAACTGCATGGAAACGCTCCAGATTCCTGCAGAGAGGGCCTCTGGTTCCAGAATGGTGATTTTTCTTTTGCCCACCTCAATATTTATAACTCTACTGTGTTTGTTTTCCGAAGCACTGGGGAAGGACGATTCTGTGTCACACTTGATCCTGCCAGTTTTTTCCATCCTTCGTGACATGGTCCTGCTGGCCTCGTGAATCACGTGAATGACGTCTGTGTCTTCTGATTCTCTCTCTCTCAACCCCACATCCAAGCAACCGCCAAGTTCTGCCGACTCTTCCTCCTACAAAGCCCGCAAGCCAGGGCACATCTCCCCACCTCGGCACCTGTACCCCTCCTTCACGGCACAGTTGTGGTTCACTCCTTGTGTCAGTATCCTTGGGACAGTCAACGTCTGCATCCTCCGTGAGACTGTAAATCCCATAAGGAGAGAGAGTCTGTGTCTTTGCTCACAGCCGTATCTTCAGACACCAGCACGGGATGGGCACAGAGCCGGTGCCCAAGTGGTCACAGCCAAGGATAAAGAGTAGAAATCCAGGCACTGAATCAGCCAAGCGGGGGACAGTCAGAGGGCTATTCTAGAAATCTACATCAAGGATAGTTACGGCAGCTGAGCACAAAACCTAGCTTTACTCTAATTGGCAACATCCAATAAGAAACCTGAGATCACCTGGCTCCCAACGACTACAGGTGGTGCCTGGGGGTGACATGGGGCCATCAGGAGGCGGCCTTGTGGACTGAGTGCCCAGCCACGGCTTCTGGCTTCTCCCCCCTGCTCTCAGCTTCTCCCATGGCTCCCACCTACCCACTCCAGCAGCAGCCCCTCACCCAGGACCAACACTGCTTCTCGGAGCCTCCATACGCCTGCCCACCTGGCATCCGACAACCAGAAGCATCCTGGTCGGCAGGACAGAAGCACGTCCCCTCCTCCCGCAAAGCCCAGCTGGGCACGGGGCTGCCTCTGACGATGTCTCCAGGCTGACGGCAGCAGGGCTGATTTCCTAACACTCCCGAGAGTCGCTGATTTCCTGGGGAAAGCTGATGCCGGAAACCCTGGCATCTGCCGCTCTACATCCCCTCTCCCCCACCTTCAGTCACTCAGTCCACTCAGTTTCCTGTAAATGTCTTTTCCATCCATCCATCCACCCACCCATCCATCTATCTGTCCTCTTGACTCCAAGGCTGCTACCAGGGCCCCAGCCATCACAATCTCTCTCCCAGGTCCTTGCACCAGCCTCCTCACACCTCCCTGCTCCCAAGGCATCACCTTTAAGTCCAAAAAATAAAACTACATCAATATCCTGTTTCAAACCCCCAACCACTCCTCAGTGTAGACCAGCAGCTCCCGTCTGTACCCTGTTCACCACCACACCCACACTACAATGACCAGAGGACCGTGGAGCAATAATCGCCCTCAAACGCCGGTCACAGGAGGTGGAGACCTGTGATTTATTCGCCCAGAGCACTGTCCAGCAAGCAGACTGGACGGTGACTCCTGCAATCACGACTCCACGACTCTCACCACGTAATGTTGCCCGAAAGAAGCAAGATCCGAAGGAACGATGATCCCATTAACATGAGGTAAGAAATCGGGCAAAACTACCCTATGATGGTAGATGTCAGGACTGTGGTTACCCCTGGGGGGCAGCGGACTGGGGAGGGGCTGGAGATGTTTTGTTTCTCCACCTGGGTGCTGGCTGCAGCGTGTGGGAACTCACTGTGCATATCCCCCGGGCACGTTTCAAAAGCAGTTGTCGGGCTTCCCTGGTGGCGCAGTGGTTGAGAGCCCGCCTGCCGATGCAGGGGACACGGGTTCGTGCCCTGGTCCGGGAAGATCCCACATGCCGTGGAGTGGCTGGGCCCGTGAGCCATGGCCGCTGAGCCTGCGCGTCCGGAGCCTGTGCTCCGCAACGGGAGAGGTCACAACAGTGATAGGCCCGCGTACCGCCAAAAAAAAAAAAAAAAGCAGTCGTTTTTGTGCACACCGACAAAACCCGTTTATTAGTTGAGATGATAAAAAAGAACGCCCCGTTTACGACAGCCAAAAATGGGAATTCCCCAGGCAAAAATGGAACAAACCTCTGTGGCTCCCCCTCCTCAGAGGCCAACATGCAGATTCTCAGAGCAGCACACCTCCTTCAGGAAGCCCTCCTGAGGCCGCCTCTGCAGGGCGGTGCCTCCTCTGAGCTCCACGGCTGCATGCGCACAAGCCCGTGTCACCGTGTTGTCACTGTCCTGTCACAGAGCCCCTCTGCCAGCCAGAACCTTAGCGTCCTGACCCCCAGCACTGCCCGGTCACCCAGACACATTCAACAAGTGTGACTGGAACGGCCCTTCTCCCCTCACAGGGGCTCTGCAGGCTTCCCGGCTTTTCGCATGTGACCTGAGTGTTTCTTTATTCCAGAACTTTCGAAAACCCTGAGGCACTTGCTGGGGGAGTTTATTTTTTTGTTTTTCTTTTTTAATTTATTTATTTATCTTTGGCTGCGTTGGGTCTTTGCTGCTGTGCGCGGGCTTCCTCTAGTTGCAGCGAGCAGGGGCTATTCCTCGTTGCAGTGCACGGGCTTCTCTCATTGCGGTGGCTTCTCTTTGTTGCGGAGCACGGGCTCTAGGTGAGGGGGCTTCAGTAGTTGTGGCACATGGGATCAGTAGTTGTGGCTCGCAGGCTCTAGAGCGCAGGTTCAGTAGTTGTGGCTCACATACTTAGTGGCTCTGCAGCATGTGGGATCTTCCCGGACCAGGGCTGGAACCCGTGTCCCCTGCATTGGCAGGCGGATTCTTAACCACTGCGCCACCAGGGAAGTCCCTTGCTGGGGGAGTTTAAACTGGTACAATCTGTGCAGGGTGACTTGGCAACAGTTAGCCAAATGAGTAAGGCCCACTCCTGCCCCCCAGCCGTCCAATCCTCAAATTTACCCCGCAAAGATCAGGCTTGGCCATATGAACCTGCTGTTTCTGTAGATCAGAAAAGGTTGCCTCGACAATTTCACCTGATTCGAGCCCACAGAACCAAGCACCTATGCTGAGTGGTACAACAGCAAGGACTTTCACTGCAGCCCTGTTTGTTATAGCAAAGGAAGCGGGAGTGCCTACGTCATAAATATTCATCAATAGGGGTGGCCGGGGAACATTATACTGCTGTAAAAAAAAAGAAAGAAAGAAAGAAAAAGGAGTGGGGAAATCTTCAAGGTACAAATACAGAAAGATGTCCCCAAGTCCACAACTAAGAGAATGAAAGCAAACTGCAGTTTGTACAGTATCCTTCCTTTTGTATTAAAGTAGGAAAGTATAAGTATAAATATAAGCATATAAAATATAGGCATGTGTGTATTTGCATATATACATATGCATATACGCAAATGTGTGTCTGTACATGTACTCATACATACACGTTTGCTCTTTCCTACACAAAAGCAGTCCGGAAGGATACACAGGAAACTGGTACTAAGTAGTTGCTTCTAGGAAGGAGAATGGGTGGTGGGTGTCTTTTTACCTACACGCTTTTGTGCCAACACATCACCCAGCCAAACACGAAGAAATTCAAACAAAGGAAAGAGAGGACGCCAGCCCTCCCAGGGACCCGCAGAGACACTCACCAGGGCGCGTAGGAGGCCGCGATGAAGAAGTAGATGACCATGCGGTCGGACATGTGCAGACAATGCTCCACCGTCCTGTGGCAGAGAAGGCGGGTTACGGGCCCTGCCCTGGACCAACGGGCTTTGGGGGAGCCTGGGCTCGGGGCTGACGCACCTCCGTCCACCATGACCCCTCGGGCCTCGGTGTCCCCATCTGTGAGTGACCAGAGCAGTGGTTTTCCAACCAGGCTCCCTGTCACCCTAGGAGTTGAATGGAGACACCTCGGGGGTACCACCGAGGACCCTCCTCCCCCTGACAGCCTCCTCCCATATTTTAATCAGAGAAAGTCTGCATTCTGTTTTATATACTGGGCTTTTTGAAAGATTTCAAATGATAAAGAATTCAGCAGCTTAAAAAAAAAAGTGTGAGACACAGACTCACAGATACAGAGGACAAACTAGTGGTTACCAGTGTGGAGAGGGAAAGGGGGAGGGGCAACACGGGGGAGGGGATGAAGAGGCACAAACCATTACATATAAAATAGGCTACAAGGGGGATTCCCTGGCGGTCCAGTGGTTAGGACTCAGCACTTTCATTGTGGTGGCCTGGGTTCGATCCCTGGTGGGGGAACTAAGATTCCACAAGCCGTGAAGCATGGCCAAAACACTAAATGAATAAATAATAAAATAAAATAAGCTACAAGGATGTATCGTACAATCCAGGGAATATAGCCAGTATTTTGTAGTAACTATAAATGGAATATAACCCTTAAAAAAATTGTGAATCACCACGTTGTATACCTGTAACATATAATACTGTACATCAACTATACTTCAATTAAACAATGAAAGAAATTCAAGGACCTACTGTATAGCACAGGGAACTATACTCAATACTTTGTAATAACCTATATTGGAAAAGAATCTGAAAAAGAATATATATATACAAACACATATACATATATATGTATGTATAACTGAATCACTTTGCTGTATACCTGTTAACTAACACAACATTGTAAATTAACTATACTTCGATTAAAAAATAAAATAAAAATAAAAATGAACTTAAAAATGCATACTCAGGGCTTCCCTGGTGGCGCAGTGGTTGAGAGTCCGCCTGCTGATGCAGGGGACACGGGTTCGTGCCCCGGTCCGGGAAGATCCCACATGCCGCGGAGCGGCTGGGCCCGTGAGCCGTGGCCGCTGAGCCTGCGCTTCCGGAGCCTGTGCTCCGCAACGGGAGAGGCTACAACAGTGAGAGGCCCGCGTACCGCAAAAAACAAAACATACTCAACAGAAGTCTAGCAAGCAGAAGAAAATATGGAAAATTAAATGTTTATTAATTCTATTCTATTCTCCTTTCATTAAAGAAAAATAAGTGCAAAACCAACAAACCTAGGTGCCCCCTGAAGACCCTCTGGGTTCTGGCATTCTGGTTCAGGTCCAGGCTCTGAAGCCATAAGACCTGGGTTCGAATCCCAACCCTACCCCAGAGGGACTAGGGCCTTGAGCAAGTTACTTACCCTCCCTGGTCTCAGCTCCCTCAGCTGTAAAACAGGGAGGACACTGGCCACCTATCGGGGTCGCTGTGAGGACGAAGAGGGTCAGGACTCAGCACAGCGCATAACAGGAAGTGCTCATAAACGTTCCTGTTTCCCTTATGACCTCCCCTTGAAGAGCAAATTACAGTCATCAATCCCTCTGACCAGCGTGGTAGCCAGCCTCCAAAATGGTACCTGAGGAGCCCCACTTTCTGGTCCTCACACCTGTGTGCGGCCCCTCCCACAACAAATATGGCAAACATATGGAACCAACGGGAGGTTGCAGAAATGATGCTGTGTGGTTTCTAAGGCTAGATCATAAAAGATATCACAGCCTCTGCCTTGTTCTCTTGAATCACTAACTTTGGGAGGGGACGAGCCATGTGGCCGAGGGGAGGTCCACGTGGGAAGGACTGAGCACCCCCAAGCATCCAGCACCGACACGTCAGGCCTGGGAGGGAGACACCTTGGAAGTGACTTCTCCAGCCCAGGTCCAGCCTTCAGGTGACGGCAGCCCCGGGCAGCATCACGACTACATCAGCAACCTTGAACCAGAAACACACATCTAAGCTCCCAAATTCCTGCCTCTCTGAAGCTTTGAGAAAGAATCAGGGTTTACTGTTATTTGAAGCCTCCACTATGATTCGGGGTAATTTGTTACACAGCAGCGGATAACTAGTACAAACTGTGATTCTATCTAGTGACTGCAGCCTTCATTAAATTTGGCCGTGTTTCTACCTGATGCTGGGCTAACTGCAAGTCTTCCTAGAAATAAAAAGAATAACAGCAGCTGATACATACAGAGCACATTCTATAATCAGAGCACCGTTCCAAGCTCTTTACGAGCATTAACTCTTTAATCCCACCTAGGAGGTAGGGACCATACTTTTCATCCACCACGTCACAGATGAGGACACTAAAGGGCAGCACCGTCACACCACTGGTAAGTGGGCCCCAAACCCAATGACCGCTGTCTTTAGAAGAAAAAGGAGAGGGAGAGTTGGACACAGAGGCACACGGGGAGGAAGGCCTGTGAAGACAGAGGCAGAGATTGGAGTGATGCTGCCACAAGCCAAGGAACCATGGGAACCACCAGAAGCTGGAAGAGGCAGGGAAGGGTCCTCTCGTAGAGACATGGCCCTCCTGATACACTGATCTCGGGTTTCTGGCCTCCTAACTATGAGAGGCTAAGTTCCTGTTGTTTCAAGCCCCCCAGTGTGTTGTAATTCATTACAGCAACCAGGAGCCACAGAGAGGAAAGAATGGGGACAGGAGGGGCTGGGATACAGCAGAGTCACAGGGCTTCTGGGGGCAAGAGGGGGCATTGGACATGGGGACCAGTGGTCACTGCAGCTGCTACAATGGACCAGAGCGTCCCCTCACTTTATGGGGGCCCTGGAAACCCAGAATCAACACTGGCTTGGACACAACTATGTGACCTTGCGCAAGTCACGTCCCAGATTCAGTGTCATCATCCGCAAGACAGGGATTCTACAAGCTGCAACGTGGATGAGCCCCAGGACATCACGGTCAGTGAAAGAAGCCAGTCACAAAAGGCAGAAGCGTCTCAAGGGTCCATCAACAGATGAAGCGATAAACAATGTGTGGTGCATCCATACAGTGGAATATGAGTCAGCCTTGAAAAGGAAGGTGATTCTGACACCTGCTACAACACGGATGAACCCTGAGGACACTGGGCTCACGAAAGGATAAATGTTATACGATTCCACTTACATGGGGTACACAGAGCAGTCAAATTCATAGAGGCAGAAAGTAGAAGGGTGGGTGCCAGGGGCGGGGGAAGGCGGAATGGGGAGTTAGCGTTTAGTGGGGACGGAGCTTCAATTTTCGAAGATGGAAAAGTTCTGGAGACGATGCTGGTGATGGCTGCACAGCAATGTGGGTCCAGTTAACACCACTGAACTGTACACTTAAAATGCTTAGGATGGGCTTCCCTGGTGGCGCAGTGGTTGGGAGTCCGCCTGCCGACGCAGGGGACACGGGTTCGTGCCCCGGTCCGGGAAGATCCCGCATGCCGCGGAGCGGCTGGGCCCGTGAGCCATGGCCGCTGAGCCTGCGCGTCCGGAGCCTGTGCTCCGCAACGGGAGAGGCCACAACAGTGAGAGGCCCGCGTAACGCATAAAAAAAAAAAAAAAAAAAAAAAAAAATGGTTAGGATGGTAAATTTTATGTCCTGCGTATTTATCACAATTTTTAAAAGATTAAAAACAAATCAAAATTAAAATCCAGGATTCTAATGCCTACATCGCAGAATTATTGGAAAGATGCAGAGGGACATCTGCAGAATGCCTGGAACCTAGGGGACGCCCAGAAGGGGGCAATTATCATGACGATTATGAGGGTCCCTCACAATGACCCTGGGAGCGAGGGGCTTGTTCTTCCGGACTCACAGAAGTGAGCAAACGAGGCAAATGAGGGTGAGGTGGTCCGCCCACGTGGGAGTCAACCCCACCGGCCCGAGGCAAAGACGGCACAAGGCCTCCCATCCAGGGCCCCTCCTGGCTCAGCCAAGCGTGGCCCGAGGCATCCTGCCTCACCCCTCAGCCCACCGTGGGTCCCAGCCCTGGTCACCCCTCCAGGAACTCGCCCCCTCCCATGGGCTAGGCGGCAGGCACCTGAGGTGGCTCTTCTTCCAGGAGATCGTGTGGAACACGGTGGACACCACGAAGAGCCCACAGAGGCCGAGGCCGTAGATCCAGGCAGAGATGGTCTCCCAGTCATCGTCCGACAGGAAGTAGAGGTTGGAGCTGCCGAGGATGCTGGGAATGATCCAGAGCTGGAAGCAGGATGGAGAGAGGTGCTGCAGGGCCAGCCTTTGGAGTGGGGTCCAGGCAAATCCAGAGCCCCTGAGCAATCCGAGCCTTTTCTCCAGACCTGCACTCTGTCCAACGGGACTTCCCATGATGGTGGGAAGGTTCCAGACCTTCACTGTCCAACAGAAATTCTATGATGGAGGGAAGCCTCCATCATAGACTCTGGACTGCCCAACAGAACTTCCTACAATGGTGGAAACATTCTAGATTTGCACTGTCCAGTATGGGAGCCACTAGGCACACGCAGCTACTGAGCACTTGAAATGTGACTTGTACCACTGAGGACTTGAAGTTTTCATTTTAATGGGTTTCAATTTCAATTCCAACAGCTACACGAGACCAGAGGCTACCATACTGGACAGCATAACTCTACAGAATATCGTGGCAAAACAGGAAGCCAAGATCTCCTCTCTTCAAGAAGCATCTCTGGCCACTGCCCCCCACCCCCTGGGTCCACGGATACCCCAGCCTCCCGGTCAGGGCACACCGCTTCATGCACCTGTGGTTCTCTGTGAAGAAGGCATCCCTCCCTATCACGTCTACTCTTCGAATCCTGGTTTACCCATCGTTCCCTCTGAGAAGTCTCAGAACTCGCCGAAGCACTGGGGGTACAGGGTCCCTGCAAGGGTTTGCCCAATTTCGTGTGTTAGGAGCACTTTTTCTGGAGAGAGATTCTACAGCAGCCCCAGCCAACAGAACTATAACGTGGGTGGCGCAGGTAATTTTAGATTTTGTAGTCACCACATTTTGAAAAGGAAATTATTTATAGGTGAAATTAATTTTAATATTTTGCTTGGTCCAATACATCCAAAATTTCATTTCAATATGTAATTAATATGAAAAGTATTAAGAAGATACCTTACATTCTTTTCTTGCCAGGCTAAGTCTTTAAAAGCTGGTGTGTATTTTATACTCACAGCACATGTCAATTCAGACAAGCTGCATTTCAGTTGTATGAGGCCAGTGGCTACCAAGCTGGACAGAGTAGGTCTAGAGCTTCATTAAATCCTCAAAGGGGCCCATGCACCAAAGGGTTAAGGACCACTGCCCGGAGAAGGATTTCTTACACAAGGCTGGGGTGGGGGGAGACGGCAAGTATTCCAGTCAGAGGGAAGAGCGTGTGCAAAGGCACGGGGTCATGCCTTCTATTTCGGAAACAGCAGGGCGCTGGAGCCTGGGGACAAGATCGTGGCAGTGGAAGGTGGGCCAACATAACACAAAGGCTAAGACCTATCTGGGAGCTTGCTACCGAGCCTGGATGCTGTACAAGGTACTAGGGAGCCACTGAAGGTTCTTAAAGTAAAAGAGAGGCACGCTCAGCGCCTCCAATTTCCCCAAATGACCTTCCCTGGAGATCCCACACGCTCTTCCAAGGGCCACGGAAGACTTGAGAACAGGGACATTGCCATGGAACGGAAACACAATCTCTCCAAGGGCAAAGAGGCTGCGTCCCCAGCCCCCCTCTTCGGCTCTCAGCCCCCCAAGACTCACAGCATGGGTGGCGCAGTTGGCGGCATGTTCACACTCCGTGGGCTGGTACCTCCTGTGGGCAGGGACTCGGTGGTTCATGAACCTGGAGAGAGACACACAATTCCTGGAAGCTTGTTTGGGAAGCCGGGAGCGGCCCGGGTCACAGAATTCCCAGGAGGCCTTAGGACCTCGGCCCCTGCTGGTGGGAAGAGGGTCCCCCTCCCCTCCCGTCCCATCCCCTTTCCCTCCTCCTCTCCCCTCCCCCTCACGCTCCCCTCCCTCCCTCCCTCTCTCTTTCCATTACACTTTTTTTGCACTGCCAACATTTTGTGCTTAATCCCCAAAGTGGTGTTTGCTGAATATCGGGTTGCAGGGAATTCCCTGGCGGCCCAGCGGTTAAGACTCGGTGCTTTCACTGCTGTGGTCTGGGTTCGATCCCTGGTCGGGGAACTAAGATCCCGCAAGCTGCGCGCCGCCACAGCCAAAATAAATAAATACATATTGGGTTGCAGCATCCTCTTTTTCTTACTTGTAATTTTCTTTAAGTATAACAGACACACAATAGAGCTCCCCAAGGTACGGCTGGATGGACTTCGACATACACACATGCCCGCGTGACCACCAGAGCCTCTTTTGCACACCCTAGAAAGCGCCTTTGTTACTGAACCCAGGTCCGACCGCTCGCCGCTCGAAAGTCAGTTCTCGAGAGAAAAGCATTGGTAGGAAAGGAAAGCTTGCTTTATTATGGAGGCCGGCAATCGGCGGGGAGGGTGGACGCCTGTCCAAAGGCCGACTCCACCCCCCGCCGACAATCAGGGGGCAAGAGCTTTTACAGACAGAGGGAGGGGGCTGCATGCAGGAACAGTGCAGTCAGCTCTGACAGTCGTCTTGAAACTGGTCCTCAGTGGTCTGACCAGCGTCATCTCGATTGTACTAGGTACAGTTAATCTTCGGTTCCAGGGTCGGTTTGTTTCCATTCCTTTGGGCCAATTCTTGGAATTGCGGGAGCTTATGTCATGGCTACAGCCTGGTCATCACGTAGTTAACGTCTTCCACCTGGTGGGGTTTCAGTACCTATAAGACAGCTCACAGGATATGGCTCAGAATATTATCTCTAGCCCTTGAGGAGGAACTAAAGGTCCTTGACTTTGCTTAATGACTGAACTATTATTATTTGGTCTCCTTTGACTGTCTTCCTCTGTTACTGCATTTTCTCACTTCTCTGATTAAACTTATTCTTTGGCCAAATTTTTTCCACAGACAAAAGGCAGGCGGAGGACATGGGGCGGGGGGGCGGCAAGGACCATAGCGTCCTGCTCCATTTCACCTTTATACCCCTTCCCAGGGGTACTGCCCCCCAAGGACACCCCCCTCTGACACTGCCACCATAGACTAGTTTTGCCTATTCTTGAACTTCCCATCAGTGGGATCACACAGCCCACACCCTCTGGGTCCAGTTCCTTGGGCTCAGCGTGGCTTTCGCCAGCCTCAGTAATTGGCTGTTTTCGTTGCAGTAGAGTATGCCACCCGGTGAGCGAACCACAAGTTATTTATCCCATCTACTGGAGGCAGACGTTCCAGCTTGGAGATGTTATGGTAACTCTGCTACGAGCGTTCACTGTAGTGAACATATGCATTCATTCCCGCTGGGCGTAGATCCACACGTGGAATGGACAGGTGACTCTATCTTGACAATGAACGTTCCTTTTTTTCTTAACTTTTTTTTTTCTTTTTTGGTTGCACCATGCAGCCTGAGGGATCTTTGTTCCCGGACCAGGGATCGAACCCATGCCCCTTGCAGTGGAAGCATGGAGTCCTAACCACTGGACCACCAGGGAAGTCCCAACAATAAGCATTCCTGATGCTCTGGTGTCTTGGAATCTTCCAAGCCCCCTCCACTGCCTCCGCCCCATTCTCTCACCTGATCCTCACGGGAGCTCCTGGTACCCGCAGGCTACCATGGAGCCACAGAGCCACCACCATGCCGGGTTTACGGAGGGGAAGCTCCAGGGCAGAGTTAGGAAGTGACATCACCCAGGTGGGATGGCACATGGCCACACCTGGCTGACCAAACTCTCTGCAGGGGTCTTCAGGTCAGGCTGGTGGTGGGGGAGATGAGATCTGCAAACACCTGGCTCTCGGGCGGCAGGCAGGACCACGCTGGCTCAGAGTCAGGTAAGTGGACGGTTCACCTTGGACTTTGCCAAGAATCGTCCACCAGGTGGGGTTAAACTCCACTGAAACACAAAAAAACTTCCCCCACACCCCAGGAACCCGATTATTACTATAAAGACCCACACAAATGAGAAATGGGTGTATGGTTCAGAACAAAGGGCACAATGCAGCACAGTGCACAGAGCATTTATTAAGTGCCCACTGTATGCTGTGTCCGTGCTAGGGGCCGTCCACGTAGCATTTCTTGAGTACCTTCTGTTGCTGGATCTATGCCAATAAAGCAAATACAGTAACAACAAACATAGGGTTATGGGTTGAATTGTGTCCTCCCAAAATTCCTATGCTGAAGTCCTAACCCCGAGGACCTGAGAACGTGGGACTTATTTGAAAAGAGTCGTTGCAGATGTAATTAGTTAAGATGAGGTCATACTGGAGGCGGGGGGGTGAGCCCCTAATCCAATATGACAGGTGTCCTTATAAGAAGAGGAGAGACACAGAATGAAAACAAAAGGCAGAGACTGGAGTGATGCAGCTTCACGCCACGGATGCTGGCAGCCACCAGGAGCTGGGAGGGAGGCCTGGAGCAGACTCTCCCTCAAGTCTCCAGAAGGAACCAACCCCGCAGACATCTTGACTTCGGACTTCCGGCCTCCAGAATGGAGAGAGACCAGATTTCCGTTATTTTAAGCCGCTAAGTGTGTGTTCGTTTGTTACCACAACCCCGGAGACACTGACACAGGTACACACAGTGTTAGCTTTGATAGATTCTGCCCAAAAGCCCCCCAAAGAGGCGGTGCTAATTTACGCTCCCTCCACTAGGGCTGGGGGGGTGGGGGTCTGAGGCCAACCGTGAAGGGGGTGCAATGGACGCCTTTCTTCCCAGCGGGAAACCAAGTCTCCTCCACCTGTTACTGGGCTGCCCTCTCCCCTGCTCCTTTAACAAACAGCAACAAGCCACCCGTGGTGCCAGCCCCTCGGATCTGAGGGTGATGTCATGGTTGCCGTGGCGACCTGGATGGGCAGTTATTTATTTATTTCTGGGTTCCACAAAACTTTCCTTGTCTCTCACCCAGCACTGCAGCTATTGAATGAGAGAGAGAGAGAGAGAGAGAGAGAGAGAGGCAGGGGTCGGGGGCCAGGGCCCCAGGGCCAGGGGCAAACGCCCAAGAAACAGAGTTCCCACAGCCCTCAAGAAAGGAGAACTTTTTCTTTCACTCCTTGCAGCCTAATTTCTTTCTTCCTAAACCTCTAGGCAGGCGTTTGAAGAGGACAATTAATTCACTGTTCATGTTTTAAATTTTCCTTTTAATTTATATTCAGTAAAATTTCCCCTTTTGCTACACATTTTTATGAGTTTTGACAAATGGAGAGAGTTGTATAATTGCCACCACAATCAAGATAAATAAAAGGTTCATCACCGCCCCCCCCATTTGCCCTCCTGCCCCCTGGTACCCTAACCCTCCCCGCAGCCCAGTAACCACTGCTCTGTTCTCTGTCCCCATAGCTTTGCCCTTTTCCAGAACATCATATAAACGGGATCACATAGAAGCTCTACAGACCTTTTTTTTGATGTCTAAAGAGAACGGATTGCATAAAATCAAGTGTATTCTTAGGTGAAAAGAAACTGTGCTTTGAATGCCGAACAGGGACTTAGTTATTAGCTCTTGTTTTCTGTGAGAAGAAAATGATAATGAACCCGCCTAACATTACTATTCTTGGCTGTCATCTCAACCCTTCCAGGCTTCCCCCCCCCCCCCGCCCCCAGCACAGCCTTTTGAGTTTGGCTTTTCTCGCTCAGCTTAAGGCAGGTGAGATTCATCCATGCTGTTGCCTGGGTCAATGGTTCCTTCCTTTTTATCGTTGAGAACTATTCCATCGTAAGAATGTGTAACGACTTGTTTATCCATTGCCCAGCAGAGGGACAAGGGAGTCATTTTGAACAGCTGAAATTCAGAGATAACGTTTAGACTGTCTGGAACAGCGCTGGCAGTCAGCTAGGCAGCCTTCAAGATTGTGGGAAATTTCAAAGAGTCGACATTTCTAGCAAGCTGCCGCTGGTTCAACGAAAAGAGGGAAGTGGGCCTTTGGCCTGCTTTCTGGAGAACAGAATCCCCATTCTGTGGCCAACCCTTGCCACTTAGATAACCACGTGGCCACTGCATTTGATGGGGGTGGGGAGGGCAACTCCACGTGGAGGGCTCCCAAACTGAGCTGGCAGGGAGACAAGGACAGGAGGTTGCCTTCCACCCTGAACTGGAGAGGGCAGGGCTTCGGAGCCAGGCACAGCTGGGTGGAAAGTCCCTGTATGATCACTTAGCTGCTGTGTGACATAGGGGAAATGTCTTAACGTCTCTGGGCTGCAATTTCCTTGTGTGTTAAAGGAGATAATAGTACCTAGCCTGCAGGTACCATGAAATGATGCGGTTCAAGAGCCCATACGGGGATGTCTGACATACAGCGGTGCTGGGAGAATAAATGTTCTTTCCCCCTCTCCCTGGGGAGCTCCCCTACGGAGCCCAGGCACCGTTTCCTTACTGGACCCATCCTGGTACTTCACAAAGAGCGCCCCATTAAAGCCCACAACATCCTCGCAAAGTAGTTACTATTATTCCAATCTGAAGAGAAGAGGTCAGACCAGCGTTTCTCAGTCTTGGCCACACATTAAGAATCATCCGGGAAATGGATGCGTGGATACACGAAACGCAGTCCAGCCACACAACAGAATACTATTCAGCCATCATACCTGCTACAATGAGGGTAAACCTCAAACACACGACGCTCAGTGGAAGAAGCCAGACACAGAAGGTTCCACATTGCGTGGCCCCATTTATATGAAATATCCAGCTAGGCAAATCCATAGAGACAGACGGCAGGTCAGTGGTTACCAAGGGCTGGGGGTAGGGGGAGAAACTGTTTAATGGGTACGGGGGTTCCTTTTGGGGTGATGGAGATGTTGGTTGTACAGCACTGTGAATGCACTGCATGCCACTGAATTGTCCACTTTTAAACGGTTCATTTTATGTCGTGTCAATTTTACCTCGATGTTTTTAAAAGCTAAGAAAACGAATCACCTGGGAAGCTTTTAAATATGCCAATGCCCAGGCTATACCCCAGACCAGAGAGGCTGCAATCTCTGGGGCTGGAACCCAGGCATGGATATTTCTAAAGCTTCCAGGGTGGGACTTCCCTGGTGGTCCAGTGGCTAAGGCTCCAAGCTCCCAATGCAGGGGGCCCAGGTTCCATCCCTGGTCAGGGAACTAGATCCCGCATGCGGCAGCTGAGAGTCTGCATGCCACAACAGAGATCCCGTGTGCCGAAACTAAGACCCGGAGCGGCCAAATAAATAAATAAATATTTAAAAATAAATAAAATTCCCAGGCTGAGAAGCGCTGAGGTAGGTTCATTAAAAACCCAAGATGCTAAACTGGCCTGTGACTAAAAGTTACACAGACCTGGACAGAAACTAGTGACAGGAATTAACCTGAATGTTTAACAGGTGAGAGGTAAATGCAGAAAAAGAGGCCTGAGAGATAAAGGAGAGATGGGTGGATTTGGGGGTGCTGGTCACAGAGGACTTCCCTCATATTTTAATTTCCAGGATGAGGTAGAAGATAATTTGACCTGTATTGCTTCACTTTTTATGAGATTATATTCAAATTTCCCTTGCATAACTGAAAATAAGTCTTTAAAACTGTATCATGAAGAAAAATGGGAAAAAAAGAAAACTGAAAGAAAAAAGAAGAAAAACTGTATAATGACATGGGAAATGTTTGCCGTATAATACGAAGTGAGAAAGAGAGAATCTGTAATTCGTTATGATTATAATAAGGTCAAACCATGTTGTGGGTGGAAGAAAACACACAGAAATGAAATACAGATTTGTGGTGAGGCAGTAGGATTTTTTTTTTTTTTTAGTAGAATTCATTTTTGATGACATTCTTCTTAAAAATTCTTTTAAGGGAGTTGACGGGAGATAAAGGTGGACTGCCTATCAGATCACAGTACCGTATCAAGGGCTGAATTTCTGGGAGAAGTAAGCATACTGCGGTTACACGGGAGAGCGTCTTTGCTTTAGGAAATACCCACTGCCGTGTTTAAGGATGAAGTGTCCAGATGTCCGCAACTTATCCTCAAAAGGTTCAAAAAGAAGAGAAAGCAGCAAAGCCAACACTGCAAAATGTTAACATCTGGTGACTCAGTGAATGACTGGCACCTAGATGTTCACTGAACTTTTCTCGCAACCTTTCTATGCTAGTTTGAAATTTTTCAAAATAAAATGTTGGGGGTGGAATTCTTTTCCCGTCATTATGCTAATGCTTTTACAATATAAAGGTTTAATCGCACATGACTGTCGCCAGAAAAGGCAAGAAGGAAGGGGTGCGGGGCGTCCCAGAGACGTGATGGTCAGAGGCACTGAAGACCGCAGAGGAAACTTCTGGAAGCCGGAAGGGCATCAGGAAAAGCTTGGTGGCTGGAAGGAGGAGGCGTGTTTCGAGCCTGGGAGGGAACCCACGAGGCTGGAGTGTGAGCTGCGGAAGGGGCAGGGGGTCACAAAGCAACACCAGTTCCTATATCCCAAGGTTCCAGCTTTCCAGAAGGGGCAGGAGGACAGTCATCTCCCAGCACCCATTCTCCCCTCCTTCCCTGGGAACGCTGACCTTTAACTTGGCACACGGATGCCCAGAATAAAGGAAGTCGCCGGAGGAAAACACCTGGAGGTAGGCTGTCTTCCTACCATCACCCAAGTACAGTAGGACTGTCGAGCTTTCTGGCAGCAGGGGAACTTCAAACTTATGCCCATAACTCCCTGAAGACATCATTGATGTACCTCGGTTTTACAGATCCCACAATTTGAACTTTCTTAACGGATCATGAAAAGCAGAAAATAATATGACTTTATTTTCTACTTTTCATGATAAATTAAGCTTTTTCATCGGCTCTCCCATTGGCCACAGGACAACAGCCATACTTTCCAATATGCTTCCAATTTATTGATGACGCCACTAGATGGATGGGTAGGTGGGGTAGGTAAGAAGAGAGAAGGCAGGCAAATAGCTTTCTAGACAAATAAGTGGATAGTTGGATAGATGTCTGGATGTCTGGATGGATGGATAGAAGGAAGCAAGGAAGGATGAATGGATGGATGGATCGGGGTGGGGGATGTTGGGGTGGATGGAAGGATGGGTGGAGGATGGAAGATTGGTGAGATGAGTGGAGGTGTCAGTCATTTAGGGTGCTATAACAAAATACCATAGATTGGGTGGCTTAAATAAGATACATTTATTTCTAAGAGTTCTGGAGGCTCAGAAGTCCAAGATCAAGGTACCAGCAGATTCAGTGTCTGGTGCAGACGGCAGCCTTGTTGCTGTGTCCTCACAAAGTGGAAAGATAGCTCTGATGTCTATTCCTCTTCCTGTAAGGGCACTAATCCCATCATGAGGGTCCCACCCTCATGACCTGATCTAACCCTAATTACTTCCCAAAGGCCCCACTTCCAAATACCACCACATTGGGGGTTGGGACTTCAACATACGGATTTTAGGGAAACACAAACATTCTGTCCATAGCATGCCACCACTGGTCCCTCAAACTTATGTACTTCTTGAATGTAAAATGCATTCATTCCATCCCAACAAGCCCCAAAGTCTCAGCTCAACCCAGTATTACCTCTGAAGTCCAAAATTCAAAGTCCCATCTAAACATCATCTAAATCAGACATGCGTGAGACTCAAGGTACAATTTATTCTGAGGCAAAATTCCTCTCCAGCTGTGAGCCTGGGAAACCAAATAAATTATGTGCTTCCAAAATACAATGGTGGGACAGGCACAGGACAGACATACAGACATTCCCATTCCAAAAAAAAAAAAAAGAAAATATACCAAAAAGACGGAAGGGGTGATGGGTCCCAATGAAGTCCAAAACGTAGCAAGGCAAGTTCCTTGAGATCTTAAGGCTCAAGAATAGTCCTCTTTGATTCGATGCCCTGCCCTCCAGGCCCCCCTGGGGTGACAGCATAACCTCCACAGCTCGGCAGGTCACCCCACCTCTGAGACACTGGGCAGGGCCCCACCCTTTGAACCAGGAGCAGCCAGCCCCGCCCTGAGATCTAGAAACTGCGTTCATCATCATCCTTCCCTTTTCCAGGGAAACAGCACATGTGTGCAGCCCTCCTCCATCCCTTTGGTCCCGGCTTCAGAGGGAGGCTGACTCGGCCCATGGTCCGCATCAGCGCTAATCTCCTTATGAATGGTCTGTGGGCCACACCCGTGATGTTCCCTTCTGAACACGTGCTCGTTTTTACACTATAGATAGGCTGAGAATTCTCCAAATTTTTACATTCCAGTTCCTTTTTGCTTAATAATTCCTTCTTCAATTCATTTCTCTCCTCCCGCATCTCACTATAAGCAGCTGGGAGGACCAAGCCGCTGCATCAACACCGGGCTTAGGCAACCTTCTCAGCACATCATCCAATCCCACCACGTGCAAGTCTTACCTTCCCCGGAACACGAACACAACTCGGGCAAGTTCTCGGCTGCTCTATACCAGGGATATTCTCTCCATTGTCCAGTAACATGCTCCTCACTTCCACGTGAGATCACACCACACTGGCCTTTACGGTCCATATTTCTGCTAACATTCTGTTACCGATTGTTACGAATTCTCCAAGAAGATGAAAGCTTTCTCTACCACTCTCCTCTTTTGCCGAGTCCACACCAGAATCACCTTTAAAAGTCCCTTCTTGGCTTTTTCTGGCACGAACTTCAAGACCCTCCCAGTCTACACTCCTTCAATCCCAGCTCCACTCCTTACCAGCCTCGTGTCCAGGGACAAGTTACTCAAGCTTTTCGGGCCTCAGTTTTCTTATCTGAGCAATGGGGATGTTATCAGCCTCCACCCAGGGGGATTCTAAAAGGATGGAATGGGTTAATCTGTGCACAGCGCTCAGCACATGTTGATACGTGACCGAAATTGATGATTCTGTTACTATAAATCCTCCATCTTCTTATTGAACCCATTTGACAGCTGAAAAAACTGAGGCCCTGCCTAACACATGACAGCTAGGAAAGGATGGAGCCAGGATTTCAGCCCGGGATTGTCCAAGCTTGAGACCTGGGCTCCAGGGAGGTAATAACACCTGCCTCGCAGAGGAGAAGACGTGACGTGCCAAGTGCCCCACGCACAGTAGGCACTTGTACATGTTGATCATTCTCTGCCTCCTCCATCACCGCTGGAAAAGATGCTATGACGTGTCTAAGTAAGGAAAGAAGAAGCTTTGCTTTAAAAATCAGGCCTCATCACTTCACACCCATTAGGGTGGCTATTATTTAAAAAGAAACAAACAGGGTTTCCCTGGTGGCGCAGTGATTGAGAGTCCACCTGCCGATGCAGGGGACGCGGGTTCGTGCCCCGGTCCGGGAAGATCCCACATGCCGCGGAGTGGCTGGGCCCGTGAGCCGTGGCCGCTGAGCCTGCGCATCCGGAGCCTGTGCTCCGCAGCGGGAGAGGCCACAGCGGTGAGAGGCCCGCGTCCTGCAAAAAAAAGAACTGAGAGCAGAGGTTTGAAGAGATACTTGCACACCCATTTTCAGAGCAGCAGCCAAAAGGTGGAAGTCACCCAAGTGTCCGTTGACAGCTGAGCAGATAAGCACAATGTGGTGCGTCCACACAATGGAATATGACTCAGCCTTAAAAAGAGATGCAGTTCTGACACATACTGTGACATGGATGAACCCTGAGGACATGATACTGAGTGAAATAAGCCAGCCACAGAAAGACGAACACTGTAGGATTCCACTTGTACGAGGTCCTTGGAGGAGTCAGATTCATAGAGACAGGAAGTAGCAGGGCAGCTGCCAGGGGCTGGGGGAGGGGGAGGGCGTGTTAGTGTTTGATGGGGAAAAAGAAAAAGTTCCGGAGATGATAGTGGTGATGGTCACAGAACAACGTGAATGTGCTTGATCCCACTGATTTGTACACTTCAAAACGGCTCAAAGAGTAAGCTTTATGTTATGTAGAGTTTACAAAAAAAAAAGAAAAGAAAAATTCAGGCCACAGGCAAAGCTATGTGCATACGAAGACCCTCTGTTAACATGTCAGCAAAAAGTGACACGAGCTGAGTCTCAGGTTGTGCCGTCGTTACGCCCGCCCCAGAATCCTGCACTGCCCAGGACAACGGCGACATCAGCACCTAGCAGGGTGGAGAAAGGGGCCAGAGCAAACGTTACTGCACATAATCACCGGGGACGGACTTCCCTGGTGGCGCGGTGGTTAACAAGCCGCCTGCCAATGCGGGGGACACGGGTTCGAGCCCTGGTTGGGGAAGATCTCACATGCCGCGGAGAAACTAAGCCCGTGCGCCACAGCTATGGAGCCTGAGCTCTAGAGCCCACGAGCCACAACTACTGAAGCCAGTGCACCTAGAGCCCGTGCTCCACGACAAGAGGAGCCACCGCGATGAGAAGCCCGTGCACTGCAACGAAGAGTAGCCCCCACGCACTGCAACTAGAGAAAACCCGCATGCAGCAGCGAAGACCCAACGCAGCCAAAAATGAATAAATAAAGAAATTTATAAAATTAAAAAAAAAAAAGAATCACCGGGGAGATCTGAAAAATCCCAATGCCCAGGCCACATCCCTGACAATTAAAACAGAATCACGGTGTGGGGAGTGGTGTCCAGGAATTGGTATTTTTTTAAATTTCCCACGCGATTCCAGCGAACAGGCAAGCCTGAGGGGGAAGAGCCCAGCAGGGAGGGGATGATGGGCCCCCCCAGATGGTGCCAGGTGCTACACAACGGGAACGTTCCTGGACCCCAGGACCGCAAAATGAACACCGGGCTCAGCAAGGGCAGCAAATGGGCTTCAACTCACATGGGAATTCTGGTCCACTGATAAGAGGCTGCCTGGAGTGCTGTGCTAAAAGGATTCTGCGAACGAATCTAGATGATGAATTAGCAATGTCTGCCACGGGTACCAGGCAGGCGAGAGGCAGCCACCCCTGGTGTAAGAGTTACCCAGGTGCTTTCACTCCCTCCTCCTCTCGGAGCCTCACAAGGACGCTGGAAACTGAGCAGAGCCGAGATGATGCTTGTCGTTTTTTACAGGGATTCAGAGAAGTGAAGCCACAAGTTGGAAGTGGTGCAGCTAAGATGGCAACCCAGACCTTCTGACTCCTTGTCGAGACCGTCCACTCACCTCCCCTTTCAGCCCTGTCCATGGTTCTGATAGGAAAGGCTCTGCCATCAGTCTTTCACGTTACAGTGTAAAGTATCTGACCATCCTCTCCAAGATGGGGGACTGGCTGTGGAGCTGGAGGCGAAGGAAGAGAAGGGACAGAGCCCTTTCCCAGCTCCTGAAACCCACACCTCATTGGCTAGTGGTCAGAGCAGCCCTGGCCACAAGTTATCCGTGACCCCAGTCCCCCTGAACCCTGGCTTTGTCAATCCCTCCCATGCTGGACAGTCCACACCAAGCCTTCCAGATCCCAATGACCAAGGCAAAGCCCTGGCAGACCCAGAGCATAAACGCCTGTGCCAAGGCCAAGAACAGAAATGCCAGGCAGCTTCTGCATGGGCTAAAAGACCCTGTGTTCCAGGGGGATCTGCTTCCTTTGTTTCCTATCCCTGACTCACTCCCTCAGTTTCTCCTCACCCCAGGAAAGCTCTCCCTGTGGCCCACAGTCATCATGCCTCTGGGCCTTCCACACATTGTTCCTTCTACTTAAAAGCCCCTTTCCCTCTTCTCCAGGTGGTAAACTCCTATTCAGCCTTCAGAGTCCAGGTCAAAAGGCCCTTCCCCTGAAAATTCTTCCTTGATCCCTACCTTCACACCCCATCCAGACTGGGTTGTAAACTGCTTTCTCTCACCTCAACGCCACAGCTTAAGTTGCCCGTTTGGAATCTCCTTCCCTCTTTTCTCTTCCTGGAGCATTCCTAGGCAGAGAGAGTGGCTCTCCCCTTTGGACTCCCACAGCTGCCTGTGCAACCCCTACTGTAGCACAATTATACATATTTGGGTGCTCTGGGTCTGCCTCGGCCCCGACACTGAAAACCAGGGGACTGGCCCTGATTCCGCTTCATCTTCCTGGACCCAATGCAGAGCGTGCACACAACAGGTGATGCCCGGCAAACAACCTTATAATCAATCATCTCCGAGCATTTACTAAGTTGTTTAGACTCGAGGTAACAAGTTGGGAACAGTTCCAGTCTTTTCAAACCTTCAGAATTTTTGGAATAGACAGACTCCAGAGACATGGGTTAATCTAGCCAGGACCTTGGCCACTCAAGGTCACACGATTCCAGGGGCAGGGCCAGTTTGCTGCTTTAGAAAAGCAGGAGGTATGAATGGAAACCCCACTGGGGAGCCTGGGGAGAAGGGGGGAAATATTATTTCTTTTCTTTGTATTTCTGTGCTGCTTGATTGGCTACAATGTTCATTTACTACTTCAATAATTTTGTTAAACTCTAATAAAACAAAATGTTTTAAATATGCAGGTCTATGTCTGAAATCAATATTCAAGACCAAATGTTTGCCAACCTACAGCATTCGAGTTGCGAGAGGGGAGAGGCTGTTCCCGAAGGGAGTTCCGGTAACCACCCAACTGCCCATCCAGGGCAGGATGGAAACACACTGCAGAGGGTCCCACATGGAACCAGACTGCAGAGAGAAGGAGCGAACGCCCTGCACTCAGAGACAAGGGTGCATCGCAGTCATGGTGCCAAACAGGACAGGCTCTCTGACTCCATTTATATAAACTTCAAGAACCGGCACCAGGAGTCTTTGAGGATAAGAGCCAGGAGAGCGGCTACCCTTGGAAGCGGGGAGGCAGTGACCAGGGGGTGTGACGGGGTTCCTGGCAACTTGCAACACTGAGTGATTTACTGTGGGTGCTGGTGCCAGGGGCGTGTTCAGTTTTCCAGCTGTAATGGAAAGGCACACACTTTCCTGTAATTACACTTCGATAAAAGGTTAAAAGATGCAGTAGCCCCAGGCCCCTACCAGCCAGGTCTGGGAGGGGTCTGTAAAAGGTGTGCTTCCTATACCACCCCCTGGGGCCTCTATGGGCAGCCCCGGGCAGGGCCTAAGCTTGCTGACCACCTGCCCTGTCCCCACCACCTGGGCCTCCCTCCAAGCCGAGCGCACCCAAGATGCTCCCCTGCCGTCCTGCTCCCCGGCTTGCAGTCTGGAGCAGTCAGGCCCAGGCTCAGAGCTTCTGCAATTTCTCCCTCCCCTTCTGGCCTGGGCCGGGCTGGGGTGCACAGTCCCCAGAGAGAAGCAGGCCCGCTCTCCCAAATGAGCCCAGGCTCAGGAAAACCGCTGCGGCCGCCCCTTCCGGGCTGGGCCAGTGCCTGGTAGTGGCAGCCCTGAATCCCCAGGACAGAGGACTAAAGAGATTTGTCCAGGAGACAAAGCGGGGGTCTGTCTGTCCCACAGAAGCAAGGGCAGCCCAGGGCAGAGCTGGCCCCGGGCCCTCTGAGCCTCTCCCTTTCTCCAGCTTGGTCCCGGGCTACTCCTTTGTGTCCATTCACGAATTCACAGCTCCTCCTGGACGGCAGACAGCATCTTGGCTCCATCTTTGGGAAACAGAGTCGGGGAGAAACAGTCCATGGGCTGGGGCCAGCTCAGAATTGTGGTGAGATCAAAATCCCAGTGGGGAGACAGGAGGGGAAGCTGAGGAAGGAGGGGAAATGGCCAGGGTCTCTGGCAGGTCGGGAGCAGAAAACACATGGCATTCCACGTGAATGGCGCCCCCTGGGGGTGCGTGCCTGGTAGTACTGACCCAACACAGCTGGGGCCAGACACCCCTAGCCCTGCACCCTCCCCAGGGCTCCCTGGGGAATCTCTTCCCCTCTGGCATAATGAGGGTTCATGCCTCTGAAGCAGGGGCCACCCCATCCTGCCTGCCTCACCGGAAGCTCCCAGAAGATAACAAGATGAGGAGATGCCATGGGAACCCAGACCTTCCGAACCAGAAGCCCATGGTGGGCCTCCATCTCCACAGTCCTTGTAACCAGGGGCTGATGCAAGCCTGGTGGTCGACCCACTGCCTCAATGCTGTGAATGCCCATCCCCCTCCCCGGCATGCAGACCCCGAGCCCGAGAGCTCTGACCGGGGGGGATTTGTGCTACAGCTGCAGGAGCCTGGGAGCTAGCGCTCCGAGAAATCAGCCTCCACCTGTGACTCAGGGGGGAGCTGACGGATGCCCCCGCTCCCCTGCCCTCAGCGGAGACGACTCCAAGCCACGTCCCCCCGCGTCTCCCAAGCAGAACTAATTAAGCTCCGAGTGCCCACAGTGCAACCCGCTTCTTACAAACCCTTTAGCGGCTGCGTGCCCTGCCCTGTGCTCGCTTCCGCACTCCCCTATTGCCGGATCTTGGGGTCAGCTCCCAGATACACCCCTTGTCCCTGCATCCTCGTCCACGGGTCTGATTCTGGGGAAACCCACACGAAGGCAGATTCTCGGCAGCTAAAAGTAAAACCCCGAAGGTACCAGCCACAAGTGCTCTGGGCAAGAAACAATATTGCTTCTGAACGATCCCAGTCCCAGCTGAGGCCGCTGCTGACCCCAGGAGGCTTATGTGCACAGCACTTCACACTTTGCAAGGCTCACTCACACCTGCCGGCTTCCACCGCCTCTGAAAGGGACAGGCCACTGCCCTGTCCACCCACGACCCCCTAAAGCAGGGGGATTTAGGGGATCTGCAGCTTTCCCCTCCCTGAGGCCAGGATGGGGTTACAACCACCTTCCTCATCCCGCAGGGGCCACACCCGGAACACGGCTTCTAGGAGACACGCCCCGAACCCGAATCCACCGGGAGGAACTTTAAGAAACTCAGCAAATACCTCCCCCTACCCACCCCCACCACTCCCAAGGGACCTTCAGCCCTTGGCTCGCCGTACGGAGCCCAAAGCAGCTCTAACTCCAGAGACGAGGGCGACCACCTGCCAACAGATGAGCCGTTCCCTCCGCCCGCCGGCACGACAGGGCACTCTGGGATGGCGGATCCTCTCACGGGAAATCATTCTCTCCGCGCCAGTACTATTCCCCGTGAAAGGAGGGGCCGCTCGAGGGCTCGTGGAACGTCCCATCCCCGCCGACACAGCGCCACACACAGCCTGGCACAGCCCAGCCCTGCCCGTGGCCAAGCATCCAGGGTGCCATCACAGGAGCCTGGGATTCCAAAGCTGGTTCCCAGCCCAACTCCATCTCCCGTGACCAAGGGTAACCAACGGATGCGGAGAAGGCTGGTGAGAGGCTGCTGAGTGACAGGGTGGTCAAATCCGGGGAACCCAGCATTGCTTTCTTGGCCCCCAGATCAACCTCAGCATCACCAGAAATGGGACAGTCAGATGTCTCCTGCCTCCTGGGGAGATGCAGTGCGAAGTTTCTTGCCTCTCTCTTGCCAAGGTCGTCATCCTGGGTGTGCTAAAGGCTCTGCAGCTGTGCAGGGCACCCTGGCAGTCACCGGCCATACGCGGCTAAGTCAATGGAAACTCACTAAAACGAAATAAAATGTACAATTCAGCTCCTCAGCCACGCCAGCCCCATAGCAAGTGCTCGACAGCGCTAGGAAGTTTTGCCCGTGTCGTCAGGTGTGACGGGGTCTGGTGGTTACGGAAGAATTAATCCTCACCAGTTAGAGACGTGGACTGACACATCATCTGGGATTTGTCTTCAACTGTCGGCAGAGAAAAAGCAAAGAGATGAAGCAAGTGTGGCAAAACGGTCATAAATGTTAATTAGAAATTGTTAGTCATTCTTAGGCTATGGGGTTATTACATTATACGAGTCTCTCTACTTTTTGAATGGAAGTTTTCATAATAGGAGGAATGCAATATTTGCATGACCTCAAAACACTCCCCTTCCCGCAATGCTTTTCATCACCAAAAGGAATGGTAACTTTACAGAGAGCAACGTGGTGGATACCAACTGAACCAAGGGTCAAGGTTAAAACACCACAGTGACAGGACGGTCATCCTGCTGCCGGCAAGCGGCCACTGAAACAGTGATACGGCAACCGGTAAAGTCTGCAGGACACTTATTAAATAAGACTGCATCAATGCTAATGTTCCTTTATATTTTTGTTTCCTCTTACACTTAATAAATGACCTGCTTGTGTCACCGTTTTCTTTTTTTTTTAATTAATTAATTTATTTATTTATCTATTTCTGGCCGCTTGGGTCTTCGCTGCTGTGAGCGGGCTTTCTCTAGCTGCCGAGAGCAGGGGCCACTCTTTGTTGCGGTGCACAGGCCTCTCATTGCTGTGGCTTCTCTTGTTGCAGAGCATGGGCTCTAGGCGCACGGGCTACAGTAGTTGTGGCACGCAGGCTCAGCAGTTGTGGCTCGCAGGCTCTAGAGTGCAGGCTCAGTAGTTGTGGTACATGGGCTTAGTTGCTCTGTGGCATGTGGGATCTTCCCGGACCAGGGCTCGAACCCATGTCTCCTGCATTGGCAGGCAGATTCTTAACCACTGCGCCACCAGGGAAGTCCCAAGTCCACCATTTTCAACTAGCTTTTATTTTTCATACATTTTCTAATTGTGGTAAAATACTCATAACATAAAATTTACCATTTTAACCAAAGGGTGTCCTTTCGTGGCATTAAGCACATTCATACTGCTATGCAAACATCACCACATTCCATCTCCAGAACCTTTCCATCTTCCCCAACTGAGGCTCTGTCCCCATTAAACTCTGACTCCCCAGCCCCCTCCCCCAGCCCCTGCCACCCAGCCTTCTACTTTCCGTCTCCATGAAATTGACTCCAGGGACCTCATGTAAACGGAATCACACAAGATTTGCCTTTTGTTTGTTAGCTTATTAGCAGAAGGCAGTAACAGCGTTTTGTTATGCTCACCAGCATAATGTCCTCAAGGTTCATCCATGTCACAGCCTGTATCAGAATGCCCTTCCCGGGACCTCCCTGGTGGTGCAGCGGTTAAGAATCCGCCTGCCCACGCAGGGGACACGGGTTCGAGCCCTGGTCCGGGAAGAGCCCACGTGCCGCGGAGCAACTAAGCCCGTGCGCCACGGTTACTGAGCTGGCGTGCCACAACTACTGAGCCCACGTGCCACAACTACTGAAGCCCGTGCGCCTACAGCCCGTGCTCCGCAACAAGAGAAGCCACCGCAATGAGAAGCCCGCGCACTGCAACGAAGAGTAGCCCCCGCTCACCACTAGAGAAAGCCCGTGCACAGCAACAAAGACCCGATGCGGCCAAAAATAAAATAAATAAATAAATGTTAAAAAGAAAGAATGCCCTTCCTTTTTAAGGTTAGATTTCATTTTTTAACCTCATTCCAAAAGAGAGTAGCCTGGGACTGAGGAAATACGCACTCAAGGCTTTGGGGTAAAGGGGCATATGGGCGAGCAACCCGCCCGTAGCCAGGAAATGAGATGAGCAGCCCTCCCCAGTAAGCTCTGGCAGCCCAGTCCCTTGGGAATCCCAGGAAGCTCCCCACTTTCATCGCCACAGCAGTCTCTGAAGTAGCCTCCCTCCCTTGAATTCTTCCCCTTCCGGAACCCAAGTCGTGACACTCTCAGCATAAATCAGCCTCAACGGTGCCATGGAGCCCGCTGGAGAAAGGCCAGCTGCTAGGCGCACCCCAGGGCCCTTGGGGACCAGAGCTGGCAACCTCCCCACCACATGGCCTGAGGGCCAGCCTCACCAACTCTCCCCTGGTGCCCCCTGAACCTCCCCCTCCATGCTCTGCCCTCTTCCAGGAATGGCCTCCCCCTCCATCACCTCCTCTGCCTCCCTGGAGAACTCCTATTCATTCTGAAGGGTCCACCCAAATGCCCCAACATCTCTGCAGCCTCTCCTGCCCTACGGTGGGTACGGGTGGCTTCTGCCTGTCTAGCATCTATCCCTCACGCAGTCGATGGCTCCACTTTCGTCTGGGGCCGTCCCTTCTCCACTCTCACTCCATCAGGCTCAGGTGGGGCTACACCCCACCTCGACCCCAAGTCGTGCCTGACTCCTCGTCTCCAAGCTCCAAAAGAGAGGTTGTGACCTAGATCTGGCACAGTCTTTCCCCCGACCTCAGCAACAGGTCCGAGAATGGGCCTGAGATCCAAGCCAGGACAAGAACACTCAACTCCAGGGCGACGGTGATCCCGAAGGGTTCCGCAGGAAACTCTCCATTCGTAAGCCCTGTGGGCGGTCCAGAGAACGGAGCCACCAGAGGAAACAGAGCCCAGAGATGGAGAGAGGCAGCCTGGTCGTCTTTGAGACCCTGGATCCAGCTGTACCTGAACCCACATACTTTTCACTTCTGAGTACCGACCTTTTTTCCCTTCTTTTCACTCCCCCACTGCCCCTTCCTCCTCTTTCTCCTTCTCTCTCTTTGCCTTAAGCCAGTTCAAACTGAGGCTTTGTTACTTATAACTGAAAGTCTCAATGTCACCCTCAAACCCTTTCTTACCCAGGCATTCAAGCAGAAACCATACCGACATTTCCAGCATATTTATCAATATCTCAATTATGCACTTGTTCACATATTATTAGCAGACCGAGTCCTCCCCTAAACTATGAGCTTCTGGAGGGGAGGGGGCAAGCTTTGCATAGGACTCATTTTGGTGCCCCAGCCCTGGCTCTCAGCAAGGTTGTTGTTGGTTTTTTAATTTATTAATTAATTTATTTATTCAGTTTTGGCTGCATTGGGTCTTCCGTTGCTGCACACGGGCCTTCTCTAGCTGCGGTGAGCGGGGGCTACTCTTCGTCGCAGTGTGCAGCCCTCTCATTGCGGTGGCTTCTCTTGTTGCAAAGCACAGGCTCTAGGCACGCGGGCTTCAGTAGTTGTGGCACGCGGGCTTCAGTAGTTGTGGCACGCGGGCTCAGTAGTTGTGGCACGCGGGCTTCAGTAGTTGTGGCACGCGGGCTTCAGTAGTTGTGGCACGCGGGCTCAGTAGTTGTGGCACGCGGGCTCAGTAGTTGTGGCACGCGGGCTTCAGTAGTTGTGGCACGCGGGCTCAGTAGTTGTGGCACGCGGGCTCAGTAGTTGTGGCACGCGGGCTCAGTAGTTGTGTCACACGGGCTTAGTTGCTCCACAGCAAGTGGGATTTTCCCGGACCAGGGCTCGAACCTGTTTCCCCTGTATTTGCAAGTGGATTCTTAACCACTGCACCACCAGGGAAGTCCCTCACCAAGGTTTCTGAATGAATCAGTGAACCACCTAACCAACCGTGGGTGCCCAACCAGTGGACAAGTCAGGCATGCCCACCACATGCCAGACCACGCTGGCCCCTCAGGGGACACAGGGTGTCTGAACAGCCCCCAGCCCACGCCTGCTCCAAGCAGCTTGCAGTCTGGCTGGGGAAGGGCGATCAATGACACGGGGCCTGCCAGACTCTCCCCTGCTTGAGACGGGGACTTAGGACAAACCTGGAGGGGTGCGCTGTGTCTGGATGAATCTGAAGGTGCGTGCCTGCACTGCTGCTGGCGTGGGGTCTCTGGACAATTGTCACTTCCTAAGTCTCCCTGCACATCTGTCAGCTTAGGTTTGCAGTCCAGGCATAGGGCAATAAACTGAGAGCCGCTGGTGCTGAAAGGACAGCTCCCCTGGGAGCCCAGCACAGCTGCTAGCACCCCAATCCCGCTGCACCAACCTGTCATTTAATCGGCACCCACTGTGTGCCAGTTTACATGCATTTCCTCCAAACCATCCTATGAGGGAAGCATCATTATCCCCGTGTCACCCGACCCTGCCCCTCACACCCTCTCCTGGCCACGTCACCACCTGAAATTCTATTATACAGCTATCTGTCTGTTGTCTGTTTCTCACACCAGAATGTGAGCTCCACGAGGACAGGGTCAGCCCTGTATCCCCAGCACCCGGGACAGCGCCCAGCACACCACAGCACGCGGCCATTACCGCTTAATCAACGAACAAATGAAACAGATTTCCATGCGGTGCAGCCAGGTGTCCACGGCAAGGGCGGGGAACGTGTTCCTGGCTGGCCTCACCGTGGCCCAACACCACACTACAGACCCAAGCTCCCTCCCCTCCCTCTCCTGCCCCACCTCCAACTACAGACCTCCACCCAAGTGGTAATTATTAAAATCGGGGCCACACAACCCCCAGGGCTCCTGCTCCCTTCAAGCCCCCTCTTGGCCTCCAGTACTTCTGCCTTCTGGTTGGTGAGATCCACCCACATGGCAGGGTCGCGGCGACTTCCAGACAACCCCAGCCCAGATGCCCTTGTGCCCTTGGTGACTCCTTCAGCTGGACATTTGGGGAGGAGGGGGAACTTCATCATCGGGTGGACGATGGGAGCTCAAGGGCAGACCACACCCTGCAGGTCTGACCTTCACCATCTTGCAGCTCCTGCTTCCCTGAAAAGCAGGACTGAAGGTGCAGGGACCTAGTCCCAAGACGAGTCTTTCTCTTAGTGTAACCCTAATGACTCTGCTTCATTCAGAGTTATTCACTGTCCATTCTGCGGCCAGAGGGACACACCCCACACCCTGACACGTGTATGCACCTGGGCCGCCCCTCCTGCAGCAATGGAGGACCTGAGTCCCAGGGAAGCTAAGTGACCAGCCCAAGGGTGCCCAGTGGGTGAGCGATGGGACCAAGACGAACGGTACACCGTCAGAACACCCAGTCCATGCTGGGCTCCGGGCCAAGCACTTGCCATGCTCGGCATTTAGTTCTCCAACTCTCTAATGAGGGTCAATTATTTTGTCCCTTTTACAGATGAGGAAACGGAAGCTCAGAGACTCAATCAACCCTGTGAGATTAGTACTACTATTATTTCCCGTCTTTCAGAAGAGGAAGCCAAGGCACAGAGAGGCCATGTAACGTGCCCGAGATCATGCAGCCATTAAGGGGAGGGGCCCCGAGGCAGAGCCAGGTGGTCTGACAACAGAAGTCACCCGTGGTGAAATTCTACTTTCCAGTTCTCAAGTACATAAGTCCCCTACATACGAACCTTCAAGTTGCGAACTTCCAAAGATGCGAATGTGCTACTACCCAGACATCACTGGATCGTTTTTTCAAGGGGGTAGATAGAATTGAATCCAGCAAGGAACCAGAACCTGTGCCATCAACGTCAGGCGAGAGTGACACTGCAGCTTGCCCTCCGTCTCCCGTTGCTGACGACCCTTCAGCTCTGCCATCTCCCACCTCCTCTCCCCACTCCAGTCAGTAACTCTTCTTCCCTGTTCCCTCGATGCCAGCCCCTGTGTGCCAGCTGTTGTGCTGTACTTTTCAAGGTTCTGTACTGTAAGATTTAAAATGTTCTCTTGGGACTTTCCTGGTGGCGCAGTGGATAAGACTCCGTGCTCCCAATGCAGCGGGCCTGGGTTCGATCCCTGCTCAGGAAACTAGGTCCCACACGCATGCCGCAACTAAGAGTCTCCATGCCACAACTAAGGAGCCCGCCTGCTGCAACTAAGACCCAGCACAACCAAATAAATAAATATTTTTTAAAGTTTTCTTTATTTTTTGTGTTTATTTTTTATGTACTATTTGTGTGAAAAGTATTATAAACCTATTACAGTACGGTACTGTGTAGCCGATTGTTAGTTGGGTACCTAGGCTAACTCTGTTGGACTTATGAACAAATTGGAGTTACAAACACACTCTCGGGACGGGACTCATTCTTCTGTAGGGGACTTACTGTATTTACCATGTGCCATCCACTCCCAGGTAACGTGGAGAGGACATACCTGCTCTCTCCACTGCCCCAGGTTCGTGGGGAGACAGCCAAGGGAGCAATTCAAATGTGGGGCAGGATGGAGACAGCAAGCAACAGAGGTGAAGGAACTGAGGTTATGAGAAGGCAGAAACTAGGAGGCAAAGGAAACCAACAGAGACAAGGGTGAGGAAAGGAGATGGTGAACGCGGAGAATGGGGTAAAAACCCAGAGAGTCACTGAGGCATCTATGGGGGCACCTGGCCTCCGGCTCCGGCTCCCTTGGATCCCTAAACGCACTAAACCCTGTAACAAGCTCAGGTGCCCTGCTGTTTAAGAAACGACTTCACTTAGTCACGGTGAGCACTGTCCACACTCACACTTTCTGTGAGCTGAGCCAGCACTCCGTGGTCAACTCCAGGGGCCCTTCCACTCATCTGGCTACGGATCCCCGGGGCTGCCAGGGAGGGGTGTGAAGAGGTCTGGACCTCAGCCTGGGAGCTCTGACAGCACGGGGATCCTTGCAGGGAGGGCTGGGTTCCCTGCAGGGAGGAATCGGCAAAAACTCAGACTGGAGGTCAGACAGATCTGAGTTTAGAGCTGGCTGTCCCTCTCACCTGCCATCAGACCAGCCTCCCTGTCAGCCTCATCTGTACCATGGGGCCAATAACACTTATCTGGCAGGGTACAGAATGGATTAGAATCAATGCACACGGCATCTAGAGCAAAGCCTGGAACATACAAAATGCTCAGGAAATGGTGGATGTCATTATTGTGGTGGCAATTAACAAGAAAAAATTAGTGGCAGAGAAGCAGTCTGAGACACTGGGAATTAGTCCACCCAAATCTCGATCCACACTTCTTATTGCACCTACCTGGCCGTGTTCTTGATTTGCTTCTCTGTTGGCCAGGAGTCCCGGGTTGAGGCATCAGAGGCTCCCTCTGCTCAATGGGAAGAATGATTTTGAATCCCGTGATCGATTAGTGATGTCTGCCCTGGGTACAAAGGAAGGCTGACAGTAGGTGTGCTATGTATCCTACCCTAATAATCCTATTAATGTTCAGGCAGTACTACCCTTAAACAAGAGGGACTCTGTCCCTAAGCCTGTCCCTTTAGATCCATTACTTCTCCAACTTTCATGCACACATGAATCACTGAAGGATGTTATGAAAATAAAGATTCTGATTCCATAGGTCTGGGGTGGAGCCCAAGTTTCTGCATTTCTAACAAGCGCTAGCTGATGCCAATGCTATGGATCTGTGGAGTATGTGTGGATCAGGGTTTAGAGGTCCTGCTCTCACAAACTCAGACTAATTTTTTAGGGAGACTTTGAGCACCTTGGTCACGGGGGATCCAGCACTCATCGCTGGCAGGGTGAGCTGTCACCCTGGACGTTCACTTTGTGAATAACACGGGCAGGACCAGGCAAGTACTGCTTCACATCTCCTGTCCTGTGTCCTTGGAACAAAAGGTGGGTGCAAATCCATACAATGGAACATCATTCAGCCTTAAAAAGGAAGGTACTACAATGAGGTATCACCTCACACCGGTCAGAATGGCCACCATTAAAAAGTCTACAAATAACAGACGCTGGAGAGGACACAGAAAAAAGAGAACCCTCCTACACTGTGGATGGGAATTTAAGTTGGTGCAGCCACCGTGGAAAACAGTATGGAGGTTCCTCAAAAAAAGTAAAAATACAGTTACCATATGACCCAGCAGTCCCACCCCTTGGCATATCTGGACAAAACTATAATTCAAAGAGATACATGCACCCCTATGTTCACAGCAGCACTATTTACAATAGCCAAGACATGGAAACAACATAAATGTCCATCGACAGATGAATGGATAAAGATATGGCACATATATACAATGGAATATTACTCAGCCATTAAAAAGAATGAAATAACGCCATTTGCAGCAACATGGATGGACCTACAGATTATCATACTAAGTGAAGTAAGAGAAAAGAAAGAGAAAGACCCTATCACTTACCATATGATATCACTCATATGTGGAATCTAAAATATGACACAAGTGAACGTATCTACAAAACAGAAACAGACTCACAGACATAAAGAACAGACTTGTGGTTGCCCAGGGGGAGAGTGGGTGGGGGAGGGATGGATTGGGAGTTTGAGATTAGCAGATGCAAACTATTACATATAGAATGGATAAACAACAAAGTCCTACTGTATAGCACATGGAACTGTATTCAATGTCCTGTGATAAACTATAACGGAAAAGAATATGAAAAAGAATGTATATATATATATATGTGTGTGTGTGTATAACTGAATCACTTTGCTGTATAGCAGAAATTAACACATTGTAAATCAACAATACTTCAATAAAATTAATTTTTTTTAAAGAGGAAGAAAATTCTGACACTTGCTCCAACATGGATGAACCTTATGCTGAGTGAAAGGAGCCAGACGTAAAAAGGACAAGTACTGTAGGATTCCACTCATACAAGGTCCCTAGAGTAATCATATCCATAGGGACAGAAAGTAGAAGGGTGTGGGTCAAGGGCTGGAGGAGGGGGACGGGGGAGTTAGTGTTTAACGGGGACAGAGTCTCGGTTTGTGAAGATGAAAAACTCCTGGAGATGGATGGTGGTGATGGCTGCACAGCAAGGTGAACGTACTTAATGCCGCCGAAGTGTACACTGAAAACTGGTCAAAATTGTAAATTTTACATTAGGTATATTTTACCATAATTTTTAAAAAACTGACTGCATCCAAATGCTGTGAAGGTTTGAGGGTGATGCCACTGCTGGCATTGGCAGCCAGAAAGATGTGAGCAGCAGGCAGGCTTGGGTAAGAGAGAAGACAAACCACAGTCACGCTCCCCATCCGTGGGTTACACATCCCAGGGATTCAACCAGCCGGGGATGGAAACTGCTACGTGATCCGCGGCTGATTGAATCCGTGGATGGTTGAATCCACGGATGCAGAACCCGCGAATACGGAGGAACACCCGCAAGAGATCTGAGCATCCGCGGACATGCCAGCATTCGCGGGAGTCCTGGAACTAAATCGGCTCCCTGATCCCCGCTCCCCGCCCCCGCAGGTACGGAGAGACGACTGCCATTCATCCGCGAAAGCCTTACTCTGAAGACAGCATGAACGCCATAGGCTGATGCCCAAGAAAGAGTCACAGCCCAGTAACCTCAAGCATCCATTTGTTTCTCTTCCTGTTTCATTTCCAGGTTTCAAAGACACTCATGAATTGCCTTGGAATTCCCAGTACGGGCACATGGCAGCTGGGAAACATGTGAAATATTAATGAATTCATATCACTCCTGAACTTGTATATGTGCAGGACTAGAGGTAACTTGCATTAGACATAACTCCTATTCTTTTCTTTTGAATTGAAGTACAGTATAGTTGACTTAGAACGTGCGCCAGTCTCTGCTGTACAGCAAAGTGACTCCGTTTTACACATACAGACATTCTTTTCTTAATATCCGTTTCCATTATCGTTTAGCCCAGGACACTGGATATAGCTCCCTGTGCTATACATACAGTAGGACCTTGCTGTTCACCCATTCTAAATGTTGATAGTTTGCATCTACCAACCCCGAACTCTCAGTCCACCCCTCTCCCTCCCCCCAACCCCTTGGCAGTCATAAGCCTGCTCTCTACCTATTCTTTCTTTTTTTTCCTACCTATTCTTTATGTTGGCAACGAGGTGGACACTGAACTCCAGATGTGAGCAGTTTCATTTCCATATGATAGGTTTCAATCACATTTTCAAAAAAAATCAAATAAAATATTTCAGCTTTACTTAAATACTGTTTGACTTTAAAATGTTACTTATCTTAATTTGTATTTTGCCTTTTCAACTTCATAGAAGTTTCGAATATTTTAGAATTAAACATCATTTAACATTTTTCAGTTTCTGACATTTAATTTACATATGTGGGGTTTTTTTAATTACATTTTTCATTTGAATCCTTTAGACTAGTGCTCTTCCAGAGAAACTTCTGCAATGATGGAAACGTTAAGTGCCTGTGTTGTCCCATACAGCAGCGCTGGCCACACGTGACTATAGAGAACTTGAAATGTGGCTGGTGTGACTGAGGAACTAGCTTTTTAATTTTATTTTAATAAATTTAGATTTACCTTTTCTTTTTTTGGCCGCATGGCATATGGGCCCTTAGTTCCCCGTCCAGGGATCAAACCCATGCCCTCTGCATTGGGAGCACAGAGTCTTAACCACTGGACCTCCAGGGAAGGTCCAAGATTTACTTTTAAATTGTCACAGGTGGCAAGGGCTATAGTCCCAGACAGAACACCTTTAGATTATTACTGTTAACAGAACCCAAATATAAGTGAAAATCTTGACTATAAATAATGATTTTGCTGTAATGAAATCAATCAAATAAATCATATGACATACATAATAATTAATAAACTATGTCTTTATTACTCATCCAAGCAAGGCTGCCCAGCAACGAATGCCAAAGACGCGTGTAAAAATTAACTACACTCAGCTACCTTTCTATTTATTTATTTTTTTTGGCCTCGCCACTCGGCATGTGGGATCTTAGCTCCCCGACCAGGAATCGAACCCGTGCCCCCTGCAGCAGAAGCGTGGAGGCTTAACCACTGGACCGCCAGGGAAGCCCCTTCAGCTGTCTCTGATGCCAGCCAGTCTTCAATCAGATGACGGCCACCGTTTTACAGAGGGCTCAATGTTGTCACCGTAGAAGTATAGTTGTCGGAAGGAGGACAGAACCCATTTTGTTGAGAAGCTCGTTAGCTTGGTTTTTTACTTGAAATAACCAGACATACGGCAGGTGGGCTTCCGCAGGGACATTGCTCTGGCCCGACTGCGTTTGGGGCGGGGCCGTCAGCGAAAGAACAAAGGAGGCCGGCACACAATGTGTTCTCAGAGCCCTTCCAGTCCCGGCAAGGGTGCAGGCAGCAGGGAGGGCTCGGAATTCTAATCCCCGCGTCCAGTGGGGAGTAGAGACTCGGCGTGTGAGACACGTACCCTGCAGCTGCGGGTGATGACGATAATTATTCCCCAGGGTCGTGGGGTGGGGGGGGGGGGTGATGCAGAAAAGCAGGGCCCAGACAAACCCAGGTGTGAATCCTGCCAACTGCTCTACGGCCTCGGGCGAACCAAACAGGACTAGAAACTGCAGCTATTCCCAGGACGGCCAAGGATCAGAGATGATGTACAGGAAGTGTGGGTCATCTATCTCCCCCTCCTCCATGAAGCCCCGGGCCGGCCATGCCCCAGGTAGCCCAGCAAGGCAGAAGCACCTCCCACCCCTTCTCCAGCCATGCAGACACCTGCTGACGTTGGAGAAAGCTCTGCCAAGACGGAAGGGTTTCTCCGACAGCCCCATGGATCTTGAGAAACTTGCTTGTTACAAACCGCCTCGAGTCCTCTCTGGAAAGAGACAGACTGGATAACAATAACAACGACATAAACAGCCACGGCTCTGGAGCACCAGCTGTAGACCAAGGACCTCGCCAGATGCTTCACACACCTCATCTTAATCACCTCGAGAAGCACAAACGTTTACCCAACCCGCGACCTTCAGAATTTCAGAGTCCCGGCTGGTGCAGGACTGGCCCTAAGTGACTGTGAAGGGACCTCAGATAGAAGGACGGGGACTAAACCTACAGAAGGCCTCCCAGGGCCACTGCCACCACCCCACCTGTTAACCTCACTTACAAGGAGGAAAGCAAGGCTCAGGGGAAAAGTCCCCTGCACAAGAGAAGACGACAAAGAGGAGGGTGGAATCACAGCACAGGCTCCTGGCTCCTTCTATGTTTCCCAAGGACCCCGCCATGGAAGGAGTGGGACCCGATCTTTTTTTTTTTTTTGCGGTACGCGAGCCTCTCACTGTTGTAGCCTCTCCCGTTGCGGAGCACAGGCTCCGGACGCGCAGGCTCAGCAGCCATGGCCCACGGGCCCAGACACTCAGCGGCATGTGGGATCCTCCCGGACCGGGGCACGAACCCGCGCCCCCTGCATCGGCAGGCGGACTCTCAACCACTTGCGCCAACAGAGGAGCCCAAGGGACCCGATCTTTGGCCTTAGGAGCAACTCCCAACACCATGGCAGGAACTGCGCTGTGTGTGGGGTGGGGGGGCAGGTCCCCAACCAAGTCATTATAGTCTGGGCCGTCGGTGAGCCTCGGCACCAGGCCAACACCCAGAACTGACAATGGACCAGGTATGTGCTGCAGAGGTGCTCCTGCAGCGTTGTCCACAGAAGCGGAATCCAGAAAGCAACCTGAGTGTCCAAAAGTGGGAAATAATAAAATAAAGCAGGGTGTGATGACGAGACGGAATGTTAAGCAAAAGCCCCCCTTAAGCTGAGGTTGCAAAGCAATTATGGAAGAAAAAGGAGACGGGATTACGGCAGGTCAACTTTCAAAAATTAGAATACAACGCTAGCTATAGAGTATCTACAGAAAAAGCCTGGAAGAAAAGTCAACACATTTAACAGTGATGCTCTCTAGACCATGGGATCAAAGGTCTGCTGCTTTCATCTTTATACCTACTTCCCATAATTTAAAAACTTTTCTCCAAGGAGCATGTGTTACATTTATAACCATAATGTTATTTGACAGTGGCCCACGTTTAAGGTCACTTTGCATTAAGCGAAAGAGGGTACCTATGTCTTCAGAGGTTAATTCGCTCATCCTAAGTCACACAGCCAGTATTACGCAACGGATTTTGATTGGTAGCTGCTCAGGTGCCCTTCTGGACATGGAAGCAGCAGGGGGCACAGACAGACAGGTGGACTACACTTCCCAGCTTCCTTGCAGTGAGGTGGCGCCACGTGGGGCTCAACCAGGAAACGTGAGACCTCGCTGCCTTCTAGGACACGCAGAACCCAGTTTATTTTTCTTCTCAAGTTAAGAATTACAAGGACCCACAAGCCCCCTGTGTATCTTTCCCTCCCTCCCTTACAGGTAGCCACTAACCTGATTTTGGAATCATCGTCATCTCACTTTTCACGTACTTTTCTCTGCATTCCTAAACAACACAGTGTCCTGGGATTTGAGTGTTACGTGATTGGAGTCATGCTTTCTTCTGTGTTTTGCTACTGTTCAAACACGTCTGTGAGATTCATCCATACGTTGCCTGGGACTGGACTTGTTTTCCTTGCAGCATGACTGCTCCATTGCATGGATACATACTGTTCCATCAACGTGGACCTCTGAGCTGATTCCAGCTCTTGCTTACCTTGAAGAGTGCTGCTGAGAAGATCCTGGGCCACCTCCCCTGGCACACATGTGCAGAATTTCTCTAGCGCAGACACCCAGAAGAGAGTGGCCGTTCTGGAGTGGCCGTGTCCAAGTATACATGGTAATTTCTGTTTTCCGAAGTAGTTATAATAGTATTGTCAGACTTCTTATATATTGAATACAAGAATGGCGTCCCATGGACTCTTATTTCGCATTTCCTCGATCACCAACGCCAGCGAGCAGCTGTTCACATGCTTATGGCTCATTTGTGTCCTTCCTTCCTGCAATGACTCTCTTTTTACATTTTCTATTGGGCTGTCTTTTCCTTATTGTGGTTCTTTATAGATTCTGGATATTATTATTTACTTAATATTTTTTTTGGCTGTGCCGTGCAGCTTTTGGGATCTTAGCCCCCCGACTAGGGACTGAACCCGTGCCCCCTGCAGTCAAAGCGCTGAGTCCTAACCACTGGACCTCCAGGGAGTTCCCGATTCTGGATATTAATTACTTGTTGGTTAAATATGTTGCAAATGCAAATATGTCCTTCAAGTTCGTGGCTTGTCTTCTCCTGTCTTCCTGGCATTGTTTGGTAAATAAAAATTCATAATTTTTAATGTAGTTGAGTTTATCAATCTTTCATAGTTTGAACTTGTTGTGCCTTCAGAAATCTTTACCTAGCATGATAGCGAAAAGATATTGTTTCAAATTTTCAAAAAGTTTTCAATTTTTTTTTAAATTTCACTTGCAAATATTTAATCCATCTAGAAATGCTTTTTCTGTATGGTGTGAGGTAGGACTCTAGTTTCATTGTTTCCATCTAGATTATTGTCTCAGTACCATTTATTCAATAGACCATCCTTAACTGGGTTCATCAGCAAGGCAACCTTTGTCAAAAGTCAAATGCCTTTATATACATGAATCTGTTTCTGGCCTCTCTGTTCTGTTCCATTGGTCAATTTGCCTAGCCCTGAACCAACACTACAGTCTTTAATTCCTAGAGCTTGATGATAAGTATGTTTCTGGATGTAGATAAACCATTCAAGGACTCGAGATTAGAACCTTAAGGATCAGTTGGTACAACCACCCACTGAGAAACAGGCTCAGAGACGGAAAGCATCTTTTGCAACGTCACACAGGAGCAGTGTTAACAGCGGAATGTTTGTGTCCCCCCTCCAAAAAAAAAATTCGTATGTTGAAATCTAACCCTCAGTGTGATGACATTTGGAGGTAGAACCCTTGGGCATAATTAGGTCATAAGGGTGAAGCCCTCATGAATGGAATTACTGCCCTTATACAAAGAAGCCAAAGAGCTAGCTCCGTCTCTTTCTGACCTATGAGGATACAAGAAGTTGGCAGTCTGTAACCTGGAAGAGGGCCCTCACCAGAACCCGACCTTGCTGGCACCCTGATCTCAGACCTCCAGCCTCTAGAACGGTGAGAAATACTTTTCTGCTGTTTGTAAGGCACCCAGGCTACGGTACTTTGTTATGGCAGCCTGAAAGAACTAAGACAAACACCCATCTCTCACCCTGGAGGACATTCCTGTCCTGTTCAATATGACAACCACTGACCACATGTGTTTATTGAGCACCTGAAACATAGCTAGTTCAAACTGGGATGGGCTGTAAGTATAAAACACACCAGATTTTGAAGACTTGTGGTTGAAAATAAACTGTAAAATATCTTATGAGTAATTTGTTTATATTGATTACATATTGAATATCTTTGGGATATAAAGTGTTAACTAAAATATATTCTCACAATTAATTTCACCTGTTTCTTTTCACCTTCTTATGACGGTGAGATGGGAAATTAGCCACACATTAAACTGAACGGCTATGAGAAAATTTAAAACTACCTCTGTGGCTTGTATGCTATTTCTATTGGACAGGTCTGGGTCATACTATTAAATTCACTCAATCACAAAGCCTTGATTAAGGACCTAATATGTGGACTGAACAGTAGTAAGGGCCGCACAAGGAGGAAGGGAACAGAAACAGTTCTAATCAATGCATTCCATTTCCTCACTGGACCCATCACCTGTGGAAGCGTCATCAGCCCAAGCATGAAAGAAATAGTTCATGGTCCAGCCCTCAGCCCAGCTGGAGAGCTCTATTCCAGTTACAGCGGGAGCAGCACCAGTGTCAAAATCTAGAGATCATTTAGACCAACCCTCCTGTTAACCAGTAGAGGTCCAGAGAGGTTGAGACGCCTACCCAAGGTCACACAGCAGGTGTGGGAAAGAGCTCCTTCCCCGCATCTGAAGTCTCCAGCCCCGGGTTTCTCCCTTCCCTTCGAGTGAACACTCCACCAACTTACATCTCACACCAGCACACAGGACCCTCGAGAACAATCCTCTGAAAGCCCAAGTTCCCACACCAGACGGGACCTCCTCGCAGATTTGCGCAGCCAGCCCCTCCCACCTTCCCGCCAAGAGAAACACCACAGGAGTTCCTCCGGGCCTTCCCACCAGCAACCCCTCTGCAGCGGGACTCCCCAACTTCATGAAGGAGACACAATGCCCCACCCCCCACCAGAGGAAACAGAGATGAGACTGAGAGGGAAAGGACACAGTCCTGCCTCCCCACTTTCCCGCCCTGAAGCCGAGCTCAGCCCGGCCTCTGGGGTCAAGCTGTGCTCCATCTGACAGCAACTTGTGGAGACTTCATGGGACCAGGGACCCTCAACAATTGCCAGGAGACAATGAACTGTGTAGGTGTGACAGCAAAAAGGATGCCAACCCAGCTCAACTCACCACCTGCCCACTCCACCCACAGAGGCAGGAGGCCTGGCAGAAGGGTAAGAGCAGGTGAAGGCGGGCTCCCCGGGGCAGGAGGCCGACGCCTAGGGCTGCACACCCAGAGCAGTGGGTCCTCCCGCAAGACTCCTAGGGGCGAAGGGGCAATCCTAGAAAAGGGTTTTCATCCAGGTTTCAGGCAAGCCCACCCCGCCAAAATCTTAGAGGAACTTAATATTCCCTCCCCTCCCCACCAGCCCCTTAATTGGGAATCAAAGCGACAAGACCTTGGCTTCCACTCGGCAATCTGAAATCTCTTTAGAAGAAGAAACTGAGGTTCAGGTGGGACCACAGACTTCCCACTATGGAAAAGCCAAGATGTATAGGTCCTGGTCCTGTGCCTCAGTTTCCTTACCCATTCCTCCTGCTTGCTATGAGGGCGGTCAGGGGTGGTGCGGGGGACAGGGGTGGTCGGGGTTTCGCTGGGGTGGTGCGGGCCAACGCCTTTTATCATTAACAAAAGCGCCGAATAGCGATTGAGCCCGTGCAAAATGCTTTCAAGGGATCGTCTCACTTAAATCCTCGCGGGGACCCCAGGGGTGGGGACTCTCATTATCCCCGCCTTTGAGACCTGGAAATTGAGGTTCAGAGAGGTGAAGCGACTCGCCCCAGGGCACCACGCTAAGTCGGAGGCGCGGGGAACCCGCGCTCCTCCCGGGTCCAGGGCGCAGAGCTGCGCGCGGAGACTCACAAAGACCACGACGTCTCGTGTCCGGTTTCTTCCGGCCGGGGACAGGGTCCATTTATCACCCTGAATTCTCGGGGCGGCGGGGGGAGCGCGCTGGCGGCGCAGGAAGCCGGACCCAGCCGCCCGCGCTCCCCACCCCCGCTCACCTCGCGTACTTCGTCTTCTGGAAATCCAGGAGCCGCGGAGCGAACATCGCGGCGGTTCCATCAGCCTCCAGCCCGGGGCTCCGACCGCGGCAACTTGAAGAGGCCGCGGCGCCGGAGCAGCAGGTCGGCGGCCGCGGGGCGGGGGCGGCCGGGGGCGCGCGGAGCCGAGCTGGAGCCGAGCCCGGAGCCGCCGACGCCAAATCCCGAGCAGCTGGTGGCGGGCGGGGCGGGGGGGCTCCGGGCCAATCGCCTGAGTCCCCGCAGCCCCGGCCCCCTCCCCGCGCGGGGCCGACCCCTCCCAGCCTGGCTGCGGGAAGGGAACCCTGGGGGAGGGGTGGAGGCCTAAGGGGAGCTTCCGAAAGCAGCCCCTTCTTCCTTGCTCCCCGGGCCCCCTCGTCCCGTAGTTTTTCCTGCGAGAAGACTGCCTGTTAGACGGAGCCCCGCTGTCCCCCGCGGCGGGGGCTGGGACGCCAGGGGGGGCGGACCCTGCCCGCGTGGCCGGCCCCAGAGCGTACCTGTAGCTCACACTCCCCCCTCCGCCCCCGCCTTGCATCCCTGCGAGGTGCGACGGCCCCAAGAGGATGGCGCAGTCTCTGGGGAACCCCCTAATTCCCAGAGGCTGTGACTCTAAGGACCCTCACGACCCTGAGACAGGAGCACACGCATTTGGGCATTTGGTCGCCAGGTACCCAGGATGTGCCCACCACCACCCCAGCCCCCAAACCCTGCCCCGCATCTGTACAAAATTCAGCTTTCTCCTTTAGGGGACCTTGGCCTGGGCTATGGGGTATGTGACACCACCTACTGGAAGAGGTGACACCCTGGGGGCTGCTGGAAGGCAGGACAGCCTTTGATGTGGAAAGACAGGTCCCCAAGTAGAAGGTCAGGTCCCTCCTTCCCACGCACACACCTCCCCCTCCTTCCCTCTCCTCCCTTCCCTTCCCAAGCCCCAGCTCCCTGCTACTTTTTATAACAAGCTTTATTTGAGATCCTACTACACAGTTAGAAAATAATCCCACCCACATCCTCTGCCCCAAGGTAGCTAGAACAAGATGAAGGAGAAAGACAAAAGGACTCCATCAAATTCATTTCTGCACTCCAGATGCCCACACGGTGGGCACACACACCTGGAATTGGTGAGGACCAGAAGGGTTGCAGGTAGATGCGTTCAGAGGCCACTGCAGGGCCGGGGGTGGGATGGTCAAGAGAAGCGATCCAGGGATGCTTAAGAGGTAAAAATCCACCGGACCCTGTTGATCGAGGACTAGAAGTGGGGAGTGACCCCTGGGTTTCTGGCCGGCCATGCTGGGTGGGTACTGGTGCCACCTAGGGAGGGGGGTGGTGACAGGAGTAGAGGAGATCATGAGTCGGGTTTTGGCCAGGTGGGCTTGAGGTCAAGGTTGGCATGAGTGGAAGGCCAAGGGATGGACATGTGGGCCAGAGGGTCTGGCAGGGTCCCAGCCCAGCCAGTGAGGAGGGGGTGGGAGGGTCAAGCTGGAAAGATCCCTTAGCGCCGTGGGTTTCGAATTGCTCTCTGGACTTGCTAGGGCTGTGACTTCCAACACAATAACCACCAGCCTCGTGCAACTACTTACGTCTATGTTGAGTTAATCGAAATAAAATTGAAAATTCAGTGCCCTGGTTACTAGCCGTATTTCAAGGGGCTACCTTATCGGACCATTGCCAGCATCATGGAAAGTTCCACGGGACAGCACGACACCAGAAGATCGTGGAGTCAACCTAGGGCATGGTGAGCAGCATTTAAAAACAAAGTGAAGTAGAAAAGATGCAAAGAGAACACGTCACGTTCAAGAAACTTCTGTTTGTATACATCTGGGTCCTGGTTGCGATGGAAGATCTATTTCTTACTAGGAGTCATGGTTAAGAAGGACGAGGAGGGCTTCCCTGGTGGCGCAGTGGTTGAGAGTCCGCCTGCTGATGCAGGGGACGCGGGTTCGTGACCTGGTCTGGGAAGATCCCACATGCCACGGAGCGGCTGGGCCCGTGAGCCGTGGCCGCTGAGCCTGCGCGTCCAGAGCCTGTGCTCCGCAACGGGAGAGGCCACAGCAGTGAGAGGCCCATGTACCACAAAAAAAAAAAAAAAGAAGGGTGAGGCTCACAGCTGTGGTGGCTATAGCACCTCCTGTCCCCTCATATAGAGGAGGGAGAGGGAGGCTGAGAGGGGCCAGGGCGCCCTCCCAAGGTCGCACAGCCTGAGGAGCAGGACCTGCCCCAGAACCCAGCTCTGCAGGCTCTGAGCTCACTGCCCGCCACAAAACCCCTGTTCTAATGAGTTCTTAGATCTCCAGGAGCCCAAAGTCAAACTTAGTCAGGTAAGGCCGGGGCCCTGAATATCATGGCTTCTTTCCTGACCTTGACCTCCATCACCATTGCTCTGACCCCCAAACTCTGCCCCCAACCTCACTGTCAGCCGCACCAGGACACACCTGTCCCCAGGCACAAGCCAGACCTCCTCCAAAGCCCTCAACCCCAACTTCCAGGAAAAGGGCCCTGCTGGCTTTTCAAAGGTGTGAGCCCCCCACTTTCTGGGGTGGCCAGGCCAGGCTCGGGGGGTCCGCCGGTAACCACAGCTCCCCAGAGGCCGAGCAGAGACACACAGAGAGGTGGCCTGGGCCTCCCCAGCTCCTGGGCCTCCCCTGGGTTCCTGGGCCTCCCCAGGTTCCTGGGCCTCCCCCAGCTCCTGGGCCTCCCCCGGGTCCTGGTCCACTGGCTTCCTCCCGGCCCACACCTGCGGTCGACCTTCAAGCAGCTCTTGGCTGTGGGCTCAGCAGGGCCCTGGAGGAGACCCCTGAAAGGAAACACAACCCTAGAAACGGATTTTCTTTTCCTCCAAGAGCAATAGAAGTTGAATAAAAAACAAGTTACTATTTTTACGGCTGGGATCCAGTTGTTATAGCAACCGAGGGCCTGACTCCTGCACGGGAGTCAGGGTTGGACTGCGTGTGACAGAGAAGACAGGTGGGCTCCGGGGGCAGCAGGGGCTGGAGGACAAGCCTCAGGCCCCCGACCTTGGGGCCTGCCTGGGGTCCAGGTCTGCCCCACCCGCCCCCCCGATCGGAAGTCCGGCCCTGCTCGCTGCTGACCCACCTCACCATGGCAGGTGGTTCTAACATCTTCTCCCTTTGGTGCGAGCCCACCTCCTACTAGCGCTGTGGTCCCAGACTCGGCCCAGCCTTGTTCCCAGAGCCTCACTTCACCAGTCCTAGGACTGGGTGACATGCCTCATCTCCACCTGCGGCCCTGCCACAGCGGCAACTCTCGGGCAGAGGAGATCAGATCCTCGACCTCACCTGGCCAAAACCCCACTCGCGATTCCCCGCTCCCCCTCTGCTGTTCCCCCTCTGGTCCCCTATCTCCCAGAGGTGGTACCAGCATCACCCCACTGGGCCAGGTTGGACAGGGGTTGGGAAGCTCTGAAGTGGCCTCCCTGGGACTCAAGGCGAGGTGCTAGCACTCAAGCCTCCGTCCCGTCACTTGTAAAATCGGGGTAACAGCGCCCACCTTGCAGAATCGCCGAGGAGCAAAGGTGGCCTGGGGCTGACATGATTATGGAAAGTTTGCTTCCGCTTTAATCCTCTCTGTAACTCTACGTGGCAGGCGTTGGCATTGCTAATATACAGGTGAGGAAACGGGCTCAGCCAGGTTAAGCCACGCAGCAAGCCACACGGCTAGATTGAAAATCAGCCCCTGCACTATTGAACAGATGTTGATTATGCACTTACTGTATTCCTGGCTCTTCGGAGGTGCAGAGCGGGAAGTAGGCGGGGTGAGATAAAGGCTGCCCAACCACCCATGCTTCTGTCCCCTTCCCTGGAGCCCTGAGCACATCACCAGGCTCTCCCTGCCCCGCAGCAAGCCCCGACCTGATCCTCAGCCTCCTCCCTCTTGCTGACGTTGATCTCCAACAGTAGGTGTGAAATGGGCACCTACTATGCGCCTAGCAGGGTGTGGGAGCTAGAGGGAGCCACAGTCCTGGCCGCCTAGAGCATGGGGTCTGGTGTGACAGAAGGGACGTGGGACAATTGCAAACCATCTATTCATTCGCTCAGTCGGTGAATTTGAGTAAATGGCACGTGCCTGATTCTTCACGTACATCACCTCGTGAATCCTTTCAACAGCCAGACAAGGACTCCCATTCAGCTGACTGACTAAGGCTTGAAGAGGTGGCTGGTGACAGGTAGGGAGGGTGGAGCCGGGTTTCAAACCCAGGCTGACCTCACAGCAAACCCCCTGCTTGTTTCCAGAATTTCTCTTTCAGCATCCCAGCCTCCCTGCTTGGGACACACAGGTGAATGGGGGGGCAGGCCTGGTGAAAGCAACAACCCAGGGGCAGAGAAAGTCTTGGGGGGTTGGGGACCAAGAAGGGGGAGCAACTTTGCCTGGGGGCTCAGGGCTGGGAGGAAGTTGGGGAAGCTTTCTCAGCTGAGGCTGTACGATGGCTGGAAGGTAGCCAGGAGGACGAGGGGCAGCCAGCGGAGGAAGCGTCTTCCAGGCAGAGGCAACAGCATCTGCAAAGGCTCAGTGGCATGGAGCAGCTTGAGTGAGGGGTCTGGACTCCACCCTCTAGGCATTGGAGAAGCAAAGCGTTTTAAGCAAGGGGGTAGGCGAGCGTCACTCTCCACACTACAGAAGCTCTGATGCTCATGGAAGATGGGCTGCCATTTAGGGCAGGAGCAGAGACACCCAGCTGAGCTGAGGGAGCAGAGACTAGAGATGCTGGGAGACAGAACCTACATGTCTTCAAGTGGAAGTGGGGGGAAGGAAGGCATTGGAGTGGCCCCCCAATTCCAAGCTGAGGCCCAGCTTCTCAATGACAATACCACATTTCATCAAATCTAAGACACCATCCATGGAAGGTGCACTTTTGTGTACCACTCAGAAAGGTAAATCACTAGCAATTAATTCTGCCGACGTGGTATTGTTAACTTTTTCAAGCACACAGAGAAGTCCAGAGAATCGTACGGTGAACACGCATATAAACACCACCCGGAATCTACTGCTAACATTTGGTCCTATCAAGAATCTACGCCTTGATCCATCCATCATTCCACCTTCTTTCTTTTTGAGTGCGTCTCCAAGTACATCATAATAAACACTAGCATACATATCTATTACGGTCCTCTTTTTTTTAGGAGGAAATCAAATAGTGAAATACAAGTCTTGAGCAAATATTCACTGATATTTCATACTAAGTGAAGGAACTCGAAAGAGAAAGAAAAATACCATATGTGGAATCTAAAATATGACACAAATGAACCTATCTACCAAACAGAAACAGACTCACAGACATAGAGAACGGACTTGTGGTTGCCAAGGGGGAGAGGGTTGGGAGACAGATGGCATGAGGGGCTGGGGTTAGCAGATGTAAGCTTTTATATACAGAATGGGTAAACAACAAGGCCCTACTGTATAGCACAGGAAACTTATTCGGTATCCTGGGATAAACCATAAGGGAAAAGAGTTCTTTTTTGACTTATTTTTTGGCCACGCTACGCGGCATGCGGGATCTTAGTTCCCCAACCAGATATTAAACCCGTGCCCCATGCAGTGGAAGTGTGGAGTCTTAACCACGTGACCAGCAGGGAAGTTCCCTGGAAAAGAATATTAAAAAAAATGTATATATGTGTATAATTGAGTCACTGCTGTACAGCAAAAATTAACACAACATTGTAAATCAACTATACTTCCAAAAAAAAAAAAAGAAACACACATTCACTGACATTTGACAAATGCATACACATATGTAAGCAGAATCTTATAAAGATGTAGAACCCCAGAAGGTTCCTTCATGCCCTGTGCCGGTCAACCCCCAGCCCCACTCCCAGAGAATACCACTCTTCTGGTTAGTTTTGCCTGTTCTAGAACTTTCTATAAATGGAATCATACAGTCTGTATTCGGCATAATGCCTTGGATGTCTTTTGATATCCTTCGATCCTCAGCGTAATGCCTTTGAGATTCATCCAAGTGGTTTCGTGGATCAGTAACTCATTCCTTTCATCACTGAGTCGTTCCCCAGCGTGTGGGCGTAGCAGGGTTAGTGCCTGCCATTCCACTGTTGATTGACGCCTGGGCTGTTTCCAGTGACGCCTGGGCTGTTACTGCCGCTAAGAGGTCATCAAATGTTAAGACACATCCTGATTTCAGGGCTAAGATGGGAACTACAGTTCGAGCCACTGGGAATTGAGCATTTATTACCTGCAAGGTGTGTGCTTTGCACATATTTGCTCATTTCATCCTTCCAGCATCCCTTGGTAGGTTTCTCCCCCTGTTTTACAAAGGGGGAAACTGAGGCAGAAAGAGGTTAAATCACATGCCTAAAGGCAAACAGAGCTGGAGTCAGGAGTCAAATCCGGGGAGGATGGGTCCAGGGCTCAACTTCTGTGCCAGCCGCCCTGGAGGCGAGAGTGGGGCTGCCTAGTGTGCCTGGGTCCTACCCCAAGAGGGCACCACTGCTGATCACTTGTTTCCTCAGGGCCCTGCAAAGATCTAGGCCTGGTGAGGGCTGCTAGAGACCCCCAGGTGGGCCAGGTGGGCCCTAGAGTGGAGGGAAGACTCCGAAGCCTCCTGAGGCAGAATTCACAGGCCCATCCCAGCACCCCAGGAGCAGAGACGGGGTAAGAACAGGGGGCCCGGAACCTGTCCCTCCCCCACCAGGGCTTCAAGGGCCCAGCAAAGTCCCTGCCAGGCCACGACCCCTCCCTCCCGTCCACCCCCTCCCTACCAGAGCAGTCTCTCTAAAATGCAAACCTGATCAAGATACTCTCCCCATTGCCCTCAGGGTGGAATCAGGATAAAAGGGCCTCACCCACCATCACAATGGGTAGATGACTCTAAACTCCCCCAAACACTCGTGCTTTCTCCCACTCTGTGACTATGCAGATGCTGTCCCCGCCTGGAATGCCTTTCCACCTGGCAGGCCTCTATTTGCTTTTCCAGATTTAGACCGAGAGCAAAGGGCTCTGCCAGAGCTTTTGGGAAAATAGCTTCTTCTTCCTTTTGTGCCACCTTGAGCCACGTATATCTTATCTATATATATGTGTGTGTGTATATGTGTATATACATGTATGTGTGTGCATGTGTGTATACACGTATGAGTATATGTATATAAGTGTGTGTACGTGTGTGTATGTGTGCGTATATACATGTATGTGTATATATACGTGTGTATGTATATACATGCATATGGATGAAACTATATTAAAATTGTTTATATATACGTATATCTCTCAGATTTTATAATGTATTGCAGATTTTACCATGTACATGTTCCAGATTTTACTTTATACGTGTAGACTAATACTGGAGTATTAGTCTAACCAGGCTCCTCTGTCCTCTGTCATCGCCCACAGCTGGGACCCCGACCATTCATTCCTTGTTCAGGCTACCACGTGCCAGGGCCCCCGAGCCTGATGGAACTGCTGGGCCAGGGAAGCCAGGGGCAGGGGGTGGGGGGGTGAGGGGGGGTGAGTCTTCCTCCTTTACACCCTTGACTCCCTTCCCCCACCAGCCAGCTTCAGGTCTTCACAGAAAGGAAAAGAGCAGCTCCCAGGAGCCAGCCCCACCCTGGTTGGGTTCCCCGGAAGCAGGCTCTGAGATGAGATTAGCCTGAGGGGATTTATTAAGGGACTATTTTTGGGGTGGGCAGCAGGGGCAGGGGGAAGAGGCAGGAAGGGGCGGAGTGAGCGGCTGAGCTGCAGGGCACTCTTTTTCTTTTTTTTTTTTTTTTTTGCATCTCAGTCTATTTTTTTTTAACATCTTTATTGGAGTATAATTGCTTTACAGTGTTGTGTTAGTTTCTGCTGTATAACAAAGTGAATCAGCTATATGTATACATATATCCCCATATCCCCTCCCTCTTGCGTCTCCCTCCCACCCTCCTTATCCCACCCCTCTAGGTGGACACAAAGCACCGAGCTGATCTCCCTGTGCTATGCGGCTGCTTCCCACCAGCTATCTGGTTTACATTTGGTAGTGTATATATGTCCATGCCACTCTCTCACTTTCTCACAGGGCACTCTTGACAGTGGCTTCCGCAGATCTCAGGCGAGTTCTGGAGCTGGGGAGATCCTCCAGGAGTGAGGGAGTTGGGCCTTTAACACCCTATCTGTCAGTCATCGGATGCAGCTGCGGGAAGGGGCAGGGGTGGGCGAGGCAACCTCGGAGGGCCAACAGCCTGGAGGGTAACTCCCCTCGTTCCTGCCGAGAGCTTCCCCTGATTGGGAACCTTACTGCTCCAAACTGTCCGGCTCTTCCTGAGCCTCCCACCTCCTCCAAACACATCTGCTCCACTCCTGACTTAGCTGGGAATCCAAACCCCAAACTTCCCAAGCAGCAGAGACCAGGACAGGAGGAGGTGCATGGGTCTGGATCCCATCATGGGTCTGGTCTTTGTCCTCCAGACACCTGTTGTCTCTGCACAGTGTACCTGTGCCCAGGAGTTACTGCCCAAATCCTGTAGGAGGAGAGACGCGGTAGTGTTACATGTCAGTTTGCAAAGTGCACAAGGACACTAATTCAAGTGAAACTGGTCTCAGGCTGGAGAGACCTCCTGAGAGGATGAAGCCAAATTCAAACCTATGTTCTGCAATGACCTGGGGGCTTAGATGGAGGAGGGGGAGGGGGAGAAGGTATTCCAGCTCTAAAACTGTAAAATTAAAATATAGCAACAGCAAAAGAAGAGCAAAATTGGAGTAATCATACTATGTGATTTCCATTTACTGTAAAGCTACAGTAATCAAAACATTAAGAGGACTCCCCTGGTGGCGCAGTGGTTAAGAATCCACCTGCCAACGCAGGGGACACGGGTTCGATCCCCGGTCCGGGAAGATCCCACATGCCGCGGAGCAACTAAGCCCGTGCGCCACAACTACTGAGCCTGCGCTCTAGAGCCCGCGAGCCACAACTACTGAAGCCCACGCGCCACAACTACTGAAGCCCGTGCGCCTAGAGCCCGTGCTCCGCAACAAGAAAAGCCACCGCAGTGAGAAGCCTGCACACCACAACGAAGAGTAGCCCCCGCTCACCTCAACTAGAGAAAGCCCACGGGCAGCAACAAAGACCCAACGCAGCCAAAAATAAATAAATAAATAATTTTAAAAAGACATTATGAATACGAGGAAAGAACAAACATACAGATCAATGGGATAAAATAGACCCTTCGATTTTTAACAAAGATGTCAATGCAATTTAATGGATACACAGGATAGTCTCTTCAACAAAGGGTGCTGGGAAAAATAGGACATCCACATGCAAAAAAAAGTGTTGCTTCCATATCTCACATCATATACAGAAATTAACTCATAGGCGTCCGTGGTTTCCAGGGGCTGGGGGGCAAGGGTAGCCAAAGTTGATGACCAAGGGACACAAGGGGATTTTGGGGGGCGATGGAACGGTTCTATATCTCACTTGTGAGGGTGGTTATACAGCTGTATAAATCTGTCAAAATTCATAGAACCGAACACTTCATGCAAGTGAATTTTGCTGTGTGTAAATTACACTGTAATTAGACTGAAAAGACTTAAAATACATATAATGGGACAGGGCGAAAAAGCCACATCTTGGTACATGTTCTGTGTGTGTGTGTGTGTGTGTGTGTGTGTGTGTGTGTGTGAAAGGTAAGGAGCAAATATGTGGTGTTCTTGCACCCATTTGCTGCTGTAATTGATGGTTATCAACTTTAACTTACATGCGTTTTTTTTTGTTGTTCTGTTTTGTTTTGTTTTTTTGCGGTACGCGGGCCTCTCTCTGTTGTGGCCTCTCCCGTTGCGGAGCACAGGCTCCGGACGCGCAGGCTCAGCGGCCATGGCTCACGGGCCCAGCCGCTCCGCGGCATGTGGGATCTTCCCGGACCGGGGCACGAACCCGCGTCCCCTGCATCGGCAGGCGGACTCTCAACCACTGCGCCACCAGGGAAGCCCTACATGCGTTTTTAACCACGGAAATGTTCAGTGCTCAAATTCCCAGGAGCTGGCCACTAGCCCTGACGGTCAGGTCAGCCCTTCTCTCATCCAGGCCTCTCTGACATGCTTAGCCCCTCATCCATACCTGCCCCATCCACCCCACTTACCCACCTCCTGGTTACTGGACATCCCTGATCCCAGGCCCCTCAAGAGGATCCAAAGCCCAGGATCCAGACTTGGAGGGTCCCTTGGGTCCAAAATCTGGGCCTTGCTGGCCTCTTGTGGCCGGTAGAATTATCACACGTTAAAAAGTATGACAGTCTGGGAGTTGACTCTGATTGGGGCTGGGGTAGAGAGTGGGCGTGAGGGGGGCACGGGGGAAGGGTAAATTGAGAAAACCTTCTCAGCGGTACATCTCGAAATTTGAAATGTGAAGACTCTTCGACCCATTGACCCCAGCTCTGGGAATCACTGATGATATTTTCTTGCCGAAACATACTTCCTCTGGTTCTCAGTAAAAAATTAAAAGGGGGCTTCTCTGGTGGCGCAGTGGTTGAGAGTCTGCCTCCCGATGCGGGGGACACGGGTTCGTGCCCCGGGCCGGGAGGATCCCACATGCTGTGGAGCGGCTGGGCCCGTGAGCCATGGCCGCTGAGCCTGCGTGTCCGGAGCCTGTGCTCCGCAACGGGAAAGGCCATAACAGTGAGAGGCCTGCGTACCGCAAAAAAAAAGAAACCACAGAACCCAGAACGTGCGGTGCCTGCAGGAAAAGTGACCCTGTCTCTTCAACAAACCCCTGGCATAAAAACGGGGAGGGGGACGATTCTTTTGATTAAAATGAGACTTCCAGGCTCATCACGAGTGTAATGCAGAACCGTTGTTTGGATCCTGGTTCTAAGGAAACCACTGTAAAAAAGACTTTTGTGAGACAGTCAGGAGAGATGGAGCCCGGACAGCATGCTTGATGATATTAAGGAATAAGCGTTCATTTGGTGAGGTGAGACAATGGTTTTATGGCCATGTTAAAGAAAAAAAGGGGTTTTCTGAGGTGTATACTGAGGCACCTATGGGTGAAATGAAATCGTGCCTGGGATTTACTTCTCAAGTATTTCTACCACATGTCAGGGAGCGTAGCTGAAACAGGGGTGAAGTGTTGATCGTCATCGAAGCTGGGTTACGGGTGTGTGGAAATGCATTGTGCTTTCCTCTCTGCGTTTGGTGTATGTGAAAATATCCATAATTTTTTTAAAAAATTAAGCGCTTAAAGGGGAACAGAGGAATTCCCTGGTGGTCCAGTGGTTAGGACTCCATGCTTTCACTGCCGAGGGCCCAGGTTCCATCCCTGGTCAGGGAACTAAGATCCCATAAGCCGCGTGGTGTAGCCAAAATAAATAAACAAATAAAAGGGGAACAGAGAAGACAGCTGGACAGGGTCATGTTACGAAACCAAACTTGGGTCTGCTCACCCGCACACAGTAAAGCCAATCTACTGACAGTCGGTCGTGGTGAAGGAAAGTCAGCATTTATTGCAGGGTGCCAAGCAAGGAGTCCAGGTAGCTAAATGCTCAAAGGCCTGAACTCCCCAATGGCTTTCAGGGAAACGTTTTTAAAGACCAGCTGAGGGAGATGGGTTGTGGGGCATGTGATCAGCTCGTGGACATTCTTCCGATTGGTCGGTGGTGACGTAATTTGAGGTCAACACCATCAACCTTCTGGTTCCAGCTGGTCTGGGGTCTGCGTGCTTGTGGGCAGCATGCAGTTAACTTCTTCCACCTGCTGGGGGCTTCAGTCTCTGCAAAACAGCTCCAAGGACGAGGCTCAGAATATTACCCAATAGCCCTTGAGGAGGAACTAAAGGTCCTTGACTTTGTTTAACGGCTACACTAATATTATTTTGTCTTATTTGACAGTTTTCTTTCCGCATTCTCTCACTTCTCTGATTAGATTTACTCTTTGGAACTCAGGGAAGGCCTAGGAAGCTAAAGTTTTTCTACAGACAAGAGGCAGGTGGAGGACGGGGTTGTGGGGATGGGGGGCCGGTCCTGTTCTGGAAGTCCTCATAGGGTTCTGCTCAATTACAGTCAGGGAGGTTGGTTGGCCTCGGTCCCAAGGGGTCCCATTTAAGCCAAGACTTGAAAGATGGGAGTTGGTGGTGGGGCAGATTCAAGGCAAAGGGAAAGTCTTCAAGGTGGGAAAGGGGGAAGAAAGGGTTTGGAAGAAGAATGGTGGGGCTGGAGAGTGGTGGGAGAGGGCAAGTAGTCCCAGGCGAGATGGAAGAGGTAAGCAGAGACTGTCCAGAACAGGCCCTTGTAGACCATGGTGACGAATTGGATTTTGTTGGGAGGTAGGGTGGGGAGAGTGTCTATGATGCCGTTGCCTTTTAGAATTCTTCTGAGTGATGCTTCTGATAGTTTGAAATGAGGTGAGGGTGGAAATGTGGAAACCAGACGGAAGCCTTTTCTCACCCCAAGGTGAGAGATGATGGTACCCAGGACATTGATGGGGGTGGACAGGGAGAAGCGGTTAGTTTCTAACCGTACTTTGGAAGTAGAATCTGCCCTGTTTCCTGAGCGTGTGGCAGACTGGATATACAAACATACCATAGCCAGATCAGTAAGTCCAAGACCCCAAACAACGCCCCCTGCAGCCATCAGCCCCAAACACTGGGACTTGATCAATCACTGACAACTGCCCTCGGTTTTGTCCCCACTTCCAACTTAGGACCAACCAGAGAAAACCAAATACGCTCCCCTAACCAGTGACATGGGATGCCCCACTTCCAGTGAGCCCGTCTCCAGCCTTGCCAGGTGATGGTCTCCAGGCAGGACCCACCTGAAACCTTCTCTTTTTTCACCATGAAGCTTCCCTACCTCTGCCAGCCTTTGAGTCTCTGCCAAACCCAAGTGATGGTGGGCAAATCTCTTGCTATAGCAAGCGCAGAATAAATAGCCTCTGATTGTTCTCATTTAGGTGGTGTTTGTTCACTCCCACAGGTGTGAGGGAGAGCCAGGGGCCACTGACTGAGGTGGTGAAGGCCTAGGGGAGGAATGGCTTCAGGGAAACCCAGAACGTGCTTTGAGTTTTTAAGTCGGAGATGTTCCATGTGGAGTCCCTGTCAAGGGAAGAGTTGGCTGCAACATTTTAGAGCCCGGGGAAGAGGTCAGGGCAGAAGGAATAAATCTGGGAGTCAGACATAGGATGGTACGAGAGAAGGGATGACATATCCTGAAATAGTGAAAAACTGGAAACGTCCTAGACACCCGTCAACTCGGCATTGCTTTGTTAAACGTGGTAGGACAGCCGTAGAGTGGAATCTGGAGCAACTTGTAGAAAAGAATGCCTTCAAACTGAAGTGGCCTGGAAATGTCCCCAGGGTACATGGTTAAGTGGAAAAGCAAGAGGTAGAGGTGGTACTTCCATAGTGATGAAATAGGGAACTCAGCAGACCCCTTCTCCAGGAAAGCAACGATTTAACTGTGAAAATATTCCAGATCAATCATTCAACATCTCTGGGAACGGTCCTCAGGGCTTGCAGTAAATAGAGCAACATTCTTTCAAGAAAATCTACGAAATCTATGGAAAAGCAGCCGTCTGTGGCTTTTGAGCCAGGAGCCCCTATATCACCCACCCCCAGCGCCACGTTACAGAAGCTCTATCGAGGGCTGGTGGTGTCAAGAAAACTGGCTCCTTCTCCTTCCAGCTCAGTCTGGGGCTATGGTTTCACCCTGGGAGGGGAGGAGTGCCAGCGTTTCTCATCACCCCATGCTGCTGAAGCTCCAGTCCCGGCCGATGTGACCAACCTAGAGGATTCCATCTCTCTTCTCCACCCAGTCCTCCCCAGGTGGAAGCTGCGTGCATGGCATCGCTGAGAACACTGAGGTGCCCTTGGCCCCAACCCCGGTCCACTCTCCACCCCTAGAGGTGCATGTGGAGGAAACCAGGGGCTGCCACTGGCCCCCTCCTGTGCTCACTTGAAGAGCTTGGAGTGACGTGCGTGTCACTCCAAGAAAGGCTGGTCCAGGGATCTGCATGGAGGAAGAGGCAAGACTTGAGGGTGAGGAGCTCGGCTGCTATGGCGGAGGGGACTGGCTCTACTGGGAACCCTGAGCTGAACATGCCCCACCTAAAGGGAGATCTGGCACATCCTGGTGGAGCTGTGCAGAACATCTTGAAGTTTAAGAGAGAGAGCCAGAGGGAAAGACAACCAAGAAAAGCCCTCCTGCGATCATAGACGACCCTGGGGGCGGGAAGACTGTACCCACTCAGGAGCATCCAGAGCAACAGGCGAGGTCAACTTGAAAGCATTCCCCATGCGCATCCAGCCCCATCCAAACAGGTGGAAGCCTCTTTGGCCCAGGGGGATCGCCAGAGCTCCTGACCTACAGCCACCGGAGAGCAAGCTGCTCCCACTCAGTGGCTGTTCTTGGAAGCCAGGCTTTAAGATGACAGCCCGGTCAGCCTTGGCCATCTGGAGGACAGATCCTGTGCCAGGGCCGCGCCCTCCCAGGAGACATCGTAGAGAGAACCCCAAGCTACTAGTGTCTGGCTGAACATAGGGCAGAAACAAGTAAACTCTCCAAACTGTGGTGGCAGCTTCCACGCCACACACACAACAGTAAAAGGCAAACATCTGACTGGCCAAGAGGGTTACGCACAACCTTTGACCTGTAAGTGGCTTACGCTGATCCAGGGGTGACCCTAGGTCACCAGGTTAAAAGACAAAAATAAGAGGAAAAAATCTGAGCAGGGACATCAGAGGTTTCACACTGTGGGATTGGGGGACGGGGGGGTGGAAGTGACTTCTCAGACTTAGTTCAGACAAGTCACTGAACGAATAAGCAAACGACCAAGCGAACAACAATGACAACGACCCAGGGGGTAGAGGTGGGGGTGTGGGGAGGATTAGTAGCCAAAATTGCTACAATATATTATATAAAATGTCCAGTTTTCCAGAGAACTTATGAGATGTACGAAGAAACAGGATAGCATAACCCACACACAGGCTTCCCTGGAAAATTCTACCAAACATTTAAAGAAGAATTAACACCAATTCTTCTCAAACTTTTCCAAAAACTAGAAAGGCAGGGAACATTTCTAATTCATTCTATGAGGCCAACATTACCCTGATCCTAAAGCCAGAGAAAGACACCAAAAGGAAAATAAATGAACAAAACTACAGACCAATATTTCTTACCAATACAAACAAAACAAATACTTGCAAACTGAATCTGACAGCTTATTTTAAAAAATTATATTCCATGACCAAATGGAATTTATCCCAGGAATGCAACATAAGAAAATCAATCAATGTAATACACTATGTTAATAAAACAAAGAACAAAATACGTGATAGTCCAATAGATACAGAAACACTTATAAGAAAATCCAACATCCTTTCATGATAAGACACTCAACAAACCAGGAATAGAAGGGAACTTCATCAACATGATAAAGGACATCCACAATAAACCCACAACTAAGCTCACACTTAACGGGGAGAAGCTTAATGCTTTCTTTCCCTCTAAGATAAGGAATAAGACAAAGATGTCTGCTCTTGTCACTTTTATTTAACATTGTACTGAAGTTTTATCTAGGGCAATTGATCAAGTAAAAAAATAAATAAAAGGCACCCAGATTAGAAAGGAAGAAGTAAAACTATCTTTATTTGCAGATAATGTGCTCTTGTATAAAGAAAATCATAAGGAATCTGTTAAAATAAAACCGTTGAAGTAACACACAAGTTTAGCAAGGTTGTACAACACAAGATCAATACACAAAAATCAATCGTTTTTCTCTGCACTAGCAATGAACAATTTGAAATGAAACTAAGAACATTCCATTTACAGTAGCATCAAAAAGAATAAAATACTTAGTAAGAAATTTAGCAAAACAACTGCAAGACTTGCATACTGAAAACTATAAAACACTGTCAAAAGAAATTTAAGACCTGTTGTCACACACATTACATCTTTTACATTACAAGCCTGTCTACACGGTTTTATTATTACTTTTTATGCAATTGCTTTCTAAATCAGATAGAAGAAAAGAGTTACCAAAAATACATTTTTACTGTCTTTATATTTGACTATGCAGTAGATTTTCTTGGGTTCTTTATTTCTTCATATGGATTCGAGTTACTGTCTTCTGTCATTTCATTTTAGCCTGATGGCCTTTAGTATTTTTTGAACAGGTCTGCTAGGGACAGATTCTCTCAGTTTGTGTTTCTTTGTCAATTCTTTTTTTTTTTTTTTTTTTTTTTGCGGTACACGGGGCTCTCACTGCTGTGGCCTCTCCCATTGCGGAGCACAGGCTCCAGACGTGCAGGCTCAGCGACCATGGCTCACGGGCCCAGCCGCTCCGTGGCATAGGGGATCCTCCCGGGCCGGGGAACGAACCCGCGTCCCCTGCATCGGCAGGCGGACTCCCAACCACTGCGCCACCAGGGAAGCCCATCTTTGTCAATTCTTAATTTCTCCTTTTTATTTTTTTAAAAATATTTATTTGTTTATTTATTTAGGCTGTGCCGGGTCTTAGTTGCAGCACATGGGCTTCTTAGTTGCAGCAAGCATGCAGGATCTAGTTCCCCGACCAGGGATCAAAACTGGGCCCCCTGCATTGGGACCATGGAGTCTTACCCACTGGGCCACCAGGGAAGTCCCTCTCCTTCTTTTTTTGAAGAATAATTCTGCTGGATATAGAGGTCTTGATAGTCCTCCCCCCACCTCCCCAGCACTTTGAATATGTCATCCCACTGCCATCTGGTGACCATCTTTCCAATGAGAATTCAGCTGCTAATTTTATTGAAATCCCTTATTTGTGATGAGTCCCTTTTATTCTTGCAGCCCTCATGATTCCCTCTTTATCTTTGACTTTTAACAGTTTGACTATGATGTGTTTAGTTACAGATCACCTTGAGTTTATTCATTGAACTTCTTGGATGTACAGGTTAATGTCTCTCATCAAATTTGGGAAATTTACATGCTTTACTTCTTCAATTATTTTTTCCACCCCATTTTCTCTGTCTTATCCTCCTGGGAATCTCATGATGCATAAGTTCAGGTTTTTATATTTTTCTATTAAAAAAAATTATTATTAATTTATTTATTTGGCTGTGCAGGGTCTCAGTTGCCATGTATGGGATCTTTGTTGTAGCATGCAGGATCTTTAGTTGAGACATGTGGGATCTAGTTCCCTAACCAGGGATAGAACCCAGACCCCTGCATTGGGAGCACAGAGCCTTAGCCACTGGACCACCAGGGAAGTCCTCTAAGTTCGTTTTTTTTCTTTTTAATATATTTATTTAGTTATTTATCTGGCTGCGTTAGGTCCTCGTTGCTGCTTACGGGCTTTCTCTAGTTGCAGCGAGCGGGGGTCACTCCTCATTGCGGTGCATGAGCTTCTCACTGCGGTGGCCTCTCTCGTTGTGGAGCACGGGCTCTAGGCGCATGGGCTTCAGTAGTTGCAGCACACAGGCTCAGTAGTTGTGGTTCACGGGCTCTAGAGCGCAGGCTCAGTAGTTGTGGCAGACAGGCTTAGTTGCTCTGCAGCATGTGGGATCTTCCCAGACCAGGGCTTGAACCCACGTCCCCTGCATTGGCAGGTGGATTCCAACCACTGCGCTACCAGAGGAGTCCCTAAGTTTGTATTTTTTATGGCGTCCCACAGTTCTCTGAGGATCTGTTCATTTTTCTTCCATCTTTTTTCTTTCCGTTCCTCAAACTAGATTTTTCTCAGTTGAATCATCATTAAGTTTGCTGATTCTTTCTTCTACCAGCTCAAATCTGCTGTTGAGCCCCTCTAGTGAATGTTTCCTTTTGGTTTTTGTAATTTTCAACTGCAGCTTTCTGTTAGGTTCTTTTCTTGATTCCTACCTCTTTAATGAGGTTCTCTCTTTGGTGAGGCATTGTCATCGTACCCTTCCTTTAATTCTGTAGGTATGGTCTCCTTTAGTTCTTTGAATGTATCTGTAATAAATGCTTTTAAGTCCTTGTCCACTAAACACACCATGTGGGCCCCTTCATAGGCAATTGCTTTTCCCTGTTTGGGGGCCATATTTTCCTGTTTATTTGTGTGTCATAGTTTTTTTTGTTGAAAATTAGACATTTAAAATAATACAGCAACTCTGGAAATCAGATGCCCCTTCCCAACCTAAGGTTTCAGGTTCTTGCTTTTGTTTGTTTGTTTAGTGACTTCTCTGTACTAATTCGGTAAAGTCTGTGTTCTTCGTTGTGTGCAACCAGTGAAGTCTCTGCTCGTTTATCTTAGTGGTCAGATAACAATTGAATGGAGATTTCTTTAAGTGCCTTGAATCAATATGTCTCCCAGCCTTTGCCAAGGGGCTCTGTGTGCATGTTGGCACGCCTTCGACACTCCTGCAGGCATTTTACAATTCGGCCTTAGCCTTCACTTCCTACTTGAGCAGGGTCTCAAGATCAGCCATAGGTGAGATTCTAGGACCTTCTCAGGTCTTTCTTGGGCATGTGCATAGTCCTGCACATACACATAACCCTCTAGATTCTCAGGAATATTCCAGGAGCCTTTCAAAGTCTCCTATGCGTATCTCATTTCCCAGTTATTCCTTTAAATTGTTGTTTTTCTTCTTTCGGGGGGGGGTGTCTCTTTTTAGCTCCAGTTTGTAACACTACCTCAGGCAGTTGTAATTATTAAACAATCCCCACTGATTGTTTTAGACAAATATCTTGCAGATCAAGCTATCCACACAGGTACTGGTAAACTCTTACTCAAATGAAATAAACACAAGCTTTGAGAATTGAGTTTTTCCAAACTGCCAGACAGGTTAGATAGTGACCATTCTCTGGGGATGGGGATGTGGGGGAACCCCAAGCCCATCCTGCCCCCTCCAGCAGCTGCTAGGCCGCTTGTTTTCACATCTATCATAGTTGCATGGCTGATGGTTTTCAAGGCTACTGTGGATCTAGGAAAGACAGAGGAGGTTAGGGCAAATCACAATGCCACAAAGTTTACTGGTGTTTTTTGTTTGTTTGTTTGTTTTTGGCTGTGTTGGGTCTTTGTTGCTGTGCGCAGGCTTTCTCTAGTTGTGGCGAGCGGGGGCTACTCCTCGTTGCGGTGCGCGGGCTTCTCAATGTGGTAACTTCTCTTGTTGCAGAGCATGGGCTCTGGGTGTGTGGGCTTCAGTAGTTGTGGCTCACTGGCTCAGTAGTTGTGGCACACGAACCCTAGAGCGCAGGCTCAGGTAATTTTGGCACACGGGCTTAGCTGCTCCGCGGCATGTGGGATCTTCCCAGACAAGGGCTCGAACCTGTGCCCCTGCATTGGCAGGCGGATTCTTAACCACTGCGCCACCAGGGAAGTCCCAGCTTACTCTTTTTTACTGACATTCAGTTGCGTTACTTGAATAAATGCTTCTTAGCTTGTTTCAAGCCTTAAGTTAATATCCAGAGTTCTGAAAAAGTTGATTTTTGACAATTTTTGTCAGTGTTCTCTTCGCTTTTACGGAGGAACGGTTTTCAGATTCTCGCTCCACTATTCTGGAAGTGCTTCTCCCATCCATTCAATCTTTCTTCATAGCATTCTCAGGAGGTGAGTTATTTTAGCCCTTGTGATTATTGAGGAAACTGATACTCAGAGAGGTTAGGTGACTTACCTAAGGACATATACCTGGTAAGAATCTGAGCCATTGCCTGATTTCAGTGTTCCGTACATCCTGACCTCTCTCCCACTGCCTCACCTCGTGCAAGGTGCACTCCACCATCCTTGCACTCCAGCCCTTTGTTCCCTCCTCCACGCCAGGTGTTTATCCTACGAGTTTGTTTAGGAACTTGCTTGTGGGAGGACTGCTGATCTCTCAATGTTGCACATTAAGAAGAATACTTGAGGAATGTTCTAAGTACTTGCAGATGACGGTTCTGTTCTATGGTTGATAAGAGGAAGGGAAGCTCCTCTCCCTGGGATTGGCATCAGGCCAGTCACCTAGAGAAGGAACGCTGACGAACGCTTAGCGTCCTTCCTGCCCTACATGCCATCAGGAGTGTGAGCCCATACTGTCCCAAGATGAGCTGGAACACGAGGGTCTGGCACAAATCCAGCCTGCTCTCCAACAACATTTGTCAGTGTTTCCCAATACCAAGCAGATAATAAAGCAGTGAAACAAAAACTGAGTGAGTGGGCAGCAGCCCTCAGCTCCAGCCCATCCCAGTCATCAGGAATGGAGGCCTGGAGTGGGGGGAGGGGAGGGATAAATTGGGAGACGGGATTGACGTACACGCACTACTATATATAAAATAGATAACTGATAAGGACCTACCGTAGAGCACAGGGAACCCTACTCAATACTCTGTAATGACTTATATGCGAAAAGAATCCAAAAAAGAGTGGATAGGGGAGTTCCCTGGTGGTCTGGTGGTTAAGACTCTGAGCTTTCACTGCAGGGAGCACAGGTTCAATCCCTGGTCGGGGAACTGAGATCCTGCATGCCGTGCAGTGCAGCCAAAGTAAATAAATAAAATAAAATCTAACACCTAATTGTTAAAAAAGAAAAGAGTGGGTATATGTATAACTGATTTAGTTCTCTGGGAACACAGAGTGAACAACGCTGACAAAAATTCTGCCTTCATGGAGCTTAGGTTCTAACTGGGAGGGGGCATTATATGACACGTTGGATGTGATACGTGCTATACAGAAATACAACGCAAGGCAAGAGATGAGGAATGTGTAGAAGGGCGGAGGTTACTGTTTTCAAGGATATTCAGGTGTCCATACCACATGTCTTCTGACCAAGTAATTTACATACAGGTGAAGGAAGCTTGACAATGAGCTCTTGCCCTTGGAATTCACCACCCTTATCACGAGCCCTATTACTCAGTAGAAGATGGAATGGCTTACTGAATGTTCAGTTGTGGTACCAGCTAAGAGACCACACCCTGTGAGGTCAGGGTGTCATTCTGCGATACGCAGTACGTCGCTGCAAACCAGGAGTGGAAGGGGTAGTGTTTTCTTGCGTATTACGTCTAATTATTCACTTAAGAAATTCTTGTTTCCATCCACACAACCCCATGTTCACTAGATTTTGAGATCCAGTCACCTATTACTCCAGGGAATAGAGTCATGGTTCTGGTAAATTGGAAACAGTCAAATCCCTGGCCATTCAGGGATCTTCACTTGCTGAACCAGTAAAGAGAGAAGGAGATACTGTCCTGAATGGACAGATAGATTCTGACAGACCGAAGGGGAAACTGGGTGGCATTTCAAAATGAAGTCAAGGACTGTGTCCAGAGCCCAGGGAATTCACTTGGGGACCCCTTTATGTGCCTTTGTTCAATAATAATGGTCCAAAGGAAACTGTGCCAACTAATACAGAACCACTTAAAGACATTGCTCCTGGCCTATATCTTGAGAGGCATTCACATATACATATATTTATACATTTACATATGTATATGCCCATACAGCCAACCACTAAAATAGCTCCAGCCCCCTCATGTCCCCTCCCAAACAATTCCCCACCAGAAGTAATCAGTATGCTGCCTGTTTTGACTTCATATAAACGGACTCATATGGTCTATATTCTTTTGTGTCTACCTTTTTTCACTCAATATTACATGTGAGATTATCCATGGCTGTATGCCTTTTTCATTTCTGCATAGTATTCTTTTACATGAATGTACCACAATTTACTTATTCATTCTGTTGTAGATGAATGTTTGGGTTATTTCCAGTTTGGGGTTATGAATAAAGCAGCTATGAATATTTTTACACCTGTTTTTTGGGGGTAATATGCACTCATTTCTTTGAGTATATACATAGAAGTGAAATGGCTGAGTCATAGGGAATATGCTAGTTTAACACCAGTAGATAGTGTCAAACACTTTTCCAAAGTGGTTTTAACAATTTAGACTTCTACTTACAGTGTATCAGAGTTCCAGTTGCTCCACGTTGTTGCCTGCACTTGGTACTGTCAGTCGTTTTAATTTTATCCAACTTAGCAGACGCTTGGTAGTATCTTGTTTGCTCTTAATTTGCATTTCCTTGATGAGTATTGATGATGACCACTTTTGCCTGTGCTCATTCACCATTTTGATATCCTCTTCTGTGAAGTGTCTGTGCTCAAGTATTTTACCCACTAAACAAATGAGTTGTATTTTCCTCATTGATTTGTACAAGTTCTTCAAATATTCTGGAAATAAGTCCTTTGTCAAAAAATATGTATTGCAAATATATGTATCCCATTCCAACCTCTCTTAATGGTCTCTTTTGATGGGCAGATGTTCTTAATTTTGATGAAGAGCAATCTTCTATTTTGTGGTTAGTACTTAAAAATTTTTTTTAAATTTTATTTATTTTTGGCTGCATTGGGTCTTCATTGCTGTGTGCAGGCTTTCTCTAGTTGAGGTGAGTGGGGGCTCCTCTTCGTTGAAGTGCAAGGACTTCTCATTGCGGTGGCTTCTCTTGTTGTGGAGCATGGACTCTAGGTATGCGGGCTTCAGTAGTTGTGGCACGTGGGTTCAGTAGTTGTGGCACGTGGGTTCAGTAATTGTGGCTTGCGGGCTCTCGAGCGCAGGATCAGTCGTTGTGGCGAACGCGCGTAGTTGCTCCTAGGCACGTGGGATCTTCCCACACCAGGGCTCGAACCTGTGTCCCCTGCATTGGCAGGCAGATTGATTCTTAACCACTGTGCCACCAGGGAAGCCCTGTGATTAGTACTTTTTAAAGTACCTGTTTAGATGACTTTGTTTACACCAGAGACATTAAGGCATTCTCCTGTGCTTTCTTCTAGCAGATTTATTGTTTTACCTTTCAACATTTAGGTCTACAATCCATCTCAAATGAATGCTTGAGTACCGTATGTGGTAGGAGGGTCTGCATATTTTATGGAAAAGACCATTCTTTCCTCAATGATTTTTTCTTTCTTTTTTATTTTTTTTTTGGATTAAAAAAATTTTTTTTTCAGTCCAAGGTTTTTTTGTTCTGTTTTGTTTTTTGTTTTAAATTGAAGTATAGTTGATCTACTTTCCTCAGTGACTTTCAATGCATTCTTGACTCCGTGGCTAGAATTAACAAACTTGATCACACCATTCTGTATTTTCAATGGTGGCATATTGCTCTTGGTACAAAGATCAGTCTCTTGCCTAACATACCTTATTTTTTTAAGATTGTTTTTTTTGGGGGGGGGTTTGACCATTTTTAAAGTCTTTATTGAATTTGTTACAATACTGCTTCTGTTGTTTGTTTGTTTGGTTTTGGTTTTTTGGTCAGGAGGCAGGTGGGATCTTAGCTCCCCCGCCAGGGATGGAACCAGCACCCCCTGCACTGGAAGGTGAAGCCTTAGTCATTGGACCACCAGGGAAGTCCCTTACCTTAACACCCAGCCTAATCCGGACACCTCCTGTTTCTCAAGCCAAATCTTGTGTCATGTGTACCGTCCCACTCCAAGCTCAGACACACACCATAGAGTTCTTTGTCCAGGTCACACTGTCATCCATGGACCTTTGCCATACAGAACGCTTCCATTCCTGAGGTCGGTTACCTGCTACTCAAACTTCAGGCCTCATCTCCTCCAGGAAGCCTTCCTGGCTGCACAATCCCTGTCCCTTAAGTCTAGGTTAAGCGACCTCATTACGTGCTTTCATTGCACCCCGGCTTTGTAATTGTGTTTACCTCTCCCACTGTAACTTCGCTGAAGGAAAGGAGGAGGCCTGTTTAGCTCACATGGAAGGCACTCTCTAAATATTACTGAATGAATGACTATGTGTAAAACAGAATCCTCCCCAGAGACCCAAAACGCGTGGGCCTTGGAGAAACAACAGGGGTTCCATTCTCAGATCTAACACTTAGCAAATAAGTTAATATTTCTGAGCCTCAGTTCTCAAATTCATAAAATGGGAAATGCAACATTTCCTACAAAGCATTGCTATAAGCACCAAATAAGAACGCACGTATCTGGCACAATGACTAGCACGCGGCAGGCCCTTTTAATATTAATAAAAAGATGGGGGCGGGGGACACGGAACGCCTACTCTTTACAACGCGCATGCGCGGCCCATGACCCGCTGCAAGGCCAGCCCATCGCGCCCCCGCGCGTCCCCACGCGCGCGCGTGTTCGACCGGAACCTGGGGCCAGGCCGGAGGTGAAGGGGCGGACCTCCTCAGTACGCCTGCGCCGTGGGAGGCCGTGCGCCGAGGAGGCGGGGCCGCGCAGGCGCGCCTTGCGGCCCGGCTCTGGAGCATAAACAAGAGCGGGGTCGGGATGAGGCGGCTGTTGATGTCCGAGCGGCGAGTGGCGGCGAGCGGGGCTCGGCGCCGACCCTGAGCTCACCCCGACCTGCCCTCCCGCGCGCGCGCGCGAGCTCCGGGCCGGGCCCACCCGCCGCGCGCCCACCATGAACCTGGCGAGTCAGAGTGGCGAGGCTGGCGCCAGCCAGCTACTCTTCGCCAACTTCAACCAAGACGTCACGTAAGGACGGGCGTGGGCCGGGGTCGGAGCCGGGGGCCGCGGGGCGGGGGCCGGAGCCTGGGGGCCTGGGGCCGGGGAGGGCAGAGGCATCCTCGGGGCGGGCCCGGCGCGTGCTGGGAGGGAGGGGCGCCCCCTCTGAGGACCCTCCAGGCTCTGCCCTGGAGCTGCGATCTCTGAGCCGGGAAAGCGATGGAGGTAGGGGAGGTATTTTACCCAGCACGGGAAGGCTTTGTCTTTTCGGACCTCACTTCTCACAAAGTTGGGGCAGAACTTTGTGGCCTGACTTGTTGTCTCGGCCGCCTCTGGAGCGGTGGGGGTGGGTTTCTCCCTTATAACCCGCCTCCCTTATAACTCGCCTCCCTCTTGTACCTCAGCTCTCTTGCTCCAGTCTTTCCCCTCTTCAGCCCCTTCTCCTCATCTCTTCATCATCTTAGGGTCCCTTTGATTTCCTTTTCTTCCCGTCTCGCTGTTCTTTTTGACAGGTAATTTTGATGTCCTCCTCGAGCAAGAAACAAACTTAGCAGTAAACGTGGTCTCTGACCTGGGGAGAAACTGAGCCAAGGGGGATGTGACAGAACCCCTCCCCCCCCCCCCCCGAGGTCTTGGTGCTTCGGGGCATGGGCCATCCTTACAGGGGAAGAGAGTCCCATGATGCCAGCCCTTGTTTGTCCCAACCCATTTGGGTTTGAAGCCGATTCTTCGGAGGCTGTCTCCGGTGACGTGTGAGGTTACTAGATGAGTTTTCTGGAGAAGGAAGGATAAGTTGTGGGACTGGAAGGGAGGAAAGCCATCTTGGGAAGTGAGTAAGAGGAAGTGATGTAAGAGGGGAGGAGGAGTGGGTCATTGGCTTCGTACCAAAGTAGTAGGTTGAGTTGTTCCCGGCTGAATGGAATCAGCAAAGTAGAACATGACATCTTTTAAAAAACTAAAAGTCAGTTGTAGAACGGCAAGCCACCAAGTCAGTGGCGTGCAGTGGGTGCTCGGTAGCACCTTCCAAAGTTGGGGAAGTAGCGCAGACAGCCCCACAGTGGGCCTCTGTTGGGACTTGGAAGGGAGCAGATCACCTCCTCCAACTACAGGGAGAGGAAACCGAAGTTGAGGAAGGTTCAGAGCAGAGCCTGGATCTTACCCTCATTTGACAGTGGAGTGGGGGCAGCTTTCCTGAATTGTCTTCCAGTGTCCTTTCCAATCTACCATGCTGTTGTTTCTACCTACAGAGTAGGATCTGGAGGACAGTGAATGTAGAAAGCAGACCGTAGCAATCTTTAAAGGTGAAAACTACTGAATACTAGCGTTCTGTATGACCAAAAGCCAATCCAACAAAAACAGTTTGGACCACCTGTTGCAGGAGATTATAACTGAGGTGGACTATGTTATACCAATCCAAGTAGGGAAGAGGACATTTCAAACCAACTGTGATTCTGTTTTTAAGGTCTTAGTATTTTGAGACCAGTAAGAATGGTAGCTTTATGGATTTTTATGTCTTGTATAAATTAGAGAATTTCCAAAACATTTTCTACCATTCTTTAAGTTTTTCATTGCTCATCATTTATATTGAAAGGAAATCAAATATGAGAAAACATTCTCTTTTGCTCTTATTTTAAATGGCATTCAAATACCACTTTCCCTATATAAGAGAAGTATGTCACTCTGGCCTGAAATAAGGTCTCTTTGTACTTGGAAATCATGCTTTCCCACTCCTCCATGAGTCCTGAAGTTATTAGTTTAAGACAAGATTTTTTTTTTGCGGTACGCGGGCCTCTCACTGTTGTGGCCTCTCCCGCTGCGGAGCACAGGCTCTGGACGCGCAGGCTCAGCGGCCATGGCTCACGGGCCCAGCCGCTCCGCGGCATGTGGGATCCTCCCGGACCGGGGCACGAACCCGTGTCCCCTGCATCGGCAGGCGGACTCTCAACCACTGCGCCACCAGGGAAGCGTCTCAAGACAAGATTTGTGTGTCATAATTTTGATTTGCTAAAGAGACCTTGATACAGTGTGAGCATAAATTGTAAGGAATAGTAAGTTAGGATTATACTAAAAGTTTATTGATTAAAGTGACTAATTTGTTTTAAATCTATACCTGAAAGAAATACAGAAGTTCTAGGGAGAGGCTTGACAGTTCACTCCTTTCCCTCCCTTGTCCATCTCCAGCATTTACTTTGATAGAGGAACACAGTTTTTCACAAAGCAAAGAATATTGGATTGACATTCACAGTATTCAGTGAGGGAATCTGGAAGCCGTTTCACTTAATAGAATATATATTCTACGTTATACAGTAATGCTTGAACAACAGTGTTCCTTTCATAACAAACTATATCTGTCCTTTCTGTTTTTCCTGGTAATATGGTTTCAAATACTGTAATATTTTTTTTTCTGTGATTCTTATTCTAAAAGTGAACGTTTTATTTGGGGTTTTTTTGTTTTGTTTTGTTTTTACCGTTTGTTTTTGTTTGTTTAACTAGAATTGGGAAAAAGGCATCAAGAAAAGCTGGTCCCCGTCGTCTTCTTCTTCTTGGCTGGTTAGTTCCAATCCTGGTTTCTGAAAGTAACACTTTGGAAGGCTTATCTTGAGGAATTTTTGGTGTTTTGATATCGAAGTTAAGAAGCTAATAGAAGTGCAGAGTATCACTTGGATCTTCAACGGAAATATCAGGGGCTAAGTACTTGCAGGGGACCCCACGCAGCTTGTGGAAGTCATTGCTTGGGCAACGTCTACATCATTTAGAAACTACATTTCTAAAAGAAATAGAATAAGGACAGGGACTTGACTTCTGAAGTCTTCTGTTTGTAGCATTGATGTTGTTAATGTCTAAAAGTTATGGGCACAGAGATAGTAAGGCATTGGTCTGAATTGATTGCTTTCTTGAACCGGGTTTCTTCTAAGGTTACAGCAACTGTCCTGGAAGGTCACTTCTCTCCTTTTCCCTCATCAGTAAATCGAGGGACTTGGAAGTAAGGATTCTTCCACCTTCAAGTTCTAGGTGGTTCTGCCTGCCGTGTGGAGGATGTGTTTTGAGGAAGCGGGGCAGTCACGGGGGAGGGTATTGTCCAGCGGCCGTGGCCAGTAGAAAGGAGACTGGTGAGCCGTCAGGGTTTGGTGTGACCCATGGGACGTGCACGATGCACTTACGGGAGAAGTTAAGGTCACTCCCAAGTCTCCAGCCTAGATTCTAGATGAGCAGTGACAGTACATTATGGGGGAAAGATCAGAGGGGGATTCAGTTTAGGGAGAAAGATGAACTCCGCTTTGGCTATCACTGAGTTTGAAAGGCCTTAGGGATGTCCAGGTGGAGGTCTGGGATGGCCGTGAGCTTGCTGAGTAGGGCCCCGGGGCCGGCCAGGTCTCAGCAGCAGTTCAGGTGGCTTCCTTTTTATGGGTGTGACTGTTTCCACTTCACCCTGTCCTCGAGTATGGCTCTTTGATGAAGATGATGAAAAGGAAAAACGTTAATGGGCTGATCATGCATAAGTGGGTAAAAAAAAGGGAATTAAGAAAATGATTTTTTTTCTTTTAAAATGTTTTTAACATTTATAAAATGTTTTCTTAAATTTTTTTTTTTTGTTTTTTAATGGAAATCACTGCCTTTTAAATACTGAGCAGTCAAGTTTAAATTCAGTGACAGAGACTTGCAGTTAAAGATGGTGGGTTAAACCCAAGCATTTATTTTGGCTCTCCCTCTCAGAACCCTAATAAAATGTCACAGTCAGTGAAATATCAAAAAGGTACTTAAAAAAGCTTAAACCCATAGAACGAGGAGACACTAGCAACAAAATTTTGGAAGCCAGCAAGTGGTAAAGGAAAGTGGATCCTCCATTGCTAGTGGGGAAAGCAGAGAACCAACCTACTGGAAACCACGGAATCCCCCAAAGGCTCAGGATGGGCGGTCTCAGGAGCTCTGCAGTGGAGCGGAGTCGCGTGTGGCGAAGATCCAGAAGGCTGGCCCAGAGTGTGTTGCAGAAGCAGTCACTGTTCCTGCCTGGTGAGGGACTTGGGCCTTGTCTCCAGAGGGTACGGCAGGGTCTCTGGATTTTGACACCACGCACAGTTGAAGGCAGGGGTATGGTAGTGAAGTGGGGGATTAAGTAAATATATGCTTTTTTCTGTTATTGCTGGGTTTTCCCTTTGTCAATAAAGGATCTCTTACCTTAAAAAAAAAAAAAAAAAACCTTACCATATAAACACTTAGTGGGGAGTGAGATTATTTATTAGGGGAATCTCATGCTTATATGTTACTGTACTTCTCCCATTAGTATATCATATGGTCAGGCAAATCATGAGATGTTATTAAAAGAAGAATCTCCAAAGAGGGGTGTGTGAACCTGACCATTGATATTCGAGATGTAAATATCAAACCTATTTGTATTTCATATCATCCTTTAAAAATGTCTGCCTTGGCTTCCCTGGTGGCGCAGTGGTTGAGAGTCCGCCTGCCGATGCAGGGGACACGGGTTCGTGCCCCGGTCCGGGAAGATCCCACGTGCCGCGGAGCGGCTGGGCCCGTGAGCCATGGCCGCTGAGCCTGCGCGTCCGGAGCCTGTGCTCCGCAACGGGAGAGGCCACAGCAGTGAGAGGCCCGCGTACCGCAAAAAAAAAAAAAATGTCTGCCTTTATTGATAAAGTATATGCTCACTCTATACCACATGTACATATCAAAAAATACTTGGTGTATTTTTGCTTACATTTCCTACTGATTGGGGTGTGCAAGTAGGAAGCCATGCGATTAAAACTCTAGCAAAGGTATTTAATATCCAAAATCAGTTTCTGAATATCTGGAAGAACATCAGAGAGCTAATATTTGATCAGTTTTAACAAATTCTGGCCATTTGGAGCACAGCCAAAATCCTGGGTGTATCAAAATCCAGGTCCTCATTAATTAATTCAAGCTCATTAATTTTGCCTGTAGAAAAAGCTCTCTCTAAGCTTATTTTATATATGAAACTAATAAGCTTGGTGACTTGGTTTCCAAGTCGACAAATTTGAAAGAGGGAGGGGCTGTTAATGCTAGTAGGATGCGTGGGGAACAGTGACAACTGTCAGCAAAACAAAAGGTAGAGGGTATTTTATTACCCAGCCCAACGGACTGCCGCTGCTCAACTCCTTGTTAGGGTCTGAGAGGGTCACTTTGTCATGATAGTAAAGTTGTGTCACGATGTGAGTCCAGTCAAATGGTGAGGATTTGCCGTCCCATACAGAAAGCTGTATGAGGACGACTTTTATTTAAATCAGAAATGGTGGGATATAAGGTTTTGGGGCTTAAAATAACAGCCCTTAGTTATCTGGAAAACATTTTCCTGAACATCAGTTTTCCAGAAGTTATGAATTCTTGAGATTCATAAACAATTATTTGTTTATGAATCATAAAACAATTATTTGTTTTATTTTTAGCTTTCTTGGATATTCTTGTGTTTTTGTTGGCCCCTTATTGCTTTTCAAAAAATGTACAGGCAACAATGCCTAATTACTTCATTGATGTGATTAATTCAATATAGTGAAGCATTTTTGTAGAGAAAAATTATATAGACTGGTAGGAGTTCCATTTCTGTTTATACTTTAGGATGAACCATTTGCAATTTCAATGTTTAGTAGTGCCTATAGCAGCTCTGTTCTTGGAATGTATTTCCTCTGCTTAAGTGTGAAAGAGGTTGGAAATCTCAAGTTTCTAATAGATGAAATGGTCATTAAAATAGCCCTAATTTTTTATCTTGGCGTACACATACTCATCATATGAAATGTCAGTCTTCATTATTTCTAGGCTTCTGGTTTACCTTGTGTTTCTACTTGTTCTCCCAGACATTAAATACCAGAATGATGCCAGGATCTGATTCTTCGCATGTCCCACCACTTCTTGCTTTATTCTCTATCCTCTCTGTTTCCGAAAGCCATGCTTGCTTCCTTTTACTCCCCCTCTCGGTCAGTTACGTCCTGGACAGTGGTAACCTTCTATGAGGAAACACTTCGTTTAGCGGCACAGCTCTCCTGCACTAGGGATCTGGAGAGCTCAGAGTTCCCTCCAAGCCTCTTAGCAAAAGCAGCAGTGTTGGGTGATGAATATGGAACCTTACACACAGGCCGGCTGTGTTACGTAGTCTTGCCATTCCAGGCTCTGAGTGAGCTCTTTCCACCCTACTGCTGAGCCATAGCATAACGTAAGTGACTGAGCTGCATTCGTTACGGCCTTAACTGCAGTACAGAAAGACACCATCATCCACCAAAGTTGTAAATATCTTTAATATTTACAGTGTTATCCTAACTTTTGGACTCTCCCATACACCAGGCATGTACATCAGATCACCTGAGAAACCACACTGTGTTTTGAGGGGATCATTAATTTAGGCCTGATTGCTTTTATTTGTATGTCAGACTTATCTTTAAAGTTTTATGGATTTTCAATAAGAACATTGTCTATCTTTATTTTATTGACATTCACCTTTTCCTGGCTGTGAGGTGTGGCATCTTCCGCGCCACTCTTGTCTGCTCTGCCACCACTCACCTGGTACAAACTACGTGAACTTATTTGTGCTAATTATGGGTAGAGATGATGGTGACTGTTTGGTAACATGGAGCTAGTTTGTGCGTTATCACTGCCTACACGTATCAGCTCTTATTTCTGAATTTGGCTTTTTTGCAGGTCTCTAGCTGTTGGTAGTAAATCCGGTTATAAATTTTTCTCCCTTTCTTCTGTGGATAAACTGGAACAGATCTATGAATGCAGTAAGTGTTTGCTTTATTTTTCCCCCTTCTTAAAATAGACAAGTTATACTTGAATTAGGTTGCATTCTTAAATTCACACATAATGGTTAAAATCCAAATACCCCTTGACCAATAATCTTCTTTCACCTTAGTCTTACTGAGAGGTGATGGCTATGACTGAACAATTACGTGTTCCCCCAGATCTTTCTCTGTGCATTTGCATACTTATAAATGTACATGTAGAAATACTTTATGGGTTGCCATTTCCAATACATGATACCATACTAAATGCATTATTCTGTAATTTCTCCCCTTTTTAAATGCCATTTAAACCACTTAGATTTCTGTCATAGAGGGCTTCCAGAATTTGAAAAGTTTACATCCCCCTAGGAGTGATTTATTTTCTCCATTTGGCATTTTATGGTGTTTGAGTGGCTGTGTGTCAGATACCTGTGGGGTTGCAGGAGGGCCGTGAGCTTCGATACCTTGCTAAGTCACCTGCTGTGACTTTACATAGATCGCTTCATGGACCTCAGTTTCTTTGTTTTTCGTGTGTGTGTGTGTGTGTGTGTGTGTGTGCGTGTGTGAGAGAGAGAGAGAGAGAGAGAGTACTTGCTGAATAAATAGTAAGTAGTAGGTACAGACCCTCCCCCAGTGAGAATAGGATGGAAAGCTTTGACTCTCTGCACATACATCTTTTTTTTTCATTGCTATAGTTGTAAGAAGCAGTACAGATCCCTGTACCCTTCTCCCAGTTTCCCCCGGTGGTAACGTTTCGCAGAAGTGCAGTACAGTATCACAGCCGGGAAGGCTACATGGATATAGTCCAGCCTGTGTGTGTGAAGTTCTGTACAGTCTGAACACCCATCTAGCTTCCTGTGTCCACCACAATGAAGACACTGGGCCGTCTGACACCGCAGGGTCCTTCCTGTTGCCCTTGTACCCACACCTGCCTCCCCTCCCCCACTGCCACCCCACCGTCCCTAATCCCTGGCAGCCACTGATCTGCTCTCTGGTTCCAGAATATTGTCTTTTCGCAAATGTTACATAAATGGAAGTATGTAACCTTTTGAGATTGGCTGTTTTCGCTCAGCATCTTTCCCTGGAAGTTCACCCAAGTTGCCGGGTGTCAGTGGCGCCGTCTTTTCTGTTGCTAAAGCTGGTTCCACGTGCGGATGCAGCCCAGCTGTTTGACCCTCACCCAGCAAAGCACATCTGGGCTGATTCCAGATTTGGGCTGTTAAAAATATAGCTGCTGTGTATGGGGTTTTGGGTGGATGTAACTTTCCACTTCTGGGATTAATGTCTAAGTGTGATTGCTGGGTTGTATGTGTGGTGTTTTGTCTTTGTCTTTTTTTTTTTTTTTTTTTTTTTTTTGCAGTACGCAGGCCCCTCACTGCTGTGGCCTCTCCCGTTGCGGAGCACAGGCTCCGGACGCGCAGGCTCAGCGGCCGTGGCTCACGGGCCCAGCCGCTCCGCGGCATGTGGGATCTTCCCGGACCGGGGCACGAACCCGTGTCCCCTGCATCGGCAGGCGGACTCTCAACCACTGCGCCACCAGGGAAGCCCTGTCTTTGTCTTTTTTAAGTGCTGAACTGTTTTACAGGGTGGCTGTACCATTTTACATCCCCACCAGTAATGTATGAGTGAGCCAGTTCCTCAGAATCCTTGCCAGCATTTGGTGTTACCAGTGTTTTTTCCGTTAGCCGTTCTTATGGCTGTGTGCAGTGCTATCTCGTGGTTTTACTCTGTAATTCCCTAATGGCTAATGATGTTGAACAGTTTTTCATGTGCTTGTTTGCCATTCTCTTCAGTGAAATGTCTGTTCATGTTCTGGCCCACTTTTTAATTGGATTACTTGGAGTTTTTTAATGTTGAGTTTTGAAAGTTCTTTATATATTCTAGATACTAGTCCTTTGTCATATGCGTGGTTTGTAAGTATTTTCTCTGTACATAATGATAGCCCTGAAGCCTGCCTGTGGCGTGATCTAATTAAGAATTCTTGTTATGGAGGATTGTAATTAGTCATGCTGGGTTATGGATTCAAGGAGAGACCTAATATTTATCATTTTAATTGTCTACGTGAGCATGCAGTTTGGGGGAATTGAGTTTTCTCCTTATTAATGATGCCAGCATCTCCTTCCCGAATGTTCCACTCTTATCAACTTTGCTTTCACTGTGGTTTGGTGTTCCATTTTGGAATTCTCCTTTGCCTGTTAATATCTCTTAAGAAGGGGGAGTTTCAGTGAGTTGATATGAAGAGACATCTCATATTCATTTCTGGTTCCACTCATTCCGTAAACGTTCGTTGAGGACCTGCTATGTGCCAGCCCTGTTCTGGCTGTGGAGACACAGTGGTCACAAAGTTTCTGCTCTCATGACACTTATGTTTAAATGGAGGCAGACAAAGAACAAGGAAATACATTTGTGTCGGTTGTTAGGCTGGGGACACAGTGTGGAGCGAACACACATGTAAATACCGCCCCCCACCCTTCCTGCATTAACATAGGTGAGGACCCAGGAGAAACGTCCTTTCTTTGTGCCCAGTACTTGCAGTTGCAGAGTTCTGTGGCCCACTGGGGCTCGGAGGCTCGCCAGGCTCCCTCCAGGCCTTGGCCTCCCCTCTCCAGGTCCGCCCTCTGGTGTCCCTCACCTCCATCAGCAGATGGTGTCTGACATTCCCCAACAAGCCCGCTGTTTGTTGCTGCCCCTGAAGGCCAGCACCCGGGCCCTTTACGGGGAGATGGCTGGAAGCGGGATTCTTACAGTAAGTGTCCCTAACTCACGGCTCCTGCCTTAGGTTTTACTCCTCTTTTGTCCTCACACTTGCCTCCTGGTGCTTACTAATTCTTCTAAAAAGCCTTTCTCCTAGTGTGTAGCTGGAAGGCGTGATCGGGGTGGTAAAGTCGCTCTGAACTGGAGTGCTTGTCGCTTATCTCAGGAGGCGCTTCTGGAATCCCCAGATGGGCAGCCTTCACTTGATCGCACATAGGATTGTTTCCTGTAGGGAATTCCTTCAAAGAAGGGTCTGCCTGATCTCTGGAGACAGGATTCCGTCGGGCTTTTATGAATGACTGAAACATTTATTAAATCTACATGCCCAGGAGCACCTGAATCATGCTGTTAAATTTTTGCTGTCGTGATTAGGGTCGACTGGTTTGACAGCCGCAGAATGGAGACCCAGTGCTTAGACAGGGTATCGGAATACCAAAACCTTGTCTTGACACCTTCTCAGTTTGAATCAGTTCAGTGACTAATTTGTTTCCTTGAAGTTTATCAAGTGGGTTTTGGTGCCTCATTTTTCAGAAGGTTTTTTGTTTGTTCTTTTTTTTGTGGTACGCAGGCCTCTGACTGCTGTGGCCTCTCCCTTTGAGAAACACAGGCTCCGGACGCGCAGGCCCAGCGGCCACGGCTCATGGGCCCAGCCGCTCCGCAGCGTGTGGGATCCTCCCGGACTGGGGCACGAACCCGCGTCCCCTGCATCAGCAGGCGGACTCCCAACCTCTGCGCCACCAGGGCAGCCCTTCAGAAGCTTTTGGTGGGACACATTGTGATGCCTTGATGGCATCATGCAAGAGTGGGTGTTTACTGGCCAGCATGTTGAGGTGTATATAGATTTCTGTGTTGTTCTTAGTGAGCTTCAGCCCTTAAAATAGGTGGGAGTGGACGGAGAGCTCTTTCAGGGTTAGCACGTGACACTGAAGCTGCGGAATTCTCTTGCCCCTAGAACATCATTAAGTAGATAGAAGAACGTCTCTTAGAAAACAGGTTAGCTACTGAGTTAAGATCACGTTCCGGTATTTTCCTACATGTACATTCTGGCAGAGTGGTACTTAGCGCCTCCACGCTCAGCCCAGCTCAGGTGGCTCGGCCCCCTCGTGCCTCTTGACTGTCCCTTGTAACATCAGGTCTTTGCTGTCGGTCACCGCTGCCGGAACAGAAAGAATGAGCCAGAGCTGCTCTTGGGAGAAGCAAGATGGACAGCTATTTGTTCTGTTTCGTTTACTTAAACAAAAAACCTTTGCCCAGCAGCACTGGAAGATTTTTGTTTTCCAACTCTCTGTATTATAGTTTCAAACTTAAGGAAAGTAGCGGGAACTCCCACATGCGCTTTGCCCCCTGTGTGTGCCCTGCATTCTCTTTCCCTCTCTATGTGTCCTTTTAAATTTATTTGAAGGTATGTAAAGTGCAAATATGTGGTCTCTCTTCCCTGAAACATTACTGAAACGAAATCCTACCCTGTTAGGCAATATAAATAAAGGTTGTCGTTTTATTACTTGTAAAATATCACAGAAGTTCAGAAGGAAAAGTTGGCCTTTTCAGATTCTACATCGTGTATCATCTTTGCATTTTATGCTTCTGAGCTGGGAAATCATACCTCACAAAGCATTAGTTCTGAAACTCAGCATAAGCAGGCTGGCCGACTAGGTTCTGATTCGGCAGACCTTGCACTGGCTGGAACATTCACCTCCGTGAGATTTACACTAATGGATCTTCCAGGGGAGAAATCCAGTCGCCTCTCTTCTTGAGCCTGTTGCGATGAAAGATCGGGTGGACTGTTCACGTGCGTCTCTTCAGAGCCCCGGGCATCCGCCGACACGCCTGGTTGCAGGGTGTGCTGTGTTAGTTCATGGCTTTGTCCCTCCCCTCTTCCCACCACGGGAAGTTTTATCATCGCCAGCTCTGAACAGCACCAGCAGAAGCAAAACAACATTCTTTTTTTTTTTATTTTTGGCTGTGTTGGGTCTTCGTTGCTGTGTGCGGGCTTTCTCTAGCTGCAGCGAGCGGGGGCTGCTCTTCGCAGTGGTGCGTGGGCTTCTCATTGCGGTGGCCTCTCTTGTTGCACAACACGGGCTCTAGGCGTGCGGGCTTCAGTAGTTGTGGCACACGGGCTCAGTAGTTGTGGCTCGCGGGCTCTAGAGCGCAGGCTGTAGTTGTGGTGCACGGGCCTAGTTGCTCCGCAGCATGTGGGATCTTCCCGGACTGGGGCTGGAACCCGTGTGCCCTGCATTGGCAGGCAGATTCTTAACCACTGCGCCACCAAGGAAGTCCCAACAACATTCTTTCCTAAATGAAGTCGTTTCTTAAATTTTGGATAGGCACTCTCTAGGAAGAAAGTGTGGCAGAAACTGTGGCCGAGGCCACATCGAAGGGCCGTGGAAGCAAAGGCCTTAGACACTGGAGGCCACTGGGGTTTGCGCTCAGCCTTTCTCCGTGGTCACCCTGCGTGCCGACCGCCCTGCGTCTTTTCACTTGGGCACCCTGCTCCTCAGTTACCAGCCCGATTCCTGTGCGCTGGTATTTCACGGGAGGGCTGAGCTGTGCATGCCTCAGTTCAGTGGAAACTGGCGGCTCTGGGTCTGTGGGTTCTGCGGATGCTTGTTTGTAAAGGTTCTCTGGGGAGTGAGGTGTAGCGTAACGACGTGAAAGAGCTGGAAACGATGCAGCAGAAGAATAACAAACCGAAACCACTGGCAACGTGTCAAAGTAGGTTGCTTTAGGAAGGTGTATTCCTGAAAAGACCTAAGCACGTTGCTTCCTAGGGCTTGAAGGGTCTCTGAGGTGAATCCCGTTGGTTGTTTTTTACTTAAGTAGTGACAAAAATGCGGTAACTGGGGTGACCGGCAGTTATCTGCCTTTTGCAGGCAGCCTCAGCTGTTTTCTGGTTCCTGTCTCCTTTGGACATCTGATGGAAGTTGCAGGTATTTCCCAGAGAAAACCCAATATTTAGTGTATGATTTGGGCAGTTTGAGAGAACCCTGGAAGCCTGTGTGTGCTCCCGGGTCCAGGGCCGCGTGGTCTTGGAGGGGATCACGGTGAAGGGCCCTCTATCACTCACGAGCTCGTAGGAGCACAGCTTGATGTTTCAGGGCCCTGCTGCCCTGTCCTTCGTACATCAGATCTCAATATAGTGGCCAGAATTCAAATTTACTCAGTTGTCTGCCTGTGTGGGTTATTTTTTTTTAATAGATTTTTGAGATGTAATTTGGACGCCGTAAAAATCAGCTGTTTAAAGTGTACAATTCAGTGGGTTCCAGTATATTTACTGAGTTTGCAGCCTACCTTAAGCTAATTTTAAAACATTTGAGAGCCCCTCAGTCCATTAGCAGGGCGACTGCATCCCACCCCCACCCCCTCAGCCCTTGGCCGCCACTAACCTCCTTTCTCCCGCTGTCCATTCACTGCTCTGGACGTTTCAGATAAATGGAGTCACGGGTGACCGGCTTCCTTCACCTGGAGTGTTCTCAGGGTTCACCCGTGTTGGAGCATGGATGAGCACTTCCTTTCTTTTTGCTGCTCATTGGTATTACAGGGTGTGGACATTCCATGTGTTGTCAGTGGACACTTGGGTTGTTCCCCTTTCTGGCTGTCGTAAATAGAGCTGCTGTGCACGTTTGTGTGATCGTGTGGACGTGTGTTTTCATTTCTCTTTGAGTAGATAGGTACCGTAGGAGTGGAATTGCTGGTAGTCATTTGCGGCTTTTTTCTTGATTTGCTTTTTTCCCCCTTTGCCTGCCCTTCTGTTGGATTATTTGTCTCTTACAGACTTAAAGCACATTAGCCATTGGCTGTGGGTTGCTCTTATTCTTCCGGGTTGTTTGCTCTCTAACCTTGCTTGTGGTCTCCTTGCCATTCTGCCGTCTTGGCTTCCTGTGTATTCAGATGCATCCATCTCTGCTCGTAAGGCTTCTGAGTACTAGGGAGGCTCCCCCTGTTCCGGGGGTGCATGAACAGTCTCTCACGTCATCTTCTGGTTCTTTGGGTTTGTGTTTTATGTTAAATACTTGTCTACTTGCAATTGATTTTGATGTAAGAAATTTTCCACTTTACTCATGAGCTGGAAAAGACATTTTTCCTATGTCTTGATCTATTTAGAGGGGTTACTGAAGTATTTAGGGGTGAAATGTCAAGATGCTGAGCCTCTCTTTGAAACTTCAGCAAAGAGAAAGATAGCTGAAGCTAAATGGTAGAGGATAACATTTGTGAAATCCAGGTGACGCAGGTCTGTGGAGGTTCATCATAATGTTCTCTTCTATGAATGTTTGCTGCTAAAAACAGCTTTGCTGCCTCCGCACCACACTTCCCCTGTTGTTAAAATTCTAAAAGGAGTCTCTTCTGCTTGTTTTCATTAAAGTTTAAAAAAAGAAATTTCAAACTTATAGTTGGATGGCAACACCCTAAACCCATTTCCTCTACTTTCTCTACACCTGGTTTAAGCAAATGAACGATACATCCCTTTTCTTTTTCCACCATTTTATGAACGGAAATTTTCAAACACCCAGAAAAGTTGAAAGTATTTTACAGCCAGTACCCATGTACCCAGCATTTAGTCTATTGTTAGCACTTTACCATACTTACCCATCTCTCCGTCCATCCGTCCATCTATCCATCCATCCTATTTTTTGTGTCTGTGTTTCTAAGTACCTTGCAGACATCAGTACACATTCCCTGAAATACCATACCGTGAATATTAGTTACTAGCGTTGTTTTCATTTTTTCCTTTTGAGGTAATATTTACATACAGTGGAATGCACAGATCTTAAGTCAACATTCTGTGTTCTGACAAATGCACAGACATCTGTGTAACCTGAACTATCAAGGTTTACCATCACTCCAGAAAGTTCCCTCATACCCCTTCCCCCATCACTCCCAGCTCCCTTCCACCTGCCAAGAGGCAAGGAGTTAGTTTCGCCTGTTCTGCATCATATAAATGCAGCATATGCCCTCTTAGTAAGGTTTCTTTTGCTCAGAGGAATGTTTTTGAGGTTTGTCCATGTTGTTGCATCTCCGTTGTCCAATATATGAATGTACTACTGACTGTATGTTCATTCTCCTATTGAGGGGGATCTGGGCTTTTTCCAGTTTTTAGCTATTACTTATTTATTACGAATAAAGCTGCTGTGAACATTCTTGTAGAAATCTTTTTGTGGACACATGTTTTCATTTGTCTTAGGTAAATAGGAGTGGAACCTGTGTTTGTTTTACAGGAAGCTCTCAGGTCCTCCTAGTGGCTGTCCGTTGTGCGTTTCCACCAGTGCTGTGTGACAGTCTGGTGGCTCTGCGTTCTCACCAGCATTTGGCGATATTGGGCTTTTTCATTTGGGCGTTCTGATGTGTGTCTAATGATATCTCGTTGTGGTTTTAGTTTAAGTTCCCCCGATGGCTAATGATGTTGGACACATTGATGTCCTTGTTGGCCCTCTGTGTATCTTTTGTGAAATATCTGTTCAGATCTTTCTTCCCTTTTAAAATTTGATTGTTCTGCCTTTTTATTGTCAAGGTGTCAGAGTTCTTTAGATATTCTGGATACCAGACCTCTGTCACATACGTTTTGTAAATATTTTTTCCCAGTCTGTGGCTTGACTTGTCTTTTGAGCAAATATTTTGAATTTTGATGAAGTCTGATTTATTTTTTTCATTTATGATTTTTGCCTTTTCTGTCCTTTCTAAGAAACCTTTGCCTACTGTCAAGTCATGAAGATCTTTTCCAATGTTTTCGTTGAAAGCTTTATAGTTTCAGCTTTTATGTTTAGCTCAGTGGTTCCTTCTCAGACTAATTCTGGTGTGTGGTATGAGCTATGAGTCACCTTAAGCTTCTCCCTAGGAATTCCTGCTCCACCATTTGTCGAAAAGATTTTTCTTCCGTCACTGAATTGCTTTGGTGCCTAAAAACAGTCCTATAAGTGTGTGTCTGTTCCTGCTCTTTATTCTCTTCTGTTGGTCTGCTTATTAGCCTTTATGTCGGATACATACTGTCTTGTTTCCTGTCACTTTGTTTGTATACTGAGGTTTAAAGTCACATGATGTGTGAGCCCTTCAGCTTTGTTCTTTTCCAAGACAGCCTCGGATATTCTAGATCCTTTGCCTTTCTGACTTTAAAATCAGCTTGTCAGTGGCTACAAAAAAAAGTCCGCTGGGATTGTGATTGTGGTTGCATTGGACCTAGATGTCAGTTGGGTGAGAATTGGTATCTTAACATACAATGTGGAGTACTCCGGTCTGTGAACGTGGTATGTCTCTCCATTTATGAAGATCTTCTTTAATTTCTCTTAGTAATACTCTGTGGGTTTGGGTATGGAGGTCTTACATCTTTTGTTCAATTGCGTCCTCATGTTTTGGTTTCTGAGAGTGTTGTAAATGGAATCTCTTCGTTTTCCTTCCCAGTTGCTGGCTAAGGGTGTATAGAAGTATGGCTGATTCTTGTGTTCTAACCTCGTGTGCTGTGACTTGGCTAAATGCATTCATTACTTTTAATAGGTGTTTAGCAGAGGCCATGAGCTTGCAGAGTAGTAGTTTGCTGTCTTCCTTTCTGGTCCGTGTGCCTTTGATGTCTTCTTCTTGCCTGTGGCCATCTGTCAGCTTCCAGTCCAGAGTGAGGAGAGGGGCGGCCCTGCCCTGTTTCCGGTCTCAAAAGGAAGAGTTCAGTATTAAGTCCGCCATGAAGTGTGGTGCTAGCTGTGACATTTTTCACAGAAGTCCTTTATTGATGGAAGAAGTTTCCTCTGATCCTTAGGTCTCTGAGTTTTTACTGTGAACAGGCAGTGGGTTTTCTCGTGCTGCTTCTGCATCTCTTGCGTTGATACAATTTTCCTCCGCTTGAATTTTAGCTGATTACTGCGGCCTCAGCGGGAGACTGGCAGTGCCTGCTGCTGACCCGACATTTTTCTAGTAACTGTTTGCTTACCCTGGGAGGTGATTGTTCATGCTGTCCTCCCTCATTAAACCTCCCACCTCTGTGCCCCTCAGAGCTGATAACCGCTCGCATGCCTCAAGGAGAAACGGCTGCTTTCAGCGTGGAACTCCCTGGTTTCCTCCCTCAGAGGACTGCCCCCCTCACCCCGATCTGTGCCATCTTCTCATCTCCCTCCTTTCAAATGGGGAAAAGGGGGGTACCTGTCTATTGAAACCAGTCCTGCTGGGTCTCATGCCTTCCAGTTTCTCAGACGTCATCCTGTCTCTACTGCATTGTCTGTCTCTCCATCGGTGCCTCTAGTTGCTCATTTATCTCAAGACAGGCACTTTCTCTGGCCATACGTGTCCCGCACGTGACCATCCATCCCTCCCCCGTCTCTGCATCTCCTTGTTACGCAGCGCCTGCTGTCAGCTGCAGAGTTCTCTGTCCACTTCCCCGCTCACCTCCCTTTCACATTTTGTTCTGCCTCCCCATCAGAATCTGTGGGGGTCTCCGGATGGCGTCCGTGTTGCCACATTCAGTGTGCCAGCCAGCGTCAGACCCGATAGGGGGCAGTGTGCCCAGGCAGACACACTCCTGTCCTTGGAAACTGGGCCTGGGCGGGGGTGGGAGGGTCACCACTGCTGAGCCAGCCTCCGGGTTCCCAGGGATGACAGGACAGCACTGCGTGAGAAGTGCAGGGTGCGATCCATCGGGGCCGTGTGCCTCCAAACCGTCGTCAGATCTTGAGGAGAGAGTGAGGTGACTCGGAGGTGGGAGCCTGAAGGGTGAGACGCCGGGCAGGATGGGCCTGAGCCTCGTGGGAGCAAGCGTGGCTGTGGAGACGGCCCTCCCTGCCCTTCCCAGCCACGGGCCCTGCCCTTCCCAGCCACGGGCCCAGCCCCTCCCTGCCACGGGCCCAGCCCCTCCCAGCCGCGGGCCCAGCCCCTCCCAGCCGCGGGCCCAGCCCCTCCCAGCCGCGGGCCCAGCCCCTCCCTGCCACGGGCCCAGCCCCTCCCAGCCGCGGGCCCAGCCCCTCCCTGCCACGGGCCCAGCCCCTCCCAGCCGCGGGCCCAGCCCCTCCCAGCCGCGGGCCCAACCCCTCCCAGCCGCGGGCCCAGCCCCTCCCAGCCGCGGGCCCAGCCCCTCCCAGCCACGGGCCCAGCCCCTCCCAGCCACGGGCCCAGCCCCTCCCAGCCACGGGCCCAGCCCCTCCCAGCCGCGGGCCCAGCCCCTCCCAGCCGCGGGCCCAGCCCCTCCCTGCCACGGGCCCTGCCCCTCCCAGCCGCGGGCCCTGCCCCTCCCTGCCGCGGGCCCTGCACGGGAGAAGGTGAGGATCTGGGCCCAGGGGAGGTTATCTTTACTGCACATCGTTGCCGTTCTGGGTGGAGGTTGGTCTCTCCCGAGTCGAGTCGGCCTGATGTTGGAACGCTGCCTGTGCAGGTGCTGGCCTCGAATCAGCCGATGAAAACAGGCCGAGGCCGCGTCCCCTGTGCTGGAGGTCACGCGTGATTGTGCCCTTCAGTCCAGGGTCAGATCCTGGAAGGCGTTGGCAGCTCCCCTGAGATGCTGCGGGGCAGACAAGCTTCAGGCTTGTGTGGTTCTTTTTGAAGGAAGGTTAGTTTGTAGCTGCAGGCAAGAGAAGTGATTCTCATTTGTGTAAAAGCAGCTGTGATTAAATTACCGTAAAGAGCTTGGAATCCTGCACTTGATCTTACTGCCTATTCCAGTCTATGTAATAGCGGTACCTTAATTTTTTTCCACAGCTATGAGTTGCGCCACTTTGGATATAACTCTTGGCTGACACCCAGTAGTCGGGCCCTGCGCTGAGCGTGTTGGCTGCCAATCCCGTGTTGAGATGACTGACAGCACGCACTTCCCTAGAACAGTTTGTGTCTTTCTGCGGGGACCTGTAGAGCTCACTTGCTCACTGTAGTAGTTTGGTTTTGAAACTAACCCACGTGTGTTTTTAAGTTACACCGTTAAGGTCAGCGACAGCTGAGTGGAAGGAGCGCTTTCGAGTAGCCGTGCACTTGGTCTGGTGTGCGGACTTTCACAGGCGCGCTCCTGTTCACGGTGGAGCTGCTCTCGAGGCTCCGGCTAGTCCGGCCTCCCAGGTCCCCTGGGCTCTGATCCATCTGGGTGTCTCTGTTCTCTGTGCTCCGCTCAGCTCCCGACAGAGTGTGGCCGCAGATCATTGTTAGGGTGGTGAACGGGTCTGTGTTTAACCCCGGCTCGGCGGTACTTGCCGTAGCTCAGGTCGAGACAGGCTGCGCGTGAAAGTCATCTATATTCTTGGCTCTGAGCTCTTCTTGCATTCCAGAATTCTCTTTGCCCCTCCGTCTGAACTTGCCCCAGGCAATTGCCAATGAAACCAAGGCGGGGGTGGGGGGGGGGAGTAAGGAGAGAGTGTGGGCATGGGGGCCTCCCAGGGAGATGGGGATGAAGTAACAGCCGCGCAGGGTCCACCGTGTCTGTTCTTGTCTGTGTGGGCTGCTGTACACACAGTTCATAACCCACCGCCTTCTGAGCTGGGGTGCGGAGCAGGGAGCGACGGGGATCGAGGGCTGACTGCGTGCTGGAGTCTGTAAGTCCCTCCTCACACTAGGGTAGCCGTGAGCCCCGTTTACAGGCAGGAAAGCAAGCTCTCCAGAGATGCAGTCATTCAGGGAACGCTTGGGGGCCCGTCGTATGTCAGGTACAGTTGTAAGTGCCGGGGTTACAGCTGTGAGCCCGAAAATGAGGCCTCCGTCTGGGCGGGGCTCACGTTCCAGTGAGTTTAGGGAGCAGCCAGGGAGCAGATGAAGGCGGTTCTGGGTGACCCCCCGGGGGGGAAGTGACAGGGTGCCACGTGTGGAAAGGGGGGGCTTCTGAGGAGTGGGTCCTCCTTGCGGAGTGCAGCGCGACCTGCCGGCGGCTTGTCCAGGCCTCATAAGCAGCAAGCTTGACCCGCTCTCTTGGCCCCAGAGCTCGCAGTGGGGAGCCCACCCGTAGACACGTGTTTGCACACACGAGCGCGTTGCGCCTGTTGACAGGGATACACACAGATGTGGGGTTTTTTCCTCCTTTCAGCTGACACTGAAGATGTGTGCATCGTGGAAAGGTTGTTCTCAAGCAGCTTGGTGGCCATCGTTAGCCTCAAAGCCCCCAGGAAGCTGAAGGTTTGCCACTTTAAGAAGGGGACCGAGATCTGCAACTACAGCTACTCCAACACCATCCTGGCTGTGAAGCTGAACAGGCAGGTGGGCCGCGCTCTCACCCCACTCAGCTGCCGGGGCCTCTGGCCTGTGTCTCCGAGTTCTCAGTGGCGCCCCTCGGGCACAGCCGACCGTCCCCAGGCGGCGTTTCTGGTCCCTCTGGCCATGCTTCTGCTCACCTGACCCCCCACCTGGACTCAACTCTGTTTTCTCGTCTCGGCAATTTTGCTCAGATAGCCCCATTCCTGACGACTCCCTGGTCTCTGCCGTTTGCTTTACTCATCCCTCAAGACATGAACCTTCTTTTGCTTTTTATAAATGTTACTTTTTTTAAAAATCTGTGAGCATCTTTATCTTTTTTTTTTTTTTTTTTTTTTTTGCCACCTCTTGTGGCTTGCAGGATCTTAGTTCCCCTGACCGGGGACTGAACCCGGTCCCTGGCAGTTGAAAGCACCGTGTCCTAACCACTGGACGGCCAGGGAATTCCATATCCCTTTAACTGTTAATTTAACTTTTAAGATGAAGGATTTATTACTTTTTTGTGTCTCTCCCAAAACCCACAAGAATGTCTGGCCCGGAGTGTAGACCTGGTGGCTGGCCCTTGAGTTTATTCCATGAGATGGTCACATGGCTTTGGCTTAAAAAGTACAGCCTTGTCCTTAAGGGCTGTCACCACGTTCTGTCAACAACCAGTTCTGTGCAGGGAATGCTTGTTACGTGGCCTCGGGTGGCCCATGCGTGACTAAAGTGGACACCCCTGACATGGTTGAAACTGGGTCTGTTGACAGAAAGGTTGGTTAAAATGGTAAATTACAAAGTGTAACACGTTGGACTTGTCATCCCCTTGGTGCATCAGCTACACATCCATCTTCCTGAAAATGGAGCGAGAACTTTGACACCTGCAAAATAGTCTGGGTGTAGAATTTTACACTTTTTTAAAAGCCCTAGTTTTTACTTTCATCCTGCCGTGCCTCATTCAGCATCGGTTTTGGAAACCTTCACCAAACCTGTCCCAGGCTCTAGACCTGGTTTTCGTGAGGGGAGGGCCGAGAGCGCAACAAAAGCAAACCATGTTTTTCTTAACTGGAGACTAGTTTCTATAAGGTTGAATTAAATCGTACAGTTAGAAGTCCTGGTAGAGCCGGCGGAAGCAGTTGTGGGTACAGACGCCACCCTGGGCGAGCGGACACTGTGCCATGAGCACGCAGTGCAAGGGTTCCGGAAGGGACACAGCGTCTTAGTGCAGGAGTCTGCTAACTGGAGGTCGGGAGTGAGCGTCATACTGGCTCTGCCTTACGTTTGGTTTTCCGTGTCTCGTTGTGTCCCTTCCAGAGGCTGATCGTGTGCCTGGAGGAGTCTCTGTATATACACAACATCCGGGACATGAAGGTGCTGCACACCATCCGGGAGACGCCCCCAAACCCCGCAGGTGAGTGCGTGGGGACCAGACGGGTCTGCCTTTCCAGGGCTGGCAGTGAGAGAGATTTTCTTCTCCTTTTAGGTCCCACAGATTTTAAACGTATTGTTCTTAAAGCAAGCTACCGTCCCTCTGGCTCTGGTCTTGTGACCACATAAACTGTTGGTTCGGTCAGCCTCCAATTTTGAGGTTTCTAACCAGTTCCAACCGAAGGGCTTTAGTCTGTTTTTACAGTCCTGCTGTCACCTACAGTGGCGGTTTGGGGCGTGTGGAACTTAAAACCCAGTGATACGACGACCAAGGTCGCCTCAGGGCTCCCCTTGATTTCTGTGTTCTTGCTAAGTGACGAGTTCTGGTGACACTTGGAGGATCTGACCCGCGTTTGTTCCTCGTGTGTTGCTCGCAGGCCTGTGTGCGCTGTCCATCAACAACGACAACTGTTACCTGGCGTATCCAGGCAGCGCGACCATCGGGGAGGTGCAGGTCTTCGACACCATCAACCTGGTGAGGGTCTTTGGTCCTTGGAGAGCTCTTTACAACACCCCTTCTTCCTAAAAGGAGGGCCAAGGAGGCTCTGCCCTCCTCGTTTCCTGGGCATGGTTTCCACTGCCACCCTCTCCGTCCCCGAGCAGGTTCGAGTCATCCTGCCTCCGGACGTGTTCCTGTCCCCACGGTGCTGCACGCCTAGCGGCACAAGTGCTGGAAGCAATGGAGAAAACCGTAAAACTCCACGGAGACATTGCTTTGCTTATTTTTTTTTTTTTTTTTTGGCGGTACGCGGGCCTCTCACTTCTGTGGCCTCTCCCGCTGCGGAACACAGGCTCCAGGCGCGCAGGCTCAGCGGCCATGGCTCACGGGCCCAGCCGCTCCGCGGTATGTGGGATCTTCCCGGACCGGGGCACGAACCCGCGTCCCCTGCATCGGCAGGCGGACTCTCAACCACTGCGCCACCAGGGAAGCCCGCTTTGCTTATTTTTAAAAGGTTTTGAGCAGCATTTCCTTGGAGCCCTCACCCCTGGTTAATAGGGGGATTTGGCGTCTGTGTTAACCGTGCTGGTAGTAACAGCCGGTGGGCAGCGCAGGGCATGGCGGTCATGGTGTCACTTTACCCTTCCTTCCAGAGAGCTGCAAACATGATCCCGGCTCATGACAGCCCTTTAGCCGCACTGGCCTTCGACGCCAGCGGAACCAAGCTCGCCACTGCTTCCGAGAAGGTAAGGCTGCTGCAGCCCGTGGAAAACTGGGTCACCTCTGTTCACACAGTTAGTTTGCTAACCAGCAAAGCAGTTTTGTACCAGCTAGCTCACATCTAGGCACAGTCCACGGCCTGGAGGGCGGGTGCGGGGAGAGACAAGGCAGGGCTCCACGGCCGCGCTCGCCTCGGTGGAGCACGTGTCACGGCTGTACGCGTTCAGCTGTCATTTACTTAGCCATCCTTCTGGGATGGTTTCGTATTTCCAGTATTTCAGCTGTATTAATATATATTTATAGTAGTAACTTTTTTTTTTTTTTTTTGCGGTACGCGGGCCTCTCACTGTTGTGACCTCTCCCGTTGTGGAGCACAGGCTCCGGACGCGCAGGCTCAGCGGCCACGGCTCACGGGCCCAGCCGCTCCGTGGCATGTGGGATCTTCCCAGACCGGGGCACGAAGCCGCGTCCCCAGCATTGGCAGGCGGACTCTCAACCACTGCGCCACCAGGGAAGCCCTATAGTAGTAATTTGAATGTAGATAGTGTATGTAAGTCTTACGTATAAACTTTTCATGGTCACCTCTAAACATTAACATGAGTTTCCAGTGAGAAGGATTTTGGGGTAAGAGGACGTCGCCCTTTTTAAGCTCCCTGCACGGAGGACAAAATGGCTTGGACATCCCTTCCGTTTGCCCCCTTCTCTTGGCCCCGTGACCCTGGTGGGCCCTTGTCCTCTCCCAACTCAGCTGCTGTGTCTTCTCCCTTCTCTGCCTGCTCGACGTTCTCCTGGCTCATTGCTCTCTTCTCAGTGCCCACTGCCTAGTTTACTTTGATGCTTTCTCACTGAAAACCTAAAGGAGCCCCCTCCTAAGTCACCTCTCCTCTAGAACCAGCCACCCAAATGAGGTACATAAACGTCGGCTCGCTTCTCTCCCTTTCCCGCACGGGTCTGGACCCTCACACCCACTTCCTGTGATCGCGATGCTACTGTTTTTATGGGTCACTCACTGGACCCCTGATGATCATTTACCTCACTGACCCCTCGGTAAGGTAAACCTTCCCCTACTTCATGGTGAGGGCTCAGAGAGGTTAAGTCGTCGGTCCAGGGTCCCCCAGCTGGGCAGCGACAAAGGAACTGGACTCCAAGCCTGACTGTTTTGAACACTGTGCTGGGTAATCACAGCGTCACCTTGTCCTTTTCTTCTCCCCTGGGAGGATCACGACAGCCACGAAACTCTGTTATCCCTTGATTAATCAGTCTTAATCTTTATGACCTTTTATTAGGTATTAAGAGGCCGTAAAGCACTTCATGGATTTCAAGGCTAGTAAAAATAGAACATTTTTTTTCTGGGATTTAAAGAGCAAACGCTTAATTTCACAGATTTCAGTTTGAGACCTTAGACCACCAGTGGCCTTCTCAGCACTGCTGTGTACTAGGTGCTGGGGCTTCGCCGAGGTGTGTGGCTTAATCTTGTTTTCGAGGAACTGCAGTCAGGCTGCGACCCACAGCTCTTAATTAGTTTTACACAGTAGGTATGCCGTTAAGAACATATCTAAATCTAAAAGTTTAGGCTGCAAAGGACAAAACCTTTGCCATGGTTATTTTTGGATAACCAGAATTACAGACTTGGCGTCCTGCTGTCCAGAGAATCATTGTCTTTATTAATATTTTCCAGAAGGGACCCATTTTATCTCCAGCTTGATTTCTAATGGCTGTGTAGTGTCCTGTTATATGAATTTACCACAACTTATTTAACAGTTCCTGGTGCTGTACATTTGGGTTGTTTATAGGTTGGGGTTTTTGTTTTCCTGTTTATAAACATGTCAGATAATCTCAATCTTCTTATATTTAACGGCTCGAACCGTCTGAAGTTTGTACAGTGTGAGGTTAAACGTCTAATAACTCTCCTACCCCACAGATTCAAGATGCTGCCTGTTTTAAGGTGTTTCCATTCTGCTCTGTCAGACTGTCTCTGTGTTAGTCTGTTACTGTCGCTTGTAGTTTTCTTTTAATATTTAGATGTTGAAAGTACCACTCATTTTCACGTACTTGGCTGTCCTGTCTCATCAACTCACCCAGATGCCCAGGTCCTGCCCCGCATCCACACATGCCCTGGGAATTTGGGGGGAGGGGTGGGGAGATCGGCATGTTACCAGCATTTCATTCCCCTGCCCCATGTGATGTGCTGCAGCTCCCGGTTTAGTCCTCCCCGTTTAGTCAGATTTTCTTGTGTCCTGGGTGTAGACCTTTTCTTGGTGTAGGTCTTCCATTTTGTAAGTTTGGCTTCATTCCTTTTTAGGCAATTAAGCAACATTTCCAGGTATTCAGTTGTTAATCAGCCCTTGATCAGTGGCTCCGCTTAAAGGAGGGGCCTCCAAGCAATGCTTAAGGGTGTTTTTGTTTTTTTGTTTTGGGGGGTTTTTTTGGCCACACCACGCAGCTTGTGGGATCTTAGTTCCCTGACCAGGGATCGAACTCAGGTCCACGGCAGTGAAAGCTCCGAGTCTTAACTGTGGACTGCCAGGGAATTCCCGGGGTGGGTTTTTAATAGTTTAAACCTCGGATGGCTTAGGGAAAATAGAACTACTGTATCCCCGCTTTGACCTCAAGGCCCTTAGTGTTCAGAAGAAGTAGTGAGTTAAAGTGGGTTGGCGTCATATTATCGTGTGAACGGTGGAACAGGGCGTGCTCTGGTGAGGGCCTGTCAAGTGTGAAGGGGGTGCAGGGGCCCCCGAGGCCCCCTGGCCCTGGGCAGCTGTCATCACTCCGTCCACTAAGGTCTGATGTGCAGGAAATACAAACCTGATGCTACCCAGCTAAAATTCCTTTTTCTTTCCTTCTTTCCCTATCACAGGGGACCGTGATTAGGGTATTTTCCATTCCAGAAGGACAAAAACTCTTCGAGTTCCGGAGAGGAGTGAAGAGGTAAAGTACATAAATCTCCGAAATGGATTCTGGAGCTTCAGTTCAGATTTCACTTTTATACTCTCTTGGAAACTCAAACACTGGGGGTCCCAGTTCAGTGACCAGCATCTTCAGCCCAGCTGAGTGGTCAGGTGGGGTTTGGAAGTCTTGTCGTGGGAGGTTAGAGGGACATTTTTATCAGAGCAAACTGGGTTTTGTTTGTCCATGATTCCCCCGAACACAGAGCGGTGGCCGGATGGCCCGGGGTTGTGAAAGGATGAGCTCGGGCGGGGCGAGTGCAGCCGGGGGCTCCTGACCTGGTCAGCAGCTCTCCTCCCCTCAGGCTCTGCTCTGAAACCTGTAACCAGCGCCCCCGGCTCCCCAGCACTCCGGCAGATAGCTTTGGCCCTTATAGTAGTTTCCTTCTTTCTAAAGAAACACCAAGCCACAGTCAGCGCGCGGCGCTCCGTCCGCTTCCCCACCTGCAGGACCGGTCTCCTCGGACTGGGGACCACCCTTCTCCAGGTCCCTCCCACCGGCAATGCTTGCTTGGCCTTCAGTGCCACACACAGCAGGGCCGGCCTCTCCCCGTGCGGCCCCACCCGGGTCACCATCCAGCCTCGCGCTCGCCTTGGGCTCTGCTCTTGTCCCTGGGCTCCGTCCTTCAGACTTGAGCCCCGCCTGTCGTTCTTTGAAGATGGGAGTATCGTGGGAGCTGTTTGGAGCCTCTCAGGGTCGTCTTCTTGCCCCTGGGATTGGCTCCAGACCCCGAAAGGCCTTGGATTTCAAGGCCTCCCAGCATCCTTCCTTTCCAGCTGTGGTTGGTTTCCCTTCCCCGTCGCTCCCAGCTCCTCAGGAGAGGAACCTCTGTCTCCATGGAGGTCATGGCTGTGACCTGCCGACTCCTTAACCTCTGGGTCTGTTGAGTGTCCCTGGGGAGGCCTTTCCCGCGGAAATAGCATTTCCCCCCGAGCTCCTGGAGCTCCTTCCACTAAACTTCTCAGTCCCCTGCTTGCGGTGAACTGAGCTCCTGCTCCACCTCCCTCCGGGCGCCACTGAGGCAAAGATCATATCCTGAGCCTTAGCACAACGCTGGGTGTGTCGTGAGCTCCCGTGAAAATGTACTGAATTGAATAAAGCCCCTTGACTGTTGACAGGGCTGAATACATCTTGTATTTCTAGGGTTACGAGGAAAGGTAGGTTTGTTTGGTGGCTTTGGGATTTTAACAGTGATTTTTAAGGTAAACTGTAGAGTCTTAGTTTATCGAAAGTTTGCTTTTAAACATGATCAACGTTGCCAGTTTACCCTGTTCCGTGTTAAGAGTTGCTATATCTCAATTCTGGGGTTCTTTTACTAAGCTTAGTGCTGTAAAGCCAGCCTCGTTCAGCTGAAAATGGTTTAGTGAAGTCCTGATTCCCTCAGGTACGTGAAATCTCAAAGAGTTAACCACATAAGGATCTATTAAAGGGTTACTCGTACTGGATGTCACCTTTCAGACATTCTGCTTCCTTGAACACATGTTTTGGGGGGGTGACTAGAAAGGAATAAGAAAGATACCAGTAGCCCCACATGTGCCTGTCACGGGGCCCTTCCTTCGCTGTGACTTTCGTGAAGTCCCCGGGGGCACTGCTGGTTGCACTCTGTGCCCAGAAAACAGTGTGACTCGGGCCTCCCTCGCCCCAGGTGTGTGAGCATCTGCTCCCTGGCCTTCAGCACGGACGGCGTGTTCCTGTCCACCTCCAGCAACACGGAGACTGTGCACATCTTCAAGCTCGAGACTGTGAAAGAAAAGTGAGTCTCAGAGGTGCATTTGTTCAGGTAACGCAGAGCGGTTCGTCCGCCGACTGGGTGGACACGTGAGCGCTGTCCTGCTGGCTCCAGATTGAGCAGCGCCACGTCCGGGCTCAGCAGCGGGGCAGGTGGAGTATGGAGTGCATGGTGGGCGGCCCGGGGGCCCGTGAGGCCCCAAGGGCGGTCCCCTCAGCGCCTCTTCCCACAGCCCTTGTGAGAGGGCTGCCCTGGGAGGGGTGCTTGCCCCCCTGCTGCACAGAGGCCGTTTCCATCTGCGAAGCAGTTGGTTTGAACTACGCATTGCTGCGGTGGGCGTGCAGTAGGATCAGTGTTGTTTGTTTATAGTGTGTCTTACCCTAAGGAACGCTTGGGATGACTTACAAGCATGCATACGAGATGGATAACAGCAGAGATGGGCTACGGTTTGGGATGACTTACAAGCATGCATACGAGATGGATAACAGCAGAGATGGGCTACGGTTTAGGATGACTTACAGGCATGCATACGAGATGGATAACAGCAGAGATGGGCTACAGTTTGGGATGACTTAAAGCATGCATACGAGATGGATAACAGCAGAGATGGGCTACGGTTTGGGATGACTTAAAGCATGCATACGAGATGGATAACAGCAGAGATGGGCCGCGGGGAAGTAGCAGTTGGGGTTTGTACAGCTGAGGTCTCTGGAGACGCCCCGTTAGAAAGATTGGGGCGGGGGATTCTGGATTTGGCCCTCGTGTCCTCACATAGGCTACAGAGCAGGGAGTTAATCGTTTGCCATCATCTAAGGTGGCCACTAGGGAGGGGCCTCAGGGCCCCTCGGAGGACACGCTCTGTAATGTCCCCAGGGTCCCGAGAGGTCATGGCTTCCTGTGCCCCCTCTTCCCTGAAGTCTGGGAAATTTCTCTTGAGTTTGGGGGCTGATCCTTGCCTCGGTGAGACTGGGACGTGGTCGTTCTCAGTGAAGGGCCCGGCCTTGTATGTCTGACAGCGTTTCCTCCTTCCAGGCCTCAGGAGGAGCCCACCACCTGGACCGGCTACTTCGGGAAGGTGCTCATGGCGTCCACCAGCTACTTGCCCTCCCAAGTGACAGAAATGTTCAACCAGGGCAGAGCCTTTGCCACAGTCCGCCTGCCTTTCTGTGGCCACAAGAACATCTGTGCGCTGGCCACGTGAGTAGAGTGGGCGCCGCCTCTGGGCCCACCCCCATCCCCCGCGCATCCAGCTGGGAGCCAGGTCGCGGGGCACCGGGGACTGTGGCCGTGTGGCGCCAGGATAACCTGCAAACTTAGACCTTGGATTTAGGCAAGAGTCACAGGAGCGGGGCGGGGAATCGTAAGGTGGGCCTGTGCTGTTTGTGGACCCTGGTGCTGTCTCTGCGGTGTCTGATCCTCACATCTTCCTCTCTCTGTTCTTGTTGAGAACGTTTAGAAAAACATCATTAGGTCAAGACCACGTGAGAGCGCCGGTATTTAACCCTTGGTCCTCCAGCGCCAGCGCCTCACGAGGTTCAAGGCCCCCGTGTAAGCTGAGTCAGCTGCAGGACGCACAGGGCCTCTCTGCCTCACGGTGATAGTCCAAGTACAGCCATGCAAGGAAAGATTGGGGCTGCCCTGGTGGCGCAGTGGTTGAGAGTCCGCCTGCCGATGCAGGGGACGCGGGTTCGTGCCCCGGTCCGGGAAGATCCCACATGCCGCGGAGCGGCTGGGCCCGTGAGCCATGGCCGCTGAGCCTGCGCGTCCGGAGCCTGTGCTCCGCAGCGGGAGAGGCCACAACAGCGAGAGGCCCGCGTACCGCAAAAAAAAAAAAAAAGATTGTCTTGAAAATTCAGTGAGAGCACATCTGCACGATTCCGTGGATCTCAGAAACATTCTTCTACATCCTTTTTATCCACTTTGCATCGTTGAAATGTTTATGAAAATATCTACCGTTAGTAATCACAGAAACCCCGAAACTGATTTTGTTTCCACCTGTTCTCCTGTGGGCCTCAGTGTTTATTCACACCAAGTTCCCCCTGGCCTTGGTGTTACGGCCTCAGGCAGCACAGCAGAAGCGATCCTTATTCTCGTACACGTGGACAGTGTCGAGTTCATGAAACTACATCTGCTCGTTTCGGGCAGGGGGTTCTTCCCTGGCCAGGCTGAAAGCGGCTAGTTTAATGAGAACTTTGTGAAAGCTTCAGTCTTAGAATTCGGTTGCTTTTTATTCTCACTAGAATCCAGAAGATTCCCCGATTGCTGGTGGGAGCCTCGGACGGGTACTTGTACATGTACAATCTGGACCCCCAGGAGGGGGGAGAGTGCACCTTGATGAAACAGCACAAGTGAGTTGGCTGCACCTCGGCCACACCTCCTCCAAGTGGCCAGGCTGCTGCTGGGCGCCCGTTGGGGGTTTGCTCATTTCCCCGGAAGCCGGGGATGCAAAGGGACGTGTCCCAGTGCAGCCGCCTGTGCTGTGTGGGAGCTTCGCTCTGCCAGACAGAATTCCATGGGGATACGGACCCCGCTCTCCACGCCTCTGCCCATTTCCGGCTCAGCAGCCAGGCAGAGACAGGAGCGGCCGGTGCGCACTGTTCTCCCTGTGGAGGGGCCCATGGGCCCTCTTCCTTGGAACCGGCTCTGCTAAGGATGCAGCTCAGCATTGCGCACAAAAGGGATGGCCCCAGGGTGCTGTCCACAGCGTAGGGCACATTCTCTGAGAGCCTGCTGTCTCACTGAGATGCAGCTTTTCTCTTTGAAAAGAAGGAATTAATATCAGTCAGTTGGAAGGTAGTGCAGTTGGATTTTCTGTTTTTGCTTTTTTTCTTCAACAGTGATACCGTAATACCCTTACAGTCAGTGTGAACGTGGGGGTGATTTTGTTTTTTCCACAGTGTATTCTGTTTATGTTCAGTCTTTAAAACTGCGATGAGATTGCCTTCCTAGGTACAGCTTTTTTCATCAGACTCAGTGTGTAGAAATGCCCGTGAACAGACTCGGGGGGGCCACTCCACGGTCAGCGCGGTGTGATGAGCGTATGCGTGTTCCTCCTGCGAGGGGCCTTTGCCTTGTGGCTGCAGGTCCATCCCAGCTGGCCCACGGGCTGTGTTGTCCTCGTGCCCCTGCCTGTCCCTGCTGTCATTTTTTCTCTTCCCTTCCAGGTTGGACGGCAGCATGGAGACGACCAATGAGATCCTAGACTCCACGTCCCACGACTGCCCCTTGGTGACGCAGACGTACAGCACGGCCGTGGCCAAGGGTCCTCACGTGCCTTCGTCCCCAACGGCACTGGGTAAGGGCTGCGGACGGGCCTGGAAGGCAGATCAGGCCAGGCCCGTGGGTCTCATGCTTCCCGCTCTCGCTCTCACCAGGGCTGCCCGCCTGCCTCTTGCCGCGGGGACAGGGCAGGGGCGGGGGCAGGGGCGTTGAGACGGGCCAGCTGTTGTAAAGTGCGGTTGTCAAGGCCTCTCGAGGCTGAGTTCGTTTTCTCCATCTTTGAAGAAGCGGCAGTCCTCGTGGTTTTGGGTGCACGTGGATTGTTCCCCGCTTGCCGCCCCTCAGCCGAAAAGCTGCCCCGCACCCTCAGTCTTTACCCTCCCGGCTGTGGAATCACTCAGCGAGCAGGCCCTGCTGGGAGGGGGGTAGGACGGAGTGGGGAGGCCCTCGGGCAGACACGCGCGGCGGAGACCGGGGCGCCCTGTGAGCCGTCTCCCCCCAGGCCCACCGGGACCTCACCCGGATGGCGCTCTGGTTGCTCACGCTGCGATGTCCTTGCTCGCTGTTTTACTCTTAGAGGTGAAGGCCTCTTACTCACCAAGGCTGGTTTGCAGCCTGTGCACCAGGGCCCTGTTACCATGCCCGCTCCTTTCTGGCCTTCGCTCGCTGTTTTACTCTTAGAGGTGAAGGCCTCTTACGGTCAGGGGAGGCTGTGTCCCTGTCGCTGTCCTCAGCGTCCCCCCGCTCACCAAGGCTGGTTTGCAGCCTGTGCACCAGGGCCCTGTTACCATGCCCGCTCCTTTCTGGCCTTCATGGGTCTTGGAAGGTCAGTGACTTCCTCTTGAGGTGCCTGAGGCTGCAGGGAGCTTGCTGGTCAGGGGAGAGGCGAGAATTCCAAGCCCCGTGGGCTGTGAGCTCCCCGCTGGCCCAGTTCCCACCTCGGGTGTGGCCTCGAGGTCTCCGGCCCGTGGCCCGGCCTGAAGCGCCCGCTCTCTCCGCAGCCTATGCAGACGAGCTGGGCGCGGTGGGCGGCGCAGGCCTGGAGGACGAGGCCCGCGCCCTGCGGCTGGAGGACGACAGCGAGCAGCCTCCCATGATCCTCCGGACAGACTGACCGTGACCTGTGAGAACGCTGGCTGACAGAGGACTTTGCGTCATGCTGCTATGAACTTTGACCTGAGTTGGGGGAGAGAATGGCAGAGACTTCAAGAGGAAAAAAAAGATTGTAGCTGTAGTCTCGCTCCATACTGTCGAGAAATACATTGGTTTCACTTCAGTGGCTTTTAACCCTGCTTATGAATCTCAGCTTTCTGTCGGTTTTCTCATTTTGCCAAAAGTAACTGTTTGGTGAAGCCCTTGAAACTGCCTTGCTTTGCATGTGTTGATGTGCCGATGCAGCCTGGGGGAGCCAGAGCCACTCCCAAGCAGCCTGCAGGCGTTTGGCTTTTCAATCTGTACAGACTGAGGAGCGCCTGAGAAGGCAGCAGCGAGCAGAGCGGGTCAGGCGGGGCCGGGTGGCGACCTGGAGGGGGGGTCCCCTCTCCCTAGAGCCCCTCCGGGACCGTTTTCCCCGTTTTATTTTGTTAATTAAATTCTTTCCAAATTGGATTTTTCTGGGGTTTCTTCTGCGGTGGATTTTTGTTTCTGGTCTTGTTTTCCATGTGGGTGTTAGAAGAGAGAGGTTCTTCCCGACATTGAAAACCTTTTTCTCTGATAGCGCGTGAGCTTGAGAGACCGCCAAGGAACAACAGAGTGAGGGAAGGCCACGTAGGTAAATCATCTGGTCTTTGCTGTGATCTTCCTGTTGGACAACTGTGTGTGTGTTTTTTTGTTTTGTTTTTTTGCGGTACGCGGGCCTCTCACTGTTGTGGCCTCTCCCGTAGCGGAGCACAGGCTCCGGACGCCCAGGCTCAGCGGCCATGGCTCACGGGCCCAGCCACTCCGCGGCACGTGGGATCCTCCCGGACTAGGGCACGAACCCGCGTCCCCTGCATCGGCAGGTGGACTCTCAACCACTGCGCCACCAGGGAAGCCCCATGTGTGTGTTTTTGTGTTTGTTTTTTTAAGGAACGTTTGTAGCTGCTTCTTTGCCCATAAAGCACAGAGTGATTCAAATGTGATAGGCACCTGAATTGTGCTCTTAGCTCGAGCTCCATTGTCTGGGGGGGTCCTTCTTACCTGTGTCAGGAGGAGGTGAGAGGAAGCTGGCTGGAGACATCTTGCTTGCAGGGTGACCTGGGCTTGTCTGTTTCCGTCTTCAAAATTGATCAGCAAAAGTGATGAGAGATTGTGGTCACAAGCTCAGTGTTTGCTTGGCTTCCCTTCTCATTCTCATAGAATTTAAACAACCTCAAGTACCTCGAACTCTGCATTCCAAACCAAGACACGTAGTAGTTAAAGTTTTGAGGGGTTTTAAGAGGAGTTGGCGGCATGAAAGTGGGTTCTGGCTTCTTGGGGACGGTGACGGTTAAGGCTGGAAGCGGAAAAGCGACAGTGTCTGCCTTCCCTCTTCTTTGAACAGAGGAAGGGTCTGCGGTGTCCGTTCCGGGTTGTGTATATACCTGGGTTGTGGCGGTCGAGTGGCTCGTGACGGGGAAGCAGTTGTCAAGCTGACTGCCCCCTTGCAGTGCCCAGCTCCACGGTCAGTCCCCGGGCCTCAGGCTGCTCGTCGAGTGGTGGGCCCGGCGGAAGGGGTGCCCGGGGCGCACGGGACCGCGGCAGAAACCTGCAGAAACGCTCGTTGTGGCAGCGATGTGAAGTGCTACGTTAGAGGACAAGGTGGGAACATAGTCAGCTTTTCCCCAGAGCCTCTGTGCATCTGTCCTGGATCCCTGACTAAACAGGTAGCCCCGGCGATGGGTCTGGTACCCGGGCCCCTGCTGAGCCCTGAGCGAGGACAGAGGGGCCCGGCGGCCCCGTCCACCCGGCCTCGCCTGGAGCTCCGTCCCTCTCTGTCTCTCGAAGCAGGCTCGGCGTCCAGCTCCTTAGTGTCGGGGTGTCCGTGGCTGCTGTGATGCCCAGGAAGAGAGCAGCCTCCCTGTCACCTGGTCCCGGCCCTGCTGGTCGACTCCACGCTTGGGGTGATCGGGGGAGTCAGATCTGCTTCGCCGGGTTTCTCTTGTGAAAGGCACGTGGCTTCGTCGTTCTTTGGGGTCAGTCACCCCAGCAGACGGGGTCAGCGTCAGTTCCCCCCGCCGTGGGGCCCAGCTGGCCCAGGCACTGTCTTCTCGGACATGAGAGCTCTTTGCTCACCCGGGTCACTGTGACCCGCCGAGAGGGGGTCCGAGGATTCTTGGTTGAGAAGAACTGAAAGGATGGGTGGGTGTTTGCTGACCAGCCTCTGGAGGGGTGAGCGCCCCTGCACTTCCCTTTGCCTTTTCCATTGCCCAAGCATATCCCTTCCTCTGCTCCACGTGGGTCTGAGTCCCAGCGTCACCGGCCTGAGGCCCCCGCAGGAGGCTTGGACAGGAGGGCCAGAGGCCGCTGACTGGTGGACAGCAGGACTCTGCCAGGACGAGGGGGGACTCAGCCAGACCCAGCAGAGCACGTGTCCTGGTTGGCTGAACCCCCAAACTACACACCAGTGTTAATTTTTTATGTCATAGTTTTCCAAACTTAAGATTACTTGTCACTGCCAGGAAACTTGATGGACTTGGCGTGCATCGGGACCAGATCTTTTGTACTTTCTAAATGATGGGGCCAAGTGTCAGCTTGAACCTGGAGTTAAGGACTGAATTCAGCCCCCGATTCTACCACTGCTGGCGGTGGCACCTGGAGCCTCGGGCTCTGGACTGGACAGCGGGAGCCGTCCCTGCCTCACGGCTCTCGTGACGTGTAACTCGAAGTGGGCGCCCAGCCAGCATTGAAACAGAAACCCGTCTTACGGAACTGAACGCATCGTTTTCCTTCAGCTCTGGTTCCTGAGCACAAAGCCGGTGGGAATCGGTATAAACCACTTTCACACACCAGGTTCTGTGTGGTTCCCTTTCATCCCCTGGACGCCCAGAGCAGTGGGTGGACATGGGCATCGGTCTGGAGACTTGCCGAGTCTCGGACGCTAGCACCACCCATGTGACTGCAGTTCACCACCAGACCCTGGGGCCTGCGCTCTCGTCCCAGCACAAACCCCTTTCCGGCCAAGACAGGACATGAACTCCTGCCTTCCTGGTGTCGCCTGGAGCCTCCAGCCCTGCCCTCTGTCAGGGCTCCCAGCCCAGGAGTGGGCGACCGAGCTCTGCCTGTCCACGGGTTCGTTTGGGGAGGAGAGAAGAGAGAGAATCTCGTCTCCCCCACGGCCAACAGTGACCACGTGCTGAAGAGACGAGAAGTGCCCAGGTCCCTGCTTAGCAAAGGAGCACAGGACGGCCAGCAATGGGGTCATCTTCCCGGCCTGTTGCCAGCCGACAGCTGCTGTTCCAGTGATGCGCTGGCGCAAGGCTGCCCGTGAGCCATGCTCGGGGGTGGTGTTTGTCCCCCGACCCCCCAAAAAAATCTCTGTAGGTCCTCTTTTGCATGCAGGGAATGACAGGATCTCTGGTTTTAAATGTACATGTGAAACCGTAGGTAGCACAGCTGAAAATCCAAATACGTTCTTTTACAAGTGTACTTAATCATTCTTAAACTCAAGGTGGGTGGGCTGAAAACTTGGGCTTGGGTTTGGGTGTCAGAAATGTGAAAACAAAGTGCACGCAAGCCATTGGCATTTGGTTTGGGGGGACGCTTTACACAGGATTCTCTTCGTGAGTAACTTATTTCTTACTGAAAATATGTAATGATCGCCAATAGCCAAGCAGACAGATTTCACTTCTGTGTATTTTAGTTCTTACCCAGGTCAAAATCCTTGGCCCGTGTTGTACCTTTTTATTCTGTGGATTTTGTGAAGCACAAAAAACATTGGATTTGGAGGCGTGACCAGCCCTTAGCCTTCCCTAAGGTATCTGACCAGAAAAGTCTTTAATTTGGGAGAATTAAATCTTTTTGAAGCTCCGAGTTTAAAGAGACTGTTTTGATTCCTCAGCCCTGTATTTTCCTTCTTTACTGAGATGTAATTTAATTATTCCCTCTTACGTTTCCCTTATCGGTGAGCCTGTCGTATGCACTGCCAGTATGTATGGGGGGAGGGCGGGGTGTGTTTGTATGTGTGTGATTGTACGTGTCTAAGCCATGGTTGTGCTTACTGGTAACATTCCATACCACATTGGACCAGAAGCCCCATTAATGCTGGTAGCATTTTATAACTGCATTAAGAAATTAAAACCTAGGACTCCCCTGGTGGCACAGTGGTTAAGACCCCGCGCTCCCAATGCAGGGGGACCAGGTTCAGTCCCTGCTCAGGGAACTTTAGATCCCGCATGCAAGCCATAACTAAGACCCGGTGCGACCAAATAAATAAATAAATAAATATTTTTTTTAAAAAAGGCAAGAATGACTTGACTGTCATTCTTGGCTTTCAAAAAAAAAAAAACCTGTGTTGTTTGTTTTCATCGATTCATTGCCTACTCACAGGCCATACGGCTCATTTGTACCGTATTTAAACGCACTGTCACTCTTCTTAGAATATGATAGCGAAATAGCAGAATCCTGCAGCCCAGCTGAAATCTTACAAAGCCATTCGTCCAGAATTGATTTTTGTCCTTTGTGAAATAGGTTGTACGCTTCTTTCTACTGGAATTCTTGGCCTTATCTGAAAGATGAGGAAAAAAAACCCGAGTCTCACAGGGTGGTGGGATTAAGCAGGTATGTGCTCCTGATGTCCCTGAGGCAGCGTGACTGTTGGTGGAAATCATTAGCCTGTGAGTGATGGGGCGGAGACGAGATGAACCCGCTCTGCTCACGTCTGTGTTCTGATTAAAAGGGCTGGTTTGGTGGCTTCCTTTAGGAGCACATCCTTTTTTTTTTTTTTTTTTTTTTTTTAATTGTGGCCGTGCTGTGTGGTTTGCAGGATCTTAGTTCCCCGACCAGGGATTGAACCCGGGCCCTGGCAGTGGAAGCACGGAGTCCTGACCACTGGACCACCAGGGAAGTCCCTGGAGCAGATCCTTCTGTCACGGAATTGCTGTGTCACAAATCTCCCTCCAGGTTGGAGAATCCATTTCTTTTATATCAAAACCAAGAAACGTGGTGTGTCTGTGCAACTGAATAAGGCATGAGTGACACCAGCCCGGGAGGCTGAAAGGCCAGCTGCTCGTAGCTGCTGGAGTTGCGTCCGTGCCTGAGATCTTTGAGGCCGGCCCCCTCGTGGCCGCCATCCTCTTGGAGGAGACACCTGGGGCAGCCTTCTACTTCTTACGAGACTCCATGAGTCTTTCCTGATTTCCTCATGTGCTGATTTTAGTTCTTGTCGAAGGGAGAGCATTTGTGATTTTCTTCCTACTGTATTAAATTATTTTTTTAGAGGCTAAACACAAAGAGGTACCTGAGTTCCTTTAGAACAGCCAGGTGTTTTCCTCAAGTGACTGTGAAGGCGGATGACGGGGGGGTGGGGGGAGAAGGGCGCCCTTTTCCTCCCTGGAGGAGGTCCCGTTGCCCCCACTGTCCACCTCCCCCGATGGAGTTAACGCCTCATCCCCGCGGGCTCGGGCTGGTCGGGGGGTGGGGGTCACACTGCCATCTGCACACAGCTGGGAGCTGGGCCTGTGGGGAATAGAGCACCTGGCATAACAAGGCGAAGTGCGTCCTAAGCAGAGGGTGTTATAAACTCCAACCACCGTCTTTTGAGATGGTGCCCTTGGGATGCTCTGTTCAAACCAGCTTTTCAGAGACAGAGCTCTAGAACAAGCCCTTCAGTAAAATCAAGTGAGTTTTAAACCAGAAGCTCTTGGCAGGTCCCCTGCCCGTGTCATCACTGCTGTCCCTGCGGCAGTGGGGAATAACAACCGGGCGGCTCTCAAACAGCCGCGCTTCCGCCCACGTGCAGTCCCGGGGGATGCTGGTCACTGTCTTCTCCCAGCCCGTTCTCGCTCGTCGCGCTCATCGCGTGGCCTCCCGGGAGGCGGTGCGAGGACAGGTGGGCGTTGCCACCAGCTGGGTTCGGTGAGGGCGCGGGGATCTGGAGGCTGTGACCTCTCGGGGGGGAACAGCCAGTGCGGGAAGCAAAAGGAGCGATGCTGCTGTGGGCAGGTCCCTGCCACCTGTGCTTTCCAAGGGAACCTGCTTCTGCGTCCCTTCCCTTCCGCCAGGCCCGGGCAGCGTCACAGGAGGGGAAACGTGTGTCCTTATCCTGCGTGTTTGGGGCTCGGCTGCGCCCCCGTGTGTTTAGGGGTCCCGCAGCCTCGCAGTTCCCCCCTCGGCCCGCTCCGTTCACCTGCGAGGGCAGAGTTCTCTAGTTCTGCAGTTGCTGTGCTCTTTTCCAAATAAAAAGTGTGAATATATTTGAAACTATGAAAATCTTCTGGTTCACAGTTAGGCTACAGTTAAGGGCTCTTCCTTGGAATTCAGGGTAAGGTTTTTCCTCTGGGCAGCGGCTGCAACCGAAGCCACCGCCCCCGGCACCCCATGGACCCCCAGCCCCTCGGTGAGGCTGGGCCCGATGCTGTCTCCCAGCCGCGCGCCCTTACATCCTCCGCGGCGCAGATCCCAGCACGAGAAGCGAGAAGCGCAGGGGGAGGCCGCCTCGCCACCTTCCTCCTCTCGGCCCCCAGGCTGCGGGACACAGGGTGGCCCGTCTGTGGGGCTGCCTGGGGTGACGCACTGGGCGGGGTGCCTGTTTGGGAGAACTCACAGTGGGAGATACGGGAGGTGCCCGGCCTTGTTCTCCTCGCCGCCTCGGCATCACTGTGTTCCTGGAGGCGGCTCTCCCCTCCCCGGCGAGGCTGAGAGAGGGTCACTTCATTCTGCTGGCTGTTGCCCCGCCCCCGCCCTTGTCCCTGCAGCTGGCAGGGGCCACGTGGGAGCTTGTGGCGGCCCTCACATCACCGTGATCTGTCTCCAGTCCTGCCCTTCCCAAGAGAGGGCCTGATCTGTTGCCACTTAAAAATGCAACATGGTGCGTGGGTCCCAGACCCTCAGATGAAGGAGGACACTTCCAATTGTCACCGTGGCTGGCCGCTGTGACCTCAGACTGGCGACACACGGCACACCCCCTGCCCTGTGCAAACCCCCCAGGAAATGCTGTGTGAAGTGTCCCCTGCAGGGGGCCTCACTCTGGGGCTCCATCACTGCTGCTCCCCTGCTGCTGTTCTGGGGGGCCGGGCACCCTGGGAAAGTGGGGTGCGGTGTCTGGAGAAGGAGGCCAGAGCCTTAGTTGAGGCACTCTCCCCACTCCCCACCCAGTCGGGCTTCCCTGAGCCCCTTACAGGATGCAGAGCCTCTGCTGTCCGCCCCCAGCCCAGCTTACCCACCCCCTGGGGACCTGCAGCCAGGGTGATCTCTCCCAGGATGAGGCCCCAGCGTGGCCGAGGTCCAGGCTCCCCCTCCCAGCCAGCCCTGTGCTGACCCTGGCTGCTGATGGGAGGCCCCCAGGAGACAGCTTGGTCACGCGGAGCCTGACGCCAGCCCTGCATCCTGGCTTCTCGCCAGCTCGGTGGTCATTTATATCTTGGGTTCCATGAGCAGATGCATCCTGGGAAGCTCCATTCCATCCTGCCAGCTCTTGAGGTGCAACCTGTCGCAGTGCAAGCCGGAGCCTCACCCGCTGAGGGGAGAAACTTTGCTTTGTTCCAAGTCCCCTTGCTTGAGGGGTGTGGGGAGTCTTTCCTGGTTCATTTTCTTTTACACAGCCCAGTTCTGGTTAGTGTAGGTTAGTTCCTGCTCCTTTTGCCCATGATCAGAGTGTGCGATCAGCCCCCTCGCTCCCATCTGCAGCAGGCGGGATGAGTTCCCAGGTTCTGGGGTCCCACACGTAGAGGGAGGGCTTGGCGGGGGTGGAGGAAATGTTCCTAAATCTGTAAAAGCCACCAGGCTCCTGGGGGAGATGATGACGCCGTTTTTGACATGATAGTTGGATAATTTCTATCCCAGAGGCCCATGAGAATTTGGCCTCTTTGTGAGGAATTTGGGTGTGGGCGTCTCCGCCCACCTGCTTCAGGGCTGGTCTAATGACCAGCCCCATCTGCCCCAGGAGCACAGAGAGGATGGGAACGCGGAGAGCCGTCCGGGGGCCAGGGGCTTGCATGTGTGCGCCTTGAAGCTGAGTCAACCCAGCTGGCGTGCGGGCGGGCCCCGCTGCAGGGCTGCCGTCAGGAGCTCCCCAGACAGCCTGGGCGGGGGGCGTGGGCTGCCCCACCCTGAACGCAGAGGCCCCTGCAGCCCAGCCCGGCTCTGAGACCCAGGACCCGCCCTGCCCTTCACAGAGCCACTGCCCCAACCACCCCAGCAAGACCTTGGACTGAGCGTGGACTGAAGGGACCAACCAGTGACACCCCGATGACACCAGCCTCCACTTACTGAGCACCTACTATGTGCAACACACTTGCTGGCACTAGGTATGTTTCCTCGTTCAGCTGTCACGAGTGGGAGGCATTGCTGTCCCTGATGTGGGAACAGACTCAGAGAGGTTGAGCAACCTGTGTGAGGACACACAGCCATAAGTGCCAGGTGGCGTTGCTGATCCGGTCTGTAAGGCCAGGCCTCCTCTGGGCACCACTTCTCCTTCCCTGCCAGCCCTGCTTCCCTTCACCCCACCGCCCAGGGCAGAGCCCAATCCCACCCTCCCCGAAGCCAGCAGGTGGCTGCCTTGGGGGGCTGGTTCTCCCTGGAAGACCCCTCCACTCTCCCCATTTAGCCCCTGAGAGGCAGCGATGGGCACTCCGAGGCCTGTGTGGGGCCTCCCTCCTCCCTCCTCCCTCCTCCCGTCCCACTGGCAGGATTGATGCGGGGATGGGGAGGGAAGAGGCCCGTCAGCCTTCCAACTGGTCGCCACGGCCCACAGGCCATGGCAGGAGAAGGATCCCTGGGGCCGGGGGAGTGGAAGGGAGATGTCATTGCTGGTGGGGAGGGGCCTCAGTGCCCCCCGGGGACCAGGAAAGTGGCTCTGCGGCCCTGCTCCGTGGTCGCCTCTGTCCTGAGTCTGTCCTTCAGTCGGCCTTGCGGGGAGGCTGGGAGCCTGGGGCTGGGTGGAGGCTGGAGCAGAGTGGTACTCCTGAGATGTGATTTCCTGGGCCTGGGGACAGCAGAGAGCGCGAGCTGGGGTCCCTAGGAAGCCTGTGACCGACTGGGTCCTGGGCCGGCATCCCCAAGTGTGGTCGCAGGCATGCTAGCCAAGACCCAGGAGAAACCCAGCAGAGCAGCGCGTGACTCAGCCATGCCAGCCGCCAAGTGAGGGGCTGAGCTACCCGGCTGGTCATACCTCTGTGTGTGGACAGGCCGCCCTCGCATGGGAACGCAAGCCCGGAAGGTGATGAGGGAACCAGAACTTGGCCGGGAAGGTAGACGCAGCCGAGAGGCATCTGCACCCTCCCGTCAGAGACCGAAAGGGCTGTCCCAGGAGGGTGAGGCTCCCCCGTCACCCCGCTGGCGGGAAGAGGTTCGGTAAGCCATAGTTTTTCTCATCAGTTCTGGAATCCTGATAATTCGACCTGTTTAAAAACAACCACTTCATACACGTTGGGATAGGGTGGTCATCAAAACCAGTGACGGTGACAGTGCTGGCCAGGAGGCAGAGAAACGGGACCCCTCGTGCAGGGCTGGGGGCAGCGCCAGGCAGGGCCCCCACCATGGAAAGTCTGGAGGTTCCTCAACACGCACAACGCGGGATCACACAACCCAGCGATCCCACTCGTGCGCGTGTACCCAGAGCACTGGAAACCGGTACTCAGGTGGTCATACGCGAATGGTTTCGGTAGCGTCGTTCACAATGTTCCAAAAGTGAAACAACCCACGTGTCCACAGGCGGATGGACGGGTAAGCAGACGATGGTACATCCACATGATAGAATATTATTCAGCCATAAAAAAAGACCTCAAAAACACGATGCTAGTGAGAGAAGCCGGACACAAAGACTGAATATCGTGTGATTCCATTTATAGGAAACCCCCAGAGACAGACAGCAGGTTGCCAGGGCCTGGGGGGGTGGGGTGAGGGTGGGGAGCGACTGCTGGTGGGGACAGATTTCCTTCCGGGGCAGTGAAAGCATTTTGGAACTAGAAAGAGACGGCGGTTCCACAACATCATGAACAGCCAGTGTTGGCGAGACAGTGAGGCCCCATTGTTGGTAGGTCAAGCAGGGCTGGGTGACCCCTGGTGGGCATGACTCACTCTACGGGCTGTCTTAGCTCAGGCTGTCACAACAGGGTACCACAGACAGGGGTGGCTTAAACAACAGACATTTATTCTCACAAGCTGGGAGTCCAAGATCAAGGTGCCCACCGACTCAGTTGCTGGGGAGGACTCTGGCTTGCAGACCAGCCTCTTCATTACATTCTCACATGGCGAAGAGAGAGATCTCTGGTGTCTTCTTCCTCTAATAAGGGCACTAATCGCATCAGACCAGGGCCCCCGCTCCTGACCTGATCGGAACCTGGTTGACCCTGAGGGCCCCACGTCCAAATACTACCACATGGGGGTTAGGGCTTCGACGTGCGAGTTTGCAGGAAGGGGACACGGTTCAGTCCATGACATGAGGCTCGGGTCCAGCCGGACTAGACAAGATCTGAGGCAGTGAGAGTTTCTTTTTTCTTTTTTTTTTAATTTATTTTTAAAATTTATTTGTTTGTTTATTTAATTTTTGGCTGTGTTGGGTCTTCGTTGCTGCGCGTGGGCTTTCTCTAGTTGCCGCGAGCAGGGGCTGCTCTTTGTTGCGATGCGTGGGCTTCTCATTGCGGTGGCTTCTCTTGTTGCGGAGCACGGGCTCTAGGTGTGCGGGCTCAGTAGTTGTGGCGCATGGGCTTAGTTGCTCAGAGGCATGTGGGATCTTCCCGGACCGGGGCTTGAACCCGTGTCCCCTGCATTGGCAAGCGGATTCTTAACCACTGCGCCACCAGGGAAGCCACCGTGAGGGCTTCTAAGGGCTCTGACTCCCGGTCCGTCCACCTCCACTGGGGCAGTTTGCCTCCGGACCACCGTGACGGCTTATGCTGGTCTTGGCGTCCCGGAGCACTGTGCCTCTCCAGCCCGCCTCCTGATTTGAAGCAGGTTTGCAACTGAACACTTGGGGCAGGAGGGCCACGTAGGGACAGATTCACAAGGACCACGAGGGGTCGTCTTGGTTGAAGACAAGCACATTTCAGCTGATCCCTGGTTCAAACATAAACTTCAGTAACCGTTTTCTGACTATAAACGTAGAGGCTCAACATGGAACATTCTGAAAAAATAGGGATGCCATCAAGAGGATCAAGGTCACCTCCAATCCCCCCAGGTAACTCTGGGCTAACACTGTGGTGTGTTTCCTTCCATGGAGAGGTCACTTTATAAGTTGATTTCTCTAAATTACCGTTCAGCTCTGCAGCGGCCCCACGTTCTCCCTGCATTAGTAGTGGGGGTCTCATTTTTCCAGCCCCCCGCAAAACTGGAATGTGCTCTCTGACAAAGGACGTGTGGGTTGGACACCAAGGCCTGGAAACGATGCCTTCTCTGTGATGGGCGCACAGGGTGTTCAGAGGTTTGGGGCCGCAGAGCAGGGGTGAGGAGTCTGAAACCACGAGTGTGCATGCACGTGTGTGGGACTCGTGTGAGTGACGCCGGGTGTGCGCACACATGTGTAACGTGTGCGTTGTGGTTCACGTGCGTGGTGTGTGCGCACACATGTGTAACGTGTGTGTGATGTACGTGATTAAAGTGTGTGAGGGATGTTTGTGCACCTGTGTGTGTGTGTGTAGTGTGTGTGTGAGTCACGTGTGCGCGCACAAGTGCATGTCTGTGGGTCAGTCCGTTCAGGCTGCTGTTAAAACAATACCAGACACCGGGAAGCTCAGAAACAGACGTTTACTACTCACAGTTCTGGAGGCTGGAAGGCGCGGGGGCTCCGTGTCTGGCGAGGACCCTCGTCCTGGTTCTCACTGTGTCCTCACGCAGCGGAGGGGGTGGGGAGCTCCCTGGGGTCTCTTTCATTAGGGGCACTAATCCCATCATGAGGGCTCTGCCCACATGACCTAATCACCTCCCAGAATCCCACCTGCTTGGGGTTAGGACTGAACGTAGGAGAATTTGGGACACGCAGTGGGTAGCCGTGCGTGTCTGTCTGCACACGTGTGCGTTTGTGTGTGTGGTATCCCAGCCACCGGGACTCTGGTCTGGGCTCTCAGTGGCCGTGTGGCCGTGGGCAGTTGGACATGCAAGCCGGCAGGCCACCTCCTCCATCACCTGGTCGATGTCCCCAAAGTCAGGCGGGTCCCCTTAGCAGCCTCAGGGCTAATGGCCGGTTGTGGGGACATGTTTGCTGTCTTTTTCCTCCAGTCCCGCTTCAGGCCTCCCGCCCTGCACCCTGCTGCTTCCCTTGCAGCCTGCAGTTTCCTCAAGAACAGGCTATTTCCTTTACGGTCCGTAAATATTCGATAGGTTCCGAGAGTGGATGAAAGGAATTAAAAGGGTTTTGTTAGGTTTTGCAGACACAGCCATGCTATCTCAGAGGATAAATTTGGAAAATGACACCTAAGTACATTTTTCTCTTGGGCTTTTCAGGAAAGTCCTATAATCTGCCATATGGAACCCAATGAACTCAATTTGCCTATAAATTCTCACGTCCGTTTGCTCAGGCAAACTCTGAACTTGCTTTCCTCATTGCCTTTCAAAGCCCGGCCTTATCCAGTGCCCTCTCTCCTCTTTTCTGACCAGGGTTGTTTGTTTTATTTTGAACGCAGTCACTGCCCGGGAACCCTGGGAATTTTCTGCATCTTCTGTTTGGGCTGAACCTTCCTTATTGAGAAAATAGGAGACACTTGACCCCCATGGGTGCCCCACCCCCGTGCCCTGTGGTCTCACTCCGCATAATAGCAAATCATCAGGGACCACACCTGACTTGTGTTTCTTCGCATTATTTCCATATTTAGCTCCCCTTGACTTTTCTGAGCCTGGGGACACCCATATAGGGAGATAATAGTTGAATAAATGGTGATTTGATTACATTTTCATCCTAGTGGAGACCAGCCAACGCTCAGTACGACTCTAGAGACCAAACTCGAGGTCACCGTGGCTGGTCCACGGCCCTGCCAGCCAGCTCCCCACAGATGCTCAGTTCCTCCCCTTTCTGTTTCCACTTCGTGTTCCTCCCATAATAATGTTCCCTGCAGGAAAGCAGAGCCTTGCTAGGCTCAGATACGTAAATGTCAAAAAGGAGCCAGAAAAGTCAGGTGTGGCCTGAGCCTCGCAAGGATAAATTTCAGGCCGGCCTCTGGCGCCGTGGGAGGATGGAGGGGGAGGGAGGAGGACAGTGAGTGGCCCAGCGGGGGGTCAGTGATGATCGGACAACAAGATGCAGTCCATCCGCAGCCAGGGGTATCATTCAGCCATCAAAAGGCAGGCCGTGCTGACAGCGTGGATGAGCCTTGAAAACGCTACAAAGTGAAAGAAGCCAGACACAGAGGCCACGTGCTATGGGATCCCATTTATAGGAAAAGTCCAGAAGGGGTAGATCCACAGAGACAGAAGGTACACCCGTGGTTTCCTAGGAGCAGGGAGATGGGCTTGACAGCTAAAGGGAGGGGGGTTATTTTTGCGATGATAAAAATGCTCTAAAATCAACTGGTGAGGGTTGCCGATATCTGTGAATATGCCAAAAAAAACCCACCAAATTGCATGGTGTGTGAATTTCATCTCAATAAAGCTCTTCTTAAAAAGAGAGAAAAAGGGACTTCCCTGGTGGCACCGTGGTTAAGTACCCACCCGCCAATGCAGGGCAGACGGGTTCGATCCCTGGTCCGGGAAGATCCCACGTGTCGCAGAGCAACTAAGCCTGTGCGCCACAACTACTGAGCCTTCACTTTAGAGCCCGCGAGCCACAACTACTGAGCCTGCGTGCTGCAACTACTGAAGCCCGCGCGCCTAGAGCCCGTGCTCCGCAACAAGAGAAGCCACCACAATGAGAAGCCCGCGCACCACAATGATGAGTAGCCCCCGCTCGCCACAACTGGAGAAAGCCCGCGCGCGGCAATGAAAACTCAACACAGCCAAAAATAATAAATAAATTAAATAAATAAATTTTTAAAAAAAGAATGAAGAAGGGCAGGGATGCATTTCCCTGCTTGGTTCCGCTTGGAGAGGGCTGTCCTAGAGCCAGGCAGAGCAGGGCCGCTGATCTGTGCTCTGAGTCTGCAAAAGACAGCGCGGGGGGAACCTTGTCGGGCTAGGAGGGCTGGCGGCTTGAGCACGCTGGGGCCTGGGGGCTTCCCTGCCGTGGCTGCTGTCTGGGTCCAGGCCACCGACAGCACCCAGAGCTCCCAGAAGTTCCCATTCAGTCAGGTCAGAGGCAGGATCGAAAAACATGTCCTCTCCATCTTTCACTGAAGCACCACCTAACAGCCCACCGGCCACAGCACGTGGCCTGCGGCAGAAAGCATCACAGGTGCAGCCACGGGGAATCCAGACCTTCGTCTGAATTGCAAAGAAAAACCAAACATGTCCCGAGCCTCCCTGCCCCTCTGTCCAGGCTGGGTCCCTGCCAATAAAGACGGGCCCAGATGGGCCCTAGGCAGCCCCCAACCCTGGGCAACTGGGCCTGTGCCCTGAGGGACCGTGCCCAGCGGGGGCCCTGGGCTGTTTGGAGAATGAGGGAGACTTTGCACCAAGTACCAAGGAGGCAGGCATCTCCTTTCTTAGGAGCCCAGGACTCGTGTCTATTCCGATGCGGCGAACCCGGGTTCAAATCCCAGCTGGACCGCTTGCCAGCTGGGTTGGCATCACAGGGTGGCCTTAGCCAAGTACCACAGACTGGACGGCTTAAACCACAGACGTTTATTCTCTAGCGGTTCTGGAGGCCGGCAGTCCAAAGTCAGGGTGTCGACAGGGCCACGCTCCCTCAAAGGCTCTAGGGGAGGAGCCTGTCTCTTCCAGCTTCTGCCGGCCCCCGCGTCCCTTGGCTGTGGCCATGCCCCTCCAGCCTCCGCCTCCCTCCTCACATGGCTTCTCTGTGTGTGTCTGTATCCTCTCCTCTTCTGCCGAGCACGCTGGCCACTGGGTAGAAGGCCGGCCCTAAATCCATCATGATCCTTCTCAAGAGCCTTAATTAATTACATCTGCCATGACCCTCTTTCCAAGTAAACTCGGGCTCCAGATGGACATGGATTTGGGCGGGACACTATTCAAACCCCTCCCATAGGTTGCTCTACAGGTTATTAACCCCATGGCATTGGTTTCCCCACAGGTGAGCGTACTAGTCCTTCACACCTACAGCTCATCCATTAGGTGAAATAATTTACTGAAAGCACCTGGTCCAGCCCTCGGCCCTCCGCTTTCGGTAAGCGTTACTTTCCTTTCCCACAAAGCTTCCTGACCCAAGACAATGTACCGGGGGAAGCTGGTGGTTGCACTTTTCCTTCCCTCTGTGGGATCCCCCCGCCCAGACTGGCCTCAGAAGGTGAGTACGAACCAGAGCCGCCCGGAGGGCTCGTCAGAACCCACCCCAGAGTTTTTGGGTTTTTTTGGTTTTTGTTTTGGCCTCGCCGCACGCCACGTGGGATCTTACTTCCCCAGCCAGGGGTCGAACCCCCATCCCCTGCAGTGGAAGCGCGGAGTCTTAACCACTGGACCGCCGGGGAAGTCCCCACCCGAGAGATTCTGATACAGTGGCTGGCATGGGGCCAAGCCTGTACGTTAGCTGAGTTCCCAGGAGATGCTGATGTTGTGGGCCTCGGGCCACAGTAAGGACCACCGTCCTAAGGGCCAGAGAGCGAGCCTTAAACTCAAAAAAGTGGGGTAGCAGGATCAGCTTTTGGACACAGTCAGTGGTCGGGCCGGCTTGGCGCCCGTGAGGTGCTCCCTGCCTGCCTGACTCTTCAGGACAGGCACTTCCATTCTCGTGCCTGATGCTCCACAACGCGGGGTGGGGTGGGGGCCCAGCGGCCAGGAAGTCCTCCGGGGGGTAGTGAAGGACAGGCTCGTCCTGGCGAGCCTTCCTCTCCGCCCTCCTGGGCACCGCAGAGGCCTCTGGGGCCACCTCCCCGCCTCCATGCTGCCCCTGGTCTATGAGGAACTGCGTCCGCTTGCTAGAAACGGAGACCCAACGCCACGCTCTTGTGTCTGGTTCTTTCACTCAGCGTTACATCTGTGAGGCCCACCCTGGTGCGTGGCAGGAATTTGTGTGTTCTCCTTGCTGTGTATTTCTCCGTCGTGTGAGAGCAGCGGCATCCGTCCTGTGGACGGACAGGTGGGTTTTTTCACTTTGGGCTGTTACACACTGTGTGCCTGCAAACATTCTTGTGTGCATCTTTTGGGGCATTCCCGTGGGGTTAATGCCGAGGAGTGGGGGGTCTGGGGCACGAGGTATGCAAATGTCCGGCTTCAGAAGACAGCGCCAAAGTGTTTTCCAAAATGGTTGTTGCTAGAGCTCTCCTGCTGCATGACGAGTCACCCCAAACTTGGCTTTTAAAAGATTTCTTTTTCCTCTGCAATCTGGCTGGGCCCGGCTTCTCTCCACTCTCCGGAACATCCTGGAAGCATCTTCACTCGCTTGGCTGGAATAGCCCTGAGATGCCACCCCTCCCCCTCCACGTGGCTGCCTGGGCTTCCTCACAGCATGGCGGCCCCCAGGCACCAGACTTCTTACCCCGTGGCTGACTTCCCAAGAGTGGAAGTGGAAGCTGTCAGGCTTCTTTAAAAATAATAATAATAGGGACTTCCCTGGCAGTCCAGTGGTTAGGACTCCACGCTTCCACCGTAGGGGGCACGGGTTCGATCCATGGTGGGGGAATGAAGATCCCGTGTGCCATGCGACACGCCAAAAGTATAAATTAATAATAAGTGGCAGTGTCACTTGGACTTCATTCTCTTGGCCAAAACCAGCCAGGAGATCAGGGCAGGTTTAAGGGAGGGAAATCCACTCCCTTGACCAGCGGTTACCTGCAGGAAGGACGGGGTGATGGTCACCGCCTTTGGAGGAGACCCCAGGATTGCACCTGTTCTCACTAGCAGCACGTGAGACTTTCGATTGATTCACATCTTCCCCAACCCCATACTACGCTGAACATCTGTGATACATTCATATTTTTAAAACACAAGAAAAGGAGCCTTTCACACGGCAGCCCTGCGTCCAGAAGGCTTCACCAGCTCCATCGCAGGACAGCTGAATCGAGGCTCTGGGGGCGGCGGAGAGGCTGCCCCGCCCCCAAGCCCCGACTCCCCAGACCATGGCCCCCGATGGTTGAGGACCCAGAGCTTTGCGGAATGTGCTGTCTCTGTCCTTTGCAGTCTCGTGGGAGCCGCCTTGTGGGGGGATTGATATCTGCATAAGCTGGGGGAGGGCTGGGCCGCCAACGAGCTCTGAGCAAATGTTCTCAACAGCAACACAAATGCTCTGAAGCGCTTAAAATAAAACCTGGTAAAGGAACAGGCCAGTTAAGAGATGTGATTACCCAGCCGGCATCATCTAGAATTCGTGTTCAGCCCTCAAATCCTTTCAAGGGTTTGCCTTACTTTGTTTTTAGACTGGTCATTGAATAGATAACACTATTCACTTGTCCAGAGAGAGGCCCTGAGAGCCTCAGCTCGTGTCCTGGGGGTGTACGGACGGCGGGGATGTAGGCTCCGTCGGTCCTGCTCCGTGCATGGAAGGCTGCAGGAGGCTGTGTGGTCTGGTGGAGGGTTTTAGCAACAGGAATAAACTTGTGGATACAGACACCCCTGCTCTCGGCCGTACACGCAAATGCATAACTGAGCTCCAAAGAAAAAAGGAGAAATTCTCAGGTTGAGAGAATCAAAGGCAAAGCAGTGAGACTGGGTTTCCGGGACAGGGGCCTGGGGTACAGACCCCAGAGGCAGACCCCCACTCGGGGCTGGACCTTGAATCCGTTTGAGGTTGGAGACGGGAAAAGAGGCTGCTTTTCCAAACACGAATCACTAGGCACTGCCCAGGGAAAAGGGGCAAGACAGCCCCGGCCACAAGCCCTGAAGAAGACTCAGGACGCTTGCATCGCCCAGGGGGCCTGGAGTGGGTGCCAGGGCCCGGGGCAGGGGTGCTGGGGAGTGACTGCATAAGGGGGACAGAGTTTCTGTCTGGAGCGATCAAAAGGTTCTGGAAATAGATTGCGGTGCTGGTTACACAGCGTGCGAATATGCTTAATGCCACGGATCAGTGCACTTAAAAATGGCTCAGATGGGAGATTTTGTTATGTATATTTTACTATAAAATATAAAAACAAAAAAAGCCAAAAAATATTGGAAAGGAGGAGACAGAGTTATCATTATCCTCAAGCAATGTGACTGTCTACCTGGAAAACCACGGGAATGCGTTAGGACCAATAAGGATGCTCAACTAGGTGTGTGGTTACGAAAATAATACAAGTCAGTGGTTTTCTACAGACCAGGGGATGCTTAGTTAGAAAATAGAACGGTGACAGAAACCCACTACAATAGGCTGCCACTCACAGTAGCGGCAAAGATACAAAACACTGAGTGACTCATTTAATGTGATGAGAAATGAGTAGGATTTCTAGGAAAAGGGCTACAATGTCTGCAGCTGCCCGAGATACCTGTTGAATGAGTGAACAATTATATATTTCTCCAGAGAGATATTAAAAAAAACAAGAATAAAAGAAAACAAGAATAAAAGAAAAAAAATGTATCCCATTTAAAAAAATAAAGGAATGATGAGCAGAGATGGAAAATCTGTTGGTGGATATAAAGACACACTGATGGTTACAGAAAAATAAAAACAGTAATAATGACTTGTTGGGGGATGGTTTACAATGATGTGCACCTGGGGACTACCCCGGGTGGTGCAGTGGTTAAGAATCCGCCTGACAACACAGGGGACACGGGTTCGAGCCCTGGTCCGGGAAGAGCCCACGTGCCGCGGAGCAACTAAGCCCATGTGCCACACTACTGAGCCCACGTGCCACAACTACTGAGCCCACGTGCCACAACTACTGAAGCCCGTGCCTAGAGTCCATGCTCCGCAACAAGAGAAGCCACCGCAATGAGAAGCCCGTGCACCGCAAGGAAGAGTAGCCCCTGCTCACCACATCTAGAGAAAGCCCGCACGCAGCAACGAAGATCCACCAAAAATAAATTAATTAATTTTTAAAAATGATGTGCACCTGGTACTTCCCTGGTTGTCCAGTGGTTAGGACTCTGCGCTTTCACTGCTGTGGCCTGGGTTCAATCCCTGGTCAGGGAGCTAAGGTCCTGCAAGCCTCGCGGTGCGGAAAAAAAAAACTTGATGCGCACGCAATAATAAAACACTGGACATCAATAATGCAAGATGGTGATCTTACCAACTTGTGACTCGAGGGGAAGGGTCTATAGGTTTTCACTGCCCTATTCTTGTGCCACGCGGCTTGCAGGATCTTGGTTCCCCAACCAGGGATTGAACCTGGGAGTTCAGAGTCCTAACCACTGGGCCACCAGGGAATTCCCTCTTTCAACATTTTGTAAGAGTGACTTGGGACTAGTTTTAGGCTGCCCTAGAGGCAGAACCAGAGAGAAGAATGTCCCTGGGGGCTAGAGGGTGTCAGCGCCACAGAGCTCAGCCTGGGGGGGCCTCTGAGCTCTCCCACCCCAGGGACAAGGAACCTGGGAGATTTATCCACCAACTGCCACCCATCTCGGGCTGGGGCCCCTCCCAGGACAGGCGGCTCCCGGGACAGCATGTTCTCCTGTGTGTCTGGGCCGGGAGCGCCCTCAGGTGGGAGGTGCAGGCATTTGCAGGTAGATAGGTAAGTTAAGATGTAGGGGGCTTGTACCCCCAGCTGTAGGGGTTGCCGGTGGAGAGATGGGGGAGACAGAAGGGGCGAGGGGGATAGAGACAAGGAGAGAGACAGAAGCGCCACCCTAGCAAACGAAACACACCCTCCGAGTCCCAGCGTTGACCCTGGCTCCAGTCACTGAACCCTGCTGTCCTGTCATCCCTGGTCACCCGTCCACCAGACCAAAGTTCTGCTTCCCGGGTCTGTGGGCAGAAGAGGTCGCCTGGTGGCCTGACCCCCAGACACCCGGTCCCCTCCGCTCCTGCTGGTGTCCTAGGCCCTCTGCCCGGTGTCCGCCTCCAGGGCTGGCGGGGCCAAGGTGTCTGGAGGGCGTGACAGACGCCTGCAGCAGGCTGGTTATCCCTCATCACGGCCAGTCGGACTGAGCTATTCCCTCCCTGCCGCAGAGGCGAGGTAAGCGGGCCAGACACGACCCCTGTGCCCCCTGTGCACCCGTGCCCCCGTGCCTCCGTGCCCCCGTGCCCCCCGTGCCCCCCGTGCCCCCCGTGCCCCCGTGCCCCCGTGCCCCCCTGCCCCCGTGCCCCCCTGCCCCCCGTGCCCCCGTGCCCCCTGTGCCCCCGTGCCCCCATGCTCCCCTGCCCCCCGTGCCCCCCGTGCCCCCGTGCCCCCATGCTCCCGTGCCCCCCGTGCCCCCTGTGCCCCCGTGCCCCTGTGCCCCCTGCCCCCCGTGCCCCCGTGCCCCCGTGCCCCCTGTGCCCCCGTGCCCCCATGCCCCCTGTGCTCCCGTGCCCCCCGTGCCCCCCGTGCCCCCTGTGCCCCCCTGCCCCCTGTGCCCCCCTGCCCCCCGTGCCCCCGTGCCCCTGTGCCCCCATGCTCCCGTGCCCCCCGTGCCCCCTGTGCCCCCCGTGCCCCCTGTGCCCCCGTGCCCCTGTGCCCCCCTGCCCCCTGTGCCCCCCGTGCCCCCTGTGCCCCCGTGCCCCCGTGCCCCCATGCTCCCGTGCCCCCCGTGCCCCCCGTGCCCCCGTGCCCCCTGTGCCCCCATGCCCCCATGCTCCCGTGCCCCCCGTGCCCCCTGTGCCCCCATGCTCCCGTGCCCCCCGTGCCCCCGTGCCCCTGTGCCCCCTGTGCTCCCCGTGTCCCCTGTGCCCCCATGCCCCCGCGGCAGGCTGTTCTGTCTGCACAGCACATGCCCATCTTCTCCCCGAGCCAGAGCTGACGAGCCCTGTCCTGAGGTCAGGGACCCATGAAGAGTCTGTAAGAGTCACTCACCGGGAAGCCTCGCCTCCAGCAGCGCTCAGGGTTCACAATCTCAGGAAGTGTGAAGTGTTTGCAGAAGGATACGCCTCTCAGCCGCATCCTCTGCCCTCTGCGGGGCAGAGCCGAGAGGTGGGAGGGCGTTTCTGGCTCCTGCATCGCGGGGGGCCCCGGGAGAGGCTGTGGGGGATGCCCGCCTGCCGAGGGGCCTGGCCGTGCCGCCCCCGAGGCCCTCAGCCTGGGCCGCGGCAGCTGGGGCCCCCTCACAGGCCTGGGACGCCCTTTCGGGAAGGTGAGAAGTCTCTTTTTCCTCTAACATCTCAGAAGAAATCATTCCCACCAGCTCCAAAGCGGCCTGCTGGCAGCGGCTCAGCTCAGTGTGTCTTTGACCCCATTCAGTCCCACCCGAGAACCCTGATCTCCTGCTACCTGCCAAGCGGAGTGTCAGGTTCTGGGGATGGGAGCAGGCCCGGCCTCTGTGCTCTGGAGCTGGTAGTTCCGTGGGAAGACACACCCAAAAGAGACAACCCCAGCCCAGTCTGCGACGTGAATGTCCCCCAGGTCCTGCTTTGAGGCCAGCAGGCGGGATTCAGGGATTAACACCCACGAGGAAGAGCAGACGACAGGGCTTTGATGGTCCAGAAAGGGGAGGCTGGGCAGGCAGAGGGCCAGCTGTGCAAAGGTCCTGAGGCACAGATCACTGGTGTGTAGGGTGCTCTGGGCAGCGTGGGGGACAACACGGAAGGGGACAAGGCTGCGGGGGCTGGTAGGACCCCAAATTTCACCCCTGGATGTACTCACGAGCGGCAGAGGTCCACAGCCCAAGCCATGAAGGGGCTGGCGGGCACACGCCCAGTGTGGCCCTGGGACTGTAGCAGTTGGACTGAGGTTGGCACTGGCCCAGGGCCGTGGGCTCCAGGAGCACGCGGACCTCACAGAGAGCTAGGAAGCTTCACAGAGGAAGCTCTCTCTTCCTCACAAGGCTGAGCTCCGTTTCTGCTCAGCACCCACCAGGCACCAGGCTCCACGTGGGGCATTCCCAAGCGACCGTTGGTCCTTACGTCAGCACCAGATGGGTTTTTCCCATTTTACAAGAAATCTGAGGCTCAGAGAGGTTGAGATATGTGCTCAAAGACACACAGCAGAGCCAAGGTTTGAATCCAGGGCTGCCTTGACACCAGCATGGAGAGACTGGTCAGCAGAGAGAGGGAGGAAGGCAGCATGTGTGTGTGTGTCTGTGTGTGTGATGGTCCGTCAGTGTCACTGGGGTACAGGAGCGGCTCCTACCAGCTCAGGAGCTGATTATGTGCCCTCTTCCCAGCTCCACATCCAGCAACATCACAAGGGTAGCTGGACACCAGCCATGGTGGGACCATTTACACCATAGGAATTGGCAATGGCTACAAATCAGAGAGCTGGTTGTTGGCTATGCACCTGCCCACTGTTGACAGTGTGTGTGTTCGTGTCTGTGTGTTTGTGTGTGGGTGTCTTTGTAGGTTTGTGTCTGTGCGTGGCTCATGCATGTCAGTGTGTCTGAGTGTGTGTGTCTGTGTGCTTGTATATCTGTGTGTGTCTATGTGTTATCTGTGTGTGTGTCAGAGTGTACGTGCATTTCTCTGTGTGTTGGGGGTGTTTACGTGTGTGTCTGTGTGTCACTGTGTGTCACTGTGTCTGTGTGTGTCACTGTGTGCGTGTCACCGTGTGTCTCGCCTCTCAAGCTGAAGATTGCAGTTTCAAGTAAAATCCAGTCTGAGCGAGTAGGTGACACTCTCCAATTTGCTTGCAAATGTCCCTGAAGAGGCAAAGGACACACAGCTGGGCCGCAGCCAGGAGCTGGGGAGGGGGAAGGGCGCGGGAGCCAGACAGAGGCCAGGCTCGCGGCAGAAACGAGAAATGATGTCACACAACAGAGTCCCAGGCAGCCCCCTTGGTCAGAACCTGGGAAGAGTGGCCCCCACCCCCAGGGGCCCCGTGGGCCCCGAGACCCTTCCATGCCCGACCCCAGCTCTTGAGAACACAACCGCTGGAGAGGATTCGTAGAGATAAAAACATAAACTTGGGTGCTTACAAAAAATCACTGGAGGCTGAAGAGCGTTCATGTCCTCGTTGTCATGGAACTGACAATACCGATAAGAATCAAAGGGGCCAGACTCAAGGGCTCTGTTTCGCACTTAACTCTGAGAAGCTTTTCTCCCCTAAACTTCAGCCTCTCTCCTCCCTCCGCGGCAGATTCTAGATGCTATAGCGCTGAACGCCAGCGCCCTCCGCTGTCCTGAAAGAGCACCTGTTCTAGAGAAGAGCCTCCAGCACTCCAGCCTTGTGTCTGACCCTCTGACTGCCCTACTCCTAGCCACCGGTGGCCCTGCGACCAGCACTGGACCAACCAGCGTTCCTGGCCCGACAGAGAAGGGTCAGGCATCTTGGGAGGTGGTAGTGGTGGTGGCGGACCAGGCGCTGTGGGTGGCCGGAGACAGAGACCCTCACCCCCACGGCCAGCACGCTTGTCCCCGAGTCCAGCTGCTTCTGAGGCCCAGCCCCACCCTGGCACCAGCTTGGTTACATGAGCTGGGCTTGTGTTCCCCGCAGGTCCCCAGGTCCCGATCCCCCAGCAGGGCGAGCGCTTTGCAGAGAAGAGGGCCCCAGGCAGGCCTGGCGGAGGCGTCTGGGAACGAGGAGCCGTGGGTGGAAAGCACACGGGCTCATGAGCAGCTTTTGGCCGGTAAGACGTCGCTGGTTGGTGGTTCGGAGAATCAGGACTCCACCTGCCCTGGCCCGACAACACGCACATCTCACGGGAAGTGATGACCAGGCCCGGGGTCGAGGTGGGACCTGCCCGAGGTCACACGGCTGGGGTGCTGGGAGACAGAGTCCCAGAGAAGCTTCTGGGCGCTGCAGCTTCTCCTCCTCTTACGGGTCAAAGTGGAGAAACCCAAAGCTCCCTGGGCTCCCCGTGGCTCAAAAAGCAGCCGTGCTATCAATTATTAAATATCCCTTAAAAGCCCAAGAAAACTGAGATGGGCTGGGATGGGATAGGCTGGAAGCCATCAGCCCCCTCCCAGCCTTTGGCTTAAAAGGGAGAATTAGGTCGGGGTGGGAGTGGGGTGTCAACCCACAATCTCAGGAGCCTAGAGCTCCCAAGTTTGAGGCTCCCCGGGAGAAGGACCAATCCCTGCTGAGAGCGAGATTTTGCAAACCACGGGAGGGTCTTCAGGTAGGCTGCGTCCCTGAGACACCTTGGGGACGGGGGCACTGTGACATGTGACTCTGTGTCAGCAACACGGAGGGATGGACGAGGCATATTGTTCAAATCCTCCACCCTCCTGGGCTCCACAGACAAACGCTCAAGAACCCAGAGACGAACGTTTGGCCAAGGGCACGGCTTTCTTTTCCCCTACAGATTTATTTATTAAGCCCCGTAAAACTTGGCTAACACGTGTGTCATAAGGCAATGCAGTTTCGGCGTTTCCCCTGGATGTTCTGTTGTGTATATTATTTCATTTCATTACCATCTTCCTTTTTCTTTTAGTTTTTAAATTTTTTTAATTTATATTTTTTTAATTTAATTTTTTGGGCTGTGCCGCGTGGCATGTGGGATCTTAGTTCCCTGACCGGGGATCGAACCTGCCCCCCTCTGCAGTGGGAGCGCAGAGTCTTAACCACTGGACCGCCAGGGAAGTCCTCCATCTTTCTTTTTAATAACCTTCCTTCTCCCTCTTTCCTTTCTTACCAAGCCATCCACCCCGCAGTGGGAGTCCAAGGGCATCTGCAAATTCTTTGCCATTTGCCCATCAAGAGGGGGCGTCCCTGGGACTTCCCTGGTGGTCCAGTGGTTAGGATTCCGGGCTTCCACTGCAGGGGGCACGGGTTCGATCCCGGTTGGGGAACTAAGATCCTACATGCCATGCGGCCAAAAATAAAAAAAGAACAGAACGAGGCGGAAGTGATGACAACGGAGGCCGTGTCAGAAAAGGCCACGCAGGGTCTCTTGAGAAACCCGGCCTGTGAGCCCTGAGCTATCACGTATGAGTTTCCTGTGGCAGCTAGAACAAAGTTCCACCAGCTGGGCGACTTACGAAAACGTCATACGGGCTGAACTGTGTCCCCCCAAATGCATAGGTTGAAGTCCGAACCCCCAGAACTTCAGAATATGACTGTATCGGGAGATGGGGCCTTTAAAGGGGTAATTAAGGAAAAATGAGGTCATGGAGGTGGGAGAGGGATCCTTCCAGCAGGAGGAGACTAGGACACAGACACAGAGGGAGGACCGTGGGAGGACACAGGGAGAAGACGGCCATCTGCAAGCCAAGGAGAGAGGCCTCAGGAGACACCGGCCCTGCAAACACCTTGATCTTGGACTTCCAACCTCCAGAACTGGGAGATCACAAATTTCTGTTGTTTAAGCCGCCCTGACTGTAGTACTTTGTTACGGCAGCCCGAGCAAACTAATACACAACAGATGTTTATTGTCTGTTCCGAGGAAGACTCTGGTAGGCCAGCCTCAAGCCGTATGCCTGTCCCCAACCAGCCACCGTGTTCCAGTGGTGCCGTCCCGTCACTGGCCTCCAGCTTTGAGACCGACAGCCCCACCTCCCCCTTGGGGCGATGGGCTGGGGAGGATTTCCCAGCCAACACTCACTATGGCAACCCCAGCTCACCCGCAACGTTTCAGGGACCACAGACCACCATCAACTCCTTCCCTTTACAGGTGAATGAATGGGGCCACAGATCAAGGTCACCCAGAGAGTTGAGAACAAAGTCGTCTGGGCTTCCTCTGAGAAAGCCTAAAGGCTGTTAAATCCTTAAACGAATTATCAGAGGACATACGTGCATTGTTTCCTTAATCCTCCAAGAGGATTAGGAGAATTCAGCCAAGATAAGCTCCTTCCAGGGAGCCAGCCACCTTCCCCCAGGACCGTGCTTCTCCGGAACTGGGGCCAGCCTCTGGAGGATGGAGCGGGCCCCGCAGCAAACACCCCTGGGCCTCGGACATCTCCACCTAATAATGCTACAGCCCGTGATTACATCAGTGGTGTTCTGACAGCCCAGGAAGGCTTCCCAGGGGGCAGGGATTCTGGGCTGGGAAAACTGCACGAACAAAGGTGTGGAGTCTGGAACTTGGAATCAGATCTGCTCCTAAATGGGCAGGGCCTAGGGCAAGGGTCACATGGGGAAAAGCCCACACGCTGTAGGTCTAGATGTTTAGGAGTTAGAAATAGAGCCAATATTAAGCGAGTGTGTCCTGTCTTCACCTGTCTAAGAACCTGGAAGGCCAGAGATGAGCTGAACTCCCTGTCGGGATGCGTGAGCACGGACGTCGCATCCTGTGTGTACACGCACGCCCCTTGGTCACCCTGCACACGCCAGCCGTGTGGCCGGCCCTCAGGGGCTTGGGACTCCTGGGATGGCGAAGCCCAGGATGCTGAGGAGGACCGGAGTGGGGCCTCGGGAAGGGGCCCCTGACCAGGGCTTAAGAGTGGTTCCACTTGGCAGTGTCCGTCTGGCAGAATCTGGGAGTGCCCAGTGAGGCAGACAGCTGGTGGCAGGACCTCGAGAGCCTGGTTCAGGAGCTTGGGTTTATCCTGAGGGCAGGTGGGAGCCATGGGAGGATTTGGAGCCACGGGAGGCACAGTCAGCTTCGTGCTGGGAGAGATGCCTCTGGACACCATGGGCGGAGGAGGTTGGAGGGGGCAGAGCAGTGCCACGGAGACGGGATGGAGAGGTGACCCCAGGCTGGAGTCCAGGGCACGGGAGTCTGGGATGTGGTGTGCTGGTAAGCCCTTAACAACTGGCCCTCTGGTGGGAAAAGCCCTGATTTGTAGCCTCGGCTGATTTCCCTGGTGTAAATTCTCCCAACCCTGGCTGATTTCAAGATGCCAGCATGATGTCATGGAACAGAGTTGGGAAGAGAAATGAGGTAGCCCACCTACACGTGGTATTCCCACCATCTCGATACAGTGGACGTGACCTCGAAAGCATAAATCATAGTAAAATAATTAGGATGCCATGAGTTCTGAGTATGTATTACCTTGGTAAGTTTATTTAATTTTTAACAATGGCTGGCTGAGTTTAACAACTCTAGCAAAATTTCCTAAGAATGTAATAATCGGCTCTCGGGGCTGGTAGGAACAGCTCCCGCACAGCAGTGGGAAGGCGGAGTGTAGCATCTAGAATGTTCCCTCATTAAGTGCACCGTGGGATGGGGGGTTTCGGGGGAACTGTGCCCACTGCCCCCAAGGGCCACGTCCAGCCTCGTTCTCAGCCTGAGGGCAGCCTGGCCCCAGATGCCAACCACACCCGCCGATCCCGACGCCATCCCTGGTGGAGACGTCCTGTGTCCACCCTGCATCCCAGCCCACACTCCCTAAGCGTTCTGAGGAGCCCCAGCTCCTCTCCCCACCCGCCCCACCACAAGAGGAGGGGAACCCCAGCTGGGGTCTGCCCTGGCTGCTGGTCCTCCTACCCTGCAGCCTGGATGATCTGGAACTGCTCAGGTGGACGGGCGTCCACCACCACCAGACCACGCGGGTCACTGGTCAGCTGTCCCAGAACCCCCTGCAGCCGAAGCTTTTCCCTTCAACAAAGCGGCCCGGGGGGAAACAACCTGGATGTCCAAGTCCGCCCTCAGGTGGGACAGTCCGGACTCACCAAGAAGTCCTGCCCGCCTGGTGCCAGCCCCCCAGTGAACAGTTACTACTGACTGGCAAGATGCCCCGGGCATTGATCGTTGACCCTGCCAATCACAGGCCAACAGCCAGGGTACCAGGTCAGGATCGATGACCGTCACACGTGATTCATGTGATTAGCTGTGATGACACAGCTACCGTTGTTACCCCATTTTACAGATGAGGCAACAGAGCTCAGCTCAGCGAGGCTAAGGAACGTCACAGGTCATACAGCTGGGAGGCAGAAGGCTCAGGTCAAACCCAGATCTGTCCGATGGCAAGGCTCAAACTCGACCTTTCTGCTCTCCCGACTGGGGACAAAAACAAGGCACAGTCTCTGGGGACCTTGACAAGGAGCGAAAGAGTTCTCAGATTAGGGTGGTAAACCTCTCTCTCCATCTCCATCTCTGAAATATCCTAGTCAATCTCACCCCCTACATGGACCCCCACTGCTTAGAGAGAGGTCTCTGGACAGATGATCTCCATTCACAAGGAGAGCTGTATCTCTCGGTTGGCTTTTCTATGGCATAAATTTCTGGGTTGGCGAATTACCATCTTTATAATCAGAGGAAACAAAGCTGTTTTCAGCTTGAGAACATATGAGTCCAATGGTAAATAAAACCCCAAAGACCGTTGCTGGGGAGGCCGGCGCTGTCCTCCTCATGGCTGGCAGCCTCCCCCTGCCGGGGAGGGGCGCGTCTACACAGTAAGGGGTGGGCAGTGAGGACGAGGGAGGCGGGCAGGGAGCATTCTGGAGCTCCAAGGCTGGACAGGCCCCCTCAGCTTTACAGGGGCAGATCCTGAGGCCCAGAGAGGGTGAGGGCCCTGCCCTGGGGCACACAGCCTGCAGGGTCCGGTAGTGCCCTCTGCCGCTCTGCTGGGCATGGCGGCTCCAGTGACTGCTCGGGTGTTCTCTCAGCACTTGGGAACAGATGGCTTCAGCTCCCACCCACGGAAGCCAAACATTTTCCCTGGTTACCCTGCTAATTTGCTCACAATCCTCCTCTTGTAAATAGAGAGTACAAAGGCTCCTTCGCACCGCGTGTCCGACAGCAAATTCTGACTCCACCGGGGAGAAGCCTCAGAGAAGAGGGAGCAGAGGAAAGTCCCAGGTAAGCCTCAGGTAAGGCCCAGGTGGGGCCCAGGTGTGGCCAGGAGCGTCGGCCAGTCTGGGTTCCAGTCCTGGTCCTGTCACTCCCAGGAGCCTGGCTGGGAAAACTTGGGCCAGCCTCTGGCATCTGTCTTCTCATCTCTGAAATGGGCACGCTAATTGCAAAGGAGCCAGACGTGAGCTAGCGTTTGGGTGCTCTAGGAATTGGAGTATCGGTAAGAGCCTGGTCACCCTGCCATAATGCCATCCTCTGAGATCAGCGTGGTGGCCCCGGGTCCAGTGCCACTGTGCCCCCAACCCCAACGGTAGCTGGTTCACCCAGCCCCTTTCACTGACCGAGACCTCCTCCAGACCTGGCCTGGCCCCGAGGCCCAGAGAGGAGCTGACTTCTCGAGTCTTCTTAGCTGTGCGACTCTGGGCACCAGGGCCACCCCTAGCATGCCAACATCAGGGGGAACTCCCTGGAGGAGGGGACAGTGGTGCGGAGTCTTTGCGGATGAGTAGGCATTAGTGGGTGCTGGGGAGTGTGTGTTGATGGGCAGGCCCTCCAGGCGGAGGGAACTAAGTGGGTAAAAGCTTGGGAGGAGTCACCTCGTTGTTGGGGGAGGGGAAGCCGAAGGAAACTGGGAGCGGCTGGTGCCTCAAGGGAGGGGCTGGGGGGTGGGCGGGAGCGCGTGGGAGCCTGGAGCCGTGAGGGAGATCTGCTCCCGGTGGGGCAGCAGGCCAGGGTCCCCGGGGCTCCCATCCCCCCACCGCATCCTCCAAGGCGGCAATGAAGAGCTCTTGCAGCTACCCGCTCCTGGAGCCAGGCCAGCAGCTGCCGCCGTCTTGGCCAGCCTCCAGCAGCCGCTCCTGGGAGCGTTCATGCCAGTTGGCTGGCTGGCCTGGGGGAGGGGGCTTCTGGGGGGGCAGCATGGCCCCCAGGACAGACAGGGTGGCTGAGGAGAGACCGGCATCGGCCTGGCCTTGCTGTGTGACTTGGCTGAGGCAAGTCACCTCTCTGAGCCTCGGGCCCTCCCGTCCCAGAGTCACTGTGAGGGTCTGAGCAGACAATGCTGACCTTGGCCGGGCCTGGTTCCCAGCGGGTGTCCGTCAGCGCCAACCCCTCCCCCTACCGCGTCCCACTCAGCACCTCACCACCACCCCTGTCCTCTTGGAGAGAATCCTGGGGCTTTATTTATTCAATTTGCCTTTTTTGCCCAGACGGTTGGGTCTCATTTTCTCTCGAGTTTGATGCCATGGTGCTCAGATGCAGGGGCACAGGCAGGGACGGGGCTGACGGCATCCGGGCCTAAGATGCTGCCTAGGGCCTGCTCGCCTTGAGCTGGGGGGTGGGGCGGGGGCAGTCCAAGCAGTCCCAGGGGGCCTCTCTGTCCAGGTCAGAAGCCTGGTCCCTGCACCTGCCCTAAGGTGACCGACAATACCCGTGTCCTGGGGTCACTGTGAGCGCGAAATCCGGTTCACGTATGGCTATGACTGTGACCAGGGTCACGGTTACGAGACCCACTATCCCCCTCATCCCAGCATCACCACTCCCCGTTGGCTTCCTCGGCTCTAAGAGGGGGCTCCCGGGGTACCCCGGTCCCTATAAGAATTAGAGGAGGTGACGCAGATGAAGGCTGCTCCCTGCGCCGGGGGGGAGACCCTCACCCCTCCACCACCTGCCGAGGCCTGGCCCTGCCCGGTGCCCCACCTCTGCCCAGCCAGGGCCTCTGGACCCGGCCAGCCGGCTGCCCCTCCCTCCCCGGCTGTGTCCTAGGCAGGGTCCTTACTCCTGTCTCTGTCTGGCTCTTGGCTGTGTGTACAGGTTGATGGGAAGATTCTAATGGGCTTTAAGTTAATAAGTTGGGAGTAAATTAGGTTGGAGCTCTGCAGGAAACAGATGGCAGAGCCACAGTGGCCTGGGACAGGCCGGTCGGAGCAGGGCTGGAGGTGGGGTGAAGGCAGGTAGGACCGCTGGGCTCTCTTCCTTCTCTCCTACCCCCGACACTCTATCACGAACATTTTCAACATAAAGGAGAGTGGGAAGAATTATGCAGGGAACCCCCAGAGGCTCCCTGCCTACATTTTGCTCTGAGAGAGCGGTCCATCTCTCCGACACCCTATCCATCCACCAACCCACCTTCCTTTCTTAAATGCAGTTCAGAGTCAGTTGCAGACATCAGGACCCTTCACCCCTAAACCTGCACGGTGTTAGCTAGAGGTCATTATTTGGTTTGAGTTGAGGGATTGTTTTAGACACAATTTACCAACAGCGAAAGGCACAAATCTGAAGTGAACATTTGCTGAGTTTTGACAGATGGACACATCGGATTAGCCAAATCTCTATCAAAATATAGAGCATTGCTCACTCCTTCCGCCCCACTCCTGCCCCCACCCCAAAGGTAATCACCATCTTGATCACCTTGGATTCATCTCGCCTATTCTAGAATTTCACGTGAATGGAACCATATGACACGTGTTCTGTGTCTGTCTTTTCCACTCAGCGTAAGGCACTTGACATTCATCCAGTTTTGGGGGTACCAGCAGCGTGTTCCTTTTCGTTGCCAAGTAGTATTCCGTGGTAGGGATGGACCACAGTCTGTTTAAACATCTCCCCTTGAAGGGCCCTGGGCTGTTTCCAGGTTTCTCCTGTTATGCATAAAATCCGTGCATGTCTTTCTGTGGACACTTAGTTTTATTTTCAAGATTATCTTCAGTCCCTCCCTCCCCCTCCAACAAGCCAAGCCCACTCTGTAGCTGGAGGGGACAGGAAAATACCCCAGCACACCCACTGGTCTTTGGGTGCGCAGGTCGCCCTAGAGTCACCTTGGTGGGCCATGGTGGTCTGGGGTGGTGCCTATTCCCTGAGAAGGGATGGACAGTGGGTGGGCAGGCTGGAAGCTGTTGTCACTGCGACAGTGGGAATTATTCTAAAAAGGCTACCTTGGGTCCAAAGTGCCTCCTCTGAGATTCGTGTACAAGGGCACCCACCTGGAGGGTTGCTTAGAGGGGCCACCAGGAGTAACAAACCCAAGAGCCCCCAGGAAAGGAGTCACCCTAAGACAGAGATCAAATGTAGAGTATTGTCGATAAAACATGGTCTCAGGTCAAGCAAACTCTCAAGATACCACTGTCACGTGTTAAGGGCATGGTTAAGAAATATTTAAGGTAGTGTCTTGAAACACCCTCAGCTAGATGAAAAGGCTTCTAAGAATCTTAAAAGCATGCATCTTAGACTTTCTCTATTAGACGAGAGAGCCTCTAAAAATCATAAGGGCCTTGTTCCACAACCCAGCACAGAGAGATGCGTAGGTGTGGCTTTTACCTAGTGGATTGTATTATAATCTGATACACAGGAAGCCCACAAAGTTTTTATTTATTTTATTATTATTATTTTTTAACTATTTATTTGGTTGCACCGGGTCTCAGTTGCGGCAGGCGGGCTCCTTAGTTGCGGCTCTCCGGCTCCTTGGTTGTGGCAGGCGAACTCTTTGTTGTGGCATGCATGTGGGATCTAGTTCCTGACCAGGGATCCAACCCGGGCCCCCTGCATTGGGAGCGTGGAGTCAGCCACTGTGCCACCAGGGAAGTCCCCACGAAGTTTTTAAAGCAATTGTATCAGCTTGGAATGAGGAGCTGAGCCACATCCCTGCTGGTGGGACCTGAGGCATAAGAACTCACTAGGCCACCCACCCTTCCCGCCCATTCCTCAGAAGTGAGTGTGCAGGAGGAAACAGGGAGGGGTCAGCTGGGGTCAGAACATTCTGGGCTTTGGGTGTGACCCCTGCAGGCCCTGAGGAATCATGGGAGAGGGGTAGTGGGAGAAGGACACCTTTTAGAAAGCTCGCTCTGTCTGCCTAGGGAGCTGGGTCAGAGGGCACAGTGGGGGAGGACGAGAGACCAAGGAGGAGGCCCCGGTAGCCATCCTACTGAAAGATGACCTTTGGGGGAGCGTCTGAGGCCATTGAGAACAGCGCCCAGCACTTGCCAAGTGAGGGCTTTAGTCCCTGGCGGTGGCAGCCCCCTGGTCACTCTGCCCATGGTGCAGACCCCACCCCAGCCTCTCCCTGCGCTAACCCAGCTGCCTTCGTGAGCCCAGGTGACAGAACAGGGGTAGCTGCAGGCCTGTCCCTCAATCCTGCCTTGGCCCGTCACCTGCTTATTCCACGAGGCCTTCATTGGCTGCGTTTTTCATCCTGGCAGGAGGCTTTTCTCCAAGGGAAGGTTGCTAACAGGGACAGGGGAACAGGCATCGATTAGCAGAGTCATTGCTGCTGTCAGTGAGGCTTGGGTGTCATCGGAGTGACAGCAGGGCTGGCCCCAAGCCTGGCATCCACCCTGGCACCCCCCCAGAGAACCATTTCCTGGGCCTCTCACCCCCCAACAGACGAATCCACGGCTAGCGGCAAATACGCAGGATGTAGAGCCGCAAGACTCAGCTTTGACCTGCCAGCTGGGGACCTTTCTGGGCCTCAGTTTGCTCACACGTAAAATGGGTGATGACAGGAGCGGTCTCCCAGCACAGGGCAGCTGGGAGTAGTCAATGGAAGGATGTCTGTAAAGTGTTTCCCGAGGACTGAGCCAGTGTCAGCCCCCCTGTGAAGTGTGTTATGTCTTTTACTCCTCACAGTGCCCCTTTTCCATGTGAGGCACAGAGAGGGGCGGTGAGTGGCCCAGGGTCACATAGCAGGAAGGCTGAGCTCTTACCAGCTGCTGAGCTGCCGGAGGGCTGAGGGTCCCCGTGGGGAAATGAAGGCATGCTATCTCCCTTAGAGGGTGAAGCAAGGTCCTTGTGCACGAGACCCACGGCATGGTGCGGGGCAAGGGGTCGACATTCAACACCAGGGCACAGGACAAGTCAATCAACCAGTGTATCTGTTATCACAGCCACGACTATGCTGCGTAACAAACACGCACCAAAGGTCAGTGGCACAGACAGTAAGCGTGTGTGGTTTTCACATCTCAGGTGGCCCTGCAGAGCTCACGGCTGGACTGGCCCTGAGGAAGGGTCCTGACACAGCTGGCTGTGGGGGTGGCCTGCCCCTCTCAGTTCTGAGCCCACCTCAAATGCACCTGCCACCACCGGGCCCCTCCAAGCCCCCAGGACACAGCCCTGAACTCCCCATCACAACACCAGCCCTTGCTATAAGGTCCTTTGGACACTGGGAGAAATCCATCACCCTCCCAGACCTTGACCCTAATCTAAACCCCAAAGTTTCTCAGCCGACTTAGCAAACTGATGGACTTTGTATAGAAAAGGCAGAAAAATAGAGAAGACAATGATGCCCCCCCTGTCCCCACATTCAATGACGACCACAGTTTAACGTTTTGCTACATTTCCTTCTACGCATAATTGTGTATCAGGCTTGTCCACTTAATATTAAAAAAATCAAAATGTACAAAAGGCTACAGTAAATAACGTGTCCTTTCTCTGACCCCCGCCCCCCATCTCCTTTCTCTGAAGCAATCACTATTTGCTAATATTGTATTTAGGGTTTTGTACTGGTATTCACAGGTCAGACCCGTCTGTTGTTTTCTTAGAGAAAACTTTATCAGGTTTAGGACGTTCTTTCTTTTTTCCTGTGCTCTGGAACGATTAAGTTGCATCGTGGCTCTCTGTTCTTTAAAAGTTGGGTAGAATTCCGTAATTCTGTGAAACTGCTCACACCTGGGGTTTGGGAGCAGAGGCGAAGTTGTTCTTTAACAAAATTCTCTATTTCCTCCCCAGTATGTGTTCTACTTAGATTTTGTTTCTCGTCTGAGGGCAGCTTGTCTGCTCATTTTTTATTTTCCCAGAAAATCCTTTTACCTGGTTTTTCCAATTTGGGGGCACAAAGTGCAAAGTATCTTTTGCAGTTCTTCCCATTTCTTCCTGTTTCTGTGTCACTTGCTTCCGCACTGCCAGTTTTCCCCATTATTATCAATCCTTCATGACTGTACATCCTAGTGATGCCATGTTATTCCATTAGCTTTCTTGGTTTTTTTTTTTCAAATATAACAATCATATCGTCTGTCTCCCACCATGATGAATATTCCTTATCGTCTCTTCTTGGGTAATCAGGCTATTTGCAATGTTTGGCTATTACAATATGATGGACATTTTTGTATATAAGGCCCTTTCTGTATTTAGAATTATTTCCTTAGGCTAGATTATCTAGATAAAAGGCTTTTTTTTTTTTTTAAGGCTAACTTACTTTCCAGAAGAGTTGTTCCAATTTGCACTCCCACCTGGAATCTAGGTTTAAAAACCTACTCCGACTAAAACACTCCAGGGGCTCCAACAAGACCCCCTCCCCCAGGCTGGCTCCGGCTCTCTGCCCGCTTCCCCGGAATGGCTTCTCCCTTCCTCTGTTCCAGATCCACCAGCCTTCTTTCTGTTCCCGAACAGAATGAGCTTTCTCTGGCCTCAGGACTTTGCCCTGGCTGTCCCTCTGCCTAGAAGCCCCTTCCCACAAACCTCCCCACCAGGGGCTAGTCTCTCAGGCCCAGCGTCACCTTCTCAGAGGGGCCTTCCCTGACCACTAGACAATAATGCCCACCCATTCCCATAGACACGTGCCATTGTCTGTCCCACCACTCTCTGCCATCTGATGCTTCCACAAATGATTGTACCTGTTTATTGCCTACGAAACCCCATGGGGGCAGGGATCCTGATGTATCCCCTGAATCCAGAACAATGTCTCACAGGCACCGAGTAATTTTTATTTACACCCAGGGCGGCTCTGCATGGTTTCCTGCACTGGCCCTTTCACAGCTCTGGGGCCGTGGGAAGTATCAGGCTCGTTGACTTTGAGATTAACGACTGAACAACGGGCCACGTCCCCCTGGGCCACCCTCACTCACCAGGGGTGGGTCTCCAGGCGGGAAGAGGGGCTAGTCTGGTGGAAAGTGAGGGGAGGGCATCCACGTAGGGGCTTGGCACGAGTCCTGGCAGGCACCTCTGTTGATCCCACAGGGAGGGCTCAGCCCTGGTTGGGGGCTTCCCGTGGGCAGGCTCATCTACCTCCCACCTGGTTCTTGTTCTCCCCTTGAGGCCGGACCCCTTTCCGGGCAAGGAACACCCCCTCCCCTCATCGTGGACTCCTCCCAGGGCATGTTTTCTGAGCCTCAGCACGGGTCTCTTCTCTTAGGGCCAGGTTACAGATGAGCAATTGGAGGCTGGGAGAGAGGTGCGCGCCGGGACTGACAGCCCTGGGGAGGGTTATAATTCCACCTTCCTGGGAGAAAACTGAGGCTCAGTGATAGGAAGCGACCTCGTCAGGGTCTGATCCCAAGCGGCGAGCAGGGGGACCGCGGGCAGGGGTGGGGACCACGCGAAGGAGCGGCACAGGGGGCTGCGGCAGCCCCTAGACCTCTGTGGAATCCACACGTTTCTCCTGCCCGCGGAATCCTACTCACCCTTCAAAGCTTGGATCAGCTCACCGGGTAACCTGTCCCACCCACTCCTCGAGCACCGCAGGCCTCCCCCGCGAGGGGGCAAGGGTTGGTAGGGGTGGACGGGGTGCGGGGAGGGCGGCAGTAGGCCCGGGCACCCAGGCGGGGAGGTGGGCATGGGGGATGGCGGCTAGATCAGCCACGGGTCACCCCAGGGTCGCCGGGACCACCACGTCCCCCGGGGCGTCTGGGGCCGCGACCTCAACCTCCGCCCCTCCCCCGCCTCTGCGGGCGCAGCGGGCGGGAGACTGAGGCGGAGGGCGGGGAAGGAGGAGGGGAGAAAGGGGCGGGGCTCCGCGGGGGTGGCGGGCCGGGGCGGAGCGCGGGAGTCCCCGCCGTGCTCGCCGCTGCCGCTGCTGCTGCGCCCCCAGGACACGGTCGCCGACGCCGGGGCCGGCCGACCCGGGACCCGCAGAGCACGCCGGCCGCGCTCGGCCCGAGGAGCGGTGCGGGGAGCGGGGCTCAGGCGGTACGGGGCGCGGGCGCCCGGGGGTCCCAGCGCGGGGGCGTTGGGCGCGGGCGGGGCTGGGAGCTTGGAGGACCCCAGGACCCGACCGGGCCGAGGTAAGCGGTCACCGCGGGGGAGGCGGGCGGTGGGCGGGGGGGGGACCGGCTGAGACGCGGGGACCTGTCGGAGCCTTTGTCTGAGGCGCGCGCGGCCCGGCTCCGCGCCGGCTCCGGCCGCCGAGTCCAGGGATGGGGGCACGTGACCCCGGGGACCCCGAGTCCCCCACCTTCCCACCCCTATCCCGGAATGAGCGGGCTCCCACCACCACCCTATCCAGCATCTGGACCGGACCAGCCCCCCACCAGCCGATCTGCGAGGGCAGGACCCAGACCCGGGAAAGGGGGAGAGTGGCCGGCGGCTCCAGGCCCTGCTCAGGGCCGGGCGCCTCTGCGTCCCCGGGCACACCCTAAGCGTCCTTCCATCCCGAGTTCCCTCCTGAAACCTCCGCCGCGCCCCCTCACCCCTTCCCGCTGCCGGTCCCCTCCCAGCTCTTGGGAAAGGGCTGGAAGAGGTGTGGCCTGCACCCAGCGGTCGCCTCCGGGTGGTCCTGGGGTCTGCCCTTCGCCTGGGAGCGCAGGCCTGGGAACCAACTTTGTTGCCGACGGGGCTGGTCTCGCAGAAAGAGCCTGTGGGTGGGGGAACTGCAGCACCAAGGCCAGGGGCCAGGGCCTGGGGCTGGGCACCCTAGGAGCCAGCCAGCTCCTGTGGCCAGTGCGTTCATGCGTCCTCCCCGGGCTCCAGGAAGCGGGGGGCCCAAGGGTCTTGAAACCCACTTTCCTGTGGGCAGAACCAACAGGGAGGAGTTGGGCCAGTCCAGAAAGCTTGGCTGGGGAAAGAACAGCAGAGCTCATAAGCTGGCCCAGGCACAGGGGGCCAGGGCCAGCCAAGGGCGTCCAGCCAGCCGGGGCTTGGGGCTCATGAGGAGCCTGAGGCTCAAGGAGAGCGAACAGGCTGGCTTTCCGGATGGAATTCAGGCTCCCTTGTGCCCTCCGGCTGGAGCGCAGCCCCTGAGAGGGGTCATCCTAGCCTTGGGGTTCAGATACCCAGCGTCTTCACAATGTCCTGGGGGCACAGTTAGAACGCTTGTCCACTCAGTTGCCTCTGAAATGGGGGGAGCCAAAGGTGGTCGGCCTGGCGGGGCTCCCAATAGAAGCTGGACCCCTGGACCTGGCTCTCTGTGCCTCAGTTTCTCTTTCTGCAAAGTGGGGGCATGAGCCAGGCCTTCAGGACTGCTGGGGTCAGGAGAAGATCCCTGACCTGTCTGTCCGTAAATTTTCATTAAAGGGGGACCCAGGAGGAGGAGGGGCGGATGGGGGGAGAGCTGGGGCTCTGGGCTGCGGGCGTGGAGTTGGAGGGGGTGTTCTGGAGGGGCGGGTTGAGGCCTGCAGCCCAGGAGAGGTGGGGGCAGCCTCGGGGCACCCCCTGCCCTGCCACCATGGAAGGTGGTATCAGGGGTCATGGGGCCGCCGCAGGGGGAGCCAGAGCACCTCCCGGGAGGCGGACTGCAGGAGCACGTGGGGACAGTGGCTGAGGGGGGCCCTGTGGGTGGCAGCTGCCCGCCTCACCCGCTGAGCGGGCGGGAGCAGTCGGGCGGCCTCCTGGCTTGTCGCGGAACACGTCCGCCTTCCCGGGGGGCGTGGCCTCTGGGCGGGGCGGAGACCTCAGCGGGGAGGCCCGGCAGGTTTGGGGCGCCGCCGCGTCTCTGTGGGAAACACGGCCCAGGGGGTCGGGGGTGCACATCCTCCAGGGCTGGAGGGAGGAGTGTCCGTTGTTGTAGACCGCCGCTCTGCCGCTGGCCCCTTCCCCGGCCCCACCAAGGACGCTGGGTGGCTGGGGACAGAGGGTGTCCAAGCCTCCAGTGCAGGATCCTGCCTAAGGCCACAGTCATTCAAACCCAGGCCAAGCTCTGTCCTGTGTCTTGTTCGGCGCCCCCAGCTCCAGATGTGTCAGGAGGCCCGGGGCTGGGGGCAACAGGAAGAGCACCGAGACCAGAGGGGTTCACGCCTGGCTTCCCAGGCCCCAGAAGGAGAAGCCTGCAACCCTCCTCTGTGCTGCTCCTGGGTGCGCATCAAGCCGGGTCAGCCCCCGGATGGCAAGACCAGAATTTACCCAGTGGTCAGGGCCCACCTGGAATAAGGGATGGTTCCAGCCTCTCAGACCCCCACTAAAACTCTATGGGGAGCAAGGAAGGGGGCAAGCCCAGGGGAGGCACTCTGAAACTGGTCAGCACACCCGTCCGGAGGCTGGGGAGCAGGTAAACTGAGGCAGGAAGGACGTTAGATGGGACAAGCAGAGGTGGGGGAGCTGGGCGTGGCCGGCGCCATCCTCAGAGAGACTCGGAGTAGCGCCGGGCACGTGGGATCCCTCGGGAAGCGGTCTGTCTCCCGGCTTCTTCCGTGGGTTCCCCCATATGTGCTCGGGGCGGCCCGGGAAGCGGAAGTGCTACGCTCAGTACCCAGTGCTTCCGTGTCCCATCTTTGTCTCAAATTCTCTACAGCGAATTTGTATCCTTTTGGCAATCAGATAAATTAATAAAAGTTGTCAGAAAAACAAACTGATCAATGTTTCAGGGAAAGAACTAGACCTCCCAACACCCACAGGGTCACCTACACAATGGGGGTGTTACTCCCTCGAGGATCAATCAGCTCCTTCCTTTCCTCCAAAGATAAGGGCTACAGCTTTGAGCTGAGGCAAGAGAAACGGAGGAAGACCAAAGGGAGGACTTCCTGCTCCCCCACGTGGTCGGCCCCAAAACGGTGGGCCGTGGTGGCTCACGGTCCCACAGGCCTGGGTCCGGGTTCAGGCCCCACCGCTTACTGCCTGTGAGATCCGGGTGGTGGGCCGGCGGGACGTTCACGCTCTAACATCGGCTGTCAAATGAGTGAATGTCGGAACCCCCTCCCAGAGGGAGATGGTTCGTGGGACGCTCGAGCACGGTGCTGGCACACAAGCGTTCAGAATATTTCTCCCCCCGTCTCTTTCTCTCCGCTGTGCCCACTGCCGCCGCCCTCACGCGGGCCTCCAGCCTTGCTCTCCGCTGCAGCCAGGGAGCATCTTAAGACACAAGTCACGTGACATCGCTCGTCCACTCAGGGTAGTGTGCCCCTGCGTGCTGTTTCAAGGTGGGTGGGATGGATAGAGACGGTGGTCCCCCGGGGGTGCAGGCTTGGCCGCGTGGCAGTGGGGCAGGGATCCGCTCCTGGCCTCCCCAGCCTGTGTCATCTGCTTTCCCCGCAGCAGGGCTGCCATGGGCTCGGTGGGCAGCCAGCAACTCCAGGAGCCCAGCGTGGCGAGCACGCCACACAGGAGCGTGGTGATGAGCTTCAGCTTCGACAGCGGCCAGCTGGAGGAGGTGGTGGCAGGGGTAGCCCAGGCCCAGGACAGTAGGGCCAGGGGCATCCCGATTTTCACGGACTCTGGTGAGTGAGGGTGCGGCCAGGGTACGTGTCTGCCCCAAAGCAGGGACGGCTGTGGGAGCCTTCCCGGGATGGGGAACCTTGTGGGGGGGGGTCACTGAACCCAGGAGGCAGCGTCGGTCAGGATGGATTAGATCTGCTGTGGTAACAAACGAGCCCACCGGCCCAGTGCCTTCACTAATGCCGTGTGCCCAGGGAAGGCTCCATCTTAACGTGGGTTTCCACGACCACTGAGGAGGTGGGAGGGCACACGGTGAATCGTGCACTGACCTGTATGTAAACTTCTGTCTACGACTGACGCATATGGCGTTGGCTGCATTCTTGGGTCAGAGCAAGCCATGCCTCACTTCAGTGGAGATGGGAAAGTGTCCGAAAAGAGGACTGACGTGAGGTTCAAACATCCCAGTTTTGAGGACTTCCCTGGCGGTCCAGTGGTTAGGACTCCGCACTTTCACTGCCGAGGGTCCAGGTTCAATCCCTGGTCAGGGAACTAAGATCCCACAAGCTGCACAGCACAGCCCCCAAAAAAAACCCCAAGAAAGAAATATCCGGTTTTCCACCTATCTGTGTGTCCTAGGGCAAATGCCTCAACCTTTCGGAGCCTCAGGTTCCCTACATGGAGGAAATAGGCCAGTTGCCTGTGAGATCAGACTGGCAGAGTGGGCAGTGGGCAGGTCTGGAGTTAGGCAGATTTGGGTTCAACCCCAGCTCCTGTCTCTGTCCACTCAGGGACCTTGGGTAAGTCACTGTTCTCTGGGCCTCAGTTTCTTCATCTGGAAAAGGGGAATGATCCTGGGGCCACCCTAATGTGCTTGCAATTGGATCCACAAAATGTGGCTTAAGACGTTTCCCGGCGCTCAGGAGGCCCCCCTGTAAGTGATAGCTCATTTGGGGGCTGGCTACAGGTTATACTAGGACCACTTCAGGCTCCGACATGCAGACTTACTCTCAGCTTCCATCCCCTCTCTTTGCAGATGGGGAGTGGAGATTCTGCGGGCTGAGACCCATGTTGGGTTGGGATAATCTCCCTGCACCCGTGTGTATGGACAGAGTCAGCTCGGGGCCCATCCCCAGGCTTCTCCTGGCCAGGTAGTGGATGCCACGTTGCCATGGCCATAGAATTGGATGGTGGCCATGGTGACCAGGGCAGTGGTGATTTTAGCTGTAATGGCTATGGTGACGGTGGCTGCATCAGTCTGGTTCTACCAGAGCCAGTAGGAGATAGACAGAGCTAGAAAGAGAGTTAAAGATGCAATACAGATGTAGATGTATAGATATCCATATGCATTTATTATAGGACATTGGCTGGCTAAAGAGGAGGCTGGCTAAGCCAGTCTGAAGTCCATCAGGCAGGTGGTCAGGATGGAAGATGGCAAGCAGGCTGGAATCCCAGGGGCACAAGCCGTTTGGGGTCCCTGAGTTCTGGGAAGGCCTCAAGGTCTTACCTGATTAGGTCAGGCCCACCCAGGGTAAACTCCCTTTTGATCAAACTTAAAGTAACTAAGGAGGGCCTTTGTGTGATTTTTCTGTGAAAGAAAAATCTTTTCACAGCAGCACCTTGGTCGGTGTTTGATTGAACAACAGGCCTGTGGTTCAGCCTCCAGGTTGACCTACAAACTGACCATTACAGTCTACCCCTTACCAGCTTGCCTCCTATACACAGCTCCCTAAACCATACTTAGTCTCCAGATAAAGACACTAACAGTCAACCCCCCACCTACCAGGACATAACGGACCCCCATATGAACAAAAACACACTAACCCTTTCCCCAAGGGATGCAAAGTCCTTGTGTGTTGATATTCACACTTCTTTGATCCCCCAAACTTCAATACTGAGATACAGGGTTAACTGTTACGAACACATCTTACGTTAGATGATACGGGGGTGAGAAAGTGAATAAAATAAAAGCATTTGATTAATACATACACATATTCATATCAAAAAAAGGAAGCAATATTCATAACAGTATCAGTCCTCATGTCTGTGACTAGTCACGTGATTGTAGCTGGTATTCATAACTACCTTCTCCCACCACCCATCCCATATTCCATTTGCCCACCACAAGTATCTTAACTGGTCACGGTTCTTTGCCCAGTGGGTGACCCAAGCTTCGTTATTTTTTTTTTTCTTGGCCGCGCCATGTGGCTTATGGGATTTTAGTTCCCCAACCAGGGGTCAAACCTGGGGCCCCAGCAGTGAGAGTGCCAACTCGTAACCACTGGACCAGCAGGGAATTCCCCCAACCTTCATTCTTGAAGGCTCTGGATCACTAGCAGTCCTGCTGGACTTGGGTTGGTATCGTTTTCCATTGACTGTGTCACAGGGATCGCACGTCCTGAGAGAGGCCGTGAGGAATCTCCTGTCTCGCGGACCTACTCTCTCACTCCCACATGGGAGCAATCTGATTTCCCAGAGATGACGGTCAGGCTCTGTCCCCACAGCCAGAGCAGCCGCCCTGCTCTCTGCAGGATTACCGTGTCTCGGGGGGAAACCGTTCCTCCCTTTGGAGCAAAGCCCTCTGGCCCAGCGGAGCCTCAAGTCATGGGGGTGGGAAGCAAACATTTTGCTGCTGGATCTCTAAGGGGCATAGTGAGTGGTCCCACTCCCACTTCTGCCCGTGGTTCCTGGATGTGTGAACGCTAACTGGGAGAATCAGCCCTGTATATTGGACGCTGGTTTAGAGCTTAGGTAGCCTCCCAGAGGACACTGCCTCAGCCCCACCAGGTCTGGCCACCCAGCTGGTCCCGGAGCTGAGTCTCCAAAAGGCCGTTTCACTGTTCTCTCCAGCCAGCTGCTTCAGTGGCCATGATGGTGAGAGTCACGGTGGCAGCAGCCTCTTGGTAACGGACAGTGGCTGTGGTGATGGCTGCACTGGCCGCGGTATTGGTGGTTGTATGTCTGGCAGCCATGACTGTGATGACTGGGGCAGCTGGGGCCACGAAGGTGGAGAGCGGCCACAGTGACGGTGACCATGGTTACAGTGGCTGTAAGGTGATGATAACAGCTGTGATGCAGCAGCTTTGGCGACCATGGCTATGGGGATGGATGGTGGCCAGGGTGACGGCAGCCGTGATGCTGGTGGATACAGTGGCCGTGGCCACAGTGATGATAGACCGTGGGTATGGTGATGGTGGCCATGATGGCGGGTACGATGGTGACAGTGGCCATGGTGTTTGGTGACTTTTGATAATGGCCATGATGGTGGTGGCGTGGGCAGCTGTGGCCATAGTGATGGAGAGTAGCCACGGTCATGATGGCTTTGGTGGCTTGGATATGGTGAGAGTGGCCATGGTGATGGTAGCTAAGGCGGCAGTGCTTCTGGTGGCAGTGACAGATGCATGGTGGGAGGCCGTGTCTGTGGCTCGGGTGGCAGCCGGAGTAGCTGTGGCTATGGTGGTCGTGATGGGGGTGCCGTGGTGGACTGCGGCCCTGATGTGGTGGTCGCGGCCGCGAATGGGCTGGTCCGCGTCTCACCTGGCGTCTGGGTTTGCGGGCAGAGGAGCCGGTGCCTGACGACCGCTACCGCGCCGTCTACTTTGCAACGCTCCTGGCTGGCGTGGGCTTCCTGCTGCCGTACAACAGCTTCATCACCGACGTGGACTACCTGCACCACAAGTACCCAGGTGGGTCCCCCACAGTCGCGTCCTGCCATCGCGTGCTGCCCTGCACACGTGGCTCAGGCCTGCCACCCTCCAGAAACCCCCTGGGCAGGACCCCACTCGGGGAGCCCATTTTATTCAAACCCTAGCTCGGCTGTGAATCGCTGTGTGACCCCAAGGGCAGCCACTCACCCTCTCTGGGCTGTCAGCCCCTTTGGGGCAGAGGGAGGAAGCAGTGCCTGGCGGGGGCAGGTGCAGAGGGTGGGGCTCCCCTGAACGCCTGTTCCCCCCCACCACCAGGGACCTCGATTGTGTTTGACATGAGCCTCACCTACATCCTGGTGGCGCTGGTGGCTGTGCTCCTGAACAACGCTCTGGTGGAGAGACTGAGCCTGCATACAAGGATCACCGCGGGTGCGCTGCCCGCTGCCCCCCGGCTCCCGGCCCTCACCCCGTCCGTCACGTGCCCCTCCAGTCCCTGCGTGCGCCTCACTCTCCTTGTCTGTAAGAGGGGCGCACCTCCTAGGAATGTCATGGGGTTCAGCTGTGGAAACAGTGTCAGGCCCATGTGCGTGTAACACGCGCTGGCGTGATGCCTGCGCCTGGCGAGGCGGCTGTGCACCCCGCGTGTGTCCCGGGGCCCTCGCTCTTCCCTGCTCTTCCTCTCCCATTTGTCTCCATGGTAACATTCAGCTTCAAAACCCAGCTGGAGGCGCCTCCTCCAGGAAGCCTTCTGGGTGCCCCTCCTAGAACTCTAAGATGTCCCCACCCTCCCAGTATTAAGGGGAAAGGCAGAGAGAGGGCACCTCAGACCTGGCTCGATGTTGGGGGATGAGGGGGCTCCCCCAGCCCACCATCGATTGCCACCTCTCTGACCTCTCCCCACACAGGCTACCTCTTAGCCTTGGGCCCCCTCCTGTTCATCAGCATCTGTGACGTGTGGCTGCAGCTCTTCTCTCGTGACCAGGCTTATGCCGTCAACCTGGCCGCGGTGGGCACCGTGGCCTTCGGCTGTACAGGTAGGGCCAGGGGCCGGGGTGGGCTGAGCCCCTGGGTGCCCACTGCGGGCCGTCCCGCCGGCCCTGTTCGTGTGCTGGGGGCATGTTAATACAGGGTGAGCCAGGCTCAGTGCCGGTACGTTTCCACGTGCACACGGGCGAGTCTGCTTTCACACGTGCACGCACACTACACACCCAAAGGGCTGCGTGCGCTGGTCACACACAGAGTCAGAGCACACACTCCACACACATGTCCACATGCCCACATGCCATGTGGACATGGAGGCAGTTCCCTGGTTTTCTCAGGTATAAACCGGGCTTCACAACCTCTCCTGCCCATGTCACCGTGTCACTGTGTTTCTCTTGGGCGGTAGCTTTCAACATTTTTTTTTTTAACTTTTTATTTTGAAACTGTTTCAAACCTATGGAAAGTTAAGAATAATATAATGAGTTCCCCTATACCTTTCACCTAGATTCACCAATTGTTAACATTTTGCCACATGTGCTCTCTTTCCTTTGCTGGCTTTCTCTGTTCCCCCTCCCTGCGCCCACCTTCTTTTTTTTTTTTTTTTTAAAGAATCTTTTAAAAAAAATATGTATTTATTTATTTGGCTGCGCTGGGTCTTAGTTGCGGCATGCAGGATCTTCGCTGCCGAGCGTGGGATCTTTAGTTGTGGCATGCGGGATCTAGTTCCCTGAACAGGGATCGAAGCCGGGCCCCCTGCCCTGGGAGCGCAGAGTCTTAACCACTGGACCACCAGGGAAGTCCCCCTCCTCCACCTTCTAAAGTATATGTATATATATGAAATTTCCCCTAAATATATATAAATAGAAAACGTATGTTTTGTCCTTAAACCGTTTGGGAATTACTTGCAGACACCATCATGGTTCTTTGCCTAAATGGTAACAGTTCAGGGTGTTTAACAGCTAAACCTAAGACATCTCTTCTAGAACCACATTTACAATTGCCAAAATCAGGACATTTAACATTGATACAATACTATTATCAGATCTACAATCCATAATCATGTCACTGTTTGTCGCGGTAACATCCTGTACAGCGTTTGGTTTTTCTGACCCAGGACCCAGCCCAGGATCACACGTTGCATCACTGGTCACATTCTTAGTCTCCTTTAATCCGAAAGGTCCTCAGCCTTTCTCTGTCTTCTGTGGCAATGATGTTTGCAAAGGTCCAGGCCAATTGTTCTGTTGATGGTGACTTTCAGAAAGAGATACATTTCACATTATGACCCAGCACACATGTGTGCGTGTGTGTGTGTGTGTGTGTGTGTGTGTGTTTATAAATGAAATCAAGGCTTTGTGAAATAATATTCTCAATCCAGGCTTTGTACTCAGGTCTGCTCTATTTCGTTAAAAAAAAAAAAAAAATGCTGATAACCCCACCAGGAAGGAGATGCTAGTTTTTCAGCCCTGCTCCAGGGTTTACTTCCAGGCGTGGAGTCACTAGACCACAGGGCTTGAGCCAGTACATTTTCATTTTCCCCAGATACTGCTGCACTTCTGTCTTGTTGGTCAGGATGAGACGTTATGCTGTGGTAACAAACGAGCCCAGAGGTCTCAGTGGCTTCTCAGAACCGGCCTTATTTCTGACCCTTGCTGCACGTCCAGCGTGTCAGTGGGATTATTTCCACACTCACTCGGACCGCCGGTGGCTCCCCGTCTGTAACACATGGCCTCTTCTGTGGCCGCCCCTGGGGAAAGACAGACCAGAAGACCATGTGGGCTTTTCCTACCTGGTCCAGGAGTGACGCGTGTCATCTCTGCTTGAGCGTCAATGACCAGAGGAGGTTGGGGAGCCTGGCCAGCCCCGGGGCGGGGACGTCGAAGGCAGGACTGTGCTATGCAGGGGGTGGTGCTGTTTCCACCCCACCCCGCGAGGGGATTGGACAGGGTCCCTCTGCCCCCAGTGGTGTTAATGTCTTTTCCCAGCAACCCTTGCCAACTGTGTTCTCAAACTTCTGAATTCTGTTCCAAGCAAACAGGTGATAAGTGGTGTCTCATGGTTATTTCTCTCTCTCTCTCTCAAGTGCAGCAATCCAGCTTCTACGGGTACACGGGGATGCTGCCCAAGAGGTACACGCAGGGGGTGATGACGGGGGAGAGTGAGTATCTGCAGACCTCAGAGCTGCCTAGGCTCTGGGACCCTCTTCCTGGGACCGAGGCGGGGCTGGCGATCGCCTGGCTGGCTGGTGGGGGGGCCGGACTGGAGGGACGAGGTTGTGATAGGCGTGGTCTCTGCGGGTGCAGAGTCCTCTGTGATGTGAGGAGCACGTACCACACTCTGGGCATGGGTCTCGAGTGTCTCGCAGCGTCTGTGCAAGGCGTGCGTTTTGTGTGTGCATGTGTGTGCAGGGCAGCTCATCTACACCCGTGACGTCAAGTGCCGGCCCTCAGCACCAAGCTCTCCTCAGAGACCCACCCGCACTTGGCAACTCAGACTCCCTTTCCCAAGCCCAACACGTCATCCCACCGGCCCCTGCTCAGTGACGGGCACCCCCTTGCTCAAACCTGAGACCTCCCCGACACCCAGTGCTCTAAGTCCCTGCAAGTCATGTGGACCTGCCCTCCGGGGTGATCCCTGCGCCCCAGCCCTGGTCCGAGCAGCCGACTCCCCCTCTTGTCTTGCTGCCCTCCAGCACGGAGGCCGCCCCACCCTCAGCCCAGCCGCAAGCACTTCGGAGCACCTCGTCCAGATGTCCTCAGTCTTCCTTCCGGGCCTGGATGGGCCAGGCTCAGCCGTGCTGTGGGGCAGGACTCGGGTGGACTCTGGGCCCCATTTCTCCCCTTTGGGGTACTCTGTACCCTCTACATACGGTGAGGCCCACCAGGTGCCCCCAGGGCTCCAAGCCTCGCGTCTGTGGAATTTGGTTCCGGGAAGGTACCCCGCTTGCCGTGACCCCCACCACCTTCCCCTGTGACCTTAGGACCCCACCCACCTGGTTCCAAGCCCACCACTTCCTTGCTCCGCAAACACAAACATGTAGAGCTCATGCCCGCCCTCTGCCAATGGATGCTCGCCCCTCGTCTCTGCCCGTCCCCCCAAATCCTGCACAATCATTGGTGTTTTTCTGCGACCCGTTTGGGGCCTCTCCCCAACAAGCCCCAGAAGGAAGGGCCTGCGTGCGTCGTCCCCACTGTGTCCTCAGGGCGGTCGGTGCCGGGCACGCAGCAGACACGTGATCAGTGCGCCTGGGGTGGGGTGTGTGTGAGCCGGGCGCAGGGGCCAGAGAGGGGCGGTCTGCGCGGGCGCATCCTGTGGGCTGCCACAGCGTGTCCGCGTCCCAGGGCTGCGGGGCGGGGTCGAGTGGGCGGCGTCGCCCGCGTCACGGCCACTCCCCCCGCAGGCACGGCGGGCGTGATGGTCTCCCTGAGCCGCATCCTCACGAAGCTGCTGCTACCCGACGAGCGGGCCGGCACGCTTATCTTCTTCCTGGTCTCCGCGGGCCTGGAGCTGCTCTGCTTCCTGCTGCACCTGCTGGTGCGGGGCAGCCGCTTCGTGCTCTACCACACGGCGCGGCCCCGCCCCGGCCGCACGGCCGGCTACCGCGTGCACCACGACGTGGCCGCCGAGGACGTGCACTTTGTAAGTCGCGAGGTCGGCGGAGGGAGCCGGGAGGCCCGGCACGGCCGCCGCCCCGTCCCAGCCGAGCTCCTCCAGCCGCGCCCCGCTGTCGCTGTCGTCTCAGGCTCCAGCTCCTCCTGTGGCCCGAGGCTCCTAGCCACGGGCCCTCCTTCGTCCTGTGGACCAAGGTTTCATCCCTTGGTGGCACCACACACCTGAGGCCTGAGGCCCCCTGGCTGTGACAGCCCACACCTGAGGCCTTAACCTCCCCACGCCCCCGGTGTGATGGCCCACACCTGTGGCCTCCCCCGCAGGCCCGCCCGGAGCCATCCTGGGGAGCTGGGGCGCCCCGGACACTGCGCGGAGCCAGAGGCCGGGCAAAGGGAGGCCGGCTGAGACAAGGCCCACGTCAGAAACCGGGGCCCCCTTAATGGTCACGGAGGGTCCGCGAGGGGCTCTGGGCTGAGACCTGAGCCGTGCGGAGGGGTGTGAGGACCCACACGAAAGGCATGGGGGCGGGGCGGGGGGGGGGGCAGAGGGAAGCGCACGCGCAGAGGCTCCGGGGGCGTGGGAGGAGCTTGGCGTGTTTGCGGGACGGCGAGGAAGCGCAGGCAGGAGCCTGCCGGGGGGCTCTCACCGAAACGCGTCCCACCCTGTATCCCCTCCAGGAGCACCAGGGCCCAGGCCTGGCCAACGGCGGGTCCCCGAAGGACAGCCCAGCCCACGAGGTGACTGGCGGCGGGGGAGCCTACACGCGCTTCGATGAGCCTCGGCCGAGAATCAGGCGCAGCTGGCCCTCCTTCCGAGGTGGGGCGGGCTGGGCCCCGGCGTCCCGTGTCTCGTCTGCGCGCGCGGAGGGCAGGGGGTGTTCCGGCGGGCTGGGGCCCCTTAGGTGTGCGGCCCCCTGACGCCGCCGGCCGCCCACAGCCCTGCTGCTGCACCGCTACGTGGTGGCCCGCGTCATCTGGGCGGACATGCTCTCCATTGCCGTGACCTACTTCATCACGCTGTGCCTATTTCCGGGTCTCGAGTCCGAGATCCACCACTGCATCCTGGGCGACTGGCTGCCCATTCTCATCATGGCCGTGTTCAACCTCTCTGACTTCGTGGGCAAGGTGGGTGCCCCCGCCAACCCTCCCGGCCCTGGGGGAGGACGCCGTGGGTGGGGGCAGCAGACGCCAGGGTCACTGCGGGAGCCGCGGGGAGGGTCCCCGGGGAGGCGCAGGCCCCAAGCTGAGGATGCCCGTGGCTCCTGGTGGGGAGGGCGGGAGCAGAGCCATGGTCCAGACCGCAGCTGGGAGCAGTTGAGGGAGGCGGCGCTTGCCCCACACTCACTAGTTGAGCACAGGTGTGGGCACACGGAGGAGGGCACCCAGAAATGGCTGGCCTGTCGTTGGTCTTCTGTAGAAGACCGCAAGGCTCAGAGAGGGAAAGCCATCTGCTTGGGGTCACACAGCTGGGAGGTCTGAGAAACTCGAATCTGTGCTTCCCGAGGGAGCAAAGCTTAGTTAGTGGGTTCAGTTGCTGCCGCTTCGTACGTGTTGATGCAGGTGGGCCTGACCCTCTGGGCCTCTGTATCCTCGTTTCTCAAATAATGTCAAGAGCCCCACCCGGCGAGCGTGCTGTGCAGGCTGAAGAGGGGCACGTGTGTCGTGTTTAGCTGGGTGCCGGGCACACAGCGAGGACTGTGTGTCGCCATATGAGGGGTTTGGTGGACAAAGGTGGGAAAGGATGGGGACGCGGCCTGAGCCGGGAGTGTCTAGGGATAGGGGTGTGTCTGGAGGCTGCCGGGAAGACGCAAGGGGAGTCGCATGGGCCCACATGTCTGTCTCCCCACAGATCCTGGCGGCGCTGCCCATGGACTGGCAGGGCACCCACTTGCTGGCCTGCTCCTGCCTCCGTGTGGTCTTCATCCCCCTCTTCATCCTGTGCGTCTACCCCAGCAGCACGCCCGCCCTCCGCCACCCGGCCTGGCCCTGCATCCTCTCCCTACTCATGGGCATCAGCAACGGCTACTTCGGCAGCGTGCCCATGATCCTGGCGGCGGGCAAAGTGAGCCCCAAGCAGCGGGAGCTAGCAGGTAAGGCCCTGCTCGGCCCGCGCCCTGCTCGCCTGCAGGACTGTCCACTGTCAGGCAGGGAAACCCAGGCCCGTAGAAGTCAAGACCACACAGCGAGAAGCTACCTTTGGGTCCCAGGGTCAAGTCAGCCTTGGGGCTCGTAGCTTGGGGACGTTCGCCAACCACTTACCCCCTCGTTCATCTCACAGCTACTTGGTGAGCCCCTACCGTGCACCAGGCACTGTTCTAGGTTCTGGGGACACAGTGGTGACAAAACAGTGATCCCTGTGTTTGTGGGGTTGACAGTCCAGAGGTGACAAAGAGACAAAATGATGTAATGTGTTGGATGGTGATGAGCGTGGTCGAGGAATGTAAAACAGAGTAATGGGACGAGGGAGTCGTGGTCGGGGGTTCACAATGGAAGCAGAGCAGTCTGGGAAGGCTTCACTGAGGAGGTGACTTGAGCAGAGACCTGGAGAAAGTAGTGAGGGGCCACGTGACAATGCAAGGGAAGAGTGTTCGGAGTGGCGGGGATAGCATGTGCAAAGGCCCTGGGGCAGGGGGTGGCAGTGGAGTAGTAAACAGGTGGGAGGGGCCTGGAAGAAAGTGCTGGATTCTGGATCCGTTTTGACTGCAGGGCCCACGGGGCCAGCCGATGGACTAGGAGATGGAGTGTGAGAAAAGGACGGGGGGTGGGGCGAGGGGGGAGGTCAAGAAGGACTCCCAAGGGGGGCCTGCTGCTCAGTGCAAGAAGGTTGGATTGCCGTCAAGTGAGATGGGGAGGGGGCCGTGTGGGAAGGGGCACTGGAGGGGGATTCTGGACACAGTAGGTTCAGGAAGCCCAGTAGACATCCTAAGTAGTCCATGACGAGGAAGCAGTTGGAGGTAGGAGGCTGGAGAGAGAGAGAAGCAGGCGAGGCCTGGAGCGCCCGGCACTTTCAGTCAGGGTGGAACAGTCCTGGGGCGGCCACCTCCCAGGCGGGAGCTGGCCGTGGTCACTGCTTCACACCTGAGAAGCTAGGGCTTCGGCTCCAGCCCTCGCTGTGGCCCCCCTCCCGCCAGCTGAGGTCTGGTCCTGTCTGCAGGGAACACCATGACCGTGTCCTACATGACGGGGCTGACGCTGGGCTCGGCCGTGGCCTACTGTACCTACAGCCTCACGCGGGACGCCCACGGCACCTGCCCCGACCGCTCCGCCGCCAACGCCTCCTTCCCCGCTGGCCTCTGAGCCAGGCCTGGGCCCCCAGCCCTGCCCAGGGAGGGCTGCCGGGGCCCTTCCCCACCCCTGCCTGCAGTGCCTGCGGGGCCCCGGCCTCCTCCCCGTGCCAATACCGCCACCCTCTCTGGGCCCACCTGCCCTCACTCCGGCCCCAAGGTTCTGCCAAGTTCTCGGAGGCCTGGACGTGTGGCTGCCACAGGGTCCCGCCAGCACTGTGTTCTGTGTTCCGTCTCACGCCGCCCTTTGCCACCTGCGTGTGTCTGGTGGTCCCAGTGCCAGCCAGGACAGTGACAGACCACCAGCTGGTGTCCCCTTCTGGTGACCCTCACCTGGCTCTGCTTTGAGGGCCCCATGGCCCCAGCCACACCGTCCTCAGCACCTCCTTCACTGGGGACCCCTCGCCCCCAGGTCTCCCCCCGTCCCCGTTCTTAAACGCTGGGTCTCCCCAGCAAAATGCGTTTGCCGTGAAGGAGCTGTAAGCTCTGGGTCTGAATGGTTTCAGACCACGGTCTGCGCTGGCCTTTCTGCAACCCCAGCTTTGGTGCTGGCCTGGGTGCACCCACCCCATGCCAGCACCCCATGTGCACCCTGGTACCCACCTGATGCCACAGGCCTGGGGGTCTGTGCCTGCCTGGGGACCCCCGATGATTTTTCCGGATCCTCCACCTGTGATACAGGAGGGGGACAGTTTGGGGGCCGCAAAGCAGGGCCCACACCCTGGCTAAAGTCAACCTGTGACCTAGGCCTTGAGCCCTGTCCAGGGAGGCCCAGGGAGGGACAGAAATGCTGGAGTCCCTGGCAAGTAGGAAGGCGTGGGGTCCCCCCAGAGGTCCTGGCTGGCTCGGTGCCCTGAGCTGGGGGCGTTCCCAGATCATCCTGCCAAAGACGGGTTTCTCCATGGGGAGGACAGGTACCCACGGCACCGCTGTGACCACCCTGCCCCTCTGCGTCTGGTGTCCACCCGTCTGTCCACTAACTGTACCGCACTGGCCATTAAAGATGAGGGCAGAGCGACTGCCCCACCGCCGCCTCCAAGTAGCGTCTGTGCCGCCATCGCAGCCCCTGCGGTGGGAGGAGGGGTCCTGGTGGGACACGGCCCACGACTGGGAACCCAGGCTTCCCTCCAGACACCTGGTAGGCCCAGGACAGATTTGTGTGGAGGAGTGGACAGTCGGGGTGGGGAGAGGAAGCATTTGGGGTTTAAAGGGCACCTTGGTGCCCCTTTGGCCCTCAGAACAGTCAGAGACAGTGGCTGCATCGCGCCCACTCGAAGGGGGAGAAAAGGAGGGGAGATAGCTTGCCCCCTGCCCTGAGGGATCAGAGCCGGGACCGGAGGCTGAGCGTTCTGGGGTCCCGTCCCGGCCCTGTTGCTGATGCGTGTGGTTTGGACAAATTCCTCCACTATCCTGTTTCAGTTTCCCCAAGACAGGGGTTGCCCCGCTCTTTGACGTGGGTTCCGTGGAGGAGGGTTGGGGAGGAGGGGGCCGGCTGCCTGAGGGTGGCCTGTGCTCCAGGCAGACCCGCGACCTTGGGAACCCACCCACCTCCGGACAGGCACCGCCCCCTGCAGCCACGTGGGTCAAGACCACGCGGGGCGCCGCCCCAGGGGCCACTTGGTGGCACCAGCGTGCCGCTCCTTCCCAGACTCTGGGTATGCGGGGGTGGGGCACGCACTACCTCGTGACTCAGTTTCTCTGAAACGGGAGGACCGTCGGAGCCCTTCCCCAGCCACACGCCGAGCTGACTGCCTTCGTCATGGCCTCACCGTTCCCTCCACACACCAACCCTCAAACAGCAAAGCCGGATGGCCGTCCGTGTCCCATCCACGTGCAGTGCGCTGGGTTGCTGGGCGGGTGCCCGTGGGGGCCGGCCTGTAGCTGCCCTGGGTAGGGGGCGGGTGGCGACGCCAGGACCTGGGCCCAGCCTCCCCAGTCCCGGCAGGGCTGCCGCCCCTCCGTTGCACCCTGGCTCAGGGCCACCCAGACCGGCAGCACTGCTGTCATTTCCTCCAGTGTGGGTGCGGCCGGGAGGGCTCTGCACCTCGTGCTTTTGTTCTGTTCCGGCCTTGCTCTTAACAGCAGTCCCAGTTATGGCCTCCTCCACTCTCCTTTTTCCTGAAGTGTGACTGACGTACAGTATTATGTGAGGTACAGGTGTACAGTGTAGTGATTCACAGTCCTTAAGGATTGAACTTCATTTATAGTTATTCTAAAATATTGGCTATATTCCCCATGTTGGACAAATATCCTTGTAGCTAATTTTACACCTAATAGCTGGTACCTCTTACTCCCCTACCCCTATCTTTCCCTTCCTCCTTTTCCTCTCCCCACTGGTCACCACGAGTTTGTTCTATCTGTGAGTCTGGTTTTTTTTTACGTTATATTCACTAGTTTGTTGTATCTTTTAGATTCCACATATAGGTGATATCACAGTATTTGTCTTTCTCTGTCTGACTTATTTTACTTAGCATAACGCCCTCCCAGTCCATCCATGTTGTTGCGTATGGCAACATTTCGTTCTTTTTTATGGCTGAGTAGTATTCCATAGTATGTATGTTCCACACCTTCTTTATCCATTCATCTGTTGTCGGACACTTAGATTGCTTCCACATCTTGGCAGTTGTAAATAATGCTGCAGTGAACGGTGGGTTGCATGTATCTTTTTGAATTAGTGTTTTGGGGGGTTTTTTGTATATATACCCAGGAGTGGAATTGCTGGGTCATATGGTAGTTCAGTTTTTAGTTTTTTGAGAAACCTCCGTACTGTTTTCCACAGTGGCTGCACCAGTTTACATCCCAACAGTGTACAAGGGTTCCCTTTTCTCTACATCCTCGCCACTATTTATTATTTATGTTCTTTTTGATGACGGCCATTCTGACAGGTATGAGGTGATATCTCGTTGTGGTTTTGATGTGCATTTCCCTGATGATTGGTGATGTTGAGAGTCTTTTCATGTGCCTGTTGGCTATCTGTATGTCTTCTTTGGAAAAACGTCTATTCAGGTCTTCTGCCCTTTTTTTAATCAGGTATTTTTTTTTATGTTGAGTTGTATGAACTATATATTGATATTCTAGATATTAACCCCTCATTGGTCATATCGTTAACAAATATTTTCTCCCATGCAGTAGGATGTCTTTTCGTTTTGTTGATGATTTCCTTTGCTGTGCAAAAAGCTTTTAAGTTTAATTAGGTCCCATTTGTTTGTTTTTGCTTTTATTTTCTTTGCTTTAGGAAACAGATCCAAAAACATACTGCTACGATTTATGTCAAAGAGTGTTCTGCCTGTTTTCTTCTAGGATTTTTATGGTTTCTGGTCTTAACATTTAGGTTCTTAATCCATTTTGAGTTTATTTTTGTATATGGTGTTAGAAAGTGTTCCAATTTCATTCTTTATATGTAGTTTTCCAGTTTTCCTAGCACCACTTGTTGAAGAGACTGTCTTCTCCACTGTATTCTTGCCTACTTTGTTATAGATTAATTGGCCATAAGTGCACAAGTTTATTTGTGGGCTCTCTATTCTGTTCTATTGATCTATTTGTATGTTTTTGTGTCAGTACCTTAGTGTTTTGATTATTGTAGCTTTGTAGTACAGTCTGAAGTCAGGGAGCATGATTCCTTCAGCTCTTTTCTTCTTTTTTGAGACTGTTTTGTCTATTTTGTGTTTCCATACAAATTTTTAAATTATTTGTTCTATCTCTGTGAAAAATGCCATTGGTGTTTTGATTGGGATTGCACTGAATCTGTAGATTACCTTGGGTAGTATGGACATTTTAACAATATCAATTCTTCCAGTCCAGGAAGACAGTGTGTATTTCCATCTGTTTGTGTCATCTTCAATTTCTTTCATTAATGTCTTACAGTTTTCAGAATACAGGTTTTTTCCCCTAGGTATTTTTTTTTATTTTTGACGTGATGGTAAATAGGATTGTTCCTTGATTTCTCTTTCTGATAGTTCATTGTTAGTGATTAGAGATGCAGCCAATTTTTGTATATTCATTTTGTATCCTCCAATTTTACCAAATTCACTGATGAGGTCTAGTAGTTTTCTGGTGGTATCTTTAGGATTTTCTATGTATAATATCATGTTATTTGCAAACAGTGATCGTTTCACTTCTTCCTTTCCAGTTTGGATTCCTTTTTCTTTTTCTTGCCTAATTGCTGTGCCTAGGACTTCCAATACTATGTTGAATAAAAGTGGCGAGAACAGGCATTCTTGTCCCTAATCTTGGAATGCTTGCAGTTTTTCACCATCGAGAATGATTTTAGCTGTGGGTTTGTCATATATGGCCTTTATTATGTTGAGGTATGTTCCTTCTATGCCCACTTTATGGAGAGTTTTTTTGTCATAGTGGATGTGGAATTTTGTCAAAAGCTTTTTCTGTATTTATTGAGACGATCATTTGGTCTTTATTCTTCAGTGTGTAGTTTGGTGTCTCACATTGATTGATTTGCAGATATTGAAGAAGATCCTTACATTCCTGGGATGTCCCACTTGATCATGGTGTATCATCCTTTTAATGTACTGTTGGACTTGGTTTGCTAATATTTTTGAGGGTTTTTGCATCTGTGTCATCAGTGATATTGGCCTTTAATTTTGTTTTTTGAGATATCTTTGTCTGGTTTTGGTATCAGGGTGATGCTTGCCTCATAGAATGTACTTGGAAGTGTTCCTTCCTCTGCAATTTTTTGGAATAGTTGGAGGAAGATAGGTGTTAAGTTTTTTCTAAATGTTTGATTGTATTCACCAGTGAAGCCATCTGGTCCTGGACTTTTGTTTGTTGGGAGTTTCTAAATTACTGATTCAGTTGCATTACTGGTAATTGGTCTGTTCATATTTTCTATTTCTTCCTGGTTCAGTCCTGGGGGATTGTACATTTCTAAGAATTTGTCCTTTTCTTCTAGGTTGTCCATTTTATTGGCATATAGTTGCTTGTAGTAGTCTCTTAAGATATTTTGTATTTCTGTGGTGTCAGTTGTACTTCTTTTTCATTTCTGATTTTATTGCTTTGGGCCTGCTCCCCCCCGTTTTTTTTTTTTTTTTTCTTGTTAAGTCTGGCTAAAGGTTTATCAAATTTGTTTATCTTTTTTAAGAACCAACTTTTAGTTTCAGCTTTTAGTTCTTTTTTCTTTCTTTCTTTCTTTTTTGTCTCTATTTCATTTATTTCTGTTCTGATCTTTATGATGTCTTTCCTTCTACTAACTTTGGGTTTTGTTTGTTCTTTCTGTAGTTCCTTCAGGTGTAAGGTTAGATTGTTTGAGATTTTTGTTTCCTGAGGTAAGCTTGTATCACTATAAACTTCCCTCTTAGAACTGCCTTTGCTCTGTCCCATAGATTTTGGATCATCATTTTTTTCGTTTCCACTTCTCTCTAGGTATTTCTTTATTCCCTCTTTGGTTTCTTCAGTGATCCATTGGTTGTTCAGTAACATATTGTTTAGCCTCCATGTTTGTGTTTTTTGCAGTTTTTTCTTTATAGTTGATTTCTAGTTTCATAGCATTGTGGTCGGAAAAGCTGCTTGATATAATTTTAATTTTCTTAAGTTTACTGAAGCTTGTTTTGTGGCCCAGCATGTGATCTATCCTGGAGAATGTTCTATGTGCACTTGAATTTGTATTCTGCTGCTTTCAGATGGAATGTTCTATGTATATCAGTTGAGTCCATCTGGTCTAATGTGTCATTTAAGGCCATTGTTTCCTTACTGATTTTCTATCAATGGATGATCTGTCCACTGATGTAAGTGGGGTGTTAAAGTCCCTTACTATTATTATGTTACTGTCAATTTCTTTCTTTATGTCTGTTAAATGTCTTCCTTATGTATTTTAGGTACTCCTGTGTTTTTTGCATATATATTTACAATTGTTATATTTTCTTCTTGGATTGATCCCTTGATCCTTCTTTGTAGTGTCCTTCTTTGTCTCTTCTAACAACAGTCTTTATTTAAACTCTATTTTGGGGAATTCCCTGGCGGTCCAGTGGTTAGGACTCCACGCTTTCACTGCAGGAGGCCCAGGTTTGATCCCTGGTCAGGGAAGGAACTAAGATGCCACAAGCTGCATGGCGTGGCCAAAAAAAAAAAAAAAAATCCTTAAGTCTATTTTGTCTGAAAAGTATTGCTACTCTAGCTTAGTTTTGATTTCCATTTGCATGGAATATATTTTTCCATCCCCTCACTTTCAGTCTGTTATGTGTCTCTAAATCTGAAGTGAGTCTCTCATAGGCAACATACGTGCAAGTCTTTTTTTTTTTTTATCAATTCAGCCACTCTGTGTCTTTTGATAGGAGCATTCAGTCTGTTTATTTACATTTAAGGTAATTATTGATACGTATGTTTTTATTGCCATTTTGCTAATTGTTTGGGGGTTGTGTTTGTAGGTCTTTTCCTTCCTTCTTTTGTTCCCTTGTGATTTGATGACTGTCTTTAGTGTATTGTATTCCTTTTTCTGTTTGCATGTGTATCTATTACAGGTTTTTATGTTTTTTTGTTTTAATATTTTTACTGAAATATAGTTGATGTGCAGTGTTGTGTTAATTTCTGCTGTACAGCAAAGTGACTCGGTTTTACACATATATACATTATTTTTAATACTTTTCCATTATAGTTTGTCACAGGATATTGAATATAGTTCTTTGTGCTACACAGCAAGACCTTGTTTATCCATTCTCTATATATAAAAGCTTACATCTGCTAACCCCAGCCTCCCACTCCATCCCTCCCCCAGCTACCTCCCCTTTGGCCACCACCAGTCTGTTCTCTATGTATGTGATTCTGTTTCACAGATAGGTTCATTTGTGTCATATTTTAGATTTCATATATAAGTGGTATCATCATGGTATTTGTCTGACTGCACTCAGTATGGTAATCTCTAGTTGCATCCACGTTGCTGCAAATGGCATTATTTCATTCTTTTTCGTAGCTGAGTAGTATTCCGTTGTATACGTATACCACATCTTCTTTATCCATTTATCTGTTGATGAACATTTAGGTTGTTTCCATGTCTTGGCTGTTGTGAATAGGGCTGCCATGGCATAGGGGTGCATGTGTCTTTTTGAATTATAGTTTTGTCTGGATATATGCCCAGGAGTGGAATTGCTGGATCATATGGTGATTCTGTTTTTAGTTTTCTGAGGAACTTCCATACTGTCTTCCACAGCGGCTGCACCAACTTACGTTCCCACCAACAGTGTTAGGAGGATCCCCTTTTCTCCACACCCTCTCCAGCGTTTGTTACTTGTAGACTTTAATGATGGCCATTCTGACCAGTTTGAGGTGGTACCTCATTGTAGTTTTGATTTGCATTTCTCTAATAATTAGCAATATAGAGCAGCTTTTCATGTGCCTATTGGTTATCTGAATGTCTTCTTTGGAGAAATGTCTATTTAGGTCTTCTGCCCATTTTTCGATTGGATTGTTTTTTTGTTGTTGAGTTGTATGAGCTGTGTGTATATTTTGGAAAGTAAGCCCTTGTTGGTTACATAGTTTGCAAATATTTACTCCTGTTCTGTAGGTTGTCTTTTTTTTTTTTATGGTTTCCTTTGCTGTGCAAAAGCTTGTAAGTTTGATAAGGTCCCATTTGTTTATTTTTGGGTTTATTTCTATTGCCTTAGGAGACTGACTTAAGGAAACGTGGGTACAATTTACGTCAGAGAATGTTTTGCCTATGATCTCCTCTAGGAGTTTTATGATGTCATGTCTTATGTTTAAGTCTCTAAGCCATTTTGAGTTTATTTTTGTGTATGGTGAGTTTATTTTTGTGTATGGTGACAGTCTTTTCACCACTTGCTGAAGAGACTATCTTTTTCCATTGTATATTCTTGCTTCCTTTGTCAAAGATTAATTGACCATAAATGTGTGGGTTTATTTCTGGGCTCTCTGTTCTGTTCCATCGATGCATATGTCTGTTTTTGTGCCAGTACCACACTGTTTTGATTACTGTAGGTCTGTAGTATTTTCTGAAGTCTGAGAGGGTTATGCCTCTGAGATTTTTGGTTTGTGGTTACCATGAGGTTTTTATGTAGCAGTCTATATATATACGTAATTGTTTTAAGTTGCCAACCTCTTAACTTCAAATGCATTTGAAATACCGTACATTTGTACCCTCCTCCCCCCCACGATTACTGATTTTTTTATATAAAGTTATTTTTATTTATATTATCCATTTTGTTTCGGCTGCGTTGGGTCTTCATTGCTGCGCACAGGCTTTCTCTAGTTGCAGTGAGCAGGGGCTCCTCTTCGTCGCGGTGTGTGGGCTTCTCATTGCAGTGGCTTCTCGTTGCAGAGCACGGGCTCTAGGCACGCAGGCTCAGTAGTTGTGGCTCGCGGGCTGTAGTGCGCTGGCTCAGTAGTTGTGGCGCGTGGGCTTAGTTGTTCCGCGGCATGTGGGCTCTTCCTGGACCAGGGCTCGAACCCATGTCCCATGCCTTGGCAGGCAGATTCTTAACCACTGCACCACTAGGAAAGTCCCCGATTACTGTTTTTGATATCATATTTTACATCTAATTATTTTGTGTATCCTTTAACTGCTTATTGTGGGTTTAGGTGGCCTCACTACTACTGTCTTTTAACCTTCCTACTAGCTTGGTGCGTGAATGATTTCCTACCTTTACTGTACGTTTGCCTTTACTGATGTGTTTTTTCCTTTCATAATTTTCATGTTTTTAGTTGTGGCCTTTTCTTGTTCACTTAGAGGTTTCTTTAACATTTGTTATAAAGCTTGTTTGGTGGTGAACTCTTTTAGCTTTTGCTTGTCTGTAAAGCTTTGTTTCTGCATCCAGTCTGAACGAGAGCCTTGCTAGGTAGAGTCTTCTTGGCTGTAGGTTTTTCTTGTTCACTGTAGATATGTTGTGCCACTCCCTTCTGGCCTGTAGGCGTTCGGCTGAAAAGCCAGCTGATAGCCTTATGGGAGTTCCGGGGTTCCCTTGTATGTTGTTGTTTTTCCCTTGCTGCTTTTAATAATCTCTAATTTTTGCTGTTTTAATTACAACGTGTCTTGGTGTGTTCCTCTTTGGGTTAATCCTGTGTTGGACTCTGTGCTTTCTGGACTTGTATGACTGTTTCCTTTTCCAGGTTAGGGAAGTTTTCAGATATGTTCTCAACCCCTTTCTGTCTCTTCTCCTTCTGGGACCCCTGTAATGTGAATATTAACATGCTTGATGTTGTCCCAGAGGCCTCTTAAACTGTCCTCATTTCTTTCATTGTTTTTTCTCTCACCATCAGTGGTTTCCACTACTCTTGTCTTCCAGCTCATTGACCTGTTTCTCTGTATCATTTAGTCTCCTGTTGATTCCTTCTGGTGTATTTCTCATGTTACTCTTCACCTCTGGTCGTGCTTTATATTTTCTGTTAACAGCTTCTCATTTCTTGCACTGCGCCCGTCCGTTCTTCTCCTGAGTTTTTTGACCCTCGTTAGTCACTACCCGGAACTCCTTCTCGGGTAGATTGCCGATCTCCACTTCACTTAGCTCTTCTTCTGGGCTTTTATCTTGTTCCTTCATCTGGAACACGTGCCTCTGTGGCCTCATCTTGCCTAAGCTGCTGTTTGTATTTTTATGTATCTGGTAGGTTGCTTATGTTTCCCGACCTTGGGGAAGTGGCCTTTCGTAGATGTCCCATGCATCCCAGCGGTGCACTCCCCTCGTCACCCAAGCTGTATGCTCTAGGGTTTCCCCCGTGAAGGCTGTGTGGGTCTTGCTGTGGCGGCGGGCTGTGGGCAGGCTCGCGGGGCCCTCGCCCAGTTGGTTGCCAGGCTCTGTCTCACGTGGAGGCTGCTGGCTGCCGCTTGGCAGGGCCCGGTCACAGGGTGGCCGAGTGCAGAGCTCCAGGGGGCCCCGGGGCTAGTGCTGGCTCACTGGTGGGTGAAGTCAGGGTCCAGGAGACTCCGGGGCAGTTGCTTGCCCACTGGGGGGTCCTGGGGTTAGTGCCAGACTGCTGGCAGGCAGAGCTGGGTCCTAAGCCTGGTTGCAGGACCCAGAGGTCCCAGAGCTGGTGTAAGATCACTGGGCTGGGGGCGGTCAGGTTGTTCCTAATGCAGTTGGGTGCGGGGTGTCCTGAAGCGTGTGCTGGCCTGCTAGTGGCCAGGGGCCAGCTCGTCCCAGGGCGAGAAGGTCTGGCGTGCCATGGGCAGGCTGAGGAATTGGAGTTCTCTTGCATCTGGCGTGTGCCCCCTGGTGGGGGTGGCAGGGCCTGGGGCTGGTGCCCACTCACTGGGGGCTGGAGCTGAGTCCTGGGCCGTCTGGTGGGCAGGGTTGTGTCCTCAGGCAGTCTCCAGGCAGCCTGTCTGCTGCTGGGTGGGGCTGTGTCTCAAGCCCTGTTCGGCCAAGGGGTCCCAGCACCGGTGCCTACAGGCTGCTGGGTGGGCCCGGTCTTGGCGCCGGAGGAGCTAGAGGGAGGATCCCACAGCGGTACCTGCCAGCCCCAGCATACACACGCAGGAGGCCCAGGAACGGCCGCCGCCAGTGTCTGTGTCCCCAGGGCGAGCCGTAGCTGCTTCCCACCTCTCCAGGAGACTTTGGAAGACCAGCAGGTAGGTCTGGCCCAAGATCCCAGGAAACTACAGCTTTGGCCCCGGGTCCCGGAGCGTGGGAGACTTTGTGTGTGCCCTTTAAGAGGGAAGTCTTTCTTCCCCCCAGTCCTGTGGAACTCCTGAAATTAAGCCCCACTGGCCTTCAAAGCCAAATGCTCTGGGGGTGCATTTTCCCAGGGTAGGACCCCTGAGCGGGGGGGAGTGGGGGGCCTGATGTGGGGCTCAGAACTCTCCCTCCTGTGGGAGAACCTCTACCACGTTAGTTTTTCTTGTTTGTGGGTCACCCACCTGGGGATGTGGGCCCGACTATACAGCAAGTCCACCCCTCTTAACTGTCTCACTGTGGTTCCTTCTTCATGTCTTTGGTTGTAGATCTTCTTGGTAGGTTCGGTCTCTTTCACTGTGCTACTGGTGTGCTCGTGAGAGGAGGTGAGCTCAGGGGCTCTCTACTCTGCCACCTTGGGTGATCTCCAGCTCCAGTCTGGCCGAGAGAACTTTCTGCACTGACGGATGCGGGCCAGCCGAATACAGCAGCCCACTGACCTTGTCTGACTGTTGACCACCAAAGACAGCGTCAGTACAGCCAAGAAGCTTTTCATGTCTTTTCATTCAAATTGGTTCTTGTTTAAACAAACAGCCACATGTGGCTCCCCCCCAGGATCTGCATCCCGACACCAAGCCCACCCCAGCCCCTGAAATGAACCACTCCAGACAACGGTACTTTTCCAATTATAGCTTTTTTTCTTTTCTTTTTTTTTATGAAAAAGATCACACAGAATTTGCCAACAAACAAAATTCCAAAAGAAACTTAAAAAAAAAAAAGGAAAACAATAATTCCCCCAAAAAACAAAACTGAAGTCTGGCTTTTCCTTCCCTTAAGATTGTCTGGACGAGGCCTCCGGTCCCCCGGAAGGCGTGGGGGCTGTAAGTGCTTTCGTGGGCTGAGCAGGGCTGCAAGCTTGCCGGCTCCCTCTCCCCTCCCTCAGCCTCTGCTCTCCCTAAGTCCTTCTCCATCCTGGGGGCGAGTACAGTACACCTGGGCCGGGGCGGGGGTGGGGGTGGGGTCGTGTGGGGTGAGGTTGGGACAGGGGGCCCGTGAAGCTGGGTGCTAGACACGCTCATCTAACAGGAAATAAAAAATAATATTCTGCACGTCAGAATGTGTTCGCTTTTTTTTATAATTTCATAGCTATTTTTTTCACAGTTTTAAAAAGTTTATATATATATTTATATATATTTATCTTTATATATATAATTAAAAAGTTGACTCCATTTGAAGGCGTATGATACAGGGGAGAGTCTCTTGGTACAATAAAACTGTACAGGTTAAGAACTGCCGCCTCCCTCCGGGTATGGCCGGGACGAGGATTTCAGCACCATGGGGGTTGTCTGTAGTGTGAGGGTCTGGACCAGCGGGGTGGGCCCTCCCGGGGCCTCGGGGCATGCAGCCCCCTCCCCCTGGTGCCTGGCCGGTGCTCCTGGGCACCCCCCCCCCACACACACACCTGGCTCTGTTCCCCAAGTCCAGGCCATCCTGAGAGGGTGGAGGCCGGGCCCCGGACAGGCACCCCAGAACAGGCCCGGCCTGGTCGCTGAGGCTGGGGAGACGTGGGAGCGCCCCCGTCCCACGGTGGGAGGCTCGGGGCGGGCTCCGTGCCAAGGGGGCCGGGCACTGGGAAGACCCCCCAAGCAGCGGGAACCGCCCCCCCCCCCAAGCGAGCATCAGGTGGGTTGCTCGGAAACCCCCTCCCACCGAATCCCCAGTTGGCACCAGGACCCGGCCGAACGCTTACAAGGTGCTGGGACCCGTGAGGGGCCCTCTCGTGGGGTCACCGAGGAGTCAGGAAGGGGGTCTGGACGTGTGCACATGTGCGCACACACGTGCATGCATACGGGCACACACATGTACACTTACGCGCCAGGCTGTCCGTGGGCACACTCGCATGCACACAACCAACGCACGAGGCCGCCGGGCCGTGGCAGTGATGGGGAGGGCCCCGCCGGGCCGGACGCTCAGCAGAGCACAGGCACGCCGTCGGTGGAGAAGATCATGCCCGTGGTGGGCTCGTAGGTGCCCGCCAGGTAGTACAGGCCCTCGCTGTCCTGGTACTTCTTGGTCTTGAGCATCTGCTCGTACTGCTCCAGGCCCACCACCAGGCACTTGTGCGACACCGTCTGCACGTCGTTCTCGTCCACGTGGGAGGACTGGTACAGGGCGCGCTGCGGGCACACGGGCGGGCGTCAGGGTGAAGACCCCTCCCAGACCTGAAGGACCAGGGAGAGATCCCCAGAGAGAACTCGAGAAACACAGCGGGGCTGAGGACGAGGATGGACAGAGACCAAGGGAGAGACCCAGAGGCTAGGAGATCAAGAAACAGACACAGAGACCTGCAGAGTAAGAGACCAAGGGTGACAGACGCAGAGACAGCGGCTGGGAGAGACAGACCAGGAAACAGCAGCTCAAGGTCAGAGAGACTGGGCGGGGAGGCCGAGGGAGCCCGGCCCCTCCCGAGGCCGCGTGGGGAGGGTTATTGGAGGCCCCACCAGCGCCGCATGCTCTCCTACCTCCATGAAGTCCTTCCTCTGGCTGGAGGCTCGCAGGGCTGCGGGGAGGCTGCGGCCGGGCTTCTGGTCCCAGTGCTGTGAGCGCAGACCGGGGGCTGCGGTGAGCCCGGGCCCCGCCTTGCCTGACCCCCGACCCCGACCCCAGGGTAGGGACCGCCCCAGCCATCGCCCCCCAGCACGGCCCGACGCCGAGGCCCCGGCCCACCTGGCCCTCATGGAGGCGCTTGCCCGGGCTGGTCTCCTCGGGGTGGTAGAACCACTTGACGCGGACCACCATGTTGCTGCCCCACGACTCCCACATGCTCTGGATGCGGCCGATGTAGGGCAGGTTGGGGCGGCCAGCTGACAGGAAGACGGCGCAGTCCCCGATGCGGATCATCTCCTTGCCGCGCACGATGGCCTTGTAGAAGAGCTTGCGGGCCTTGCCCTTCATGCCGCGGCGCTGTGGGCGGGCGAGTCGGGTCAGGGCACGCGCCCCGCCCCCGCCCCCGCCCCGACCCCGGGGTTCCACAGCAGCGGCGCCAGGGGAGAAGCCCCCTGCTTGCTCTGATCGGGGAGCCCTCGCTCATCCCCTTGGCCGACCGGGTTTCCAAGAGAGACTCCACGTGAACTAAGGACCCTGCAGCTGGGAGCGACTTCCAACTCCCCGTTGCTGAGCCGTGTCGGCCGGCGGTGCCGGCGGGGCCCCAGGGACGCCCCACACGCGAGCGTTTGTGTGGCAGACGCCACAGCCACTGCTGGGGCCCAGCAGGATCCCTGCTCCTCCCACTGGGTCCTGACACCAGCCCTCGAGGCACAGCAGCCCCTGTTGGCCCCCAATTTCCAGACAGGGACCGGGAGGTCCCAGGAGGGGACACGGCTGCGTCTCCGGACAGAGCACATCGCTCCCCCCCACGCTGCCCCGCACGTCGGGGCTACAACGAAGCAGGTTCACTCAACACCCACCGGGGTCACAAAGCCGCTTGCTCGCGGCACAGCCTCAGTCTACACCACCCCGAGCAGCGCGGGGGCTCAGTACCAGTCAGCCCCGCAAGCGTCGGAGCAGAGGTGAGGGAGTAGGGCGTGGGCGGCGTCAACCCCCAGGCACGGCCGATTGCCCCGCCCCCCCACCCCCCCACCCCCCGCCCATTTCCCCAGGAAAGCCACTAAACAGATCAGAGCCCGGCCCGGCGGGATCCAGCACTGGGCCCACGTCTGCCAGACCCACAGTGTGGCTGGATTTTTTTTTTTTTTATTCACTCAACAAACATTTCCTGAAGCCGCCTCAGTGCCCCCGCCTGGGCTGGCACTGGGACGCACAGATGGGCAGGCTCCAAGGAGGGAAGAGACCAGCCACCAGAATCCAAAACCCACCGCCAGGCAGCTCTGGGGCCCGTCACTGTCCCCAGGCAAACACGGAGAAGCCAGGCCTATGCAAAGCTCTGCTCTGCCCTCCAGTGGAGCCAGCGCGCCTTCTCCTCGACTAACCTGTAAAACTCGTTTCCCTTCTCGGACTGGCCACTAGGCGGCGCCAAAGCGTTTTTTGTCTTTCTTTTTTTGTCTGAACAAGAAAAACCCACAGGCTAATTTCCTACTTTATCCACCTGTCCCTTTTCTACTTTTAATTCACTGGATCCCTGGTGAGACTTTTTTTTCGGCCGCATCGCAGCAAGTGGGATCTTAGTTCCCCGACCAGGGATCAAACCCGTGCCCCCTGCAGTGGAAGCATGGAGTCCTAACCACTGGACTGCCAGGGAATTCCGTGACAGACTTTTTAATGTCCAGGTTTCTTATGTGTTCTGTAAACTGCTCAAATTATTTTCAGCTCAAAGCATGGTACTAACTGATTCAAGGTGATAGGGACGGCTAAGATCTCTAAACCAACGCATCTGACAGCAGGTATGTTTTTAGGCATCCACGGCCACTCTCCTCACAGATCCCCCTTGGGCCCCTGTGGCCAGCACAGGACTTGGTCTGGCCAATCCAAACATCCCATCCTTCTCCTGGCCATTGTGACTGGCTCAAGGGTGCACCCGGGACCTAAGCCAAAGACGTGCCAGCAACTTTAGCTTGAACCCTAAAAAAGACACCTCTTCCTACTGTCACTTCTGAGCTGGTAGAAGGTCAGCTGAAAGCTGCTGGGGCTGCCGGAGAAGGAGACCAGTACAGAGGAAGAAAGGAGAAACTCGAGCCTGGAGCACGAGCCCGAGAGTGCCTCTGAAAACAGCCCTCAGGCCCCTGGATCCAGCTGTACCTGAAGCCGGACACCCTAGACTTTCCTATTAAATGAGTTTGGCCCTGGGCTCTGACCTCTACAGCAGCAAGTGCCCCCAGCAACACTGACACTGGAACGTGCAAATGGAAGATGCTAAGATAAGGAACTGGCCAATCACCGTGGGGGCAGGACAGTGAGAACATACCTGTCCTCGGCTCAGAAGCCATCACTCCTTGATATGGCCCTGGATACAGTGCCTGCCGGGACCAGAGCTCCAGAGGAGCTGGTCTGGAATGTCTGAGTGTGGCTCGTCAGGAAAGATTCTACAAGAATCTACACATTCAAGTTTGCTATCTCAAGTGGTGGCCCTGCCAAGAGAGGCCCTTTCAGCCTGGAGCCAGCAATCGGGGGGTGGGGGACGCACGTAAAGTCCGACAACTCACACCTTGCAGGGTCGGAGCAGCACATCATCTGCCCCAGATTCAAGGTGGTGCCGCAAAGGCAGGGAAACCAGGAGCGCGGGAGCTGCGGGGGTTGGGGGAGGACCCTCCCCAACTTCCCACTCTGCAGCACTTGCCTGACCAAGGGGGGAGTTCCCCACCCTATTCTAAGGAGCCTTTGAGGGTGCAGCCTGTGGCAGGTGGAGTTGTCCACCCACCAACCCCCGGGGATCCAACTGACCCTGGGTGGCACAGTGGGGAGCCCTAAAAGGCTGCTGCCTAGACAGAAACCCCCAAGCTAGTCTTGATTCAGAACATCCTCCAACTTCTCCGGCCTTGCTAACGCAGCCAGGGAGCTGATACAATGCAAACATGCCAGAAGCTTCTTAAGCGGTACACTGCCAGAGGCCCTGCAAGCTCATCGCTGTCAGCCCCCAACCCCTAAAACCTGCCTGGCAGCACCGGCATTAAAAAGGTCCAGACCCAGCCAGGTGCCTCCTCCTGGCCTGGCTCTGGCGTGGCCTCGGAGGACCGTGGACCAGGGCGGCAGACGCTGTGGGGAAACCAGACGGGCTGCACCCATAGACAAGGAGCCTGGCTCTTCCTGCCCAGGGGCATGGGGTGGACTGGTGGCCTCCAGGCTGTTCCCCTTCTGCACACAGAAGCTTCTCGTGTGTGCGTGTATATGCAGGTGCATGCACGTGCGTGCATTTGTGTGTGTGTACACGTGCATGTCTGCATGTGCCCAAGGCATGGGGGGGCCTGGAGGGCTCCTTCTGGAGAACAAACACCCACCTACTACAGGGGTGGCCGCATGACTCAGACGCAGTCAACCAGAACGTTCTGCCTTGTGGGCCACACCGATTAGCTCAGGGGCAGGCAGTGACCCAGCCCGGCCAAGAGAGGGAAAGAAAGTACCTTCTGCTGTGACTGCTAATTAGCCAACCAGAAGCCTTGAGCCATTCGTTTTCAGCGGAAAATGAAGCAAAAGCAAAGAAACTCAGGTTGTGTGGCCGCGCGGTTCTGAGACCCTGCGGCATGGCAGCTAAAGGCCTGTGCGGTAAGTGGGTCCCGCGGAGGGTGGGTCTGGGTCCCGGGGACCAGAGGCAGTGCTGCTGTGTGAGGGGCAGGACTCTGGTGGAGTCAGACAGACTCCACACCCGTCACCCCGACTCTCCGCCGTGGGGCTGCTGGGAGGCCAGAGAAAGACACGTGGGGACAACCCCGCCCCCAGCTACCTGGGTGGGCTTGCCGAACCACTTCCAGAGCTGCCGGGCGGGCAGGAAGGCGGCGATCTTGGGCCGGTTCTCCACCGACGGCAGGCGCTGCCGCTTGGCCAGCTCCTTGGTGGTGGGGAGGTGGACGCCCTCCCTCTTCTTGGGCCGGCTCTTGGCCCCGGCCTGGGCCTTGGGCTGCACGGGCTGCGGGGGCTGCGGCTGGGGGGCCTGGGGCGCGGGCGCCGGCGCCTTCTTGCCTGCAGAGTGGGCCGAGGAGCGGGCCTTGGCCGCCTGCTTGGGCGCCTTGCTGGCGAGGGCCGGCGGGGCAGAGGGCCCGGCTGCCGGGGCAGGGGCGGCCTCGTCGTCCGAGCTGCAGGAAGAGTCGTCCGTGGTGGAAGAGGACGAGGACGAAGAGGACGACGACGAGGAGGACGACGAAGACGACGAGGAGGACGAAGAGGACGAGGAGGACGACGAGGACGACGAGGAGGACGAGGAGGACGAGGAGGACGAAGAGGACGACGACGAGGACGAGGACGAGGACGACGAGGAGGCCCTCGAGCTGGAGGCGCTGCAGCTCCGGCCGCCGCCCTGGCCATCCTCCTCTCCCTCCGTCTCAGAACTGCTGCTGCTGCCGCCGCTGTCGCTGCTGCTGCCGCCGCTGCTGCTGCCGCCGCTCTCCGACTCCTCGGCCCCGTCCTGCTCGGCCTGGCCCTTGTCCGGGCTCTTGGGGCTCCCCGAGTCCTCGAACGTGAGCACGGCCCCAGGCTCCTGGGCCAGGTCGCCGTCCCCCGCCTTGGGCCGGGCCGCCTTGGGCTCGCTGCCGCCGGCCCCCGGAGGGTAGCTGCCCAGGCCCAGCAGGCCTTTGGGCTCCTGCCAGCCCCCCGCGCCAGCGTCCTCCCGCAGAAGCAGGGCCTCTTTGGCCTTCTTGCTTTTGGGCGACGTCACGCCCTCACGGTCCAGCTTGACGAGCAGCTCGGCCTCTTCCCCGGGCCTCCGGGCGCCCTTGGGGGCCGACTCCTCAGCAACCCGGGCCTTCTTGGGCTTGGGGCGCGTGGCGGGCATGGTGATGGGCATGGCGACGAGGGCGGTGGGGGCCAGGGCCGCGGCGGGGGCCGGCAGCTCCCCAAAGGGCTCGGGTGCCGGGCAGCTGGTGAAGGCGGACGGCGCTGGGCTGGGCTGTCGGGGAGCTGGGCGAGCCTTGGGGGCCTTGGCCCGCTTGTCCACAGATTCTGGGGGACTCTTCTTGGAACCTGGGGTGCTGATGGGCTCCAGGGCCAACGGGGTACTAGGGACCTCATCCGTCGAGCCCCCCTCCTCCAGGACGGCGGCTCTGTCTAGAAGAGAGAAGGAAAAAGCCCAGTGAGGCCAGCACTTCGCGAGCCAGCGAGCCCGTCCCCATCCCGGCTCTGCCGGGTCCTGAGCGGGGCTGGGGCGGCAGCCTCTCGGGGCCTCGGGACGAGCGGCTCTCGCACCTTAGTTGTCCACATGTGGTGGCCCCAGAGTGGCCCTCGGGAGCCTGGGCTCTTAGCCCAAAGCACTTTGCTCTGGAGGGAACACAGCTGGCTGGATCTCAGCTCTGCCTCTGACAGGTCAACGCGCCTCCCTGAGCCTCAGTTTCCTAATCTGTCACAGGGCCCAAATAGCCCTGCAGCACCAAGTTCCCACACAGGTGGGGAGTGGTATCTGTGCAGAGACCCTGTGTGAGCAGCAGGCCCCAGGTCCCGGCAGCCCAGGCACGGCCAACGTACCGCTCTTGGCTTTGGTGCTGGGCTTCCGCCCGCGCCCCCGGGCCTTGGCGCCGGGCTCCTCGGACCCTGGCACGGCCCCGTCTTTGCTCTCCCCGGTGTCTTTGCTGGTCTTCCGGCTGCGGCGCTTGGCGCTAGGCACCAGGAGGGCGGGGGACGGCTCAGCACCTGTGGGGCAGGACAGACAGTGGCTCAGGCCCGGGTCTCCGCTCTCCCGGCCACAGGAGTGTCATCTGTCGTGGGGAGGAGGCGGGGGGAGGGACCAGACAACACTGCGTGGCCGACCCCACTCAGCCTGCCCACCTAGGCTACGCAGTCGGGTGGGAGGCCCATCTGCAGGGACGTAGCTTGGGTGTCTGCACATGCGTGCGACGGGGGCTCCTCGAATAAATGACCAGGGTGGGGCTGACCCTGTGGCTTTCATGATCCATTTGGAGGGTTCACGGAAACACTGGACCCCTGGAAGTCAGGCAGTCCTGGGTCCGAGTCCCGGCTCTGCCTCTGACCAGTCGAGGGACCCTGGATAAGTCATTTCACCTCTTAAACCCGAGGTTCGTATTGGCCAAAGGGGATGGTATTTCCAGACACACAGGACTGGACAAGAATTGAACGCTATCACGGACACGGCGTGGAACTGCCCGTGACAGTTACCGATCCCTCCCTGGCCTGCACTGCCCGGCCTGGGGCTGGTCTCACAAGTCTCGGGATGCAGATCTGGGGAGGCCTGGGATTCCCCCCTCCCGAGACCATTCTGGGAGCCCCCACCCACACTTTCTACCATTTCCACCCCCTGTGGGTGCAAATGGTCCAAACAGCAGACAGAGCCCAGAGCCAGCCTGCAACGGGTGGGCCCCCACCGGGCGGCAGGACCACCACTCACACTGGATCTTGTAGTCGGGGGGCAGGAGGCGGATGTGTGAGAGGGGGATCCTGCCGGTGTCTCCGTCATCAAACTCCACGGTGATCAGGTCCCCGTCATCCTCGAGGCCCAGCAAGCCTGTGGGAGGAGGGGCGGAGTCAGGGGGCCGAAGGGGAGCAGAGACGAGCCGGGAAGCAGTCCCGGGAGCAGGATGCAGGAGGGCGGGTGCGCAGCGGGCAGGACGTGGGCTTCAGAGCTAGGCAGTCCCGGGAGCACCAGCTCCCAGTCCAGCCGAGCGCGCGGCCGTGTCCACTCATCCCGAGACCCTCCCCAGATCAACGAAGAACAGCAAGGACGGGGCTGTAAAGGACACGGAGCAGGCAAAGGGACAGCAGCGGTGAGAGTGCCGGACATTCCGAAGACAACACCCGTGTGGACAAGAGGAACTGCCCTCACTCTGGGCTCTCTGCTCAGTCAGGGGCCTGGAAGGAGGTGGCACCAAAGAGAAGGAACCCGGCTTTCACAGGGGAGCCCCAGGATCCCCTCTCCTGAGCACCAAGCACCTCTGCAGGCAGGGATGCAGGGACCCCACCCCTGGACAGACTCGGGGGTGCCACGGCAGCAGGGGCTGCAGGCTTTACACCTGGACACTGGGCACAGCAGAGGAGGGTGGCAGGTGCCACACCAACCAGGGTGACAGGGAAGTCCGAACAGAGTGGACTCAGGCGGTCCCAGGAGCACCGGCTCCCAGTCTGGCCAAGCGCGCGGCCGTGTCCACTCGTCCCAAGACCCTTCCCAGATCAACAAAGGATGGGGCTGGGGTCATCCCAGCCCCATTCCCAAGTGCTGGACACTGAGCCCTGAGGCTGGAGCCGTGGGCTATCTGATGAGTGAAGAGCCACAGGTGCTGGTACTGGTGTCCCTAAACAAAACATCCCCCCCCAACCTTCAGGAGGCCCTGCCCACACACAGCTTCCAGTCTGCTTGCTGAGGATCACCAGTGACGAAAGAACAGCCTCCAACAAAGGACAGCACAGAACAGAGAGGTACAGACACACAGCCCACAGGGAGAGGAAGGGAAAGGCAGAAGGAAAGGGAGCTGAAGAAACCTCAAATGGAAACAATATGTCCCCGGAAAAAAAAGGAATCCATGAGAACAAAAAGAGAACAAAAATTAAAAAAAAAAAAAAAAAAAAGAATATTTAGACAGTAAGAAAGAACTCTTAGGAATACTATAAATGACAGCAGAAATATCCAAAATTCAATAGAATAGAAGGGCCAGAGGGCAGAGGTGAGGAAATCTTCCAGAAAGTAGAACAAAAAGATTAAAAAAATGGACAAAAATGAGAAAAAAGATCCTAGTCTTGAGGGCCACCAGATGAGTGTGAGTTCCAGGAAAAAGAGGGTAAATGAGGGAAGGAAACTCTCCAAGAAGTAATATGAGAAAAAGTTCTAGGAACAAAGGAAATCTGCTTCCGAATCAAAGCCCCCTTCCCCCAAATACCCAGCAACACAGAGAGAGAGAGAGAGAGAGAGAGAGAGACCACATGAAATTCCCGATCTAGGAATAATGGGAAGATTCTGAGTTTCCAGAGAGAGAAAAGTGGGTCTCCTATGAAGATTTGGGCCTCTGACATCAGAATCCGGATGGAACAGTGACTTCGAAAAGGTGAAGGAAGATTATTTCCAATGTAGAATTTATACCCAGCTCAACTATCTCTAAAGAACAGGATAAGGGGCTCCCCTGGGCGCAGTGGTTGAGAGTCCACCTGCCGATGCAGGGGACGCGGGTTCGTCCCCGGTCTGGGAAGATCCCACATGGTGGAGTGGCTGGGCCCGTGAGCCATGGCCGCTGAGCCTGCGCGTCCGGAGCCTGTGCTCCGCAACGGGAGAGGCCACAGCAGTGAGAGGCCCGCGTACCACAAAAAAAAAAAGAACAGGATAGGATAAGGAGATCTTGGGCACACATGTACTTGAGGAATTTACCTCCCATGGACCCTTTTTCTCCGAAAGCTACGGAAAGGTCCTCTGCCACAAGGAGGGAAAGGGACAAGGAAGAGAAAGACATGGGATGCAGCACAGGAGAGAGAGAGAAATGGAATTCTCAGAATGATGGTAAGGGGAAATCCCAAGAGTGACACCTGTGAGGCAGGCCTAGCAAGCCGTCAGCCCCCAAGGCTCAGAGGCCAGAGAGCCCCGGGAGAGCTAAACAGAGATGAACTTTTCCCCTTGTGAGAGAACTTCCTGCCCAGCATCCCCGTTCCCATCTCCTGGGCACGTATGGATGACGTTAGGCGGCCAAGAGGTGGACTATCTTTGGCCTCTGGTTTTGGCTTCGGGCTGTAACACACACGCAGACCCCCAGCTCCCCGATGTGCTGGCTCTGCAATAGCTAAGTGTGCACTGTCTGCCTACCTGCCGGCTTTGTAGGTCTGGCGTCCACACACCCACATCTTCTGGGCTACCTGTTATTTTGTCTGCCCAGCTTCCAATCTCTTATTCTGCTAACAAGGTCAACGTTCCTGGGGAAGCGGCCTTCCCCTTCTCAGTCCACAGGCAAAAATCAGGAAGCTGCCTCAGTCGTTAGCAAGGACAAGCCCAAGACCTGTGACCCACGTGAAATCCATGTGACCCACGTGAAATCCATGTGACCCAAGCCAGCTCAGTGAGACTCCATCCTAGGACCCAGATGGGAAAAGTGGGAGATTCTCTGATGACAGGATTTGTTCAGAAGGTGAGAGAGTCCCCAGGAGCGGGGTGTGATGACAGCACAGCTGAGAGCATGGCTGACGGACACTGGGAGCCTGAGCCCCGATGACACCGCGGCACAGTGACTGGGTCCAACCGCGCCTAAAGCCCTGTAAGTCTTCACTCAGACGAGCCGATAAAACTCTGTGCTTAAGGCCACCTGACTTGGGTTTCAGGAACCAAATGGATCCATGCCAACACGGCGGGAAACGGGTGTCAGGGAGGGTCTCGGGGGAGGGTCTCACCTCGGACCACGGTGCCCGGGTAGAGGCAGCGGTACTGCTGGCTCCAGTAGGCTGCGATCCTGGTCCCTTGCGGCAAGAAGCGAGTGGAGGCCGGCCTCACGTCAATGATCTGGGAAGGCGAAGGGCTGAGCGTGGGCGGTGGGCAGAAGCAGCCCCGCGCCCGCCCCCCCAGCCCCGTCTCCCTCCCTCACCGCCTCCTGCAGCAGCTGCTCCAGACAGTAGATGTGGGGCCGGTTCCCGCGCTCGCCCTCCACCACCACACGGTATCTGCGAGGCCAGGGCGGCGAGGCGTGAGGTCCCCAGGGGAACCGCCACGCCCCAGACTCCCAGCACCCCCACCCCCACCCCCGCGCGCCAGCTCTACCTCCCGCACCACGGGGACGTGCCGTTGGTGCCTGAGGGTCTGCTGACCTGCGGCATAAACTCGGGGCCAGTCTAGCCCCTCTGTGCCCCGCTTCCTCGTCTGCACAACCAGGGTTCACAGATCCAGGAGAGCCCAGCGCGCCCTCTCCTGCTCCTTCCCGCTGAGCCCCACCCGGGGGCCCGCCCATGCCCCCGGCTCCTATGCAGGGAAGCCACAGCTCAGAGAGGCGAAGCGACGCGCCCAGAGGCCCAGCAAGGCTGTGGGTGCAGGACTGGGCGAGGCGCTTAGGCTCTGAGCGGGGCTGCCCCGCCTGGCGCCCACCCGCACTCACATGTCCGGCGAGTGCACCGTCTGCACGTGCCCCGCGTACAGCAGCTTGTCATCCATGGGGATCAGCACACGCAGGCCGTCCTTCAGCTCGTCCTTGTCGATGATGCAGGAGCGAGGGGCTGTGGGAGTGGGCTCGGGTGAGGCGGGGTCGCAGCGGGGTTGGGGGCGGGGGGTCAGCCTTGAGACCCTCCGTCCCGTCCCCTGGGCCCTGCCCCCCAGGCCCACCTGTCGCCCCGTCACCCCTCTCAGAGCAGAAGGCCCAGGGTGCCCGCGGGCACACGTGCATCTGTGCGCGCAGCTATGTGCCAGCAGACGGGCCTCGTGCGCAGGGAGGAACCGGGGTGACACCCCGCAGGTGCTGTCCCACCCTCATCTGAAGACCACCCCTCTCTGAGCCCCGCCGTGAGGCGATGCGCCATCAGAGCCCGTCACGCCCCTCGGCCACAGCCCTGGGACCCCTCCACCAGCTCCTCCTCCACCTGGGATGCTATCTGTTCTGGTGGACACAATCCCCCACAGCTGGGCTGTCAGCGCTGCCCACCCCGACCAGGCCTCCGCCCGAGGCTGCCACGCCCCATCACCGCCCTGGGCCACGTCCCCTCCTGGGACCCCCACCCCAGACTCTCCTCAGTTCTCCCCCCACCCTGGGCCCGACCACGCTGCTTCAGCCTCCTGGGCCTGCTCCTCTTCTCTATAGGACCTTGAACCTGGGCCCTCCCTGCCATTACCCCACACAGAGAAACCCAGATGGCTCGCTGGGGTGGACGGAATGACAGGCCCACTTCTTGGTTCCCGCCTGCACCCACACCCCTGCCACGGCTTCACCACAGGTGGAGTTGACTTCCCACCTCTTGACCTTGGGTGTGGCCACGTGACCTGTTTTGGCCAACGGACGAGGGTAGAAGTGCTTGAATCTGAACCGAGCGAGGTCTCGGGAGGCCTCACTGGTTCCCACTCTCCCTCTCGAGCCTCTGGCAGCACGGCCATGAGAAGAACACACCCTGACCAGCCCAGCGGTCCAGGTGGGGCAGAGCGGTCCCTGCATCAGTGGACCCCTAGCCGTCCCGTTATCATGGGAGCAAGCCCAGCTAAGGTCACCCTGCTGTCCTGCTGACAACTTACTGCCACCCTCCATTGAGTCTGAGCACTTGGTTGTTACACAGCAATAGCTGACAGATACACTCCCAAGCAGGTGACAAAGCTCCTCAGGGCTGGCCCTGCTCCTCCTCTCGATCCATCCCCACCCCTACCTAATTCAGGTCCTCAACCTCAAGCTCCAGACCCCCAGGTCCAAGTGCCTACTGGATGTCACCTCCCTGGGATGTCCTCCGAGCATCCCAGCCTCCAGCCAGCAAAGCCCAGTTGCTCCCCTCTGAGACCTGTCTCGATGACAGCTTCTCCCCACCACCTGCCAATACCCATCCACACCCCTTCTCTTCCCCTCATCTGCTCACACAGCCCATGTACTCTCCCTCCTAATGCACTCAAACCCCCCCCATCTCCCTCCCAGCTGCCCATTCCCTGCCCCTCCCCATGCTAGCTCAGGCCCTAGTAACTGCCCCAGGAGAACCTCCTGCACCCGCAGGCCCAAGCCAACACAGCATCGTGGGCGCTCACCGGGAGTTAGTGGCCTCTCCACAGCCCCGCCTCGTGGCAGGTGCTCATCCTCAGAGAAGCTCGAGTCCTGGTTGGGCTCGAAGTCCTCCTCGGCAGCCATGCTCTCCATCAGCTTGCTCACGGCTCCCCCCTTCCCCCGGTTCTGGGGACAGAGCAAGAAAGACCAATGGCTTAGGACACGGCATCCCAGTCCTGCCCGGCTAGGACCCTCCCTGGAATCCCGGGGTCACACTCAGGCCTCGGTGGAGTCTGCCACATGGGGGACTGGGGTCCCAGCTGGGCTCACCCCCAAGACCAGAGGGAGGATGAAATGGGCTGAGGCAGTGCCTCCAGCCACACGAGGGATCTGGGGGCATGGGGGTGGAGCACACCCAGGGACGCCTCCGTCTGTCAACCAAGCAACGCAATTCACCCAAGCCTGGGGCCCCATGGGAAACCTCACCTCCTTCTTCACCTCCTTCCCTTTGGCTTTGGCCTTGTTCCTCTTGGCAGCGGCCGGAGAGCTGGTGTGAGGGGCCCGGGCCTCGGGGGGCAGGGCAGGAACACGGGGAGGGGGCAGCGAGGCTCCTGATCCGGCCTCCTTCCCCTTCTTCTTCTGGGGATGAAGTGACAGGGTGGCCGTCAGAGGGCAGAGAGGGCCCAGGCCCCGCCGCTCACTGTCCAGAGAGAGGACAAAACACCCTCCCTCTCCTGGCAAGTATTTCTGGTTTCAATCTTGTTTTATCACTACTGTATATTACTTGTTGTTAAAAAAAAAAAAAAAAAAAAAAAGACAACACCGAAGTGTATATATGTGAGTTCCTCTCCAACGATCCCACCAACCACAGAGGTAAATAGAGGGACTAATAACAGCATGGTGTGTCCTTCCAGAGCTTTCCACAAGCACACATAACCATGTAAACATGTGGGCTATGCAGACACATCTGTGTATACACAGTACTTTCTTTTTTAAACACAGATGGGAATTTACCAAAACTTCTGCTTTGCAACGTTTTCCCCCTAGCATGTCTGGCAGACACAGAGGTGGTGGCTGCCCAAGGTGCCTTGATGGGGGGACCCGAGATTCATCCGACCACCCACCTCTGTTTTTTCCTCTGCTGGATGGTGCCAAGAAAAACAACACTACCAATTAGTTCTACAGGTATATTCCTGGAAGAAGCATTTAGAACCGTACACCCACTGTCCGACTGCTTCCGGAGGCCTGCATTACTTTCCTCTTGCCCCAGAAGTGTGGGGTGCCACATCCCCACCAACTCAAAGCCCCCAGGGTGGCTCAGGGACGCTCCCCACGCTGGGGGAGCGGAAACTGGGCCAGCGTATGGGGACTGTGCATGGCTCCACTTATCAGAGCAAAAGAGTGGAAACAACCTAGATATCCAGCAACCTGGTGCGTCCGTAGATACAGTTACAAGCTTTTATCACAGCGGCTGAGGGTCCTGTTCTGAGGAAGAGGTGACAGCACAGGAAATGGAAGTGATGATACTCTGTATAAGAAGCAGGTTCAGGCTACAAAGGTGACGGGCGGTGGGGGCAGGGGTCACTTCATGCCTTTTTAAAAGCCACATGCCTAACGACCAACCACCAAGTCATGGGGCCACAGGGGAGATGGAAAATTAAGACACCGAGAGAAGGAAGACTGGGCGAATGTTACCAAGACAACAGCAGAAGTCACAGCTTCCACATCAGACGGGTGAAATCCAAACCCAAGAGCATTAAAAGGAAAAAAGTGGGAAATGTTAGAGCGATAAGAGGTATTCATTTTAATCTCTATTTGGGGGGAGAAATATGTATTTTTTATGTATACACACACACATTATATTTTCTCATTTCTGGTGCATGTTTGATCCTGTGCACATTTCTGAAATCAGACTGCATCTTGGGGGTTGAAGGACTGTTTGTCATGTGGTTATGTCTCCTCTTGCCCTGACTTCTGTTATTAATTAGACAGCTTGTCTTATGGGGCACATCTTTGCAGCTGTACATAGTGGGGCAAGAGACACTGACAGCCCAAAAAAAAGAAAAGTTATCTCCGTATGGAATTTAATTTTCTTCCTTTTCCTTATCATGCAAATTACTGTTACAATCAGATAAAACTGATAACCTTTTCTTTCCCACTGACCAGAAAGCCCATTTCTGGGAAGATTTTTTTTTTTTAATAAAAAAACTCCAAAACTGACAAGTTCTGTACACAGAACAGAGATGTTCATTGCTGTGGTAATTACGATGGCAAAAGACCATCATCAACCAACTCACCAACGGCTAGCATGGGTGATGGCGGGAGACATTGAAAACCACAGGACAGCAAGATGGTGGAATGTTATTCAGCCATTTGGAGACAGTGATTTAAAAAAAAGTAAAATAAACGGTCATGCCACACAGGATACAGAGGCTTCCCTGGTGGTGCAGTGGTTGAGAGTCCGCCTGCCAATGCAGGGGACACGGGTTCGTGCCGCGGTCTGGGAAGATCCCACATGCCGCGGAGCGGCTGGGCCCGTGAGCCATGGCCGTGAGCCTGCGCTGGGCCCGTGAGCCATGGCCGCTGAGCCTGCACGTCCGGAGCCTGTGCTCCGCAACGTACAGCAAAAACAAAAACAAAACAAAACAAAACAACAACAAAAAAAGCAGGATACAAAAGTGTATCTCACAAAACTATGAACACTGGTTGTTCCTGGAGTGATTTCCTTGGTGTCTGACTTCTCCTTTGGCTGACAATTAATCGGTTCTGTTCCAGTGTCTGACTGTGTCATCAGAAGGCTGAGATCAGGTGAGCGAGCCCCTGGTCCCTCTCTCCCCAACAGAAGGTGCCATCTTGGGAAAGGCCCAAAGGTTTGCTCTGTGGTTAAGGCCCCGGCTCTGGCGCTAGACCCCCAGTGTTGAAAGCTCAGCTCTGATAATCATTAGCTGCTGGGCTAACTGGGCAGGTTCCAGGACCACCTGTAACATGCAGTTAATATGAGTAAGCAACCTACCTCATGTGGCTTCGTAAGTAGTCATCTGTGACGTCAAAAGAAATACATATTTGGTCCCTGCCCCTGTTCCTTTTTTTTTTTTTTTTTTTTCCTGCCCCTGTTCCTGACACAGGGCTCCTAAAACCCTTTGGATTTCCTGGGTCATAGGAGCGAGCGCCTTTTGTTCTAATAAGGTGACTCTTGGTGAGTCCCTACATGGCTTCAGAATGGGGCCTGGTCACCAGAAAGACCAGCTACAATCAAAAGCTTGAAACTTTCAGCCCCACCCACATCCTCCAGGGAGGGGAGAGGGGCTGGAGGTTGAGTTACTAATCGATCATGCCTCTGTGATGAAGCCTCCATAAAAACCCCTCAACGACGGGGTTCAGAGAGCTCAAGGGTTGGTGAACACGCCGAGGAGGGCGGTGTGCCCGGAGAGGGCATGGGAGCTCTGCACCCGTTCCCACCCACCTTGCTCTGTGCATCTCCTCCATCTGGCTGTTCCTGAGTTGCATCCTTTACAGTAAACCGTAACATTAAGTAAAGTGTTTTCCGGAGTTCTGTCATTCTGGTGAATTATCGACCGGAGGAGAGGGGTCATGAAAATCCTTGATCTATAGCTGGTTGGTCAAAAAGCACAGGTGACAACCTAGGACTTGCGACTGGCATCTGGAGTGGGGATGGGGTGGGGGCAGTCCTGTGGGACTGAGCCCGTCACTGTGGGGTCTGCACCAACCCCGGGGAGTTAGTGTCAGATGTGCTGTGAGCAGGCAACACGTTTCCCTTTACCAACACATTAAGTATACAAACTGGTTAGAACACGCCTGGCCCCTACCATGGGTCACCCTGTACCATCATCATCATTATGTATTATTGGAGCGCCTTCTCTCCAAGGATCAGAAAAACCTGAGATGGCTTCAGCCGTGAGAAAACAAGAACAAGAGATCCCTGTGGATGACACTGAAATGCAGCCCCTTCCTCACTACCACCCATTATCAGGAAACTGATGCGGAGTCTGGTCCCTTTTTGTGGCTTTGTCTAGAATGACACTGCTATTTGAGGGTTTGCCTTCCATCAGGGACATGGAGTAGAGAGGCCTGAGTCAGAGACCACTGTCGCGAGCTGGCCATTAGGTCTGAATGCGACCACCTAAAGAGCGAACTACTGGCCGTGAGCTTCCTAGCAGCCAGTGCAAGAAGGGTAACAGGTCTAATCATCACTGAGTTCTTGAAAAGCAGGTGTTCTCAACCTGTGGTGTCTGTGGAGAGAATTCAGGGACCTCTGAACCTTGGATGGGGAAAAAGAAATCCCATCTCTATCTTCCCTAACCTCTCAAGAAATGAGGCTTTCCTTTGGGTGTGAGAGCTAAGACTTTGTCACCAACAGCAATCACTGTCATGTAGCGCATGACAGTTACGGCAGAGACCTTGAAATATCATCTGAGCTCATCAGTTCACACAACAACACTTGCTAGCCCGGCTGCAGGTGTCCTTATCAAAGACGTTCATCAAGGGGCACCCAGAGGCGTGCCCATCACAGAGGTCGTCGGTAGGTGGGTGACTGCGTTTGAGGGTCACCACCGCCCTTTGGGGTCTCTGTGCCTCGCCCAGGTCTGAGAACTCTACTCCGAGACAGGAGGTCCAAGGGCCCCCGCCCCGCGCCGCACCCTACCTTCCTGGGGTCCTTCCTGTCCTTCGCGCGGCCGGCATCCTTGCGTGGGCTGGGCGGGCCAGCCTTGCCGCAGCGGCCGGGCTTGGTGGCAGCAGGCGCAACGCTGCTGGGCGCGGGCACGGCCGACGCGTCATGCAAGAAGATGCGCTCGCTGCGCCGCCGCGTCCACAGGTCGTCGTCGCTGGCCTCGGGCCCCGCCTCCAGGCCAGGCTCCTTGGGGCCCCGCGGCTTGCGGGCCTTGCGCCCCTTCTCGGCCGCCAGCTTGGCCTTGTCGGGGCTGCCGGGGCCCCGGGTGCCGGGCGCAGCCAGGGCAGGACCTGGCTCCCCCAGCCCCTTCTTGGGCCGCAGCAGCCCGGCAGGCGACCGCTTCCGCACCTTGACCTCGCTCTCCGAGTCGGTGTACTCGAACTCCGTGCCTGCACGTGGGTGAGGGAGGGGCTGTGGACAGGGGCTCCCGGGCCCCCACTTCCCACCCAGCCGCTCTGGCCACCAGGAGAAAGGCCACAGCCCAGCCCTCCTGCAGGGGATGACATCACCGTGGGAGGCTTCAACCTGTCTCGGGGAAGGAACCTGAGGCCCAGAGGAGGAGGGCTTCCGGCCGCATGCTTGTGAGCGGCAGACCCTGCTGGCCCCTCCCGTCCCAAACCCCGCCGGCTGCCCAGACTCTGCTCCGGAACCCTCACCCCAAGAGCATCATCTGGGCACGTGTGAGCTTCCCCGCCCCTCCTGTGCCTCCACAGGAGTCCCGGAAGCCAGGGCAGGTGAGCCGGGGAGGGCCCACACCTGTAGGGGCAGCAGCTCTAAGGGAGGAAGGTGGGAAAGCCTGCACAAAATCCCCAAGCCCAGAGGGGCCTCCGCTCTGCTTCCTGGAGCCACTCCTCAGAGCTGGGAGGTCCTTGGCACACATTCCCCTTTCTGGAGGACAGGCTTCCCCAGAACCCACACAGCCCTGGGGCCCAGCCCCTCCCCTCCCCCCCGAAGCCGCCCCTTCCCACAGCCGGGGGGCCCACATCCCTCTGCTACAGGGCAGCCCGGAGCCTAGGGCCCAGCTCCTGGGCTCCTTGAATGCACACCCTCACCAGGATCCGCTGTCCTCTGTCCTTTTAAACCCCCAGGTCTTCGCTCCTGCTGGCCCTCTGCCCAGAGCACCATCTCTCCCCTGACCTCTACCTGGACAGCTGCAGCCTCCTTTCTGAGAAGACCCACTCTGCGTCCTGGGGAGTGCTCTGGCCATCCCTCCATCACCACAGGCACACAGCACACTGCAGAGGTCCCGTCTGTGTTTGTCTATCTCGTCCTGCTCTGCCCCCAGCAATAGATCCCCAAGTTCTCCTGGAGCCCACAACACTGGACAGCTCAGAGCCTGGCCCAGAGCTGGTGGCCAGGGATAGAATCTAAACGGGGGGGTTAATGGTGCTTCTCCCCATGGGGAGAATGAGGAGGGCCTGCCTCCTCCAGGCAGACCCCGGGGATGAGATGTCCGTGACAGCCCTGGGCTGACCACCCCAGCAAAGGACTTGCCCTGGGTCCCAGACCAATGAGCTGGTAAGCCAGGGCTGGACCCCAGGCCCGCACCCCAGGCCTGCGGAGCCTTGAGCAGCCAGCAGCCTGGCCACAAAGGCTCCTGAGGGACGCCCAGCCCCATCACCCCAACAGGTGCAGCCGCAGTATCAAGGGTGGGGCTGGGAGGAGGGCGCACTTGCAAAGCTTAATGATCCTGTTAATTAATCTTTTGTTAACAGAGCTGCCGGGGGAGGCAGCTGGGGGCTTTCGTGGCTAATTAGGGTGCAGGCCACAAAACACCACTGGCTTTGCCAGTCCTGCTTTTGGGCATGACAGAATGAGACCCCACCCGATGACAGCCCCCTGCAGAAAACCTAGATGCACACAGAATACTGCAGGTACCTGCAGAGGGAGCCAGTACAGGACAGCGCGCAGAGCAGTGACCAGGAGTGGACACTCGCTTGAAAGAGGGGAGGGTGGAGCCTCAAGGGTAAGAGCGCGTCAGAAGATAAATATTTATGAGACCCATGGGGCAGCACGAATGGTGCCCGGCACAGAGGAAGCGGGCTCTGTCAGGGTCCTGTGGTGGCGACAAGCATGAGGCCCGGAGAGAGGGAAGGATCTGCCGTGGCCTCGCTGCGGGACAGGACAGGGAGCAGAACCTGCGTTCTTGACTCCCAACCAGCGTCCTGTGCAAATGCCTCCTCCCCAAAAGAACAGGCAGTAAAAGAGGAACAAAGGCACAAAAAAACAGACCCAAAAAAATAGACAAAAAATAATGAAGACAAGAGTAAAGACACAGATGCAAAGTCAAGGGATAAAAAAAGACATACGATGTGAACAGAAACCAAGGAAGAGCTGTAGCGGCTGTACAGACATACCCCACTTGATTGTACTTTGCGGATATGCATCTTTTCACAAATTCAAGATCTGTGGCAGCTCTGCATTGGGCAAGTCTACCAGCGCCATTTTTCCAACAGTGTTTACTCACTTCATATCTCCGTGTCACATTTCGGTAATTCTCACAGTATTTCTAACTTTTTCATTATTACTATTATATTATTATATTTGTTATGCTATATCTGTCATCAGTTACCTTTGAAGACTCAGATGATGGTTACCAATGTTTAGCAAGGGAGTATTTTTTAATTAAGGCACGTACCTTTTTTTAAAACCATAATGCTACTGTACCCTTAAGACTACAGTATAGCGTAAACGTAACTTTGATACATACTGGGAAACTAAAACATTTGTGTGACTCGCTTTATTGTGGCTTTATTGTGTTGGTCTAAACCCACAATTATCTCTGAGGTATGTCTGTACTTTTATCCAACAAAACAGATTTTAAGATAAAAATCTAGAGACAAAGAAGGACTTTTTTTTTTTTTTTTTTTTTTTTTTGGCGGTACACGGGCCTCTCACTGTTGGGGCCCCTCCCGTCACGGAGCACAGGCTCCGGACGCGCAGGCTCAGCGGCCACGGCTCACGGGCCCAGCCGCTCCGCGGCACGCAGGACCTTCCCAGACCGGGGCATGAACCCGCGCCCCCTGCATCGGCAGGCGGACCCCCAACCACTGCGCCACCAGGGAAGCCCAAGAAGGACATTTTAAAATGATGAAATAGTCAATCCATCAGAAGGACATAAACAAATGTGAACATAATCCAGAAACATATAAAAAAGATTATACACCATGACCAAGTGGGATATATCCCAGGAATGCAAGGTTGGTTTGACATTCTTTAAAAAAAAAAAATCTTTAAATCATTCTTTAAAAAAAAATGTAATACACCATATTAATAGGATAAAGGATAAAAACCACATGAACACAACAACAGACACAGAAGAAGTAACTGACAAAATCTAACACCCTTTCATGATAAAATCACTCAACAAATGAGAAATAGAAGGAAACTTCCTCAACCTGACGAAGGACATCTATGAAAAAACCCACCACTAACATCATACTTCATGGTAAAAGAATGAGTGCTTTCTCCCTAAGACATCTAGAGGGCAGGAAAAAAAACCAAACAAGACAAAGATATCTATTCTCACCACTTCTATTCAATATTGCATGGGAGATTCTAGCCAGAGCAATTAGGCAAGAAAAATAAAAGGAATACACACTGGAAAGGAAGACAAAACTATCTCTATCTGTAGGTGACATGATCTTGTATATCAGCGGTCCCCAACCTTTTTGGCACCAGGGACTGGTTTCATGGAAGACAATTTTTCCACAGATTGGAGGGGGGATGATTCAGCTGGTAATGCGAGCCATGGGGAGAGATGGGGAGTGGCAGATGAAGCTTCACTCACTCACTCACCCGCCGCTCACCTCCTGCTGTGCGGCCCAGTTCCTAACAGGTTGCAGACCAGTACCGGTCCACGGCCTGAGGGTTGGGGACCCCTGTTGTATACAGAAAATCCTAAGGAATCTACTGAAAAGCTTTTAGAATAAATGAGGTTAGCAAAGTTGCAAGACACAAGATTAATTTACAAAAATCAATTCTATTTCTATACATTAGCAACGAATACTCCAAAAATGAAAAGAATTCCATTTAAATAGCATCAAAAATAATAATTACTTAGAAATAAATTTAACAAGAGAAATGCAAGACTCATACAATGAAAACTACAAAACATTGCTGAAAGAAATTAAAGACCTAAATAAATGGAAAGACATTCCATGTTCACGGACTGAAAAACTTACATCGTTGAGGAGTCAGTACTCCCTAGTATTATCTACTAATTCAATACAATTCTTATCAGAATCCCAGATGGCTTTTTTGCAGAAATGGATAAACTGATCCTAAAATCCATATGGAAATGCAAGGGACTCTGAAGCACCTATCTTGAAAAAGAACAACAAAGATGGAGGACTCATACTTCCCAGTTTCAAAGCTTCCTACAAAAACTCCCACAGTAATCAAGATAATGTGGTACTGACATAAGGACATATAGATCAATGGAATAGAACTGAATATCCAGAAATAATCCTTCATATTTATTTTCAACTGTTCAACTGATTTTTGACAGGGGCGCCAGGAGCATTTGATGAGGAAAGAACAGACTTTTCAACACATGATACTGAGGCAAATGGATCTCCACATGCAAAAAACCCCTACATCACTCGCACACAAAAATAACTCAAAATGGATCACAGACCTAAATGTAACTCTCAAACTATAAAACTCTTAGGAGAATACAGGACTAAATTTTTGTGACCTTGAATCAGGCAGTACTTTCTGACATAACACCAGAAGTACAAGTGACATCAGAAGAAATAGATAAGTTGGATTTCATCAAAATTAAAATTTTTTGTTTTAAACAACACTATCAAGAAAGTGAAACAGGGACCTTCCCTGGTGGCACAGTGGTTAAGAATCCACCTGCCAATGCAGGGGACACGGGTTTGATCCCTGGGCCAGGAAGATCTCACATGCCACGGAGCAACTAAGCCCGTGCGCCACAACTACTGAAGCCCACGCGCCCTAGAGCCTGTGCGCAGCAACTACTGAGCACACATGCTGCAACTACTGAAGCCCACACGCTGTAGGGCCTGTGTGCCGCAAGTACTGAGCCTGCATGATGCAACTACTGAAGCCCGCACGCCTAGAGCCCGAGTTCCGCAACAAGAAGCCACCGCAATGAGAAGCCCATGCACCGCAACAAAGAGTTACCCCCGCTCACCGCGAACAAAGAAAGCCGGAGTGCAGCAATGAAGACCCAACACAGTCAAAAATAAATTTTAAAAAGAAATAAACAAATAGAAGAAATGGGAAGTGGTTGTAAATTACACCCAAAGAAAAAGGAAGGAAGGAAGGAAATAACAAAGAGCTGAAGTCAATAACTTCTAGCCACACTGATCAAGAAATAAAGAGAGGAGAAACAAATTATCTGTAACAGCAATGAAAAAGGCAACATCACCACAGCCCCTTAGGACACTGAAAGTATTAAAAGGAGAAATTCTGAACTCTCTGCCAATACGTTTGACAATTTGGATGAAACGGCCGTTTGGGGCAAGTGCAGAGGCCTGAGGGCTCTGGGATGCCTGGTGCCAACAGGGGTGGGGGGTGGAGGCTGTGGACAGGATGATGCTGTCTGAGCAGCCAGTCTGAGGGTGGAGGGTCAGACAGGTGCCATCTGTCCAGAGGGCAATGGGAGCCAGTCAGAGGTCCTACACAGAGAAGTGGCCTGGTCAAGTGTGAGCTCTGAGGAAAAGCCCTGCAGCTGCTTCTGTGTAGAGAACACCCAAGAGGGGCAGGCCTGGATGGAGCCAGGCCCGAAGCCCCCAGGGGACAACTGCAGAACATGGGGGTAAGAGAGAGAGAAGGGAGAGGAGGGAGGCAGGGCAGGGCCTGGAGCCTGGTGTGGACTCCGGGGAGACAGTGAGATCACCCCAGAGATGGGGTCTCGGGAGGTGGTGCAGGCCACTGGGAATGGGCTTTGGTCCTGAAGCCTGTGGAGTGCGTGAAGCCAGGGCAGCTGGGGGAGGCCTGGGGGTCAGTAGGGTAGCACCCAGGGCCCATTTTCCTGGCCCCGGCCCCTGCCAGGAGGGCCTCACGTATACCGCTAAGGCTCAGAAAAGGGCAAGGAGGCCGGAGCAGCCCGGCCAAGGAGCTGCCCCTACTGAGGCCAGGCGAGCTCACAGCCTGAACACATGCAGGACCACCTCAGTCGCAAACACCATCCCCAGGTGAAGGTGGGCTGGGTCCATGTTGGGAGAGTTGGCCCCGTGAGAAAGGGAGGGGGCCCAGGAGAGGGTCCCAAGACGTCTGTCTATCCCAAGAAGGCAAGGATATGACTGGAGATGCAGAAAGAGGAAGTGGGGCCGGGACCAGGCTGAGCCTCCTGCCCGAGTGGTAGTGCCGGCTGCCTCTGTCTGCCCATCCAGGCAGTGGGAAGGTAGGCCTGGCTCACAGCGACCCAACACCTGGCCCCCCCCCCCAACACACACTGATGACCTCCTCCACACTGTGACCCCAGGCCCCATGAGTCCTGCCCTGTCTGGGCCAGTGCATCTCACTGAATGAAACCCCTCTACTGCCCCAAGTGTAAAGAGCTTCCCCTTCTTCCAAAAGGCTGCATGGCCTGTTCCTTCCACCTGCACCTTGATTTCTTCTACGTACGCTTAGCCTCCTCCCACTTCTCTGTCATGGCTCAACCAGAGCGTCGCCAACCTGGAGCGGCCTCCCTGACCCCCCAGGCTGGATCAGGGGCCTCCCGTGGGCTCCCTCAGCCCCGCGGGCTGCAGATCCGAGGCCTCTGCTTCCTTGAGCTGCCTGATAGCGGGCACCTGAGGTGGAGGGATCAGGTGCTGTTCGTTGGCAGCATCAACAGTGAAGGTCACTGCACGGTTTTGGAGACTCCTCACAGGGAGTGGCAGGCCACAGCCGCCACACCCAGTGCCCTCTGCTAAGGACACGGCTGGCCCAGGAGGCAGGGCTCCCCAGCTTATCTGAGCCTCGGATGCCTCATCTGTAGCGTGGGGCAGCGGTACCCGACTCCCTGCAGCCCACCTGCTGGTACTTACCCATCAGGCTCTGCCGTTCCTCCTTCTTGCGGGCCTTCTGCTTTGCCTCCAGCTGCACCACTGACAGGGACGGGCCCACGGTGGGGCTGGGGAGGGCGCTGGCTGCAAAGCGGGCCAGCAGGCCCAGCCCGCTCTCCTCCAGGCCTGGCGACAGCGCCCGCTCCCGGGCCCCCAGCCTACAGCCTCCGGCGGCCTCGACCTCCTCCTCGTCCAGCCCGTCCTCCTCGTCTTCGTCCTCGTCCTCGGAGCTCTCATCTGGCGTGCAGAAAACAGGGAGCGAGTCAGAGCCCTGGCCCGAGCCTGCGCCTCCCCCCACTGCCCCACCTCAGCTGGAGCGCCAGCGAGGGGCCCTGGCTCCAGCCCAGCTCCTCACTCCTCGCCAGCCCACAAGTCCCCCCAACGGCCCGGTGCCCCCATCAAAGCGAGCCCGAGACCTGGGCATCCTGGACAGCCCAGAGGTGGGCAGCGGCTTTGGGAGTCGAGAGTGTTTCTGCAAGGGGAGCACCAACATGCACCTGTGCTGCAGGGAGGGGGACGGACACACGGACAAGGACTGGAGACAGCGCTCTCCACGGTCTCACGCGCACGCACGCGCACACACACGCCCCGACGCACAACATGAAGGCTGGGGAAGGGGGCAGGAGGGGAGAGGAGGAAAGAGGGGAAGGCGGGGCAGAGGGGAGGGCGGGGCAGAGAGGGGAGGGCGGGCCCTGGGGGCTCGAGCTGAGGCTCGGAAGCAGGCGCCTGGGGGCAGTTTCACCAGTGGGAGGCCTGGCGGCTGGCAGCAGGAGAAGGTGGAGTTTGGTCTCTTCTTGGGGGGTGGGGGGCTCCCATGGTGGAAACCCTGAGCAGGCTCTGGGGTCCAAAGTTGACTCCCAGCAACACGCCCACACTGGGAAGCCTGGGACGAATCCCCGGCCCTCTCTGAGCCGCTAGTTTGTTATCTGTGAAAATCTCATCTCATCGCAACCCAGGGAGCCACAAGCCAGCTACACGACCCACGGGAGCAGGAAGGGGGCAGGGGGCGGGTCCACTCGGCTCCAGGAGGCCGAGGCTCGGCACGGTCAGGGGTTCAGGCAACAGAGCAGGATTTGAACCCGGGGCGGGCTGGCTCATCACCCACAGTCCAGTGGAAAGACTACGGAAGCCCCAGCCTGTCTCCCCGGTTGAAGAGAGACAAGCTTCTCCCCAGAAACTGGCCCTACCGCCCGAGGACCTGCAGCCCTGAGCCCAGCTCGGGCCATCGGGACAAAGGAGGGGCAAGCTGTGCCCCCCCCCCCACCGCCCCGCACCCCGGCGGCCACAGCAGGGGGGATGACGCTCCCTGCATGTGAACTAAGCCCTCACCAAAAAGAGAGACCTTCTGGAGGTACAGGCTTGCTTCCTGCCTTTCCAGGGACACAGCCCAGCTAACCCCACAACGGCGGCGGGTGGGGGGGTGCCCAGTACCTCTGTCAAGGAGCCGCCGAGGGACACCTGCCAGGGGGTGCCTGTCTGCCCAGGGTGCTGGGAGTGTGAAGGTGGCTCTGGGGCCGCTGGCCCAGGGCTGGGCCAGGCCGGGCTGGAAACAACTCTCCAACAAGAGGCTGGAGGAAAATGAGCTGTCGTCTCTCCGTGTCATCTGGGGGCAGGGAGTCTGGGCCCAGAGGTGGACAGGCCCTGGATGGTGGCCAACTCCACATTCTCCTGCCTACGCCCCAAGACGCCTGGCTGCTGGAGTGCAGCTAGCGGCCGAGAGCGGCGGCCCCAGCAGTGCCCGTGAGGACAGGGTTCGGTCTGCCCATTCATCCGAGGGAGCCCTCAGTGAGGGAAGCAGACAAGAGCTCAAGGAATGCCCGAAGGGAGTCGAGAGAGGAAGGAGGCAGAGAGAGAGGAGGTTTGTTAAGAGGAGTGAGAAGACGGAGACCCGGCTCCCAGAGCGATGGATGCAGCAGGATGGAGGCCAGCGGGGTGGGCAGGTGGCAGGCAGGCAGTGCACACTTGCGATCCATTCACATTGCGGACGTCACATGGCTCTGTCTCCGCCCAGTGGGCCACAGCGGCAAAGCAGGCTAAGTGTAGGCAGACTGCAGGCAGCGCCCAGGTCCCCCACCTCAGGCAGGCCCCCCGGGGGCTGGCCGAGCTGAGCAGGGGGTGGGCGGGGGGCTGGCTGGGGTGGGGCACGGGGTTGGACAGGGGGCCAGCTCTCCCTTCTAGAGGTGGCCTTCCCGGGGCTGCTCAGGTGTGGAGCCTCCAGAACTCTCTCCTGCCCAGCATTCTCTGCCAGTGGGGCTGGGCTGGCTCTGGGTTTCTGGAGGTCTGGAATGTTCACATCGGACCCCAGAAAGCCAGCAGCGGCCCCCAACCCAACCCAGCACCCTGAGATGGAAGAACGGTTGGAAAGCAGAGGGCCGAAAAAAGGTGTGCTTTCCACGAAATGCTGATGAGGGTAATCGTGGTCTCCTGAGGCCCTCCCCGCCCCCTGCTCCCTGAGAGCCTGACAGCCCACCAGGGCCGCCCCCAACGGCAGCTGGTCTGCTCAGGCCAGGGTCCGAGGGGTAGGGGCAGCGGAGGGGGTCTCAGGGCCAGGAAAGCCTTTCTGGAGGTGTCCACACCTGAGGCGACAGAGTTTGCCAAGGGCAGGGGGAGAAAAAGTCCCAACAAAGAAACCCGCGGAAATGCAGAAAAACTTTTTTTCATAGAAAAAACTCTTGGCTCAGTACGTGGGGTTGGCTGTTGTCACTCGGTTTGGTTTTCCAAAACCCGATCCATAAATGCCAAAGCGATCCGCTGCTGCCATAGCCGATGGGGGCAAACCCCGAGGAGGGGGGGAGCAGAGGGGACACAAAGAAAAGGGTTTTGCCTACCTACGGAGCAACGAGCCAGGCTCGGACCCAAGCTCAGTGACCCGCTGCGCCGTCTGCCCTACTCCCAGCCTTCGCTTTGCGTCCAGAGTGCAGCGTGAGAGCAAATGCAAGAGACCAAAACAGACATTCAAAGCATCATGGGTAGGGGTCAAGGGTGAAGGTATGGTCAAGCTGCTGGGGGAGAAAGCAGACACACTAGAAAAGCCAAGCCAATTAGGTGTTTTAGTACCAGATGTCAGTAAGGCCCTATTACCCAAATATCCCTTTCAAGACCTGACCAGCGGTCTGGGTGCAGTGGGGACCCCCTCCCCTCGCCCCCTGCACTCCCCCTTATCTGGGCTCCGTCCACTGCTGTGTCTTGCCCTGGTTTGCTGGACCCTGGATCCCTCTGCCCATTCTGGGCAAAGGGCCCCTCACTACGAGATCTGCGGGGCTGCCTGCTTCTCTATGGGGTCTGGGCTGGAGCACGAGAGCTCCAAAACTTGGAAGCTGGAACTCTGGCTTTAACAGGGGGGAGGAGGCATAGGGGGCCAGCCCAGAAGATGGGGAGAGGGGAATGGCGAACTAGCCAGACTGGTCCACAGAGGCCCAGGTTGCGGGAGGCCTCGGAAGACGAGGCTGGCTGGAGAGCTAGTGGCCCGGGTTCCGGCAGTAGTACCGGAGAACGCGAGCCCCGGGAGCACCCGGCCCCCGCCCACGTCGTCTCCAGGTCACCCAAAATGTATCCCAGCCAGAGCGTCAGGGTCTAGGCTCTGACCCCCAGGTGCTGCTACCCAGGCTCTGGGATCCCTAAAGGGGGGTCCACCCTGAAGCAAATCGAAAAGCAGGGCGAGAAGCACTTAAGGATCGGCTGGCTGCCTCGCCGCTCCCCCACCACCACCGCCCCAGGACATTTGTGACTGGAGGTCCTAGAAAGCTGAGACACTTCTAACCCCAGAAGTTGAATTCTGACGTTAGGGAAATCAGAGCCAGGGCGCTCACAGAGGTCCCTGAGGCCAACCCCCTCTTTGTAAGTGAGTCTGAGAGCAGAGGAGCCCGGGACTGAGCCTGGGACTCGCAGTGAGCTTTGCCCCCCAACACGGCAATGAAGCCTTTTGAATTTCACAACAAAACTCAGGGACAGCAAGCGGTCTTGACCCTGCACTGCCTACATGCCCTTCGAAACAGAAACATGCGTTAGAAAATGAGTGTTTGCAAATATTTTTTAACCACTGTTGCGTAAGAATAGAGCTTTAAGAAAACAAAAGACAAACAAGCAGCTTAAAAAAAAAAAGGATGAAGCTGGAGGTGAAAGCAGTTGACTTTAAACCTGAAAAATGAAAGGCATGCCAACAGCTACCAGGGATATTTGAATAATAGAGAGAGCGCAGACTGCATTATTCCGTCTACCCCTTCTGGGGCAGGGGTGGGGAAGGGGGTGAGGGGGGCAGGAGGAACAAAATGAGGGAAGCGGCAACCTAATGGTCTAGTCAGGACACAGCAAGAGAGACAAGGCACACGGGTTTAGTTAAAAATGAACTCGATATGTTTAATAAAGCTCGATATTACCAAAATCGCGGTACAAACATCAAGTCACACGCCCACACGACAGAATTCCATTTACAAAATGTCCCCGGGGAGGGAGGCCTCCACGGGCCCCTCCGGGAGGACCCACCCAGGCCTGCGGTCCAGGGGGCAGGGGAGGCGAGGGGAGGGGACAAGAGAGGAAGACTAAAAACAGTCCATATGAAAGCTCAAAAAGAGCCAGCCAATGGTCTTATCACAATGATACAGGTACAAATAAAAACAAAAACAAAAAGACTCGGGCTGATACAGCAGGCTAGGCTGCCAAGAACCAGACGCCGCCCTCCCCCCTCGCTCGCGCTCGCTCTCGCACTCACTCTCTCGCTAGGAAACACGGGAGGTATTGTGTGTTTGGAGCTAGTAACCTTGGTCAAACGAGTCCTCCGAGGAATCGCTGAAGGAGGAACGGGCCTCGACCTCTTGAAGCAGCAAACAAAACGGCTGCTTCCTGCCGGCGGCCGGCTTGGGCTTCAGAGTCCGGGCGGCCGCCAGGCCCCTCTCGGTCAGCTTGGGGCCGCCGGCCGGCTTGCTGTTCTTCGCCACCATGCCGCACAGGATGGAAGATGTCAGTTTGGAGCTGGAGGGGCCTTGGGCAGCCCACTCGTCCTTCAGGAATTCCTCCTCTTCCTCTGAGTCCGTATCTGCAGTCAAAGTAGTTTTTAATAGAGATAAGTCACAGAGCGCCGGGGTCGGGGGGAGGGAGGGGGCTGGTGTCTTTCGTCCATTATTCTCAGCGCTTTTGAGAACAATCGCCAGACAGAGAGGTCCAGATGCCTACGGGCCGTGGAACCAGCGGAGTTCCGCCGCCTGGAGCTCTCCTCCCGACCTGGGCCTCGCCTCTCACCCGCGAGGCCTCTGAGCTGCAGGCGTCTTCCGTGGGTTCGGACCCAGGCTCCTTCTAGGCCGGCTGCGGCCAGCATCCCCCACCACCCGGCCACTCTCAGGGAGGTCTCTGCCCAGGGCACAGAGAGCACCGCCAAGTCCTGTCTACCCCACGGGACTGCAGCCGGCCCAGAGGCCCCTTGTGGGGAGGGACAAGGCCTAGGAGGGGAAGGGCTCAGTTAGAGCCATTCTTTCCCAAAACACCAGCTCCCGGCGGTGTGCAGGGCCAGCGGACGCAGGCTCACGATGGAGATCGCGCACCCCGTTCCCGGCCCCCTGCTCAGCAATAGCAGGACGGCGGCTTGAACGGTTACACCAAAGAAACAGGCAAATGATGTTGCAATGATATCCGGGCTGCTGTCCCCCCACCCTTTCCCTATCAGAGAGCCGGCTTCCCACAAGTCTCCAACCTTACTATACGGGTGAGGCTTTCCTGAGAGAGATCACCCAGCTCTGGGGGGGCACAGCTCTGGTCCCTACCAATCCCACCCCAGACATACACCACTTTGATCCGTTTCACATGTGTTAAACAAGATTCCGTCGGAGAGAAAGGCTCTGCAGTCAGACTGTGGCCCTTGATCTGGCAAAATCCACCCCAAACGTGGGCAGCGTTCATGGACGCAGCTACAGCTCTGGCACACCAGCTCTCTCCAAGTCCAAGAAAAACTCTGTGTGTGAGTGTGTGTGTGTGGGTGTGGTGTGCGTGGGTGTGCGTGTGTGCTGGGTGTGTGTGCTTTTGTGTGTGGTGTGTGCGGTGTGTTTGTGGGTGTGGTGTGTGTGTGTGGTGTGCGCGAGTGTGGTGTGGGTGTGTGTTGTGTGTGTAGTGTGTGTGCATGGGTGTGGTGTGTGCGGTGTGTTTGTGGGTGCATGTGTGTGGTGCGCATGGGTGTGTGTGTGTTCTGTGTTTGTGGGTGTAGTGTGTGTGTCTGTGGTATGTGCGTGTGGTATGTGTGTGGTGTGTGTCTGTGGTGTTTTTGTGTGTGGTGTCTGTGTGTGGTGTGCGTGGGTGTGTGTGTGGTGTTTGTGGGTGTGGTGTGTCTGTAGTGTGTGTGTGTGGTGTATGTGGCGTGTGTGGGTGTGTGTGTGGTGTGTGTCTGTGGTGTGTGTGCTGTTTGTGGGTGTGGTGTGTCTAGTGTGTGTGTGTGCGTGAGTGTGGTGTGTGTGTGCGGTGTGTGAGTGTGGTGTGTGTGTCTGTGGTGTGTGTGGTGTATGTGGCGTGTGTGGGTGGGTGTGTGCGTGTTCGGGGACAGGGGTCCTCTGGCTGCCTCCTCCTCCGTCTATGCTTTCCACTCTAAAAGGAGGGAGGACACAGACGAGCCTCCACCCGTCCCCTGGCCACAGCTCTCCCGCCCGTGTACTCCATCCCGTCCTTCCTGAGGCCACAACCCAGGCTGGAGACGTCCGAGCTGAGGACGACCATCTTGGCTTCTCCCCAGAACCCAACAAGCATGCCACCCAACCCCTCCAACCCAACGTGGAAAAGCAAGAGAGCAACGTGCTCTCTTCCCACCTCCTGCAGGCGCAGCACTTCTCTGCTGGAAACACCCCGACCTCTTCACGACGGCGCGTGCGCTCTCAGCGACCGCGAACAGCGAAAAAGCCAACGTACAAAAGAGAGACACGCCCTCTCCCCAGCCAGCTGCACATCACAGCCGCCAGCTAACTGGAGACAGGCCTTCCGCCCTCCCTGTGCCAATGATAACCCATTTCTCTCACGGGGACAGTGCAGTTTTAGACAAAGCCCTAACAGGTAGACCAGCACTTGGACCGCGGCCTTGCACGCATGCGCACTCAGCGGCTCAGCGCCCTCGGCTTCTCTCTGGCCTCTAGCCTGTACCCTGACACATCCACCTGCGAGCGGGGAGGAGTGGCGCATTCTTCCAGCAACTCGCCAGGCCACATCCATCCACCACTGTCCCCTGAAAGATCAAAGGAGCAGCAATCCTCCCCCACTCTCTATTCAACATTCCAAAATGCACAGAGGAAAGCCCTTCCCTCCTCCTTCAGGGCTGCAAGTCCCTAAAACTGGTCCACAGTGGCCAGGGGCCTGGGCCATGCTGCTCGGCTCACACCCATCCAAACGCGAGGGCCGGGAAGCTTCGGCGTTCGAACACGTCCCCAGTACCTAAGGCACAAAAGGAGCTGCTTGCCCCAACGCCTATCTGAGCATCAACCCTGGAGACCCGGGGCAATCAAATCCACGAACCTTAAAAATAAACCAAAAAATCCCCCAGCAGCAGCTTAACCTCATGCCAGGTGCCAGGTCCAGCTCTTCTCCCACGTGAGCTCACCTAGGGCTGCCGACGGCCCTCTGCATCTTAACTCCAAATCCATAAAGACATTCTTCACCGTAACCTTAAAGGGGTCCATTTTTTACACTTCACGTTCAACACCCCCAACCCCGTGAGCTCGGCAGAGCCAGCCAAAGGCCCGGTCACACAGGTCCACGCAGTCAACAATGAAAAAGCCTGCCGCCCCCCTCACGGCCTGGGCTCGCCTCAGAACCAACCCTGCTGACGGGCCAGGGGGCAAGAAGCCCCTTCCTGGCCTTGCCGCAGCGGGCACCGTACCGACACCCACCCATCCTGGGCACTGCGCGCTCCGCCCACAAACACTTACTGAGCACCTATTACATGCTAGACGGCGGGCTTTGGGCCACCAGAGGCCACAGAGAGCCGGCGGGGCGTCGGGGTTCGCGTGGGGGGCAAGGCTGCCCAGCTCCGGAAAACCATGCTCCCGGAGTTCCCAGAGAAGCAGCTCCAATGCCACGGGCTCCGGTTAAAGCTCAGTCCCTCAGTCCCACCAGCTGTTACGTTTCAGGGGCCTGAAAGCCGCCTGGAGCCGGCGGCTGCTGTGCGGGCAGCGCACAGGCCGCGCCCATGATGGCAGGACGTCTTGCGCAGTTGAGGCGGACAGGCTGGGCCTGACCCCGGCCCGACCTCAGGATCTATCCTCGGAAACAACACGGGTTAACCACTTGGAGGACTGTCGCAAAGACAAGGGGAAATACGGCCCAGACAGCCCTGGCGTGCGCTCCATAAATGCTGTTCTCACCAACACCGGGCCCGTGGACAGACGGCCGCCTGCGGGCCGCGGAATCCGGGTCATCTCTACGGTTCTCACGACCAGCCGGTCCAGGCCGAGAAGCTGCCGCTTTCGGGCACCGAACGTGCTGAGGGGGCGTTCCGCTCCCACCCGCCCGCCAATCACGAGCACCCACCAATCACAGGTGGCCGCCCAGCGCGGCGCCCGCCAATCACAGGCACTTCTGCTTCCGACCTGGGCGGGGCCCGCACAGAGGCGGAAAAGAGACCTTCGCGCTTTCGAGCCGAGAGAGGCGGAAGAGAGACCTTTCGAGCTTTCGAGGCTGAAAGAGGAGGAGGAGGAAAGAGGAGGAAGGAGAGAAAGAGCGGCCCTGAGGCGGCGCGGCCCTCTACTTACTGTAGGAGTAGCTGCTCACTTCCGAGGCGAACGGGGAGTGGGCCGACTTGGGCTGGCCTCTGGCCTTGAACCCCACCTCCATCTTCCTGGCTTTGGCGGCCCTTTTGTGTTTACCTTCTCGGGAGGCTTTCAGAGACAGGCTGAGGCCTTTGGCCAGCGCCTTCCTGTCCTTGCCCAGCAGGCTGTCGTAGGGCGTCAAGTACCTGCCGCAGACCCCGCTCGTCTTTGATTTCCCCCCAGAAGTGTCCGAGAACTTGAAGGGCGACTTCAGCTTGTCCTGCTTTGTGAGGGAGAGGGCTTTGTCCAGCTTGCTTGCCAACTGCTCTTGGTCGCTGGCCATCTTCTTTTTCTTAATCTTTAGCTGGAAAGGCAAGTTGGGAAGTCACAGGTTAAGACGGCTGACCAAACACGGGGTCTCCACGCACGAGCTCTGGCGAACCCCAGCTCCTTCTCCCTGCCTCTGTGGCTTCCGGCAAGTCGCTTAACTCCTCTTAGCCTCAGTTCCTCTGCTCTGTAAAATGGGGGTAATTACGCACAGGCTTCAGTGGGTCGTTCTGAAGACGAACTGAGAAAAGGCACATGAGGCACTTACTAAATAGCCGGCACTGTGGTTAGTTATCAGCGACACTGGCATCGCCACTGGCTCTCCACGGCGCTACCTGGCGCCTCCTAGGGGAAGCGCTGGAAGCAAGCACTGCTGCCGCAGCAGCGTGGGAGAAGGCGGCTGGATTAAGGGAGGAGGGATGACCCCAAGAGGGAAAAACCCAGATCACAGCACAGCTGATCTGCTTATCTCAATCGCCTAAAGCAGGTGATGAAGACGGCTGCACAGCACAGCCCGAATCAGCCCATCCAGCTACATGGGCCAAAGCTGCCGAGAAAACGCCTTGAGTGTGCCCTGGACGCCCGAAGCAGAAAGAACGACTAGCGATTTCACAGATAAATTCCTGCCTGCGCGTCTCTCGTCGGCTTGTTGAAACCTGCCGTTTCAATGGCCCTCATTTGAACACTTTATCGCTATTTTCTTTAATCAGGTAACAATTCATAAGGAGAGAAAAGTTGGGATAGTGTCAGTTAAACCACGAAAGTGTCCTTCACAATTCGAGAGTACAGAGGATCCTGACATACAAACTGGCTCTCTCCCCTCCACCTGGACCCAGTCTCCCCTATGTGAGCCCTTCCCTCTGACGGCCAAGTCAACCAAAACAGCCCTCTCCCACAGGGCCTTTACTGGGAGGGATGACAAGGTACGTAAGCATTTAGCAATGAGGGCCTTAAGTGGATGATTTCCATACTCCGCAGAAAGAAGAAAAATCAAGGTGTTGGCTCTCACCCCCTTACCTCAGGGCAGTTCACAGAGGAAATAACAATGGCATCAAGCCCTTGTTTCCTTGAACTACAGAGTGGTGAAGCTGCTCGTTAAACTCATACTGTGAAACAACAGAGTAACTGCATTACTTGGTTAAGAACCTGCAATCTCTCTTCTCGGCTTCAGCACCGGGTCGCGGAGCACACACACAGGAAGTGGCACACACAGAGCCGCACCTGAGGCTGGGTTACTCTGGTGGTCTCTGACCTCCCCTGAGCCTCACTTTCCCCCTCTGCACAGTGAGGAACACTGGAGGAGAGTCGCTCTGGCACTAAGGCAACCACCTCCACAGTTTCCGTGCAGCAGCAGGGCCAGCAGGCCTGCCAAGGGAGCGTGAACTCCGGCGCCCCCTCCAGACCTCCCGCCCCAAGCCAGCAGCACACCTGCAAGACGGGACGGGGCCACTGACCTGACTCATGAAGTCTGAAGAGGCTTCGTGCTCGTCCCAAGGCTGGCTCCTCCCCCTGGCTTTCCCGGTCCCGCCAAGGGCATCGTGGTCCTCCTCAGGCCCCTTGTGTCTCTTCCTCAACCCTGCTCCCAGCTCACAGTCGTCCGAGGTCAGCAGGGGCTTGCCGCTCAGCCTGAAACCCAGATGCACCAGCGGTCAGCGCCCTGACCAGGCGGCACTCACGGGCTGGGGGCCCGCCCTCGTGGCCCTGAAGGGTGGGCTCTGGATGTCGACGCACAGACCGTGGTGACAGAGTGACGAGTCTGGGGAGACGGAGCATCTAGCACTATGGCGCCGGGATTCTGGGATACTTGTGAAGGAGGCAGAATGAGAGTTTAGTGGGGAAAAAAGAAGAACTTCTTGAAAGCAGTATATCCTCTGCTGGCCTCTTTCTCTCTCGTGCTCCTTCACATACACACTCACACACATATCTTTACACCGTCAGATTCCTCTGTACCAAAGAACAAGGATCAGGAATGCCACGGAAATCCACCAGGATGGGAGAGGGATTCAGATCAAGAGCTTCTAGGAAGGAAGAGCCGCTGGCTGGTCTCCTGTACCCCTAGAAGCATAAGCAGTTGGGCCATGGTCCTGGTTCGAAGGCCTCTTTTGCCTGCTTAAGCTAAACCCTCACCGGTAATAATAATAAATTTTTACTTGGTACTACGTGTCTTGCTCCATGTCTGTGCTTTATACTTTAACCACAAAACAATGCTGTGTTCTAGATACTGCTTTTTATAGATGAAGGAACTCATCTATAAAGGCTAACACCTGGCCCAAGGTCACAATAAGGGGCAGACCTGGGACTTGGGCAGGAGGTGCATCCGCTTCCGGGGTCCACACTCGCAACCAGCAGCTCTGCGTGCTAGCAGCCCCAGCCTCTGCTCTCTTCCCCAGGAGCTGCTCTCCCTGTGTGGCTGCTGACAGGGTATTTCTCCCTATCTCCATCCTCTCATCAGTCAGGAACAGCCAAGAAGGTTAAATGCAAGACGAGGGGGCCCCTGGGGCTGTCTTCTCCTGAGAAGAGCTGTGGCCGCCCCACTGCCTCTCCTATGCCTTTGAAGGTACCCGGTGGCCCCCTCTGCTTCCTCAACCAAGCCCTGGCGTCCGCCTGCCCTGCTATCCCAGGCAGAGGTGCCCTCCGGCCCCTTCCCGCTGAGCTCGTGCTACCCCCAGACGCCCTGCGAGGACTCAGCACCATTCCCGCCCACACGCGGCCTGGAGGGGGCGCTCTCGCTCCAGCTGCTCCCAAAGGGGCCTGTCCCCGAGTGCGCGGAGATGGCGGCCCCGGTCCCAGGGAGTAGGCTCGGCACAGCGAGCCAGGAGAACGGGAGTGACGCTGTCCGGCACAGAGGGAAGCAGAGCGCGGCCCGCCGCAAAGAGCGGCTCGGGAATCAGCCCCTAGCCATGGAGGAAGCACGTGCGGCAGGAAGACGGGCCCAACGCTTGGGTGACACTCGACACGCTGGCTGGGGTGGGTCTGCCTGTCCATTCCACGCTCGCCCTCCTGGCCCGCCCGGGGCAGCGTGCCATGCTGCCCACGAGCCGCCGATCCAGGTGGGTCAGAGCCTGAGGGACGCGAGGTCCCCGGCGCCCACACAGGCCCCGCGCAGGCCCGGGATCCTCCCCTCCGAGCTCTGTGCCAGTCCCCGACCCACCGAGGGGCCAGCCTTACTTTCCGCTACGGATGCGGCTCTTCCCTCTCTTGCGGGGGGGCGACAGGGCGCTCAGGGCGTGGGTCCGTTTCCGCGGCCTGCCAGGGCCTCTGCGTGCCAAGCTTCTATGGGGTTCCTCGCGCCTGTCCCTTAAAGAGAATCACACGCTTGGCTGTGCACCCGGGGGGTGGCGGGGCGCGGAGAAGGGACGCACGGTACGCACACGTCACTCGGGGCCACGCACACCTGGCGGCCTGCCTCGGCCGCCCTCCTGAGCGCGGCGCCTACAGAGCCCAGGCCGCGGGCCGGCGGGGCACACTCACTCGGAATCGCGGCGCCTCTGCAGCTTCACCAGCTCGCGCTGCTTCTCCTTGTACTGGCGCTGCACCTCCGCCAGCCGCATCCGGAAGTCCAGCTCCATGGCGTCCATGCTCTCCAGGGAGGACTTCATGGCGTACATCTGCGGGGAGGGGCGGGTGAGGACGCCGCCCTCGGCCGGGGTGCGGGACCTCACAGCGGAGACCAGGGGCCCGGGTCACACCCAATTTCTACCCCTCACGAGCTGTGGCCTTGAGCAAAACGGCCTGCCCGGCTGCACGCCAAGGACCGAAAAGCCAACTTCGCAGGGCTGTGTCCAGGCCGAATTGGCCCGTAAGGACCGCTCAGGCAGAGCTGCCTGTTGGGTCATCTGTCGCAGGCACGGGGAGACGAAGCCGCCTGCCCAAGGCCCACGGGCAGCAGGGGCGCAGCCAGGTCTGATCTCCCTGAGCCCTCAAGCTGTCACCCACGGGATGCACTCTTGACACGTGATTACGTGATAAACAGAGACCCGGGAAGAGGAGACAACTTGCCCGGGACCACCCAACAAACCGGTGGTGGAAGCTGGCTGCGGAACAGGCCCTTCCGAACGCAAAGCCGGCCAAGGCCCAGGTGAGGTGGCCTCTCTGGGGCACCCCGCGCCCGCCCCCCAGCCCCCCAGGCCTGGCCTGGGACACCTCACCCGCTCGTCCTTCTTCTGCATCCAGCTGTACTTCTTGTTGGGGTTCAGCTCCCGTGGAAGCCGCAGGTTCTTCAGCGGGTCCACGAAGGGGCCGTCCAACACCTCCTTCAGCATGTGACTGCTGGCCACCAGCAGGCTCTCCAGCGAGGGCCGCACCGCGGGGCCCCGCTCCACACCTGCGGGAGGAGAGACGTGAGCCCGAGCCCCCAGGGGCCGGACTCACAGGCACCACGGCCCACCCCTTAGGCCCCCAGTGGGAAGAGGACAAGGCCCAGAGCAGGCTCATGGATGGCCTGAGGCCACACAGGTCCCCCGGGATGCTGACGGCCCGCGGCCTTTCCCAGACACCGGAAATGGGCGCTGAGTGAGAACAGGTAAGAGCGTGGGACACACAGTGCCGTCCTGTTCCTCACAACACACTTGTACACAGACTCACAGAGAGTCAACAAAGGCCGGCAGAGCTGCTCTCTAGAACTGCGCTCTCTTTTTGCTTATCTGTCCTTAAAATCTTCCACGAGGAGTATACATGGTTTTCATGATCAGAAAAAAAGAGCCCCGGGACTTCCCTGGCGGCACAGTGGTTAAGAATCTGCCTGCCAATGCAGGGGACAAGGGTTCGAGCCCTGGTCCAGGAAGATCCCACATGCCTTGGAGAGACTACGCCCGTGTGCCACAACTGAGCCCACATGCTACAACTACTGAAGCCCGCATGCTGCAACTACTGAAGCCCACGCGCCTAGAGTCCGTGCTCTGCAACAAGAGCAGCCACCGCAATGAGAAGCCCGCGCACCACACTGAAGAGTAGCTCCCGCTCGCCGCAGCTCGCCGCAGCTCGCCGCAACTAGAGAAAGCCCTCGCGCAACACGAAGTCCCAACACAGCAAGAAAAAAAAAAGAAACAAGAGCCCCACAATAAGTTTTGTAAACTGTAAAAGTAACAAGTGCACATGGTAAAAACCACAGACCAAGCAGAGGGTGTGACGAAACAAAAGCCTTTCTCCTCCCCAAAACACAGGTCCCTCCCTGGAGGTGCCTCTGCTGACAGCGTCTGGCAGGTGGTTCCAGAAACTTTTATACATATTCAAACACATGTAACACACAGGCATCCTTTATAAATATAAAAATGGCATCAATCAATAAATACCACATCCCACTCTTTTCTCTAGTCTTTTCACATTAGCACAAAAATACAAACGTGTTCACATTACGGCTTGAGCCTTACAAAAAGTGCCGTTTCTGTAAGTCGAAAACACTAGAATATCAGAAATTTTATATGGCCAAAGGGAGGAACAGCAGGCTAGAATTCTCTCGTATTGATGAGTTTTAATTTATCTAAATGATCCCCCACTGATGGCATTTAGGCGGCTCCTGTTTTTTTGTAGTGAACAGGTAGGCACCGTGTAGGAAATACGCTGCCTGTGCAATTATCGTGATCAAGATATATGTGTTTATCTCTGATAAATGTTCCACATGCCCTTCAAAGAGACTGAACCAGATCAGGATCTCAACAATGGTACCTGAGAGCCTATCTCTCCACAATCTTTCTACTAAAGTAACATGAGTTTTCATTTTTCAATTGATGTTTTCTTTGTGCTCTAACATATGATCCATTTTTGTGAATGTCCTACATGTGCTGGAGGGAAAAACTGTATTCCTTACTACCAACTGCACAGTTCCCTAAAATCAACAATGCAATTAACAATTGCACTGCCCAGATCAGGGCTTCTGAACCCTGGGGCCATTCACATTTCCATGACTGTTCTCTGCTGTGGGCGGCTGTCCTGGGCCTTTCGCGTAGGGTGTTAGCAGCGTCCCTCACCTTTACCCACTAGATGTCAGTAGTACTCCCCTCAAGCTGCCACAACCAATTGTCACCGGTGGCCAGTGCAGAGTCACTGGTTTTGCTTTTCTGTCTTTACGGACATTGAGGCCACAAAGCAGAGAACCCCCCCCTTCAAGGTCCTCCGAACTGTAAGATCTTAGTTGCTGGGGGGGCCCTGCTCCATCACAGGGGGGACCAAAGAGCAACTCCGTCACCTCCTTCACCCTCCGACACACCAGCTTTGCAGGGCCCCCCCAGGACTGACAGCCCAGGGCAGCCTGATGACCCGAGGGCAGCAGCTGTGGGTTGAACTGTGTGCCCCCAAATCCACGTGTTTAAACCCTAACCCCGACACCCCAGAACGTAACATCTTTAAAGACGGAATCAAGTTAAAGTGAGGTCTTTAGGGTGGGCCCTAACCCGACGTGACTGTGTCCTTATAAAAAGGGGACATTTGGATACAGAGACACGCAGAGGAAGACCATGGGAGGACACAGGGAGAGGACAGCCATCCACAAGCCAACAGGGAGAGAAGCCTCAGAAGGAACCAACCCAACCTGCTGACACCTTGATCTAGAACTTCCAGCCTCCAGAACCATGAAACCACACACTTCTGTCATTCAAGACCCCCCCCCGACCCCCGCCCTACCCCACCCCGCCCCATCTGTGGTATTTGGTACAGCAGCCCGAGCTGACTAATACACCAACCTTGTGGCTTTACCAATGTGGAGGTGCCCTGGAACAGGGGCCCGACACGCACTGGAACCCCCATGGGACCAGGTGTCAGTCACAGAGGCTACGGCGCTGCAGGGCGGGAAGGACGGCCAGCACGCCCGGGGACGCCCAGGTTCGCTGACTGTGGGCAGCTGTGCGCAGCAGGAGGGGCAGAGCGGGCGGGCCAGTGGCTCCAGGAAGCGACGCGGGCTGTGGGAAAAACGCTAACGGGCCCAGGAGCCTTGGGCCTGCCGTACGAACCGGGACCACTCGTGGCCCAGCTCTGTACAGAACGTGCAGGAGACATGCTCAGTGTCTGTCAGCGCCCGTCGAAGGGGGAGGGCCACCGGGGCCCCCCTCGCCCCTGTGGTGCACACACCCCTGCACACTGGTGCCTCCAAGGGCACGTTCCCGCCCAGACGCTGCCCCCAGCCCTGGGGCCGCAGACTCCACTGCAGAGCCCTGAGGGCATCCCAGACATCCACCTCAAACGTAGGTGTCCACACCAGCTGCTGGGCTTCCCCACACATGCTCCCCCCTCCCCCCCTGCCCAGCTCAGAAACTGGAATTCTCGTCTTCCAGCGGCTCAGGCCACAACCCTTGGCATCGTCCTTTTACACCCACGCTCAGTCCACCAGCAAAGCCTGCTGGCCGCACCTTAGCTTCCACCCAGAACCCACCTGCTCCTTGCCTGTGTGCCCCTCGCCACCCTGGGCCTGGATGGAGACGGGAGCCTCCAACTGGGTCTCCCCGCCTCCGCCCTCACCCCTGCGTCAGCTCTCCACACAGCCCACAAAGGAACCGCACGTAAGTCTGATCCTATCAGCTCAACTCAAAACCACCTTCCTACGGCCTCTCATTTCACTCCAAGTGGAAGACCTCCCCGGGGTCACCCCTCACCCAAGTTATCCCACGGACCTCCTCACCACCACTCTCCCCTTCCGGCTCTGCTCCTGCCCCTGGCCTCCTTGCCTTTGTTCTAACACGACACACACAGTCACCTCAGGGCCTTTGCACTTGCTGTTCCTTAGGCCTGGCATGGCTTTCCCTAGAAGAATCTTCCTCCCCCACCCATCAGCTGGGGCTTCCGTGGCCATGCGCTGTAGGAGACCACCCTTCCCACCCCTGCCCTGTCCCCTTCCCGGCCTTTTACCACCTGGCAGTGCTGAGGGCTGCACGCAGATGGCCTGGTTCACCGCTGGCCCCCAGCACCAAGACGGTGCCGCGTACACAGTAGGAGCTGAATGAGTAGGTGGGTGAGGTAGGAGTGTGAAAAGGGGCAAGAGTGTGCAGAGACCCCCAAACCGGGTGACCCGTCCTTAGCCCCCTCCTTTCCAGATGCCCCTGGGCCTCTGTGGTCCCCACTGAAAACCCACCAGTTGGTAGGATCATTTTCTTCTGGGAAAAAAATTTCTTTTGGTACCAAACTATTTAAATGAGAGAAAAGAAACAATGAACTTTAGAAGGACAACAACGAAACAACAGACACCTGAGGGGGAGTGGGTGTCACTCATCCAAGCTTCCTGGAAAGGGGCATTTGACCATGACGTGAAAGAGCCTTGAAAGAGCCTTGAAAATATGGCCTGGTTCTGGCCCAGCAATTCCACCCCTGGGAACAAATCCCTGGGAAAACAGAGGTGTGGACAAGGATTTTTCTTCAAGAGTAATCATCACATCATTTACAGCAGCTAAGAAAGGAAGGAAAGGAGGGAGGGAGGGAAGAAGGAAGGAAGGAAGAGAGGGAGGGAGGGGGGAGGGGGGAGGGGGAGGGAGGGCGGGAATAAAAAAGAAGTCAGGGCTTCCCTGGTGGCGCAGTGGTTGGGAGTCCGCCTGCTGATGCAGGGGACATGGGTTCGTGCCCCGGTCCGGGAAGATCCCACGTGCCGCGGAGCGGCTGGGCCCGTGAGCCATGGCCGCTGAGCCTGCGCGTCTGGAGCCTGTGCTCCGCAACGGGAGAGGCCATGACAGTGAGAGGCCCGCGTACAGCAAAAAAAAAAAAAAAAAAAAAGAAGGCAAATGAAAATGCCTTACAATCTAGGATTCGGTCATTGAAGGCTGGGACCTCCACCAGGCAGAAAACTGTGTAATCCCTAAAACAAAATTTCTAAGAACACACAGCTTTGAGAAATGTTTAACAAAGCATATACTAAGTGAAAAAGGCTGGTTACAGAGCACTGTTTACAAAATGACCTTGATTTTGGAACTGTGTGTCTGTGTAGAAGAAATTCTAGAGGAAACACACCGAAACGTCCAGCGCTATTATCTCCTCCACAGCCGGGCCTGGGCCTGGGCCCCTCCTCCGTGCCGCTTCTGGCCCAAGCGTGGGCTCACGAGGCTGTGCCTGACCCACAGCCTCTTCACACACGTCTTGGAGCACCTCAATTTCTATGTCGAATGTCAGTGGTTTTGTGCCAGCCCAGAATTCACGGCCCCTTCTGCTGAAGGCACTCCATTCCCTCTGAGGACCGCCCCTCCCTACACCCTGGAAGTGGCTGCCCCCCCATCGAGGGCTGGGCATGATCAGCCTGGTCCATCCCATCTCCTGGGCCACAGGGTTTGCTTCTGCAAAAAGCACGAACCCCAGTCAGCCAATCATTGACAGTGCATCACAGCATCTTTGCCAGAGCTATGTGGAAACAGGTGGCCTCTTTTGTGTGTCTGCCGAGCTGAGCTGAGCAGGCCCGTGGGCTTGGGAGAAAGTATCAGTGACCACTATAAGGGCAGTGGGCCCACCTTGAATGAAGCCAACAGAAAGAAGTGAAACAAGGTGGGTGGGGGGAGACAGGGAAGAGGGAAAAGAAACTCCTTGGTTTGAGCACCTGGATCCAGCCATACCTGAAATATTACCTAATTACTGACATACTTCGGTTCCACAAGCCAATAAATTTCCCCTGACTTTTTCTAACCAGTTAAAAGAAAAGTCTTGGTCCCTCACAACCCAAAGCATCTCACCACTGACAGAACAAGCAGAAATTTCACCACGAAGAAACCCAGAGACTGGCCGCACAATGGTGTGCCTGTACGTAACACCTCTGCCCTGTACACTTCAAACGGTTGAAATGATAAAAGTTTACAACATGTGTATTTCACCACATGTGCACACGAATAAACCACATCCTGGAGATTTTGAAATTTTTTAAATCCTATTTTAAAAAATTTTCCTTAAAAGGGGGAAAGGCGGGAGTTCCCTGGCGGCCTAGTGGTTAGGATTCCAGGCTTGCACTGCCGTGGCCCAGGTTCAATCCCTGGTCGGGGAACTGAGATCCCGCAAGCCACGGGGCCTAAAAATAAATAAATAGAAAGGGAAAAAGCAAGCCGCAGAGGCCCACCGCCCCACGACTCACCTGCCACCTCCTGGCTCCTCTTCTCCAGCTCCAGCTCGGCGATCTCGCTCAGAAGGGTGATGCCGTGCAGGAAGCTCGGCTCCAAGACAAGGCTCTGCACTGCCTCCAGCCTCTCCAGGGCTGGGGCTCCAGTGCCCGGGGAGGGCAGAGGCCTGGCCTGGGGCAGCTCTGCCGCGGCCGCTAGGGCATTCATGCCAGCCAGCGGGTCCTCCAGGCTGGGCGGGAACTGATCGGAGCCCGCTTCCTCCAGGAAGCAGGCGCTGCCCGGCACAGGGGTGGACTCCGGGGCCTCCAGACTCAGGCACTGTCCCTCCCCAGGGGGCACGTCACAGTCCGGCAGTTCCAGGCTGGGCCGGGGCTCACTCGGGGCCTCCTGGGCCAGATCTTCCTCGGGAGCTGCCTCTGCCACGGGCACGTCCACGGGCACCTCCACTGGCTCCTCCTTAGCCTTGACCAACGGCTCAGGCGTCAGCCGCGCCCCCAGGTCCGGGGCAGCCGTGCAGGACTCTGTCCGGCGCGGTGAATCAACCCGCGCCTCAGCCCCCTCGGCAAAGTCCGGGCACCCGGAGGGCTCCGCGGGCCCCTGGCCGCCGGCACTCAGCGCCTGGGCCTGGGCCTCCAGCAGGCCACCCGCGCAGCCGTCCGCCGGGCTCGGGGCCGCCAGGGCTTCCTCGGGGAGCAGCGTCAGTGGCGACTCGAGGGAGGGCAGCTCTGCGGGGCCTTCGTCCATGTCCTCCACCTCCGCCTTCACCTCCCGCTCCGCCAGCGGTTCTTCGTCCGGGACCTCCCGCAGCGGCTCTGGGATCTTGGACGGGGACAGGCGGATGGGCTTGTCCTCAGGCGAGAGCGCCAGGCGCTCGGGCCCATCGGCCGGGAGCGGCACGTCGGGGGCCAGGCCGTCGGCATCGGCAGCCGCCGTGGGCTGCAGCAGGAATGGGTAGGACCTCCCGTAGTGTGGCGGCAGGGCTTGAAACGGGTACCTGGGTGGGATATCTGCCGAGGACACCAAGGGTCAGCAGGGGCCCCTTCTCCTGCCATGTCTGACACCCCCGTGTGTCCCCATCAACACCCACCCACCAGCCACCCTCTCTGCTGGGCCAGCCTGCAGGGCTGGGATCCCTTCCAGACGGCATCTGAGGAACCCCTGGGCCTTTCTGCATGTCTGCGCCACAGAGAGAAAAACTGGCCACCATCTTTCCCTGAGGGTCTTCAGGTCCCAAAGGCTCTTTCTCTGTTCCCTCCAGCCTCAGCACCCAGCACAAAGCCGGGCCAGAAGCACACGCTCAGTAAGACCCCAAATGGTACCCACCCAGCCGGTGCCGGCTCTGCCCTTCGCCCCACAAGAACCCACCCGCCCCACGCCATTAACGCAGAGTTGGGGCGTCCAAGTTGTTCAAACAATAATAGTAATGCAGTGCTGGCTCCCCCCCCCACTTTGTTTACTCTGATCTCCCACCCTTGAGTGTAAACTCCCTGAGAGCAGGAACGTGTTCAGCTGACTGTCCGTAGTGTCCCAGGCCCAGCCCAGAGCGGGGCAAGCAGCAGCGGCTCAGTGTGAACCAAACCGGGGGAGACAGACGCACAGAGCACCCTCACCCTGCACCGGGGTCAGGCCTGCGCTCCACACTTGACCTGATTAGCAAGACATCGAATCTCCCCAGAGACGGGCAGCCACCTGCCCAAGATCGCACACAGCATTCCGGTGGCAGAAATCTGAACTTTGGAATTCGAACTCAAGTCCTCCCACGGGAAGAGGAACACAGGCCTCAGCCCCTTCAAGGCCACCTGCTGCATGTCCCGACCGACACAGGACACGGGAAGAGGGCATGTGTGCGCATGCAGCGTGTGGGGTGGGAGTACTACTCAGAATACACTGTTTTATCGTCAATGCAACAACACAGCGCCCGTTATGGGCCAGCTATGGTGCTAAACATCCTACAGGTCTTACTTTGTTTCACGCTCAGACAGGTCCTCCTCAACTTAGAACCTGCTTCTAACATTACACCCATTGCCCCTGACCCTACCACTGAGGGAAGGCTAGAGAGAGAGGATGGCCAGCTGTGTCCTCGGGCATTCATTCCAGAGCCCAGCGGTGAGCCAGGTACACGGTAGGTGCTCAACACAGAAAGAAGGATTGACAGGTTGAAGGAATGAATGAGTGAATGACCGTACGGGGATGTTTCACCGGCTCCTACCTGAGAACAAGGCCTGGAAAGGGCTGGGGGCTCCCTTCTCCAATTCTAAGTCCTTCTTCTCGACGACGTTCTCGGGGGCCTCTTCCTTGCGGGTGATGCCAGGGGTGGGCGGCGGGGAGGCGGGCGGCGGGCTAGTGGGGTGGGAGCTGGGTGTGGCGGGGTAGGCGTAGGTGGACGGCTTGGACACATCCTCCAGCTTCTGGATGACCTTGGCCTTCAGGGCAGCCACAGGGGAAGCGCGGGGAGATGGCGGTGGACTCATGGCCTTGCCGTAAGTGCCCGCAGGGCCAGCGGCCAGGCCAGGGGGCTTCCGAGGCAGCAGCCCGGGGCCCGAGGCGCCCAGGCCACCCTTGCCCGCGGCGTCCAGGCTCCGCTTGCTCACCTTCTCCTCCATCTCCGCCCGCTGCTCCTGGGCCTTTAGCCGCTCCTGCTGGGGGTGAGGGGGGCCGGCAGGCAGGGTCAGCGCGGCAGGACCCATCACCCACCACCTGCCCTGTCCCCGCGACACACAGAGAACCTCAGGCAGGGTCTGGGGCTGCAGGCCGCCCATACCCCCAGCCCGAGACTGACATTCCGTCACCGTACAAATAACAAGCACAGCATTCCTTGTAGAATTCCAGCAGACGGGGCTAGGGTGCCCTCCGGTCTAGACCCAGGCCCCTCTGGGACCCTCACGGTCAGGGCGAGGGGGGCCGGTGGAGGGGTGAGGCTCTTTCCTGACACTAGGACAGCTACCTGCACGGAGAACTCACCACTACCTGCGGGCACTCTCCTGCCTTATCACACCTGGGTCTCAAAACACCTCAAAAGGCGGGCGGGGGGAGCCTTTCCCGGTCTTTGATGGCTTAAGGAAGGCTCACGAACTTCGCCCGTGCTCACCGGGGGCCAGGCGGTCAGCGCACGATCACACGGGGAGGAAAGGCTCCACGCCCCAGCCACTGTCCCGGCTGTTACATCTCACTGAACAGCCCGATGACACAGAAATTACTAGCAGCTCCACTTCCACAGGAGGAAACTTGAAACCCAGAGAGGTGAATTCACTTGCTGGAGGGCACACAGCCAGGCATGGCAGAACTAAGGTTCAAACCCAGGGCCCCATTTGCTGCCTGTGTCGCCTCGGCTGACTCCTCCAGAGCAGCTGCTGCACAGGAAGGGAGGGGCGAGGCCAAGCAGAGGACAAATGTCCAGGAACACCTTCAAGGGGGCAGGAGGGCTGTGGGCTTTAGGGAGTCCACCCACACGGTGGCGACACCAAGTGTCGCCCATCTTATGTGATCAGGCAACATGAGTGGAGGCCAGCCCCGGCCCGAGAGGGGAGCCCAGGGCCATCAGGCACCCAGCCGGGCCAGGCAGGGCTTAGAAAACAGCGGGAGAACACAGGGATCCCTTCAGTTCCCATGCAAACATCTCCAGTCCACAGGACCACCTCTCCCGCCCTGGCTTCCCCATTGCTACCTGCACCCACCCCTTGCCAGGCTCTGTCCACCTCTCAGCCTTGCTCACACCATCCCCTCTGCCCAGAGGGTTCCTCCACAACTAACTTCTTCAGGTCTCTGGGCAGACGCCACCTCCTCCAGGAGGGCCCCCTGACCACCAGCCTCTCTCATTTTTTCTGACTCACAGTCCAGAGCTGGACTTTCTGCTGGTCGACCCCTCTGCCTCGCCAGCAACAGAGGAGCTCCGGCAAGGGTCTCCAGTGCCCCCGTGGCCCTCCTGAACCATGCCCACCCCAACTCACCACCAGCTGGGCGCTCCTCTGCAGTTCCAGGGCCTGGGCCGCCTGCTGATGCAGGTACAGGAATTCCTGTTGCCGCAGGAAGTGCTGCTGGGAGAAGAGCTGCAGCTGCTGGGCGTGGTGCAGGGAGCTGCGGCCGGGTGGGTACAGGGCCGGCCAGAGGGGTGGCACCGCAGCCCGCTCCATCAGCTCCGCTGGGGGCAAGGAGACAGTGAGGCTGCACTACCGCCCAGTGCCCACCACCCCACTTTACAGATGGGGAAGCTGAGGCAGAGCTGGGCTCAGCTGGGCCTCCAGCTGCTTCCTGGGGACGGAGAAGCCTGTCCTCCTCCCTTGGCCAGGGGCAGCCACATCCCAGGCCCGGGGCCAACATGGGGACTCCACACCTTCTCCTACTATACCCCGTGGTCTGCAAAGTGGATTCCTGAGGGATGGGGGCACCAAGGCAGAGCGTCCAGGCCTCCCGCCAGGGCAGCCCTGCTTTGGTTCTCCACGTGGGCTTTCTGGGTAGGAACTCATCAAAACAAGGACCCCTGTGGCTTTAGGACACAGCCACCCTGTTCTGCTGGGCGGACACCCCCTGCCACAGGAGGACAGCCCTCCTCCCACGGCATTTGGGACAGTCTCACCGTGGAAGGCCACTTACCAAAGTGAGGTAAGTGCTCACTGGGAATGACCACCAGCTGGCCCGACTGGGGGTCCCTGACGAACTGGTAGGCCGACGGCAGGGAGCCCCCCAGGCCGGGTGGAAAGGCAGGCGCCATGCCCTGGTGAAGAGAAGGGGGTCCCAAGCCTAGGAGAGACCCATGCCCGAGTCAGTGCTGAGGACCCAGGCCCAGCCTACTCCCCCATCCTCCACTTCCTGGGCCTCCAAGCAGGAAGCCGAGGGTAAGGGCTGTGAACACGCGCCCAGCCTCCCGCTCTGGGCACTGTCCACAAACAGGCTTGGCCAAGGGCCCACGATGCTGGCGCCATTAGTAATGGCCCTGCTTGGGCAGCGAGGGAGCTGAACTACGGGGAGGAGAGGAGGGGTGCTGTCCCGGCACCAGCACGTCAGGCCTCCCCATCCCGGCCCACCGCCGCCCTCCCGCTCACCGTAGGGATGTCCAGCGAGCCACATGGACGTGCTCCCCGAGCGGGGCAGCCAGGGGTGCGTGGCCAGGTGGGCCGCAGGGTCGGCGGACCAGCGACCGGAACCTGCCAGCGCCGGGCCCCCGGTCACCATGAGGTTGGGGTTCAGGCCGTTAGCAGCACAGCTGGTGGGGTGCAGGCGGGCCAGGTCAGCCAGCTCCTTACTTTCTCTGGAAGCGAACAGGGGCGTCAGGGACAGGCCGGACGGCCCCAGGGGCGGGTGGGAGAGAAGGGGTACCGCCCCAAGTCACCGGGGGACACCAGGCTACTGCTGGGCCGACTCTGCACCCGGTGGACAGAAGAGCCAGCTGGGGCTCGGCAAAGGGCCCCCGGGGCCTTCCTCGGGAGGGTGTCCCACACTCTCAGGACCACCCCGCAGCCAGGTAGGGTCATCCACCCTTGCCTTGGGCCTCCCAGGCCCTCCCGGGCTTCCCCAGGCCCTCACCTGAGCAGCTTCTCCTGGTCCCGGTCCAGCCGCGCACCAAGCAGCCGCTCCTCCCGGTGCCTGGCCCGCTCATCTCCACAGTCCTCGTCGGCTCGGCTGTGCCCTGGATTGGGGGGACAGGCAGGAAGTGAGGCCCACTCAGGGCCCCAACAAGCCCTCGGCATCTGAGCGGTTCCCTCACCCTGGCCAGACGCCCTCCGTGCCCAGAAACATCCCTCCCTCGCCCCTCAAAGAGCCTACCTGGAACTCGCACAGGTAACCGGGATATTGCAGTAAAACATCGTAACACAGATCGAGTAACAACACGGTGTGAACCGAGTGGCATTCGCTGACACGGTTTTACTACTTTATCACCGGAAAGGCAGGTTCTGGGAGAGGTTAGGATGGAGGAGAAACCACAACCCAAAAAAGCGGTCGCTATTCAGAAGCACAGAGAGGCCCGGGCCACGGGAAATCAGCCTCCCCCCTGAGGCCCCGTCATGGTTCTGTCTGCTGCAGACCTGTGGCTGATCTTTTCAAAATGAAGACGGAAAAGTGAAACCAGAGAACGCTATGTGTGTGTGGGCGAGTGGAGGATATGCGGGCTGCCATCCGGCTCACCCACCCTTGTCCTGGTGCCCAGGGGACGTCCCTCGACCCATGGCTGGTCCAGCTGCACCTTCCGTGAGCTCCCCGCCTTCCCCAGAGCAGAGAAGGCAGGTCCTCAAGTCCCGGCCAGTTCTGCAGGGGCAGGAGCTCGTGGAGGGCACCCAGGGTCCAGCCCTCCTCGCCCCACCTGCCCCACTCTTCCTGGACGTCTTCTACTCCATACAACGGAAGCCAGCACGCGTGTGGCCGCCCCGGGCCGGCTAGGGCCCAGGAGGCGGGCGCTATCACCAGCAGCAGAAGCCACTCAGCTGGTAGCTGAGACTCTTCTAAACCGCCGAGGCTGGACTAACTCCTTCTCTAGCGTCAGTCATGCTGGACGGGTGTCCTCTCACCCAGGTCTTGGGAGGTACGCCCGGGGAGGAAGCCGCCCCCAGGGCCCCGGACCTTATGGGTTATCACCCTGCCAGAGACAAGCGTCCAGGGCCACCTTGCCGGGGCCCCCCAGCAGTCCCCACATTCATGGTCCTCGTGGGCGGGGACCCAACTTGGAATGCGGCCGTCGAGCACCTCCCCATCGTTTCTCCCCTCCTGCACCCCCATCACCAGGAGCTCCGGAAGAACAGAGCCCCCAGGAGAGGCTCAGGGATGCAGGGGCTTCTCCTTCCCCTTCAGGAAGGTGGAAACCCACAGCCCCAGAACAAAGAAGAGAAGTGCACAGAGAGGGGCAGCCACACAAGCCCACATGCCCGATGGACCACGCACACGGCGGGGGGGGTGGGGGGGGTGGGGGGGCGGGGGCGGGGCAGGCGGCCTAGAATCAGGGAGGGTCGCATCCCGAGAGGCAGCTGGAGATGGGCCAGGGGCCACCGGGGGCGGGTCTGCAAGTTCCAGAAGCCACTGGAGCAACAAGGAAGCAGCGTGTGCGGTTACGCAGAGAAAAGCCAGCAAGTTGGGGCACCGTCAGGGCAGGAGTGGGAGTGGGCGAAGGAGTCTTCTTGCCGACCTGGTCCCCATGGGTCACACAGGTGCGTCCCAGGCTATCCGTTAAGTCACCCCATGCAAGCCCTGAGCCGACTCTTCTCGTGCCAACGCCCGGTCCCCACGACTGTTCCGGCACACGGCAGGAAGTGCAGGAAGCAAAGGGGAAAGGCGGGAGGTGGGAGAACAAGCCCGCGCCACCTCGGGGTGAGACCCAGTGAGGGTGTCCCGGCCTCCAGTGTCAATGTGGTTCCCAAATCCAAGGGGACCCTGAGCCTGCCCACCCCCTCTATGAAGGACTGGAAGGGGCCCTGCTTGTGGGCTCCCCTCCCGTCCCGAGCTTTCAGGCAGGGCCATCCAGAGTCCTTCAGCTGGACTGGGAAACCAGAGCATGTGTCTGAGCTTCCTTCTCCTGCAGGGATGGCCTCCCAGGCCCGCAGAAACCCCGAAGACCCTCCCGCCCACTGGCCACGCTGGGGTGGCAGACAGGCTTTGGCGCAGAGCTCCTGGTGCCCCCAGAAGGGACAGGCGTCTGCAGTGTGGCCTGCCCCCAAGACCTCTGTCCTCAGGCCTGATGCCTCTCCACTGCCCTGGCTGTCACCACACAGGCCCTCAGGGGCTTCCCACCCTAGGTGCCACCTGCACCAGAAACCTGTATGCAGGCCCGCCCACCTGGGAGCACCCACCGCCCCCAGGGTCACTCACGCCAGAGCCCCAGCCCGCTCCCTCCAAATACAGTTGATCTCCAAAGAAATGTGACATGCCCTCCACCACCTCGCCCCGGGGCACCACCCTCGTCCTCCTGCGCCAACCTGCTCCCTCTAATCCCTACTCACATCTGTCCCTCCTACGGAGGGCCAGCCCCATGGAACCAAGCCCCTGGGCCTGACTCACGCTGCCCAGCTGTCCCCTCCAGTGTACCTCCAGTCACACTCAGGGCCACACACGCTGTTCCCTCCACCCAGAGTGCCCTTGCTCTGTACTACTCAGCCTCCCCAGTAAGAGCTCAGCTCATATGCTACCTCCTCCAGGAAGCCCTCCCAGACTACCTCTCCTCTCTCATGCTCCCTTATTTGTCTCCCTCACGGCACTGAGCACAACACACTGCTGTTTTGCTTGTTGGTAGTTCACCGTCTGTCTCCTCCTCAGACTGTGCATTGCTCTGGTTTGAGCAGTCACACTCCTGGCTGTCTACCTCTCTCCTGCACAATGCCTGACACAGAAGAAGCTGCTCAGCAAATACGTGGGAAGTGAATGAATGAATTCACGAGGATAACTAGAGGAACAGTGAGCTATGCAGAGAGAACAAACGGCAGGTGCAAAGTCCCTGAGGCAGGAGCGTGCCGAGGGGGCCACGGTGGCTGAAGAGAGCAATAAGGAAGAGAGGGTGCAGGTGAAGAGCGGGGTACAGGCCATGGAAGAGAATATGGCTGAGATTCTGTTCAAGGTAAAAGGAGAAAGCCAGAGGAAGCTCTGAGCAGGGATGAGACATGATCTGACTAAGGCTTTGAAAACCAACCTCCCTCCAGCCCCCTGCGGACAACCGAACCAAAGGGCCCATCGCCTCTCTGTGCTGAGCTCCAGGATGGCAAGGGACCAGCTCCTCCAGCAGGGAGGCGTGGGGGGCAGAGGGTCAGCTGCTCCGAGGTCCCACACACCCAGGACCCCTTCACCCCAACCCTCGAGGCATGAACTCTGGAGACGTCCAACATTTCAAAGCCGCCTCTGTGCCCAGCAGGGCCCAGGGCCCTGTCCATACACACACTCATTCAGTGGTCATCAACCCAGGAGGTGGGTTCCAGCCCTCATCCCATCCCAGATGAGGAAACTGAGGCACAGGAAGGTTAGCTACCCAGGTCACACCACTGACTGACAAGGAGGCGTCAGGCTAGCATCGCGGTCTGACCGGGTCTTCCTGACCACCAGGGTGCACACCCCTCCACACACAGAGCCCGCACAGGCTGGGCACTGGTGAAACAGCAGCACTACTGCCATCACCCATCTGCAGCCCTGCCCCAGGGCCCACGTCCCCAGCACTGACAGCCCCTCCGTGGGTCACATGCTCTAATCCGGCCGTAACGCAGAGGCTCAGGCTAAGGCCTGGTTCCCATGGCAACTCCCTCCCAGACTCCATCTGAGCATTTCTGCAGATATGGCGACCACCAACTCCGGCCAATTCTGTGCTTTCCAGAGTCTGGGGTCAATACCACCGCTTACACCCGATGCAACCCCAGCTCTGCCCGGTATGATGGGCAGCAGGGCAGGGTGGGGGCACCATCACAGCCCCCCAGATTTGGTCCCCAATTCGACTCCACCATAGAGGTGATAACGGGCAAGACAGAGAGATGGGAGGCACAGGTCTGGGCTTAAGGATTCAAGTTCAGCCCGCCTCTTCTAGCCGGGTGACCCAGGGCGAGTCACCTCACCTCCACAGGCCCTGCTCTCCCATCTGTGAAGCTGGGAGAATAACAGATCCACCAGGAGGAGCTGGTGGCCGGGGCTACGTGGGGCTGCCTGCACACGGCCCCCTGCTACACGGCAGGGAAGGTGCTGGTCTGCTGGCCTCTCGGCGTGGGCACTGCTGTCTGGGGTTCACAGGTGTACGTGAAGCCCATCCTTCATCCATCTCAGGGTGCAAGACCCCTGTAGCCAGACCAGACCCTGGGTGAGCCCTCGGGGCATTTCCCATAAAAGGATCTCGGGCTCATGGCAGAAGCTCTGTGCCCTTAAGGCCCCGAATGTGAACAGAGAAAAGGAAGGCCTGTTTATGAAGCACCTACTACAAGAGCCTCAGCCCACCTGGCATCAGGGAACGAGGAGGCCCTCCCTAGCGCCACGTAGTAAGTGGGGACACCAGGGGCCAGAGGACTTAGGCCTCAGGTTCAAGGTCACGCAGCTGCGAAAGGTAGAGCCTGGATGTGAACTCACTGACAGGCAGAGGGCTCACTCCACAAAGTAGGAGCCGGGAAGTCGGGAAACCCAGGAGCCCCGGGGCTGACAACAACCACTCAGCTGGGGTAATGCCAAATTCTCCCCTCCCCCAGGGTCATCCAGATTGGGGAAAAATCACCACTTCTTACAGGCATTTTTTTTTTAAGGAGAGTAAGGCTCCATTCACTTTCCAATGGTCACCCGCAAACAGAAAGGCAGTCTCAGCCCAATCATTCCTGAAGGTCTCATCCCAAACTGTCCCACCCTCTCTCTCTCCCCTCCCCCCGCCCAGACACTTGCACAAACATACACGCTCACACATTCTCACCTGCACTCTCTCACACACACTCCCTCATACACATTCTCCCACACACACTCACAACCCCATGGACACAGGTCCCTTGGGCACGGCCAGGTACTCTGGGCACCAGGATGAGTTCTGGGGACCGTGAGTCCTAACTGGGGTGCCATATCATGTCACACGAGCATTCTTCTAAAAAAAAGGGCCCCAAAAGATCTTTTGCCCACCTAGTGAGCGGGCTTCTCCACCACCCAGCCGGCCACCTCCAAGCCAAGGGCCAATGCCCAGACTTTGAATCCCAGACTAAGGCAAGGCCTCATGTGAGCCCCTGGGGTCAGAGAACGGGCCTCCCTTGGCTCCAGGGGGGCTCCACACAGAACAATGGGCTCAGTTCAACAAACATTCCCTAAGACATCACTTGCTCTGAGCCTCTGCAGCTGTGGTACATTCAGATGGGCAGCGACCAGGCGAGACCCAGGGCAGCCTTAAGCCTTACCAGGCTCCTCTGGGAGAGCAGGGCTGGGGCTACGGGTCTAGGAAGCAGCTGTGACAGGACGCAGCACTGGCCGCTCACTGTGGACGGAGGCTGAAGCCCAGGCAGGAGTCAGTGCAGGCGGGCACGGGAGGGCCAGGCTCAGGGAGGGACGGGGACACAGGGGACGCGCACCCAAGATGCCCGTGTATCTTGGAAAATCTAGGAGGTGCAGGGAAGCCGGTCGCACGGGGGCCGCGATGTGAGCCAAGCCCGAGCTTGCAGCTGGCACGTCTGGGAGCAAACTGGGGGCGGGGACAGAGACTCGGGGAGGAAACCCAGGCCGACTGTTAAAAAGTCACATGAGCTAGGGGCAGCGGGACACAGCCTTCCTTCCGGGGCCCTTACCCCAGCCTGCCGACGCCCCACATCTCAACACACCGACCGCGGCCTGGTGCAGCGGGGCAGCCTCAGGGCCTGACCCACAGGTGAGGCCCTTGGCTCGATACTGGGCTCTCTCTGGGCAGCCCAAGTCCAGAGTCCCGACCAAAATGCCGCAAATAGCAACTCTCCAAAATCTCAGGAAGGAGTCCAATGGCAAAATATGCCAGGGACAAACGGAAATGTAACCAATCAACCTAGTTCTGGAAAGATATTCAACTTTACTAATAGCTAAAACACACCATTCCTCCCTACTGAACTTAACGATGATTGTTTGGGTTTTCTTTAGTAACATTAAAACACAATTCTGAGGAGTCTAAAACCAAACAGACTGCAAACAAGCATATAATAAACTCTCTAACTACCTAAGAAGTCACAAAGGCATTCAATGTTGAGACCACAGGAATGCCGGGGCCCTAGCTGCCATCTGTCACACTCAGTGACTCATTCCCTCACTTATCAAACACCTACTATGCGCTAGGTACTGGGAACACTGAACTAGGTTAAGTAAGGCACGGTTACCTCCCTCAAGGACCTGGAATTGAAAGCTTAAAGCTAATTTATTCGTAGGAACCTATTCTTAGAAAATGACTCAAAGTATCAGTGAGGCCGCAATGCATGAAAATATTCAAAGTAACTTCCTAAACACAAAAACATCAGAGAAGGGAAAACTAAAATGCCACAAGGGAACGGCTAACTGAGATACGGTGCACGCTCTGGACAGAACACCAAAGACCATTAAAAATGATACTTGTAAAGAGTTGGCAAAAGCAAGAGCCCACCCACAAAGGAAAAACAGAAGGCCCGAGATCATAGTGCACTGGAGGCTCTGCAGAGCAAATGGGAAAATGAATCTGCGGAAAGAGCTCCAAGTGTTCAGGGTGGTGGAAAAAATCGAATGGTCTCTTTTCTTCTTTCTCCTCTCCTGCATTTTACACATTTTTCTATGTGTGTAACAGAAAAAACAATAAATTTTAAATAGCAGCCACAGCCCACAAGGGGGATAAAGGACAAACAGTACCAGGAAGGTGGGAGAGAGGGGTGCAGGAGGCAGGTAGAAGTAGTGAGCAAAGGTGGGGAGGTGAAGGGGGAAGAAAAGGTGAGGGGTGGGGGTGGGGGTGGGACCCGGGACCCACCTTTGACGTTGCTCAGAGACAGGGAACGCTCCTGGTCCGCCAGCCCAGGCACCAGCCGGCCACTGCCACTGTCCTTCTGCCGGGCCACGGCCACCGCAATACCCACGGGTGGGTGTCGCACCTCTGCCTCACCCTGGGCACCGGAGCCCTCGCGTCCGAAGGCCTTGGCGCTCTCGGGCCTCTCCGGGTCCCGCTTCAGCTGCCGGCCCCCAGCCGCTGCAGGGCCGGCGGGGTGCGGGAGGCGGGCCTGGGCGCGTGGGGCAGCCGTGGGAGCGGGCTCGGGCTTCATGGTGCCCAGACCTCCAAAAGGGCTCTTCTTCCCACAGCCGCCGGGACGCACGGCCACGGCCTCGCGGGCAAAGCTGCCGCTGTATTTGATGAGGCTCTGCATGGCCGAGGCCTCTCCCGGCCCGTGGGTCGCGGCGTGCAGGTCGGCGCCCGGCCTGGCGCAGGTGGCCCCGGCGCGGGGCAACGCGCCCCCGGGGTCCAGGTAGGCCTTCTTGGAGGCGGCGGCGGCGGCGGCGGCAGCCTCCTCCTCGGCACGGCTGGCATGGTGGTGCTGCGCGGCCAGCACGGCCATCTGCGTCGTGGCGAAGTTGCCCAGCTCGAAGGGTTTCCATTTGTGCTCAGGGCCGGCGGTTGGGGGCGGCCGCCCTGGCTCTAGGCCGAAAAGCTTGGCTGCCTGCTGGGAGGCGGAGGCGACAGCGGGGCCGCGAGGGGTGCGCTCGCACGGCCGGGGCTCGGCCTCGGGCTTGAGCAGCTCCTTGGCGGGGAGGTAGGCCCGGGGGTCCGGGGAGGAGCGCGCGGCCCGCGCTGGCGGGGCCTCGGCGGGCGGCGGCCGCTTGAGCGAGCGGATCACGGAGCTCTTCTCGCGGAGGCTCTCGGGTCGGTCCGGGGGCGGCCTTGGAGAGCCGGGCGGGGCCTGCAGGACGCCGGGCCTGCCCGCCTCGCGCTCCCGGGTCCGGGTGTCACGCGCCTGTGACGCGATCTGGATGGGCCCTGGGCGCTCGTCAAAGGCCTCCACGGAAGGCACGAAGGTGGGCGCCACCACACGGTGCTCACGGCCCGCCTCACGCGCGGCCGCCACGGGGAAGATGGTGTAGACGCCGGCGGGGGCGGGCTGCGGTGCGGCGAAGGCCCCGGAGGCGGCGGGGGGCGCAGGCGGGCCCTTGCTTACGGGCGGCGGCGGGAGCGGCGAGGGGCAGGGGCAAGGCCCCGGCAGAAGGGCCTCTGCGCGCCGCAGCCGTGCGCTCTCGTCCTGGCGCGCAGTCTCCTTAGAGCCGCGGGCCGCCTCGGCCACCAGTGCGGGGAGCCCCGCGTCCCCCGCGCCATTGCAGAGGCTCAGGGCCGGTGGTGGCAGCGGCGGCGGGTTCTTGCCCTTGGACTCGGTGGTGGCCGTGCCCGGTGCCCGCGGGGGCCCGGGCTCGGCCAGGAAGGGCGACAGGCGCTCCGGGAGGCGCGGGGGCCCGCGGTCCTGGCGGCCCTCCGCCCGCGCCTCTTGGGTCAGGTCCACCACGCCGCGGGGCCCCGCTGCCTCTTCGCGGGCCCGCGGGTCCTTCTTGCCGAACAGTGGGGGCGGCTCCCCGCCGCGGCCCATCCGGTCCTTGGCTGGACCTTCCCGAGAAGAGCCTTTGGTCGAGGCGCCCGACGAGTGGCCGCCTGGGGTCCTGGAGGAGGGCGCATGAGAGTGCAGGGCACCCGGAGCTCCAGGGGCGGGCAGGTAGAAGCCATCTGCAGAAAAGAAAGAGCGCAGCCCGTGAGCGAGTGCCCCCTCTGCCGCGGGAGAGGGAAGGGAGGCCCCAAAGGGTGCCCTAGACCCCAGCGCAAGGAGGAGGGCCATGCACAGCACAGCCCCGGGAGAGGGCAGTCTCTGGAAATGGATTAAACCAAGCTGAAACCCCGCCCTGGCCACCTACTAACCTTTCTGAGCCTCAGTTTTCTCATCTGTGAAACGGGGAGAGGCCAGAATTAAGAGCTGCCCAGAGGGCCCAACAGGATTAGATGAGGGCAGGACAACCAGAAGGCTCCAGGAGGCTATGGGTGGGCCCAGAAAGCCTGTGGGGGCCCTTGGGGGCTGGGGTCTTGGGAAACACAGCTGAGATGCTGCCTGGAGTACTGGGTAGTGGTCCCTCCCAACCTCATTCCACAGCTCCCCCCAGTCTCCCCACTCCTGCCCTCTGACCTTTCTGGGTATCGAAAATGCTGGGCTGGCCCAGCTGGCTGAGGAGGGGGCTCCCGCTGCTGGGGGGCTCCAGGTGGTTCAGGTGGAGGTAGGATGGGTACAGCCCGCTGGGCAGGTGGGAGAAGCCTGCAAGAGAGAAAAGAAGCCAGCTGGGACACCTCATGCCTCCCACCGGGAGCTTCCTTCCACCCTCTCTGCTTCTTGGAAATAACGTGTCTTGACTGTCAGCCCCCTGGTGCTGGGAGCCCTGAGGTCTACCACCAGCTCCCACAGCAAGGATTGACCCCTCCCAATCCTGGCACTCCAGTCCCTGGCAGCCCCCAGGGGCTAGGGCTCTCGAATCCCCCAGGAAGAGAATCAAATTGGACCCAGTGCAGGGCAATGAGGATGATGAAGATAGATGGCAGTTCTAATCACAGACCAAACCCTTGCAACTGCTTTGCCTTTGTTATTCTCGTTTAAATTTCAAATAAAAAAACCTGTGAGGCAAATAATCTTAATATCCCCATTTTACAGATGAGAAAACTGAGGCTCAGAGAGGCCCACTTGCCCGAGGTCCCCCAGCAGAGGAGCCTAGCTCTGAACTGAGGTCACCAGAACTCTTAACCTCAGCCCAACATGGACCCAGTTGAGTGGTTTACTGGCTTAACCTCTCTGCTGTGTGACGCCAAGCAGGTCTCTTGCCTTCTCTGAACTTCAGCCTACCCAGCATCTCCAGCTGCTGGGTCTCCCAGGCAGGCGCTTCTAGGAAAGAATTCCTCCTGCCAGCGGTCTTCCTAACCTCCCACAACCCCCTCCACCCCACCAGTGATGCCCCAGAACCAGGGCCTTACAGGGTGCAGAAGACAGGAAACGGAGGCCACAGAGAAAGAAACAAGAGGCCTGAAAGAGCACACAAGGAATGGAGGCCCAAGAGCCATTCACCAGGGCCCGGAAGGCCAGACAGGTAAGCAGGTGCCGGGGCAATGGAGGAGGATCCTGCCTCTCCTCCTGGGCAGTGGGTCCTACAGGACCTCAGACCCACTGGTGATCCATCCCTGAGGGACTTGGGTCCCCCATGCCCCCCAGTCACTCCCTCTGAGGCCAGAGATGCAGGACCCGTCCCTGGCCACACTGGGCGCACATCTTCACCCACAGCCCCACATGACAATTACGTTAACAACAGTCACAAGATGATAAGGAACACCTGATACACGTTATCTTGCCTCATTACTGAAACGACACTCCTAGGTAGGCACTGGTTCCCACTGCCTTCTCATCTGTAAGATGGGCATAATACTCCCTCCTCACGGCTTGTTCTGAGGATAAAGTGAGTTCAAGTATGCAGTTCTTTGTGCATAGGAAGGACACTGCATTGTTTGCTATCGTTACTACTATTACCGGCATCTGCCAGCAAAGGAGAAAAGGGAGTCCGGCTGATGGCACACAGGCACCAGAGGCAGCCTCTGCCCTTCAGGCCCCTCGAGCACCCCCGCTCTGGGCTGGTGGAAATGGGAGGCTCAGATGGGACCCCAGCCCGGAAGGACTGCCCACCATCCCAGACGTAGAGGCAGGATCGCCCCTCCGTGCGGGGCACACACAAGTCAGGACAAGGACGGAAGCACTCAGTGACAACTGGCACAGAGAAGGAAGTAGGGAGACAGTGGGCGGCGAAAGGCCCAGGAGAGCCTTAACCTGCAACAGGCGCCCGACCCGGGAACACCCAGGACACCCAGGAGGCAGCACCCAGCATCTCGAATCCACCGGAGCCCCAGGTGGCGGATGAACTCAAGAGTCCCCCAGGCCCATTCCTTCACTGACGGAGGGGAAACTGAGGCTCCACGGAGGCCCAGGATTTGCTCTGGGCTGGCAGGAAGCCAAGCCAGCAGACCTCCCCACATTTAGGGGCGTCACCGCAGAACAGCAACAAGAGAGCCCAATGGCACCTGGTCCCACTGCTCCCACCATGACAATCACTGATGAGCTGACTGTGCATTGAGGAGACAGAGGGCAGCAGAACAAACTAGACCCTGCCCTCAGAGCTCACTGGTGGGGAAACAGGTATCTCATGAAAAGACACACAGATGAATGTGTCATCACAAGTGGGAGGTGGAACCGGGGTGGGGTGGGGGGTGTGTTTGAGCCAAGCCCTGGAGGAGGAACAGGAGATAGCCAGTGAGCTGCGGTGCGGGGCTGCAAGTGGAGGGAACGGCACGTGTAAAGGCCCTGGGACAGCGCCAAGAGGGAGCGCTGAGCATCTGAAGAACAGCAGGGAGGCTGGATGACCAGAGCTGGGCCCCGCAGGCCACCACGTGGAGGAGTGACCGTGGAGACAGAGGGGAGGCGGCAGACTTGAGAAGTGCCGGGGACAGCGGCCCAGCGCCCTCGGCCCGCCCGCCTGGCTCGCTCCTTACCTTCGTGGGCATGGGCGGCCCACAGCTGCACCATGGGCAGGTTGCTGGGGGTGGGGGAGCGGAAGGAGAGGTCAGAGGGCAGGGGCACCGGGCTCCCATGGGATGAGGCCGAGGGCCCCATCCCGCTGGCCACAAAGCTGCCCAAGAAGGCCTCGCCTGCAGAAAGAAGGGGGGCTGTCAGGCAGCCACCAGGCCGCCGCCGCCCAGCCCACCACCCCGAGATCCCCGCCTCGCCCTGCTTCTCGAGGCTGACACTGGCAGGGAGACCAATCAAACCTCCTCCGCCCAGCCCCACCCCAGCCCCTTGGACTCAGGACCACCCTGGGTCAACTCAGCCAGACTCAGGGCTTGAGAAAACCGCCCAATGAGACCCCAGGTGCCTCCAGGGCACCCAACACTCTTGGCAGAAGGGTGTTACCATCCCCAGACCAGAGGGGGTACGGTTCTCCCCACCTGCACCCGAAAGCTGAGGCTTGGTGCGGGGCAGGGACCTCCGGAGGCCACAGAGTGACGAGGTGGAAGGGGGCTCAGGTTCTGAGCTTCTGGACCAGCGAGGACACCAGAGAGCTGGAGAATGGCCTCCAAGGACCCCAAGGCAGCCCTGGACAGGCCCGGACCAACCCCTCAGCCACCCCTGTGCGGGAGGAACCATGTGCCCATTTAACGGATGAGGAAGCTGAGGCTCAGATGGGAAGTGCCTGATCCCACAGCCTGCGACCAGGGGCTCTGAATGCAGCCCAGCAGCCTGTCCCAGAGATACAGGGAATTAGCAAGTGACTCAGGGAATGAATGAGAGCAGTGGACAAGGGAGGCCTGTCCCTTCAGAGAGCAGAGCTCCTCCTACTGGGTGCCCTCACATGGGGGCGTGGGGGCCCACTGATGCCAGGAAGGACAACCGGCTAGGGCCCGGGTGGAAGCCGCACCGGCCCCTGCCACGCCCCATTTGGCCAGGCCCCCACCCGCAGGGGTATGTCCTCCCTCCCGCCATCCAGGGGTGCTGCCCCTAAGCTCCACGTGCCCGTCCTTCAGGGCAAGACGCCGGCAGGCCCCCAGCTCACAGGCCGGGGGAGGCCTACGAGACCTGGGCGGGCGGGCGGGGGGGGCGGGGGGCTTCCCTTCCCTGGCCTCTTGTTTGCTTGTCAGCAAAATGGGGATAATGATAACGCCTCCCTTGAGAACTGCAGTAAAGGAAGAAGCTCGCGTTTATCAATAATAATCATCATAGCAGCAGAGGCGCCCATTCACTGGACGGCACCAAGCACCGGCTCGGGCCACCGAGGTAAGAGCTCCCCGGGTGCCCCTCAGGGAACCTCTCTAAGGCCCTGTGACGCAGGCACTGTTTGCAGCGGCCCCGAGTGAAGTGGCTGCAGGGGGTCACAGACAACGTGTGACTCGGGTGCCCAGAGGGCCCCAGCCCGGCCCTCAGGGGGCTCGCAGACGCCCACCCACACCCTCTGAGTCCCCACAGGCCTCCACGCAGGGCCTACAGACCCGCCCTCACCACCTCCCCGGGGGCACAGGAGGCCCAAACGTCCCCCCAGGCCCTTCAGGGCGCACACAAGGGGCAGGGCCTCCTCCCTGTCGCCCAGAGTGGGGCCGGCATCAGGCGGAGCGATGGGAGGACACCTGGCACCACGTGGCATCACCACCACCCCACGTCCGGGCCCCCCATCCCATCCCCACCAGCCCCCTCACCGGACTCCAGCGCCAAGCCCTCGGGACCCAGGGCCATGGTGGCCCGTCAGTCGGCCCATGCAGCCCCGGCCCGGGCAGCGGGGCCTCCGGGCTGCCAGGCCCCAGGCTTCCTCCTCTGCGGGCGGCGGGTGGCCGGCTCCGGAAGCGGCAGCCAGGGGTTTGCGCAAGGGCTTACATCAGCCGCGGGCTCTTCCTGCCCTGGGCCTGCCCCTGCCCGGGCTTGTGAAACCCGCCCAGAGGCACCCCAGGTCCGGATGCCGCCAACAGCTCCCGCCTGCCACGGGGCTCAACGGTGCCCGAACTCCCTCCCCCGGGCCCGGCGGGCAGGCCTGGGCCCTCCGAGAGCCGCGGTGTGCAGCTCCGTTAAACGGGCGTGCCAGCCCCCCTCACCGCCAGGCCCGGGACGGCGGCGTTTATTTGCACAACTTCACTGTCCCCACCCGCTCCTGAGGCGGCGGGGGGGCAGGGCTCAGATACACGAGATAAACCCCCAGTTGCTGGGACTCCCTTCCACCTGGCCCCTCCGCTCATTCCCTCGGGCCTTCCCTGGGCCTCAGAGAATGCCTCCGCCCAGGACGACGTGGAAATGTAGACCTGTGTCCGCCAGGAGCGGAGTCGGCCTCCCCCGAGGTGCCCAGGTGGCACACAGCAGGCATCAACTCTCGGCCAAGTGACCGCACCGTGTCTGATCCTCTCAGGGCAAAAGCAGACGGACACGTGTTAGGAGGAGGAGAGAAGGCAAGCACAGCTCCTGACACCTAAGGACGCACGTGCCACTCCCGCTGTCCTGCCTGGTCCCCCTAGGGTGGAAGACAAGCAGCTGACCCCCCGACCCCGCCCCACCGGCATCTCCGGACTGCTTCTGAGCTCCACACCCCCGCATCCCCCCACCCCCGGAGTACCTGGAGCTCTCCTCAGGGTCTAGGGACACATCCTCCACTCACACCCACCCCTGGGGACACAGCGGTGGCCTCCTGGGTTCACAGAGAACGGTGGAGGCCTCCGGGCTCTGGGGGGCAGTGACAGTCTAGCCAGAGCCCACCGCCTTTCCCTAGACTTGGCTGGAAGTCCTCCAGCACAGCCTGGGGTGGGAGAGGTCTCCATTCCTCTCATCCCAGACTGAGGTCAAGGCCTGGCCCTCCTTCCCTGGTCCCAGGCCGCCCCCTGGTGACCAGAGGCCTCCATGCCACCTGCCCACCCACGCGAGTATCTCACTCCACGACTGTCCAAGCCTAGAACACACAGTGAACCCGTAATAAAGTACCACTGTTCACAATTAGAAAGGGGGACCTAACCCAACTTCAACAGACACCGGGCTTCACACGGAATCTTCCCACAGGCCTTTCATGGGGCACAGAGGACAATCCCAAAGCCACACAGCCCTGGCCCAGGGGCAGAGCCAGGGCTGACCCGGAGCCCAGCCATGCAGCCCACATCCCTCCTTCAGGGTAGCCACTCGAGGGCCACCAGGATCCCCCGTGGGAGAACGTTCCCACTGGCCTGCCCGCCATCCTGGACAGACCAAAACCTGGTGAATCAATGACACCTGTTCTACATATTCGCTGGACACTCCAGGAGCCACTGGCCACTTGTGGCTACTGGGCGCTTGAAACGTGTGGCTGGTGAGACTGAGGAGCCTCATCTCCAAATTTATTAAATTGTAATTAATTTAGGCTTAATTTAGCCACGGTCTGGATGGAAGGCTCCTCCCTGCTGGAAACCGGAGCAGGGCAGGGACGGGACCTCTGACAGGCCAGGCCCCCACCATGGACAGAGGTGCGACAGAGGCGGGGGTCCCCAGGGGACAGTGGAAAACAAACCCTGGCCCCAACGCCCACGGCTCCGTGAGTCTGAGTTACTGCACTGCCCCAGGCTGAAGGGTAGGAGAACAGCAATGTCTCCCCTCCAGGTGGACACACAGATTAAATGAACTCACGTCCGTGAAACGCCTTCATGAAGTGCCTCCTTATTTATAGCTACATGACCTGGGGTTTGAGGAAGCCCAGCAACTGCTCCAGGTCAGGGTCCAAGTGGGACTGTCACCTCTACCCAAATTCCATCTGTCCTTCCTTAAAATAAAACGTTTAATTCTGAAACTAGAGAGAGCTGGTGGTTGCCCACGATGAATGCACTAGCTACCACAGAAAGGCGTGCTTTCAAAGAATTCATTGCACATTGTGTGAATTTCACCTCAATTAAAAAAAAAAAAAAACACGTAAGCTCCTCTCTCTGCCTCTGAATCCAACACTGCATCTCTCCCTGACCTCGCTGCCCAGGGCGCCCCAGGGCCCAGAGGTTTCCGGGCTGGCACCTTCCCGTCCTGGCTCACCGTCCCACAGCCCCAGGAGTGAAGGAATCTTGTTACCCCCATTTTACAGACTAAGAAACTGAGGCTCAGAGAGACTGACTGGCATCACCGGGCCGGGGCAACCAAGTCGCCTCAGCTGGTGCTACAAGCACACCGCACAGCAAGGCCTCAGCTCAGGAATCCCAGCGCGCCAGGCCCTTGGCTCCAGACCGGCCACTGTCCCTCGGACCCTGAGTGAGGGAACCCCCTCACACAGGGCCTGGCCCTCGAAGGTGCTTGGAAAATGGTTTTCCCCTTCTCGGGTCCCAGTGAGAGAGGAAGGATGCCCCCGGGGCAAGAAAGGAGGTCCCGAGGCCTGGCTATGGGGCAACGTGCCCGTGCCCCTGCCACTGCCCGGGGGAGAGGTCCAGGTCCCTCTGGGAATGTAAGCAGCAGGGAGCTGGGCATGGGCCCCCCACTCCACCCAGCCTTGGCACCCCCCCACCCCGCCTGTGCCCCCTCCAGGACTGAGCTAACGGGTCCTCCAAAGCTGGGACCCGCCAACATCCCAGGCCCTCCCACCCCATACACTGCATCTCAGGGACACAGCAGAGAGCCATGAGTTTGGGGGTGCAGGCCAGCCTGTTCTCAGCCATCGCCACCTCCTTCATCCACACTGAGAACACAGGAAGGGGTTCAGGGCTTTGCGGACTCCCAGGCTGGCCAAGGTCACCAAGAGGCAGAACTCAAATCCTGAAAAGGTGTTGGGGGCTGGGGAATGAGGCCCGTCCGGATGAACCCCACAGGGGGCTGCCCTACGCTCACCTGCTGGCCCCTAGAGAGGGCAACGGTGAGGCCACCTTAGCCGCTCAGTGGAACCTTGCCTCTGTAATGGATGGAGTCACTGGGCTCCTTCTAGAAACTGCCTATAAAATAGATACCTGAAGTCCTCGCTGGTGGGAGAGGGGAGGGGGACTTGGATGAGATCATGGTGGGTACAAAGGTCTGGTAAACAATGAAGGACTCATAGGACTTTATCACAGGCTCGGGCGGGAATATGGGACAGCACAGCCCCACGGGCTGCACCCCAGGGCCTTTTGCACCTCAGCCTGGAATCCATTCCTCCCTCCACGTACTGCAAGTTATCTGTATACTCCCGTCTGCATATACCTCACTCCCTTCTCTTGCAGCCCAGGTGACAGGGAACGAATGTGGGCCTTCCGTCACCAGGGCCCCATAAACTGCAACCTGCCCCACCCCCACCCCCTTTCCTGACTTATTTTTTCCACCGTGCTTATCACCACTTATCAGACCATATACACATTAGCTCCTCCTTTATTGTAGTTCCTTGCTTATTGTCCCTCTCCACCCACTGGAACAGGAGTAGGCAAGATTCTTCTTGAAAAGGGCCAGATAATAAATACTTTAGGCGTTGCAGGCCTATTCTACCTGCCTGACAATACTTAAAACTACTAGGCTTTGTCCAAGTGAAACTTTATTTACAAAAAACAGGAGATGGGCCAGATTCGGAGGCAGTTTGCAGACCCCTGCCTTACACCATCCCCAGTGCCCCGCTGTGTACCTACACTGTACACAGTAGGTGCTCGATTAATATTTGTGGGTGGGAGGGAGGGGCAAGGTCACAATCAGTTAGAACTGGATGAAGGACGAAGAGGAGCCTTTCCTGGGCCCTACTTCACAGCCAGCGTAGGGCTTCAAGGCTTCACTTCATGCTGTCTCTAATCCAACCACCCCCATGCCACCCTCCCCACGAACCACCCACCCCCACCATCAACTCTGGGAGTGAGAGATTCTTGTCCCTTTTACAGATGAGGAAACTGAGGCTCTGACTCCAAAATCTACACTTTTCCACTCAGCCACAGAGACCCTGTTTTCATCTCTTCACTCCCAAAGGCCCCCTCCACAACCAAACAAGAAACAAATGTGTTTTCCCTTCCTATTTTAAAACGTTTTGGCCTCGCAAAGAACTGCATTCCTTAAGAGGTCACCAAAGGCTATCAGAGCATCTCATCGGCATGATCAGATCAGGGTTATCACCCAAGAAAAGAGCCCATTCTAGCCCAGAGCACAGACATGTGACTTGGCCGTTTCTATGACAGCCGCTGAAAATAGTCCGAGGACCCTCTGGATAAAATGACCTTCAGACTCCCATTCATCCCAAGATTTCTGTAATATCTAAGCCAGAGCAGGGGTTAATACCCTGTCTCTTAAAGAAAGAGCCTTATCGTTCAATCAGAACCCCAGGCAATTCACAAATGAAGAACGGTAAATAATGGCCAAATTCAGGAAAAAGTTAGTATCGCAAATACCGAAACAGGATGACATCATTTTCATCTATCAATCAGCATATTTTTAGTTTGCTTGTGGGCCGGGGGGGGGGGGGGGGGGGGGGGGGGGGGGGTGGATCTGTGGAGCAGCAGAGGGAGGGTGAGGACACAGCCAACCCATCCCCAGCTTTTGGAAAGCAAGTCAGCAGGCTGGCAAAGCCCAGACCCACTTCTGGGGGTCCCCCTCAAGGAAACCACCTTTGTGGGCAAAGATGTACTTCTTCGGATGCTCGCTGCAGCCAAACTGATGGAGAGATTTACTGCAATCCCAATCCAAACCCCAGTAGGGGCAAAGGTTGGGGGAGGGGGAGGGGCTGTGAAAATTGACAAACTGTCCCTAAAAGTTACATAGGAATTGAAAGTCGGGTGAAAAATTGACGCGATTTTTGCACACCCATGTTCCTAGCAGCGTTATTCCCATTCACAACAGCGAAAAGATGCAAGCAACCCAAGGGTCCACTGGATAAACGAAATGTGGTCTATCTTTATACTATGAAATATCATTCAGCCTTAAGAAGAAAGGACATTCTGACCCCTGACCCAACATGGATGAACCTTGAAGACAGGATGCTAAGCGAAATAAGCCAGACACAGGTCAAATATTGTTATGATGGCACTTCTAGGAGGTCCCTGGCGGAGCCAGATTCATAGAGACAGGAAGTAGAGGGTGGGGGCCAGGGGCTGGGGGAGGGGGATGGAGGTTAGTGCTTCATGGGGACAGAGTTTCAGTTCAGAGGATGGGAATGTTCTGGAGATGATGCTGGTGGTGACTGTGAATGGCGGTGACTTGACTGATGTGAATGTACTTTATGCCACTGAACCGTACACGTAAAAATGGTTACGGTGGCAAACCTACCTGTACTGTACTAGTTAAAAGAAGAAGTTATATAGAAACACAGAAAATCAAGAATAGCCGGGGCAATCTTCAAGATGAAGAATAACGTGGGAAGACTTAGGCTATCAAATACCAGTAATGCAGGTGGTGTGATATGGGCACATGGGTACACGAAAAGGCCTATGGGGACAGGACGGTTAGGAAACAGGCCCACCATTGCGCGGGGTAGAAAAAGGATGGTCTTTTCAATAAACACTGCTGGTCCACTTGGACACCCATATGGGAAAAGCCATGAATCTTGACCCCCTACTTCACACCATACCTAAAAATCCCTTCCAGGTACACTGCAGAAAGGCAAAAGGCAAAAGATTCTAGAAGAAAACACACTGGAAAATTCCTTCGTGACCCAAGGGCAGCCAAAGCTTTCTTAAAGACCACATTAAAAAGCACTGACCATAAAAAAAAAAAAAAAAAAAAGCACTGACCATAAAGATAAGACGGATATACTGAAGTACATGAAAATTAGGAATGTCTATTCATCACGTGACGCCATTAGGAGAATGGAAATGTGAGCCACCTCATGGAGAAAGATCCGTGCCCCACTGAAGGGCTTGTATCCAAAATATATAAAGAATGCCTGAGAATCAACAAGCAAAAGGCAGACACCACGATGTAAAAACGGGCAAGATGCAACAGGAGAGTGGCAAATAAGGACGTCCAAGTGTCCAGTAAATCCATAACAAGGTACTCAGCCTCATAAACCATGGAGGAAATGTGAATGAAAACTTCTGCACACCCACCAGAAGGGTTAACGTGTCAAAAAGGAAAAATGGACAATATTAATACATGGCCAGAGGGAGCATAAATTAGTACAACCGTTCTCAAAGAGTTTGGCAGAATCTAGAAACCTTTCTGACCCAGCAACGCCCTCGCAGGTCTGCGCAGAAAGATCGCATATTGGAATTCAAAGATCTTCTCACCAGTAATCGCCAAAACTGGAAAATAACCCAAATGTCCAACAAGAGCTGGATAAACAAATTGTTGCATTCTCACAGGAGGCAACCCCTTCAGCCAGGAGAAGGCACTACAGCGACCAGGGCAGGATAAATCTCACCACCTCACACCCAAGAGAACGCACTATATGCTTCCACAAGCGTGAAGGGCACCAACAGACAATTCAAAGCAGGTGGTTTAAGCCAGGTTGGGGTCACCTTGGGACAGGGTGACAGAACAGGGCACCTGGGTTTCCTTCGTAACCTGGTTGATTCCGTTTGTGAAAAAAATAACCAAACTGTACGTTTATGATCTCTGCTTATTTCTGTATGTCCTTTAAGCCCCGATAAAAAAATATCCTTTAAAAAACTGAGCGCAGAGGGAGGCCAATCTGAGCACGAGCGTGAGTAATTTTCAGGGAACTCTCACATTAACAAAATTTGCAAAAACAAAAACAAGTAAATAAATAAAAATGAGCCCAGCAAGGAAAAGGGAAAGAGAAAGAAACATTCTCATTCATACCCCATCTCTCCCCAGCCCCTGGCTTTCTCGCCAGAGAGCTCATGTCTGGCCCCTAGATCCCACACTTCCTGGCTGTGTGACCTTGGGGAGGTGACACAACCTCTCTGAGCCTTACTTTCCTCTAAACTAAAATCGGGAGTTCCCTGGTGGTCTGGTGGTTAGGATTCCGGGCTTTCACTGCCGTGACCCAGGTTCAGTCCCCTGGTGGGGGAACTGAGATCCCGCAAGCTGCACGGTGTGGCCAACAAAAAAAATAATAAGAAAATAAAGCTCTCACCTTTAAAAATAAAGTAAAATGAAGGGCAGACAAGAAAGGAAAGAAATTGTGCCTGGGGCCGTGCCTGTGTCCTCCGCTTCACGGCACTCCCCTCTCCCCGAGGAAGGTGACACAAGAAGACAGACCAGCAAGGCTGAGGGACAGAGCTAGAGGGTGGGGGGCTTACTTTGCACATTCTTGGTGCTGTGACTGGGCCACAGGACCTGTGGCCACTGCCAACGTCCCCAAGCTCCCATCCGTGCAGTACACGTGGCTGAGAATCTTGAGCTGCAGAGGTTCTTCCTCTGAGCTAAGCAGAGGCTCAGAAGCCACCAGGCCAGATCGACCTGCCCCGCCCACCTAGGAGGGGAGGGGTCCAGCTGGGCCTGAGGGCTGGCCCGAGGGGCTTTATTCCTCCAGCTCCCTCATCCAGGCTAAGTGTTACCTCCAGCCTCCCTCCCCTCCCGCTGGAGCCAGCCCTCACCCCAGGACGGTCGGATATCCCAGCAGGCACCTTTTAGCCGCCCAGACCTCCCAGCTCCTCCCCAGCAGAGGTCACAGCAAGTGAAGGGCAATCTGGGTTTAACTCCAGCCCCTCCCCCAGCCCAGAATCTGGGCCCCCTGTAGGCTAGGACTTTGCCTTGCTCCCACCAGACACCCAGACCACAAAGTAGGTGCTCAAATCTAAATAAAGGGGATCCCAAGGCAGCCCAGAGCGGTCAAGGCCTCAGCCTTGCCAATGATATGCAAATGCATCCACCCCGGCCTCGCCCCAGGGCTCCAGACTTTCTCAATTCTAAAGCAATTACAGAGGATTTCCCCATTGATTTCTCTTCCCCCTAAAGGAGGTCCTGGCCTAGAGGAAGTAGAGATAGGGATGGAGGGAGGGCCTTCTAGGAACTATGGGCCAAAACCAGGGCAGTGTCCTAGTGGGGAAGGCGGAGACAGAGAGGAACCAGGTCTCTCCGGCACGGGGCCAGGGGAGGAGAGGCAGCCGGATCCCAGGGCACTGAGATCTAGTATGACAAATCCTTTCCCAGAGGACTCCCCTGGCGGTCCAGTGGTTTAGACTCCACGCATCCACTGCAGGGGGCACCGTTTCGATCCCTGGTTGGGGAACTAAGATCCCACATGCCAAAAAAAGAAAGAAAAGGAAAAAATCCTTCCCCAGGTGCCAGAACACTCACAAAAATGGCAGTAACACGGTTTTTTTTTTTTTTTTTGCGGTACGTGGGCCTCTCACTGCTGTGGCCTCTCCCACTGCGGAGCACAGGCTCCGGACGCGCAGGCTCAGCGGCCATGGCTCACGGGCCCAGCCGCTCCGCAGCATGTGGGATCCTCCCGGACCGGGGCACGAACCCCTGCCCCCTGCATCGGCAGGCGGACTCTCAACCACTGCGCCACCAGGGAAGCCCAGTAACACGGTTTTAAAAGGAAACATTACTGCGCATGAATGGAACCCTTGAGGGTCTTAGGCTGGATTCTCAGGGCTGGTGTGGGGACCAAAGTGAAAATGGGATCTGAGTACAAATCCTCATCCTTAAAAGGTACACTCAGCTCTTGGAAGAGGGGCGGCCAAGTTTAAACTCCCTGGAGGCTGTTAACAGGACTCCAGCCTGGGAGACTTAGGAAGACAGAAAGGAAAACCTACAGACACTGTCAGAAACTTCCACAATGGTCAACAAGTCCCCCCCTTGGATCCCAGTCTCATCAGCTTGTTAGCGCCTCTTTCTTAAATATGAAGAGACACCAGAGAACCAGCCAGACACCTGCAGAGTCTCCAACGTGAAAGACAAATGAACAATAAAGACCCAGAGGAACAGAGACCATGCCTGAAAGAAGAAAACTCCAGAAAAAAATATAATTAATATCCTGCAAGTGATGAGAACTAATGTATCCATGAAACAAGAACAGGGTGCGATTGAAAAAATAAAAGGACTTGCCTAGTGGCACAGTGGTTAATAATCCGCCTGCCAATGCAGGGAACACGGGTTCAATCCCTGGTCCTCGTCCGGGAAGATCCCACATGCCACGGTGCAACAAAGCCCATGCGCCACAACTACTGAAGCCCGCGCGCCTAGAGCCCGTGCTCCAAAACAAGAGAAGCCGCTGCAATGAGAAGCCCGCGCACCGCGACAAAGAGTAGCCCCGCTCGCCACAACTAGAGAAAGCCCACAAAGCCCACGGGCAGCAACAAAGACCCAACGCAGCCAAAAATAAAAATAAACGAATATTTTTAAAAAAGAGAGGAGCATCCAGGTTATAAGACAGAGCTCCTAGATATTAAAAATATAACTTAATTAAAAAATCAAACTGCACAGTTAGAAGACACAATTGAGACCATCTAGAAAGCAGAAGAAACAAAGAGATGGAAAATAGCAAAGAAAGTAGAAGAAACGTAGGTGATCGTTCTAGGAGATCCACTAATAGAGGCACTAGAAAGAATAGCAAAAATGGTGAGAAGTAAATCATAAAATACCAATAAAATTGACAGTAATTCAAAAAGTCTTCATTTAAAATGTAAAAGGTAAGCACTATTACTCGTTTTACATGAGAAAAAAACTGAAGCTTACAGAGTTAGGTAACATGTCCAAGGCCATGTGGCAAGTGGAAGAGCATGGGTAAGAATTTCAGAGCCAACGCTCTATAACTATTACATGGTTCTAGAAGATTTTAGGCGTTTGTAAAAGGGAAGACAAAAAGTTCACGTACGAAGATCAAGAATCAAAATAACACCACACCCTCAAAAGCTGCTCTGGAATTTAGAAGGTGATGTTGCAGTTTGCTCAAATGATTTCCAAGATGTCCATCAAGCCTGAAGGTAAAAATAAAGGCATTTTCAGGTATACTAGGCCTCAAAAAAAATCGCCTTCTGTGTATCCTTTCACAGAATGCTACTGCAAGATACGCTCCGCCAAAACAAGGAAAGCAGGAAAGAGGAAGGAATGAGAATCAGGAAACAGGAGATGCAACACAGCACAGAGGGACAGTGAGTCTGCAAAGGCCCAGCCACCAGGCAAACCAGACTAGAGGAGGAAGAAGAAAAACTGCAGGAAGGAAATCTCCAAGACGCAGCTCATCCAACAGATCTAACCAAATGAAAACTATACCAAGAGATGAGAAGACAGAGATTCTAAGAAATCCCTGCAAATGGGGGGAAAAAAGAGGCAATTAATAACTCAAGGAAATAAAGAAATGAATTTTATTATATCACTTGGCTCAAATACAAACATTTACAAATCCAAAGCCATAATAATAAATCTGATCTAAACAAAATTGTATTTCGGGAATTCCCTGGTGGTCCAGTGGCCGAGACTCTGTGCTTTCACTGCCGAGGGTCCAGGAGGGCCCAGGTTCAATCCCTGGTGGGGGAACTAGGATCCCACAGGCTGCGTGGCATAGCCAAAACAAAAAACAAAACAACAACAAAACAAAACTGTATTTCACAAATATTGGGAGGAGAGAGGAAGGAGGAATGGGGGTGGGGGATGGCGTGAGGCAACAACGACAAGCAACATTTACTAAGTGCTTATTATTATCTGTTTGTTTGTTTGCAGTACGCGGGCCTCTCACTGCTGTGGCCTCTCCCGTTGCAGAGCACAGGCTCCGGACGTGCAGGCTCAGCGGCCATGGCTCACAGGCCCAGCCGCTCCACGGCATGTGGGATCTTCCCGGACCGGGGACGAACCCGTGTCCCCTGCCTCGGCAGGCGGACTCTCAACCACTGTGCCACCAGGGAAGCCCAGTGCTTATTATTTTCCAGATACTGTTCTAAATGCTTTACATGTATTAATGATTTAATCCTCATAACAATCTCATGAAGTAGGTACTATTATTATCCCCATTTTACAGATGAGAAAATCAAGGTAGGAGAGGTAAAGAAACTTGCCTATGGTCTCACACTGATAAATGGGAGAGTCAGGATAGAGACTTGGACAGTCTATGCAAAATCCTCATCTTCTATAGAAGTCAATAAAGAATCTCAAAATCTAAACAATAACTAGCAGTAGAAGCAGGGAATTACAGAAAAATATGGATGAAAAGGCCAAAAAAGAAAAACAGCCAAGAGAATTTAAAGGGGGCATCAGGAATGGGGAGACAGGAGGCAAGGGATTGCTGGCTCTCCTTATAATCCTTCTAACACCATCTGACTTTTTAAACGACACCTAACTTTAAAGTTTATACTCTGCATAAAACAGAAGTGTATACTTTCACTAGGTGAATTTTACAGGATGCAAAGTATTCCTCAATAAAGCTTTAAAAAATGAGGGAAAAAAAGTGTTTAAGATGCAGGCACAGGGACTTCCCTGGCAGTCCAGTGGTTAAGAATCTGAGCTTCCAGTGCAGGGGGCACGGGTTCAATCCCTGGTTGGGGAACTAAGATGCAGAGCGGGTGGGGGTGGGAGGGATGCACGCTCAATTAGGTACTACTACTCACTCACCAGAATGAATAGAATTTAAAGCAACCGACAATATCACGTGCTGGGAAGACAGGGCACGGACTGCACAATGGTGCGACCACTGGAAAGCTCACAGCTACAAAAGGTGAATCTACACATACTCTGTGACCCACCAATTGCAGTCCTAGATACTATCTACACAGCCAAAGAAATGTGTACCTACGTGCACCAAAAGGACACGATCATACCAGCACTATTCATAGCAAACACTGGCAACAACCTAAATGTCCATCGACAGACAAGAGTGATGTGAACTCTGCCGTATTCACGAGGTGGAATACTATTACAGCAACCAGAAATCAGTTACTGCTTCACACCTCAGATACGGATGAATCTTACACGCTGGTGTGAGTGAAAACAGCTAAAAATCAAAAAGGACAGGCTGCGTGACTCCATTGACAGAAAGTTCAAATACAGGAAAAACTAATCTAAGGTAACAGAAATAAGAATGAAGTTGGGTGTGGGGTGGATGGTGACCAGGAGAGAGCAGAGGGAACCTTCTGGATGCGGGAAACGTCCCGATCTTGAGCTGGCTGGTGGTGACATCAGTGTGTTCATTTTGTAAAACTGCAAGTACTGACCACTCAAGATTGAAGCGTTTCACAGAGTATCCATTCCACCAAAAAAAAGGAGAATAATAAAAATAATGTGTTCCAGTTGGCACCCTGGAGTCTAAGGAGCCTGTGGACCATACAAAGGGGCTACATACACGATTTCAGAGGTCCTCAGAGAGGACCAGACTAGAGCCAGGGATTCGTGAGTCACTGGTTAAGGGCAATTTTAATTACAGCAATCACTTTTACTGTAACTTTTGCACAGGGCTATTCGTACGCTAGGCACTTCAGTACCATTAATGGACCCATTTCACAGATAAGAAAATCTAGGCTTAGAGTCATCACCCAGTAAGTGTAAGAGCAAAATCCGACCTCAGCCCCGAGGCCCTCCTGCCCCTGGCAGTTATCTGGAGATTGCAAGATGAACCTAAGCTGGTGCATAAGGCCCAGAACATGCAAAATTATTACTGAGAGTGTGTGAAGCAGGTTTTTTATTCTGGGCTGAGGGTCCATCACTTTCATTAGCTCATAAAAGAACCTGGGATGCAGATGGTGAATGCATTCACGGCATGCAAACATGGTTTGTTTTCGTGATTCCGATCAAATGGCCTTGATTTCCTCCAAAGTCAGATGCCAGGCCTCTACGGGGCAGCTGGCGTGCCAAGGACCCCTAGCCCTGAGGGCCAAGACCGGCCACTGGCCAGGGGTCCCCACTGCCCCTGGGGAGGCCCAAGACCTGTCTTGAGCAGCAGCTCCCACAGGTGCCCTCAAAAGCTGGGCTGGGAAGTAAAGGACAGGTGAGGTTCATGATGGGGGTAGATTCTGGGTGAAAGACAGGACCCCACATGACCAAAGACAGGGCTCTAAGGGACCACCAGGTGACAGTTACGTGAGATCAGGCTGCAGACTGGTCCACGCCAGGAGCCAAGATCACCCCGACCTGGCCACATCCAAATCAAGAACGCTCGATCACCAGCTTCTCCTCAAACCTGTTCCTCCCCATTCCTCCAGAAGTAGCACTGACCAAAAATCCATTTGCTGTCCTCCTCATCTGCCCCTCCACATCGATCTCAGCAGTCCCACCTCCAGCCTTCCTCCCTGGTCACTATCACCTCCCTGACAACCTCCTCACCACGGACAAGTTCCCTCTTCTCTCCTGTCTACCGATCTCCAGCAATCCAGATTAATTTTGTTAAATGCCCATTTGGAAATCATTTCAAACTCAAAGTCTGAAACAGTTCAACTAGCAAATAGTCCAACTGCCGTATGACCTTCCCCAGGTTCAGCAATTGTGAACTGCTTTCTCACCCTACGTGACAGGGTGAGAAGCTCATTTATTTGAAATCATTTGATTTATCGTTGTCTCCCACGTCTAAAAATTTTAGATATTGTTTTTTTTCTTTTCCTGAGCCATTCCTGAGAGTACTTGCATTCATCAAGTCCCCTGCCCCTAAACATTTCAGTGTTCTTACTTCGCAAGAGCAAGGACGTTCTCTTACATAATCACACTACAGTGATCAACTTCGTGAAACCTGATATTCACTTGATGCTATCGGCTAATCTACAGTCCATATTCCAATTCTGTCAATTGCCCCAGTGATGCTCTTTAGAGCAATTTCTCCCCTGATCCGAGATCCAATCGAGGGCTATATATGGCCTTTTTGCTGTCAGTTTTTTCATCTCCTTCAACCAGGAACAGTTCTCAGCCTTCGTCTTGCATGCCACTGACATTTTTTAAGAGTCCAGACTAGTTCTGTAAAATGTCCCTCAATTTGAGTCACTCCCTCCATTTAAAACCCTGCCTTCTCATTCCTCAGAGTTTGAAATTCCAAGACCTCATTACTGGCCTTCAGGGACTTACAGGGTCCCACACCCCCCTCCCCCTCCCCCCACCCCGTCCACCCTCCCCCTCCCCCCAGCTCCAGCCATTCTCAGGGCTCACAGCCCCTCACCACTCCGGCCAAAAAAGTCCCTCGGTATTTTCTTTCCCTCACAGTCTACCTCTCTCTTTAAAATGACTTCCTTCGCTGACTTATGTTTACTGCCTGGCCCCCCACACACTAAGATGGGAGCTCCAACGACGGCAAAGATTTTTCTGTGTTTGGTCGCCGCCGATTCCCAGGGCCAGAGCAGTGCCTGGCACCCAGGAAGCACTTGGAAATCTGAGTAAATGAACAAGTGAGGAAAGAAGACAGTGCTGAGGCTGAGAGCTAAAGAACCAGGAGGCTCAGAGAGCCAGGGGGCTGTGGAGGCCCTTCCAGATTCTAGAACATTCCCCAGGCCTTCCCTATGCCTCTGCCCAGACGAGGATGCACCCAGCAAATCTCCCTTATCTTGGGGATCACATCACTCCACCAGCCAGTCCCAATGATTAATCTTCTTAAATCAATCTCAGTAGGTTGACTGGATTCCAGAGATAGAGCTGATCAGACCCTGGAGAAGGCCCACAGCCCGCTATTGTCCACTGGCCGGTCCGAAGTGCAGGGCCTCCCCATTCTGATCCTGGGTTCCCACCACCGACTCACATATCCTCCAGGGGCCAGCCCAGGGTGTGGGGTCAGGGAGAATAAACATCCAAGCACAAAATCCTGCTAACAGCTCTTTAATTGCAATGGTGAGGGCAACTGAGTCCAGGCCTCCCAACCCCAGAACAGAGGAGCAGGTCGACCAGGTGTTTGTCACTTACTTGCCCATTTCACCGACTGCTGTGAACATTTTCGGGCTCACATATCTATCAATACTCAAGATCACTGGAAAGGTAACCGGGACCCTCTATCCCAAACCCCATTTATTCCTGATTTCACCTCCTCTTCTGCAGAGGAAGGAACCATCCCTCTGCACCCGGATCCACGATGCAGAAAACTGTCTCCCAACCCCCCTGTCAATACCTGCTTGAATAGGGTCCCAGCCACCACCCCACAGCCAGGGTCCCTTCCAGCTGTGAGCCCTCCTGGGGGCAGCTCCCTCAGCCATGGAAAGCTGGATTCACCCGGAGTTCCCGCCCACGCTGGAGTCCAGAGGTAACTCGGCCTCTCCAGCTGTGTGACCTGAGGCAAATAGCTCAGCTTCTCTAGGCTTCCCAGTACAAGCATAAACAAATAAAGATGTGGCTGATAACGCTGGCGTGACTTAGGGAGCTGACAGCCAAGAAGGTGATGCGCCTTAGAAGCGGAAAATTTACCACCTGCACCCCGCAAGAAAGGCGGGGACGGGTGCTGGGTTGAGAAATTTGTAAGCCTGCCCCGCCCCAAGCAGTGAATGGGGAGCAGTTCCCCACCGCCTGGCTAATGGGATGAGCACCGGGCTTGGTCTGGGCGTTGGCCCAGGGTCTGGGGGTCCCTAGGTCTCAGTGCGGCCACTCGACCGGCGGGGATTAAGAGGCAGCGTCAACCCCCCACCCTTCCCTGCTGGGTGAGCGAGCACCGGCCTGAGCGGCGGCGCTCCCCGCGCCCGGCTGCTCTTTCCTCCATGACCTCAGCCGCCGAGCACGCAGAACTCAGGCAGGTCCTAACTCACAAAGCGCAGGCACAGGCCTCTGCGGCCACCTCCCGCTGGACTTCCTCGTCCTGCCTGCCCCTCCCCCGAGTCCCTTCCCCCCGTGCCTCAGCCTCCCCATCCACCTAATGGGCATTAGGTGGCCTGGCTGCTGCGCTTGGGCTCGGCGCGGCCCTGGCCCCCTTGAGTGGTGGCTGTTTCCCCGGCTGCTTCTCACTAGAACACTTGGCCGCTGCCAGGCCCCATTCAGATTGGACACCGGGAGTCCACGGCGCCCTCTCCCAGACTCTCGGAAGGCGAGTGAAGGCCCTGCCAGCCAGAGTGACTGGGGTCTCACTTCTAGGCCACAGAACCCTGCCACCTCTCCGGGCCGGGCCAAGCGACCTTAAGGGCGCAAACACAAAAATGACCGCGGCCTCTGGGCGCGCGCAAAAGGGAACAACCCGACCGGCCCTTTGTACCCCAGGGCCGCCCCCCAGCCCTTCCTCTAGGGTCTCCGGCACCCCTCCCTCACCGGAAGCGCACCACTTGGGAGAAAACCCTAGCCCTCTGCGTGGCCGGCCGGGCAGAGCTCCTGGGGGACACGCGCACCCCAAGGCCACGACCCGGTCCTCGCCCCCCCACCCCCGGGCAGGCGGGGATCTTCGCGCTCCCGGCCCCCCCGACCCCGTGCGTGCCCCTCCCCCGCCTGGCGCCTCACAAAGGCCCTTTGTCCCGCCGAGCCCTGGGACTCTGGTCCCTGAAAAGTTCCAAGAGAAAAATCAAAGAGAGGGGCAAAAACAGCGAGTGCTGCCGAGCGGGTTGGGTCGGTGCGGCAGGGCCAAGGCGGCTGCTGCGGCCCAGAGCTGTCCCCTCCAAGACCCCAAGGCCAAGGGAGCGTCGGGAGCTCCCCGAGAAATCACAGGAATCCTACACTACGCTTTGTTGTGGGAGAGGTGGATTTTTTTTTTTTTTTTTTTTTTTTTTTTTTTGCGGTACGCGGGCCTTTCACTGTTGTGGCCTCTCCCGTTGCGGAGCACAGGCTCCGGACGCGCAGGCTCAGCGGCCATGGCTCACGGGCCCAGCCGCTCCACGGCATGTGGGATCTTCCCGGACCGGGGCACGAACCCGTGTCCCCTGCATCGGCAGGCGGACTCCCAACCACTGCGCCACCAGGCAAGCCCGAGGTGGATTTTTTTTAAAGTTGAAGCGTGGGACGCCAGGCACAAAGCTGGAGGCAGCCGGGGGAGGAGGAACCGGGTTTTCTGCGGCGGCCGAAGGCAAGTCTGGAGGTCCCCGCGTCTCCCTTCCCACCCCGCCGGACTGGAGCGGCCGAGGCCCGCGTGGGGCAAGCTTCTCCCTCTCCAGTGTGGTCCCCACCGAGCCTGGGCAGCCCCTCTCGGGAAAGGGCAGAAGCCACCGGGCCTTCTCGGACACCTCCTCCCGCGCTTCCATGTCAGACCCATGGTGTTCCCTCCGCCGATCGTGCCCCGCGGATCCGCTCCTGCGCCACTTCCTTCCCCTAGCTTCGGGATGGCGACCGCCCAGGATCTGCATCCCTGCCTTCCCGCAGGAAAACAAGGGGTCCCCGGGGCCGGGGTTGCTGCCCTCCTTCCCGGGGGTGTGGAGGCGGGGGGGTGGGATGAGGGGTCTCCCAAGGGCCGCCGGCCGCCCGCCCCCCGGAGGCCGCGTTCCCAGGGCTGGGGTCTTCGTCCGTCCGCACCCTCAGACGCCGGGGCTGGCTGGAGACCCCGCACGAGAGTTGAGAAGCTAAGGAACGAACCCAGGCCCAGGGCGCCTGAAAAAACATTTGCCACAAAAACTATTCCGGCTCTGGGAGAAGATGTCTCAAAGGGTATGGAGTTGGTCTGTTCTTTTCTCGCCCAGATTTTGAAAACTCCAGCCCAGGCTCGAGTTGCAGGAGCCCGGGGTTTGGAATAGTCCCTGGTGGCTCCGGTTTCGGCAGACTCGAGCGCCTTGGGAGGGCCCGAAGCGCCGGGGAAGGCAGCTGAGTCGCGCGCCCCTCTCCACCGGAGCCTCCAGACTGGCCTCTGCCCCGGGCCCAGGCGTCTCCCCGGCCCGGGAACTGAGCCTGCCGGCAACCCATGGGCACCCAGTGAACCGGCCGAAGGAGAAGGAGAGGCCGACCCCCCGTTGCGAACGCCGGGGGGGGGGGGGGGGGGGACGGGACGACGGACCTAGCACTTTCCCCGGGCCTCCCTCCCAGGATCCCGAGGAGACTACTGGGGGCGGGCATCGCGCAAGGCACTTACCCGGGTGCGGGTGGAGGTTGAGGCCGGCCATGTACTTCCCGGGCGGCAGCGCGCCAGGCAAGCCTGAAGCGGGCAAGCGTCCGGCCGTGGCGGCGCCCACGCGGTGACTGTCCATGGCCAGGCCGGACAGCAGCGGCGGCGGGGGGCCGTGCACAGACCGCGGGGGCCCGAAGTCTCGGCCATCCATCCTCCGCGGGAGTGCCGCGGCCAGCCCCCCACCCGGCCCGCGGGCCTAGTTCAGTGGGACCTAAAAGTTCGGCCTCGACGTAGTCCCAGAGTCCTCGGGCGGCGGGGGCTCCGCGGCGTGCATGGCGGCGGCGGCCAGCGGGTCTTGCGCTCGGCGGCGGGCCTGCGGCCCGAGGCGCACAGACGGCCGGTGGTGGGGCCCCTCCGGGCGGCCAGGCGGAGCTGCGCGAGGCGGCGCACAAGGCGTCTTGGCGGGGAGAGGAGACGGGCCGCAGAAGAAACAGAAGGGGGAAAAAGAAAAAGGAGGGGAAAAAAGAAACAAGTTCAGAAAGTCGTCTATGCCGTTCGGGGTCGGGGGCTGCCGATGTCGTGGCCAGATATGAAATCGGGAGTAGCCCCTTTTCCATAAAAAGTTAAATTCCATGTTCCTTCCTTCGGCGGCATCGGGCTCACGGGCAACGGCTCAAAAGGTGGCCGGTGGCGCGCTACGCCCCAGCCCAGACTCTGCCTCGGCAGCTCACGGGTGCTCCCGAAACTGGGGAAGGTCCCTCGGCCGCGCCCCGAGCGCGTCAATACAAACCTCCGAAGTGTGTTGGATTCCTGGGCGTCACATGCTCCGGGGTTTCAAACAGTGAAACCTCTCCATGAGCAGTTCGAAATGTCTCCCTAAACACTATGTAACTATCTTATCTGGAAAGTTTAATACTTAACCTTTGGGAGCCCTTGTCTCCCTTTTCTGAGTTTGGTTCCCCTGAGCTCGCCCCGAGCCTCGGAATTAGTAGTTTTTTCATGAAAGAGGGTGCTAAACGGGTTTATTATTTTTAAAGAGACTCATCGCCCCCTCTTGCCACCCCCCTCGGGCCACTGTGAGTCGCAGAGCCTAAGTCCGAAGAGCCGAGACGTGGCATTCTCGCCCGAGGACTGGAAAGAATCCTTCAAAACAAGCTTTGGTTTCATTTTCCAGCGCCCTGGCCTGGGAATCCTGCGGCCCGAGGACGTGGCCTGGAGCGGGGAATTTGGGGGGCGTCAGAGGGGAAGGGAGAGACTCAAGGGTCTTGCTCCTACCCTAGCTTGCCCCCAACCCCAAAAATAACCTACAAAGAAAACCTTCGCGTCGCGGGCCGACCGAGGGGCGCCTCCCCCAGCGTTGGGCAAATCCCCCTGTAGTTCCAGTATAAAGCTGTTTATTTTAAAGATTTGCCGATTCCCGTGGGGGCGGGAGGCGGTCTGGGAGCCAACCCTGCCCTCGCTCTCCGTCTGCCCTCAGCAGCTCGGATTCCTGATTCCAAGAGGCCCGGGCGCTCCTAGAGCCACCGGTCAAGCCAAAGCCACCGGCTCCCGGGTGCCCGCCCTGCTCCCCGCGACCGGCGGCCAGGCCCCGGAGCTGCAGACCCTCTCAGCCGCAACCCCCCGGCGTCCTCCAGCCTCCCTCCCCAACTTTGCTAAGGATGCTTATTTTAACCCGGTTTTGGTTACAAACACCCCCTCCCTCCCTCGCTGCCTCCCATCAGGCTCTGGTTACCAGATCCGCGTTTACTTTAGAAAAATCTTAGGATCGCCACATCCGAAGATACATGTCAGGCGATGAGCTTTCCGTGATTTATAAAAAAAAAAAATTCTTTGTGTAGCTTTCTTTTAAAAGCCAGCGGTTCGGGTCATGCCCCAGCGCCCCACTTTGGGGAAGTCGGGGTGAAGCCCCCCGGAACACCCTTGCTCTGGTAGAGAAGCTGGCTCGGTCATCTGCGGGCTCTGCTGCGTTCTCCCTACTTTTCTTCCCCTGTTAAATGCAGTTAAAATGGCTGAATTCCGGCTTTTAATTAAAAACAGCCTATAATCGAAAACGTCTAGGCGTCCCTGGCTCCCCCACCGCCTGCCGGGAACCGAGAAGGGAACCGACGCCCCTCGGCCCGGTTGGGCGGGCTAGAGCAGGGCTGGGGGCTCAGGTGGGCGCCCGGGGTGCAGGGACTTGCCCCCACCCCTCCCGGGGCACCCCACCACGCCGGCCCTGGTCCCCCGATTCTGTCCTCGGGAGCTGGAGAGCTGAGGGTATCCCCGGCGCACCCCGAGGGGCGAGGCGGGGTGGGGGGCCATCTGGAGAAGTTTGGAGACCATCGCGCCCGGCCAGGGGCAGGCGGGTGGCCCGGCGGCGTACCTGGCGCGGCAGGGCTCCCGGCTCCAGGCGACGGCGACTCCGGTGGCGGCCCCGGCTCCCGGCGCGGCTAGGCGCCCGTGCTGCCCGCCATCCCGCGGCCGCTGCTCCCCTTCGCCACCCGCAGCCGCCTCACACTTTTTGCCCGCCTTTCCTTTTTTTGGTAGAAAACCGCTCCCCGGGCCGAGCGCTCGGCGCGCCAACTCCTCCGCCCTCCCGCGGCCGGGCTCCCGCAGCCCCCGGAAAAGCCAGCTTTCCTCCCGCCGAGCTCCCCGCTTTTTAATAAAATCCAGGTAGCGCCGGTTTAAAGAATCCCAAATCTCCATATACAGCCCGGGATTGGAAAAGGTACATTACACAACCCCCCTTTCAAGTTCCTCTCGCTGGATCTAAAAAAAAAAAAAAAAAAAAAAAAAAAAGCCGCGGGGGGGCGGGAAAGGGGAGGGTGGGGGAGGGGAACACTCTACGGCGAAGAAACACGCATTGTTCCCGGGTGCCCGCCTCCCCCCCAGGCCTGCCCCCGGCCGCCACCCATTGGCCGCGCGCGCCGCCAATCACGCGCATGTAAACACCTTGGCCCTCAGCCATCCCTATAAAACCAATTACGGACCAAGGGGCTCCAGCAGTTTCTAGGCTCCCCTCGGTGGGGCTGAATGATCAAAACTGGTGGTGAGAATTTTTCCGGGCCGTTTCTAGGCAGCCCTCCCCCTCCACCAGCTCGGCCCCCCCCCCTTCCTCCTCCTCCTTTTTCCTCCCCCCTCCCCCAGCGTCTGGGCTGAGTGATCAAAATAGAGGAAGATGGTTGTCGCCGCAATCCAGGGCTTTGCAAGGCGCAGTTTAATGGGCCGCCTGTCAGCTTCCTGCTCGCAGGAGGAGGTGACAAGCCGAGCGAGCCGGGAAGAGCCAGAGGCCCGGCGGGCTGCACCCCGGGCCCGGGCCCCCGGCTCCCCACCTCCCCTGGGGCGCGCCTTCTACAACGCGCGGTGGAGACGCCAAAACGGACAAGGGCTGCTTTTTCCCTCCTCCCCCCACCCCACTTTAAAACAAAGCAGCGATTCATTCCCTCCCCGAACTGCGCGGTTGGGTGGGATGGGCAGGCGAGAAGGCGGTTTTCCTTGCCCCGGTCTGCGGGTTCCTCCCTGAAACGCGGTGTCAGATGGTTACTGATTAATATTTTGGAGAGGCCGCGGCGGCGGGCAGCGGGTGAGTGTCTAATCTCCTAAAAGGGGTTCCTATAGAAACGCGGGCCAGGGCGCGCCCCCCGCTCGGCCCCGGCCCGGGCTGCGGCGCTTTGCACCGCGCCCCTCCCCAAAGGCTCTCTTTGCGTGGGCGCTCCCCTCCCTTTCTCCCCCCCCAAAAAAAAATCAGAGCAGAAAAAAGGATTAGATCGGCTGAGCGCGAACTGACTCCCTCTCGATTCTGACATTTCAGCCTATTAGCATTTCTCCACGGGGCCTTCTGAAACCTATTAAAGTGTAATATTAAAAACCTCTTGGCTGGGGGCCTCTCTCGCCTTCCATCCGCCGTGCCCCCTCCAGGGAGGGCGAGACCGGGGGGAAAAAAAAATCTGTTGAGCTCAGAGGAAGCGGCAGCCAAGCCCAAAAAGTGCTTGGCTGGCCGCGGCAGCCGGAGGGGGAGGGGAGCCCCAATCCCCCAGACTTTGTACTTTTATTTTGCGCTTTCAGCAAAATCCTTTCTGGGTTGAGTAGCCGGGAGCTGCCCGCGGCAACCTACTTGGCTGCGGGCACGAGGAGTGCGGATGCGGTCGGAGGGGCAGCCCTAGGGGCCCGCTCCCTCCGCAGCCCCGCAGGGACCCGTGCCCGGCTAGGCATTACGTACCCTCAATAGGAAGCTTGGAGGGGCAGAAATCCTTGGCGATCCTGCCTCAGAGAGCAACCGCGGTGATTAGATTTTAATTAAAACTAGAGAAGCCCGCTCTTTCGCCCTGCGCTGCGGACTCAGCGTTTTCGCATCGTTTATTCTTTTTTTTTTTTTAATCCATTTTTAAGGCAACTTTTCTGGAGGGGGGAAAAATGAGCTAGTTAGCGCCCATTCGTTCTATTTTCTTTTCGCCACTTTTAGAAAAAGAAGGGGGGTAGGCTTGGAGAGCGAACTGGGGGTGTCTAATTTAATTCCAGTATAAATTTGAGGAAAAAAGTTCAGCCTCTTGAGGGCAGTTTCAAGTTGCCCTTCCTGGAGCCTCCTGCGCTGGTTTCTAGGCTGCCCTCTTTTGGAAGCTGGAGCTCTGCGGGGCGGGGTGGGGGGGGGGAGGGAGGAGTGAGAAGGAAAGAAAGCCACGAAAATAGCCGGAGCCGAGGGGAACAAGCGGCGGAGCAGGGCACGCAGGTCTCAGTAGCGGCCGGGGCGGCGGGAGGCTCCCGTTGCAGCCCCGGGACGGCCAGAGCAAAGACGGAGAGGAGAGGGGGGTTAGAGAAAGGAGGTATTGTGCCTTGGGGGAGGGGGGTGACTGCAGAAGATAAAGTAAATGCAGTTGAGCTGCAGGAGGCTGCTGAAAGCCAAGACTGGGGAAGGGGCCGTGCGTGGGGTCGCACCCCGGGTGGGCGCAGAGTGTCCTCTAGTCTTATCCAGAGGCCTCTGTGGGTTCCTAGTAAACCCTCCCACTCCCGAGCCCCCATCGCTCAGTATTCAGACCCCAGACACTGAACCTCCATTCCATTATCCCCTGTCCCGGGATCTGGAATGTTTTTCTTTGTTTTAATAGAGCTCAAGCAAAAACTATGTATGTTGAGAGAGTTGGGGTGGGGAATACAAAGGACTTGCAGGGTGGAAAAAACCAAAAGCCTATTTTTATAAATGTTTAATGTTTTCACTCCTGGATGCTCAAGACGTCGTAATTTTGACGGCAGGGTATGTGTGCCATAAATCATTTAGTTGCTAATAAAAATTCTGCCTGTTTGCCCTGGATTTGCCAATGGCGTTTGCATTTTCCAAGTGTGCGCCTGGATGGAGTGGCGAACCAAGCCTGCATTTCATTAGGGCCGAGGTTCGGGGAAAGCGAGGCCCCCTCCCCCACCCATACCCCGGGTCTTTGTGGGCTGCAGCCCCCTTGCGCTCCCCTCCCTGCACATACCCGCACCCGCGCGAGCCGCTGCGCGGCCCTCCCGCCAGAGCTCGCCCGGGTGCAGGGCCTGGGAACGCGTAGGTGGCGGCGGCGGCTCCCGGTTCCCGGCCGAGCAGCGGGGCTCCCCGGACAGACCCTGCGCGGCAGTGCCGGTTCTCCGAGCTGCAGCTCGGGTGGGGGCGCAAGCCGGCTACGCCGAGGAGCCACCCGCCTCGGACGACCTACGCGCGTCCCGATCTTTGCCCCCTCCCGGCCCGCGCCCCGCTGCCCGGGTGCCCGCAGTCGCTGGGCAAGCAGCGGCCGGGAGCCATCTTTAGGGCGGGGGACGGATCCCAAGCCGAGTAGTGGGCGCAGCCCAAGACCCTCGCCATTCGTAGAGGGCATCGGGGACACGCCTGGCTGGGCTTCAGGGTCTGGGGAAAGAAACACCCTCACCGCTTTGGTGGCCACAGAAACGTAAAAACCAGGCCGGGGCGCCCTGAGCGGAGCGGATAACAACGCGCAGCCCGCAGTCCTCCCGGGTCCCGCCGCCATCTTCCACTCCCTCCCCCCACGTATTTGTGTTTACTCGGCAAGATCCGTGGCCAAAAAGAGTGTGTTGACGCAGTGTGTGTGTATGTGTGTGTTTTGTACTAGCTGGGCGGAAAATCGGCTGAAGGGGGGAACCTCCTTGCAACCCCAAACCTCAGTTCCCAGAGAACCCGCCCAAGCCAGCGCTTTTGTCCGCGGCCATCCTGGGCCGCCAGAAACGAGGCCTTTTGTATATTCCTAGGCCTCCAGCTCCGTGGACGCGGCCTGACTGACAAAATTATTTCGCTTTGTTTTAAAACCCAAGGACAGGCCAACCTTGGATTCAGCTCTCCCTGACGACGCCTTTGTCACTCGCGGGCTCAGTCCCCAGCGCCGCGGTCAATCCTGTCCTATTCAGGGCCGAACACGGCGCTCCCCGGAATCCTGGTGTGGCCGACCGCTTGGACGCGTTCTCCCCCACCCCCTTTCCCAGAAAAGAAACCCGCATCCTTTCCTAGGCGAGGACACCCGAGCCACCTCCTCCCGTCGCCCCGAACGGCCCTTCGCGGTGGGGACCGAAATCCCCGCGCCTCCACCGGCCTCCACCAGCCTCTCGGTGAAGGGAGCCCCGGGCATTCGCCGGCCTCGGCTGCCCGCTCGGGAAGCCGTGACGCTGTCTTTTAAGCGCCAGTTTCCAGGTTCCAGGTCCGACAACCAGGGAGCTCCTGGCCCGGATGCCGCTAAAACCCGGAGAGGCCCCGCCCGGGAAAGCCAGGCTCGCCATCCCCTTGCTGGGACGGGCCCAGTCACGACTCAGCGCCGAGCCGAGGTTCGGCCAGCGCAGCCGAGATGCGTCCCGACCCGCCAGAAAGACCCAGGACGCGGCGCCAGAGCCACGAAAGCCGCAGGGACCAGGGGGCACGGCGGGCAGAGCCTGGACCGAAGTGCCAGGCCCGGCCCTGGCAGATCCCGGCGGCTCTCGGCTCCGCCTCCGGCCCTGGCCTCTTCTCCCGGCCGGGTCGGGTCTTCCACTCTACTGTTTGGCTCTAAGGGAGACACTCTCCGTGCGCAGGGTGCTGGCTGCGGCCATAAATCTCGGCGCAGGGCCCTCCTTCCCGCTGCACGCACGGGTACTCCCGGTCGTCGACCCCGCGTCCCTACCGCACCAGATGCCCCGCTCTCCAGGTCAGGGCCTGGGCGCCCCGAGACTGCGCAGGGAATCCAGCCAGAAGCTTCCCCTTTCACCAGAGAGGGAACGGCCCTGTCCACTTGGTGCCACCATCTTCCATCCCCGCGGTCACCGGACCCTGAGGTGGCCTGGGCCTCACCGCATCGCTGCCTAGGGTAGGGGCGCCCGGACAGGGTGCTTACTCCTAGGAAGGCTAGGTGAGGCTGGGATGGGCACGCGACTACCCACCTGAGCCCCAACTCTGGCTCTACCTGTGCCATCGAGGGGCGACATCAGGGTCACAGTGGCTTCTCAGAACTCAGCCTGCCACCCCTCTCTGCAGACCGTGCTTTAATCCTGGGCCATTGTTCTGCCCTTGGAGCCCTCTGAGGGCGCACCATGCGGGGAGGGGGACTTTTGTGTGTGTGCACGGAGGACCAAGCAGGGTGTCTGCAGGCGCCGTGCCTGTAGGTAGGGCCTCATCTGGTTCCCCACCCGGTGCCAGCCCATCTTCTCCTCCTTGCCGGGGACACCTCCGGCTTTTCCCCGTCTGGCCCCAGTTCGGCACCCCGGTCGGCCACCCGCTTTGGCGCAAATAGGCAAACCATCGGGAAAGCAGGAATTGGTCCGGCGCTGGTAGCAGCCTGGTAGGCGCGGCAGTCTTTCTACCCCGGGTGGGGGGAGGGGCGTGGGGGGATACAGGGGTGCAGATCCACACAGGATGTATTTGCAACAATAACGCTTAATGTCACCAACTTTGTCTCTTTACCAGAGGGGCGGGGAACAGGCCTTCGCGCTGGCGACCTGCGTCATGAGGTTTGGTCTGTTGATGGGGACAGCCACCTCCGAATCACCTCTTGCTCGGGACTTCGGGTGGGGACAGCCGCGGAAGGGGGAGGCATTCACCCCTTCTGGGCGCCTCCCGAGAGCCTCGCTGTGCCAGTGACACGACGGCAAACTGGCACGTGGCAGATGCCGGAGGCGGAGGGTTTGGAAACCTTGCTGGGAAACACTCACCCGGGGAGCTCCTTCCTAGAATTTCTAAAAGCACATGTGGAGGGACCGACGCCCTCTGGCCGAGCCCAGGAGAATTTGAGCACTCGCCCCGGCGGCGGAAACGCCGCCTGGGAGTGGAGAGGCGGCTCAGCCACATTCCAGCCGCGCCTCCCCCCTGGGCCCCAGCCCCGCGGCGCCCCAGGAAGCGCCTCCGAAAACAAAGCTCTGCGGTTTCAGCCCAAGGTTAAAGTCCACCGTGAGCATTTTCTTCCCCCAGAATCCAAGAGCGATTGTGTTTCTCCAAATAAACCACCAATAAATCAGCACTGGGGCCGCCTGCTGAGGAGCTCTGCTGACCTTGGGGAATGGATTTCCTGCTAGACCCGTCAAGAGGACAGGCGTGGGGAGAGGGACACCATGCCAGCCGTGCCCCCTCCAGAGAGAAGCGGAAGAGGCACTGACTGGCCAAGGGCATTCATGGGGGGTTAGGTGGTACTGGTGTGCCCGGAGGGGACGGGGCGGCAGTGCCGGCTTGTGGGGATGTTACCGTGGGAGGTGGTCGCTTTGGGGGACGCTGACTGCGTGTTCACTGAGCGCCCAGGGTCCCCGCCCTGTTCTAGGCGCTGGGAAAGAGACATGAGGGACAGAAAAGGCCTCTTTGGGGGCCTTCTTTGTCCGGGTGTGCCTGGGTGTGTCCCCAGCCAGTCTGTGCGGTGTGACTAATGGGATTTATGTATGTCAGCACCAGGGTGACTAATGGAGGGCCCGGCAGCACGTGTGTTTGGGGAGGGGTGTGCCTGCTGGGGGGCGGTGGGGGGGGGGGCTCCCCGGTCCCCTCGTCGAGGTCCCCGTCTCCTGCCGCTGGTTCGCAGCTTTGTTTGCGCCTCTGAACCCCTGCGTGGGAGGCCTGTGCACCCTGAGAGTTCTGCAGCAAATTCCTCTGCCAGCCTGGCCCCCAGAGGCGCCTCCATCCCTTCCCACTGGCCTGACCCACGTGGCCCCGGCAAATCCAGCCCGTCCCACCGCCTTCCACAGCAGAACCCTCCAGCTTCCTCTCTTTCGGTCTGAAAATTCCTTCTGATGCAAACCCCTGCTTCGAGCAGGCTTGGACGGCCCTCTGACATGGGTATTGTCACGCCCATTTAACAGGCCAGAAACCAGAGGTTCAGAAAGAGAAGCACAGGCCCACACAGCTAAGACGTGGCGGGCTTCCTCAGCTAAGCCAGGCAGGGCGCTGGGGATACAAATGTGGAGCCCCTGCATCCCTGGGAGCCCCCATCCGGACTAAGACTAGCTTAGAGAAGGTAAACGGCCAACTGCACTAACCCAGCCTGCCATCCCCTTTCCTGTCCTACCCCGTCCATCCTCTCCACCTTCTCCTGGGGCCTCTCTCCTGCCCTCGCCTGGGGGGGAGGCAACAGAGGTCAGAGGTTAATGGGAGCCCATTTGGCCTGGGCCTAGTAAGGGCAGGGCGAGGTCAGGCTGACCCAGGGAGCCCGGCCCGCACTCCCAGCTGGGAGGGGGCTGTGGTCGGGAGTTCAGGGGGCCGGGGCTCCCAGTTCTGGGCCCAGCACACACCCGGAGGATCCCATCTCCCCTCCTGCTCTGGGTCTCCCGGCTTCTGACACACACACCCCAGTCTCTGGGCATTCCTCTGGGTGTCTGCTCCTTGCATATGTGTTCTGTCCCACACATCTGTGCCCCTGTTAGAGACACACTCGTCAAAAGGGTCCGTGTGAGCCACAGAAGTGGGGGGACTTCCCAAAGTCACCGAGCCTGGGTGGCAACAAGCAAGCCAGCCAGGTTTTGGCCCAGCTCTGCACCTCCCGTGCTCCCCGCCAGTGCTCTGTGGCCCATGGTGGCATCTCCAGCGAAGGGGCAGCAGGGCCTAACCCTTCTTCCGAGGTCTCCCAGGAGTCTCCCATCCCCACAGTCTCCCAGGATCTCTCTCTCACACACATACAGACAGACACACACATACACACACACGCACGCACGCACGCATGCACGCACGCTCACACGAGCGCTAATCTCTTCACCCCCCTCCCTCCTTTTTTTTTTTTTTAATCCTTCTTTGGCATTTTCTTTCAAACAGAAAATAAAAATATTTCCCATGGCTGCAGCTTTGAAAGCTTCCCTTGCCTTCCTGCCTCTCTCCCTCACCCCCACCCCCATGTCAGTCCATTTCCAGAGTCAGCAGAAAGTCAAAAACAAACCCCAAAAGATCAAACCCGACAGGCCCCCCTTCCCGTGCCCCTCCACTTTCTCTGCATGTCTCCGGCTGTCTCCACCCTGGAAAGGAGCAGGAGGTGGGCCCCCCACTATACACGCACACATGCACTCGCATACTTTCTATGCCCACAGGGAGTCTCTTAAGAACCTTCTAGAACCACCCTGCCAGAAAGTCCTGCTTACATGGTTCCTTCTGCTGGAAACACGTGGGTTCTTCCCCACCCTCCCCTGTCCAGCCCGGCTCACCTGGCCCAGCTCCCCTGGACCTTCCTCTGGGAGGCCATCTGTTGTGTGTTGAATACCCCCCAAAATTCAGATGTTCAAGTCCTGACCCCCAATACCTCAAAGTGTAATGCTATTTGGAAATAGGGTCGCTGTAACTGTAGTTGTGATGAGGTCATATTGGAATACGGTGGGCCCCAATCCAATATGACTTGTGTCCTTATAAAAACAGGAGACAGACAGAGGCAGAGGCCTGGAGCACATCCTCCCTCACAGCCCTCAGAAGAAACCAGCACTGCCCACACCTTGATCTTGGGTTTCCAACCTTCAGAGCTGAGAGAGAATACATTTCTGTTGTTTAAGCCACCCGTTTAGCTGTGACCTTTTGTTGTACCAGCCTTAGCAAACTAATACACCATCCTAATTTTTTTTTTTTCTTTTTTTGGCCGAGCCACATGGCTTGCAAGGATCTTGGTTCCCCAACCAGGGATCAAACCCACGCCCTCGGCAGTGAAAGCACAGAGTCCTAGCCACAAAATGTATTCTCCCTGACACGTTGTCTGCTCTGAGCCTGGGCAACCCTCCAGGGCAGCTGAACTCCATGTGGTGACTCAGCACCCCAGGCCGCTTAAATTTCCTGAGTTGACCACCTCAGTGTGAGGCCATCACAGGGAAGAGAGGATCATTGCACAGAGGACTTTCACTGCCAGAGCATTTATCGTTCCTTATATTTATCCACTTATGTTTAACAAATACTCACTGGTCAGGCTCTGTGCTAGGCCCTGACGATAAACTGGTAAACACAGTGGACCAGAGTCCTGTCTTCGTGGAGCTTACAGTCCAGTGAGAGGGACAGTTGGTTAACAAAGAACTCTTAAGGGTGGTGAGCACGGCCAAGGAGAAGGCCCAGGAGCAGTGGGAAGAGCCAGACAGTGCAGGGCCTCAACCTAAAGCAAGAAAGATATGTTTTCAGTGGGTCCCACAACTAGGAAGCCCAGAAGTAGAACACCTTCAGGTATGGATGGATCAAGGACACACACTGCCCCCTCCCTCTCAATTATAATTCCCTCTCCATTGGACCCATTCTCTCCTACAAACATCCATTTTCTCTATGTGGTAGGATACGGCCAACCTCACATCTGCAGCAAGAAAGAGGCAATGCCCCAGGAGTCTGTGGGGAGAGATGGTAACGCTGGACAGAAAACAGACTGCCGATGAGCTGTCTACCCATCACACTCTTCTCTAAGGGCAAGATCTAATCAGCCCTGAGGAATGACTGATGAATGAGATTTATCACACAGCCTTGCCCGAAAGGCAGAATTTCTCCAGGGTGATTGTACTGGCCACAAACTCTGCAGCTTCTCCAGTCGCTCCTCCACCTTCCATTCCCCCGCCTCCTTTCTCCTCCTTCTCTCTTGTTGTCTCTCTGTCTCTCTCAACACCCTGCCCACACTGGCACATCAGGTCACAATTCCAGTTCATGATTAAATGCCACACTGTGGGGCATGGGGCCTGGCTCCCCGAGCGGCTGTCATGACACATTGTATCTATGAGGATGGCCACACAATGTGTCCCTTCTAATCTGTGACCTTGACATTCCTCCCAGTGGAGGTAGAACCTTGTGTCTCTAACCAGACACGTGAAGTGACACTGTGACTTCCAAAGCAAGGTCAGAAAAGGAGACACAATGTTGCCCCTTCCAAGCTGGGGTTTGAACTCAGTTCTGTCCGTCCCTGGCCGGGCTGTCCTCGCTGGGGGGGTGGTGACTGAATGACCACGGGAGGAAACAGGAGGGAACTGTGGAGTCAGCCTACCCGGGTTCAAGTTCTGATTCTGCCATTCACTTGGTGTGTGACATTCACAAGCCATTTCCCCTCTGAGCCTCAGTTTACCTGTCTGTAAAGTAGAGCTGGATGAACCTCCTTTCCTGGGATCAAGTGAGAGTGTGTGTGCCTACACTGACCATGCAGATGACCCCGAGATGCTCATTCTGAAGGCTAGCAGGCGCTCAGGTAGCCAAGGGGGCCTGGAAGCCCCGTGCCCCAGGTGACCAGCGCCTCACCCTCTACTAGTGAGGGCTGGGTCCCAAGCAGGTGCTCAAGAAAGGACGGTTTCCCAACTGGCACTGCATGGACTGTGGTCAGCCCTGTCCCCAGGCCACTGCCCTAGCGCTTCTTGACCAGGACAGGACAGAAGCCAACTCTGTTGCTTGTCTGGAGCTACCATGACAATGGCCATAAACTAGGTGGCTGTAGACAACAGAAATTTATTCTCCCACAGTTTAGACCAGAAGTTCAAAATCAAGGTGTCAGCAGACTTGGTTCCTTCTCGGGGGCTGCGATGGAGAGTCTGCTCCAGGCCTCACTCCCAGCTTCTGGTGGCGGCCAGCATTTTCAGCGTTTCTTGGCTTAAAGCTACATCACTACAGTCTCTGCCTCCGTTGTCACAAGGCTGTCTTTCCTGTGTGTGTCTTCATGAGGTGTCTCCTCTCTGTGTTTCTTCTCCTCTTCTTATAAGGACACCAGTCATATTGGATTAAGTGTCTACCCTACTCCAGTGTGACCCCATCTTAACTAATTACATCAGCAATGACCCTATTTCTAAATAAGGCCACATACTGAGGTTCCAGAGGGTAGGACTTCACCCTATCTTTGTGCAACACACAATTCCACCTACAGCACTGACCTTGGGCCCTTGCCCCTCTGCCTTATCTCAGCTCCAGGACACAACTCAAAGCCCCTCCTGCAGAAGGACTGGGGTCCTCCAGCCAGCCATGATGCAGAAGGGGAGACTGATGTCTCGGGGTGCAGGGGCAGTGCTCACATCCCCTAATCGGAGGGCCTGCAATCAGAACCTACTGTGACTTGGGGGGGCTTCCCCTGGTCAGACGCAGGGCAGGCTGGGAGGAGCGGGAAGTGAAGTTGCCCACCCAGCAACGCTTGACAGACACTAGAGTGAGGTCAACCGCTTCCCCTGCCGGGTTCTACACCATCTCTGGGGTCCCTGGCAGGCTGAGCCCAGTAACACACCCTGAGACGGGGGGAGAGAGAGGGATGGACTGGGAGTTTGGGGTTCATAGATGCAAACTGTTACATTTAGAATGAGTAAACAACAAGGTCCTACTGTATAGCACAGGGAACTATATCCAATTTCCTGGGATAAACCATAATGAAAGAGAATATTAAAAACAGGATGTCTATATCTGTACAGCAGAGATGGGCACAACACTGTAAATCAACTATACTTCAATTTGTAAAAAATTATATAAAAAGAAAAACGGGGCTTCCCTGGTGGTGCAGTGGTTAAGAATCCGCCTGCCAATGCAGGGGACATGGGTTCGAGCCCTGGTCCGGGAAGATCCCACATGCCACAGAGCAACTAAGCCCGTGCGCCACAACTACTGAAGCCCGCGTGCCACAACTACTGAAGCCCGCGTGCCTAGAGCCTGTGCTCCGCAACAGGGGAAGCCACCGCAATGAGAAGCCCTCGCACCGCAATGAAGAGTGTCCTGCTCGCTGCAACTAGAGAAAGCCCGCACACAGCAATAAAGACCCAACGCAGCCAAAAATTAATTAATTAATTAATTAAAAAAAAAACCAATAACACTCCCTGTTCTGGCTGTGTTTCCTTGCCTATGTCACTCCCCTGCCTTCCTTGGGCTGCCCTCCACCCCCGCCAAGTAAACTACCTGCACTTACATCCTGATGGCAGGGATCTGCCTCTGAGGGGCCCCTCCTACAGCCACCTCCTGCCGACCCTGCTCCAGCCACATCATCTGCACCCCCGAGAGGCCAATAGGGGCTCAGAAAAGGCCGCCTCTGCCTGGGTCACCCAGGCTGCAGCTGGCAGGCCCAGAGGTCCTACTGCACAGCCTTTGCTGGTCTGCTCAGGTGTGGTGTGGGCAACAGCACTGCTATGTCTTGGGATCTTGTTATGATGTGGCAACAGAGGCCCAGGTGGGGGAAGGGACCCGGCCAAGGTCATGGGGCTGAATGGTGATGGAGAAGGGATTTGAATCCAGATCTCTTGGGAGCTCCTGTCAAGATGGTGGAGTAGGAGGACGTGGAACTCACCTCCTCCCACAAATACATCAAACAAATACATCAAAAATACATCTACAGGAGCTTCGCTGGTGGCACAGTGGTTAAGAATCCGCCTGCCAACGCAGGGGACACAGGTTCAAGCCCTGGTCCGGGAAGATCCCACATGCCGTGGAGCAACTAAGCCTGTGCGCCACAACTACTGAGCCTGCACTCTAGAGCCCATGAGCCACAACTACTGAGCCCACGTGCCACAACTACTGAAGCCTGCGTGCCTAGAGCCTGTGCTCCGCAACAAGAGAAGCCACCGCAATGAGAAGCCCACGCACCGCAACAGAGAGTAGCCCCTGCTCGCCGCAGCTAGAGAAAGCCCGCACACAGCAATAAAGACCCAACGCAGCCAAAAATAAATAAATTAAGAAAGATCTCCACATAACTGGGTAGGATGAAAGGGGGAAAAAAAAAAAAAAAGAGAAAACAGGGGCTTCCCTGGTGGCGCAGTGGTTGAGAGTCCGCCTGCCGATGCAGGGGACACGGGTTTGTGCCCCGGTCCGGGAAAATCCCACATGCCATGGAGCAGCTGGGCCCGTGAGCCATGGCCGCTGAGCCTGTGCGTCCGGAGCCTGTGCTCCGCAATGGGAGAGGCCACAACAGTGAGAGGCCCGCGTACCGCAAAAAAAAAAAAAAAAAAAAAAGGAAACAGGATGGGACCGGTGCTCCTGGGAGGGAGGTGAAAAACAGATCTCTGACCATCCTGTTCCCTCCCAAAGGCCCCTATCACCCCTCTTACGATCATCTCCTACGTGTTTGTCATCCCTACAAGCCTAAGAGGCTGTATCAGCCCACTTGCGCTGCCACAACAAAGACAGGGCAGCTTAAAACACAGAAATATATTTCTCGCAGTTCTGGAGGCTGGCCATCCAAGATCAAGGTGTCAGCAGGGTTGGTTTCCTCTGAGGCCTCTCTCCTTGGCTTACAGACGGCCGTCTTCTCCCTGTGTCCCCACATGGTCATCCCTCTGTGCATGCTTGTGTCCTGATCTCCTGTTCTTATAAGGACACCAGTCCTATAGCATTAGGGCCCACCCTAATGTCCTCATTTTAACTTAATTACCTCTTCAAAGGTCCCTTCTCCAAATACATTCTGAGGTACCGGGGCTAGGACTTCAACATATGAATTATGGGGGGGAAATTCAGCCTGTCTTAGTGCATTTGGGCTGCTGTAACAAAAACACCACAGATTGGGTGGCTTAAACAACAGGAATTTATTCCTCCCAGTTCTGGAGGCTGGGAAGTCCAAGATCAAGGAACTGGCAGGTTTGGTGTCTGGTGAGGACCCGCTTCCTGGTTCACAGACAGCTGTTTTTCACTGTGTCCACACATGAGAGAAAGGACAGAGGGTCTCTGGGGTCTCTCTTACAAGACCACTAGCCCCATTCATGAGGGCTCTACCATCAAAACTTAATCACCTCCCTAAAGCCCCCACCTCCTAATACTATCACTTTGGGGCATTAGGAGCTCAACATACGAATTTTGGGGGCAGAGACATTCAGTCCATAATACAGCCCATGCCAGGGGCCCTTTGCTTTCTTATCACTCTCTCCCCCATGCCCAGCCCAGTAGACCTCAGTGAATGTCCACTCAATGAATGAGTGGAATGATGTCATTTTGGTAGGGTTTTCAAGGATGAATAGAAGTTTACTAGGCAGGGAAAGCAGAGACAGGCACTGGAAGAACAGCCTTGCTAAGGTTTAGAGGGCCCCCAGCAGGGTCTGCCTGGCTCACAGAGAGCATGCTGGGCCTGTGGGAGGGGAGAGAGTCAGGCAAGGCCTCCCATCCCAGGCAACTGGCTATCCTGGGTCAGCACAGATGACAGTGGCCCTGGGATGCACATTGCGGCCCTGCTGACCTCCTGCCCATGAGCTGGGCTTGTCCACGAGGAGCAGGGCCCTATCACTTCGGCCCACAGGAACCCAGCTCCAGTGATTTTATTTATTTATTTTTTAAGACTTTTTTTTTTTTAAATTTTGGTGTTTTTTAAAATTTTTTTAACTTTTTAGTTTTTATTTTTATTATTTTTTTTTAATTTATTTTTGGCTCCATTGGGTCTTCGTTGCTGCACGCGGGCTTTCTCTAGTTGCAGCGAGCGGGGGCTGCTCTTCATTGTGGTGCGCGAGCTTCTCATTGCCGTGGCTTCTCTTGTTGCGGAGCACAGGCTCTAAGCACGCAAGCTTCGGCAGTTGCAGTACGCAGGTCCCAGAGCACACAGGCTTCAGTAGTTGCAGAGCATGGGCTCTAGGGTGCGGGGGCTCAGTAGTTGTGGCACACGGGCTTAGCTGCTCCATGGCATGGGGGGGATCTTCCTGGACCGGGGCTCGAACCCGTGTCCCCTGTCCATTGGCAGGCAAATTCTTAACCACTGCACCACCAGGGAAGTCCCATGGAGAGCTTTCTTGTTCTTTCAGGTATCTGAGGTCTTCTGCTAGCGTTTAGTAGGTGTTCTGTGAGAATTGTTCCATGTGTAGATGTATTTTTTATTTTTTTGTTTATTTATTTTTGGCTGCGTTGGGTCTTCGTTGCTGCGTGCAGGCTTTCTCTAGTTGCGGCGAGCGGGGGCTACTCTTCGTTGTGGTGCGCGGGCTTCTCATTGCAGTGGCTGCTCTTGTTGCAGAGCACGGGTTCTAGGCGCACGGGCTTCAGTAGTTGTGGCATGTGGGCTCAGTAGTTGTGGCACGCGGGCTTAGTTGCTCCGTGGTATGTGGGATCTTCCCGGAGCAGGGCTCGAACCTGTGTCCCCTGCATTGGCAGGAGGATTCTCAAGCACTGTGCCACCGGGGAAGTCCCTCCCATGATTTTAGGTATCTGTTTTCCCCTTCATGCCTGGGTGGGTTGAGTGGTATTTATTCAAACTCATTTTATTGGTGCTGTGTTGAAGGCATAGGAATCCTTCTTGGAGAGTTTCAGTGCTCTTCTGGCAAAAACTGCATCTTCATACACAAGGTACAAATTACGTGTCAGCTCAGTTCATCATCAGTCGGGAGCTGCCCCCAAGCATCAGGCAAAGGAGGCCCGGAATGTTCTGGAAGCTAAGTCTGGCTGGAGGCAGTGGAAGCCTGAAGGGTCACGGTCCCCAAAGGCACTGGGGACAGGGGACGTGGATGGGGTACAAAGGGGGGTGATGGGGGAACAAATCCCACCTCTGTGATCTTGGTCCGGATCAGTCTTCTCACCTGTAAAATGGACTCTGATGTGAGTGTTTGGCCCTGGGAACCATCCATATCGCTATCCACGGGTGTCCTCGCCCACTGCCTGGCTGAGCCTGGCATGCTGGGGGCCGTCTGTAGACCTCCAAGGAAGGAGGCAGCAGTGCCAAAGGAAATGAGAAGTGAGAACAGAAGGGCCAGGGGGGTGGCGATGTGAGAACATGGCCCTAAGATCCTTTGACACTCCTATTGGAAGGTGGGGCTCCCATCTCCTCCCCTTGAGGCTGTGGCCTCCTTGACTGCCCGACAGAATGCGACGGGATACGCAGCGTTCCGGGTCTGGGCCAGGCCTTCAAAGGCTGGCAGCCTCCATTCTTTGCCTCTTGGGGGTGACACTCTGGGAACTCAGCCACCACTCTGTGAGGAAACCCGAGCAGTCCCGAGGAGCGCCCACGTGGAAGGTGACCTCCGGTCACCAGCCACCTTGGAGGTGAGTGTCCAGCCCCAGTACATGTCCCAGCAGACACCATGTAGGGCAGGGGCGAGCTGACCCTGCCAAGAGCCGCCAAGCTACAGATTCACAAGCGAAATAAATGATTGTCGTCGTGTAAGCCACTAGTATTGGGATGGCTTTTTACGTGGCAACAGATAACTAAAACGTGGGGTTCAAGCTGAAAAGCGTTTCTGAGGCTATGCTTCATAAACTCACAGGAGGCCTCTACCCCAGGCCACCCACCACCCAGACTCGCCCTGTGGGTACCACTGCAGTGGCTGGTAAGTGTTGGTAAATGTTCAGTGGTGGACGGTTCTCAGGGGTGGACAGGAGGGGAGCCCTGATTTGTAGCATCTGCCAATCTCCGTGGTGTAAATACTCCCAACTGTGAGCGGCCACTGACCGCAGAAGTTGGGCAGAGATGAGCAGTGACCCACGTTTATGTGGTGTATTTACAGATGCAGCAAATGGAAACCGTCTCAAAAGCATAGAAAAGAGTAAACTGTGGGAAAATAATTAGGAAATGATGAGTTTTGAGTCCTCACCATCTTTGTTTTCCATAGAGTTTATTTCGTTGTAAGTTTTTATCACCTAACTTTTAGTCGTAGCTGTGTTTAGCAACTAGTTTACAAGATTCCTACAAACTTCAGTAAGCCCTCCCAAGCTGGTAGGAGCCCAGCAGAGGCCCGGAGGTGGGAGGGGTGCGGGAAGGGTGCTCAGTCACACGCAGGACAGACACAGCCCCCGTTTTCCGAGGTCACAGATTACTGAGGCATTGTGAGTCTCACTAAACTCAACTTGCCCTAGACAGAGGGCGGGGAGTGGGAGATGAAACTTGCCTTTGGTTCCATCCTCCCTGCCCCAGGCCCCCACTCTGTTCTAGGAAAGCCCCTTCCCCAAGGGCAGCCCCAAGGACCAGGCCTCCACCGGCCCCTGCGCAGTGAGGTCAGTGGAGACCCAGTGGAACAGGAGAACAGGAACCAGAATGTTCCATCAGGTCTGAAGCTTAGCTGCTAAGAGCTGAGAGCTGGAATAACTGGAGGCCAGGGGGCTGGAACCGTCTGAAGGTAGATGCTGACCATCAGCTGGGACCCCAGCCAGAGCTGTGGGCAGGAACACACCTACGCAGTCTCTCCAGGTGGGGGGAGCTTCCCTGCAACGCGGAGGTCTCTGGAGTTCTCCCATGGTGGTTCAAGGTTCCAAAAGCAAGCATCTCAGAGAACAAAGGTGTGTCACCTTTTCTGACAACCTGGCCTTGTGTTATGGGCTGAGTTCTGTCCTCAAAAGTTCATATGTTGGGAACTCCCTGGCAGTCCTCTGCTTAGGACTTGGTGCTTTCAGTGCCGGGGCCCGGGTTCAAAATCTGGTCAGGGAACTAAGAGCCTGCAAGCCACACGGTGTGGCAAAACAAAACAAAATAAATCATATGTTGAAGACCCAACCCCCATACCTCAGAATACAACCTTATGTGGAAACAGGGTCACTGCAGACGTCATTAGTTCAGATGCGTCCCACTGGAGTAGGGTGGGCCCCTAACCCAGGAAGACTGGCATTCTTACAAAAAGGAGAAATTTGGACACACAGACAAACACACACAAAAGGAGAATGTGGAGAGGACGGCAAAGATCAGAATGATGCTTCTATAAACATCAAAAAATATCTCCCTCCATGCTCTTCCTTCCTCCAATATCTCCCTTCTAGCTCTTCTAGAACTTGGCCATGTCTCCAATCAAAAGGTGGGACCTATGCCCGCCCCCCTTGAATCTGGATTTGCGACTTGCTTGTAACCAGTAGACTGTGGCAGAGGTAACACTGAGTGGCAGCTGCTGCCTTGTTCACTGGGACACTACCTGCTGAGCCCTGAGCTGCCGTGTAAGATGTCCCATACCCTGTGGCCGCCATATTGTGAGGAAGCCCAGGCCACACAGAGAGACCGTGAGGAGGTGTTCTAGCCAACAGCTCCAGGCACGGTCCCAGCCACCTGCCATCACTAGTCACCGGACAGATGTCTTCCGACGATTCACATCACCATAGCCTTTGAGTCTTCCCAGCTGAGACCCCAATCATCATGGACCAGAAACAAGCCATCTCCACTGCGCCTTTCCCAAATCCTTGGCCCAGAGAATCCACGAGCGGGATAAAATGATTGTTTGCAGCACTGGGTGTGGGGGTCATTTGTCACATAGAGGTACTAATTAAGTAGGTGCTTCCAAAATGAAACAGCCACGCAGTCTGTGGGGTCTGCAGGGAAAGCCCCAGACATAGCCTGGGGTGCCAGCAACAAGGGCATTGTCCCAGAGGCAGGGGATGCAGAATCGAGCTTTTTTCTTTTGGCTGTGCCGCATGGCTAGTGGGACTTCTCCTTGACCAGGGATTGAACCCAGGCCACTGCAGTGAATGCAGCATTTTTAAATTGGGTTCATTTTCAATTACAATGTCATACACGCTTCTGTAAAAACTTCCAACAGGAGGGCTTCCCCGGGGGCACAGTGGTTAAGAATCTGCCTGCCAATGCAGGGGACATGGGTTCGAGCCCTGGTCCGGGAAGATCCCACATGCCACGGAGCAACTAAGCCCATGAGCCACAACTACTGAAGCCCGTGCGCCTAGAGCCCGTGCTCCACAACAAGAGAAGCCACCGCAACGAGAAGCCCACGCACCACAGCGAAGAGTAGCCCCCGCTCGCCACAACTAGAGAAAGCCCGCATGCAGCTACAAAGACCCAACACAGCCAAAAAAAAAAAAAAAAAAACTTCCAACAGGAGTATGTAGAATAAGAGCGGGACCCTGGTCACAGTGTGGGCCCTTCCTGATCTTTCCTTTGGCCTAGACCTACAGACGGGTTCTGGGGGTTTGTTCTGCACCTGCCAGACCTCCAAAGGAGACGAAGAATGTCTTTACTTGTCTGTGTGTCCGGATCCATGTCACTTTTTCCCAACACTCTTGCATGAGTTTGCTTAGGCTGCTGTAACAAATACCACACACTGGGCAGCTTAAACGACAGAAACTTCCTTCTCACAGCCTGGAGGCTGACAGTCCAAGACGAAGGTGTCGGCGGGGCTAGTGTCTTCTGAGGCCTCTCTCCTTGGCTTGTAGATGGCCGTCTTCTCTCTGTGTCTTTACGTGGTCGGCCTTCTGTGTGCATCTGGGTCCTAATCTCTTCTTAAAAGGATACCAGTCATACTGGATTCGGGTCCACCCTAAGGACCTCCTTGTACCTTCATGACCCCATTAAAGGTCTCCTTTCCAAGTATGGTCATATTATTGAGGTACCGGAGGTTAGGACTCCAACCTTTGCATTCTGGGGGGACACAACTCAGCCTGTAACACCCCCTGAATCAAGGTCTGAGTGACCCTAGAAGGTGGTTGCAGAAAACAAACAGGGAAAGGGCTCTCCAGGCGGAGGACGCAGCCTGGGCAAGGGCCCAGAGGCTTGGCTGGGCTTTGCCTGATCATTATCTCACCTGCTCCCAGCTTATCTCACTTGGCCCCAGCCGAAGAGCTAGGAACCAGAGGACTCTCCAGGGAAATTACTTGGCAGGCACTGAGGTGGGGGTCCCTGAAACACCTATAGTCGAGAAGCAAGTCAGTTACCTCCTGGGGGCCAGTGGGTAGAAGGCAGGAGGCACCTCAGCAACTTCCTAGGTTGAAGAGCATCCCCCCACTGGGATGCACCTACCAGCCAAGGGGCTCCAGCCACCACCAGAAGCTGGGAGAGCCTTCGGAGGGAGCACAGCCCTGCCAACTTCTTTTTTTTTTTTTAATATTTAGTTAGTTAGTTAGTTAGTTGCACTGGGTCTTAGTTGCAGCAGGCAGGCTCCTTTGTTGCGGCACACGGGCTCCTTAGTTGTGACATGTGAACTCTTGGTTACAACACGCGTGTGGGATCTAGTTCCCCGACCGGGATCGAACCCTGGCCCTCTGCATTGGGAGCACGGATTCTTATCCACTGCACCACCAGGGAAGTCCCCCTGCCAACTTCTTGATTTAGGACTTCTGGCCTCTAGGATTATGAGAGGATAAATGTCTCCCGTTTTGTTTGTTTGGTTTTTTTTTTTTTTTGCGGTACGTGGGCCTCTCACTGTTGTGGCCTCTCCCGTTGCGGAGCGCAGGCTCCGGACGCGCAGGCTCAGCGGCCATGGCTCACGGGCCCAGCCGCTCCGCGGCATGTGGGATCCTCCCGGACCGGGGCACGAACCCGCGTCCCCTGCATCGGCGGGCGGACTCTCAGCCACTGCGCCCCCAGGGAAGCCCCATGTCTCCTGTTTTCAGCCCTCACTCTGTGATAACTTGTTTGAGCGCCACAGGAAACAGGTCCAGCACAATTCCAGCTGGACCAGCCTCCTGAGACCTGCTCTTCCCAGCTCACGTTCACTGGACTCTCCACCCAGAGGAGCTTGGAGTGTGGCCGGGAAGGTAGGCAGGGACCCAGCCAACCAAGAATGAGGGCCAATGCAAACGGCCGTCCCCACACAGGGAAGTTCTTTGTGGCCAGTGTCAGTTTTAAAACACGACCCCATCAGAAGGTGGAATGTGAGTCCCCTCTCCGAACCAAGATAGGCCTGTGAGTGCTTGGACCGGAAGCAGTCACAGGCCTCTGCCAGCATCACCTGTTGGCCCCACAGGCCTTCCTGGATCCGGGCCTGCCAAGCTCTGAGATGACCCACACCTTGCGACCGCACGAGAGACCCCAGGCCAGGAGCTGCCCAGGTGAGCATCTTCCTGATTTCCTGACTTGCAAAATCCTCAGCTAAATAAAAACAGTGCTGAGGGACTTCCCTGGTGGTGCAGTGGTTAAGAATCCACCTCCCAATGCAGGGGACATGGGTTCGAGCCCTGGTCTGGGAAGATCTCACATGCCGTGGAGCAACTAAGCCCGTGTGCCACGACTACTGAGCCTGCGCTCTGGAGCCCGCGAGCCACAACTGAGCCCGTGCTCCGCAACGAGAGAAGCCACCGCAGTGAGAAGCCTGCGCACGGCAACGAAGACCCAACACAGCCAAAAATTTTAAAAAATAAATTAAAAAAAATATAAGTACTGGGCTGCTACGTCTTGTACCAATTGGTAGCACAGCCATCGTAACCAGAACAGCCTCTGAGCCCAGTGTGAGCTAATGCTGAACATGGGTGGACGGTGGGCAGGCCAGGCCGAGCGCCTTCCACCCACTCCCTGGCTGGGCAAATGCACACCAGTCTGACGTGCCAGCATCCTGGAGAGAAAGCCAGCCAGAAGGGGTCGGGGTCTCTCACCGGCCCCAGGGGCTGCGCTCCTGGCAGAGACCCGCCCCCATCCGCCGCTTTCTCCACGGCCACGCCCACCACGACCTGCCCAGCCCACAGCGTCTCACACGCAGCGTGCTGGGGCCAGGACAGGCTGCCCAGGGGCCTGGCTTCAATGGCAGCCACGAGGCCTTTATTTTGTCTGCAGCCCTGACCGCCTGGCTCCTCTCAGGCTGCTTTGATGTTGGTATTTAAACGTCACGCGGAGAACCTGAGCCTTCCCAGAGCATAGCCGAGACCCACATGCACACACGTCCGTGCTCACACACCTGCTCCCCAGAGAAGCCAGTGGAGGTCACTCCAGAGCGGGCCCCACCTCTGCCCAGCCCGCCCTGCACATCTGGGTCAGCGTCCAGGGGCTGCCGTAACTTAGTCCCACGCGCTGGGGGGGGCTTCCAGCCCCAGGGGTGCGCTCGCTCACAGTCTGGAGGCCAGGGGTCCGAGATCGAGGGGTCAGCAGGTCCTGCTCCCTCTGAAACCTGCAAGGGGCCCTTTCCTGCCTCTCCCCCCACTTCTGGGCATGCCCGACGCCCCCTGGTGCTCCTGGGCTTACGCCTGCATCGCTCCAACCTCGGCCTCTCCCATCACACGGTCTTCCCGTGTTTCTGCCTCTTCCTCTTCCTACAAGGACACCAGTCACACCAAATCAGGGCCCACCCTAATGACGTCATCTTAACTCCATGGCCTCTGCAAAGACCCTACTCCCAAATAAGGTCACCCTCACGGTAACAGGGGGTGGGGGGTTAGGACTTCAACATACCTTTTTTTGGGGGGAGACATAATTCAACCCACAAAAGCATTCTTCAGATGGTTCTGAGTTCAAGGCTCCCCCTCCTCTGTGGGCGCCTCCTCTGGCCTCCCAGGGCCCCTCACTGCCCCGTCCCAGCCTGTACGCCTGTGTCCCCTGCCTGACGACTGTGGGTGTCTTGGGGCAGGAATGGCCACATTCCACTTGGCCTCCAGGTGCTACCTGGTACCCGGAAGTCCTCCTGTCGGGGTAGGGGGAGGCTCTCAGGCACACAGGTGGGCGCATCTGCCATACACAGGAAGGACCAAGCTTGCTCCTACACGAGATGACCCCAGCCTCTGCCCTCGGCCACAGGCAGCTCGTGAGGTCCAAGCAAACCCATGGTTAAATTGTTTAGATACGCCTAAGTTGGGGCTTCCCTGGTGGCGCAGTGGTTAAGAATCCACCTGCCAATGCAGGGGACGCGGGTTCGAGCCCTGGTCCGGGAAGATCCCACGTGCCGCGGAGCAACTAAGCCCGGGCGCCACAACTACTGAGCCTGCGCTCTAGAGCCCGCGAGCCACAGCTACTGAGCCCGTGAGCCACAACTACTGAAGCCTGCGCACCTAGGGCCCATGCTCCACAACAAGAGAAGCCACTGCAACGAGAAGCCCGTTGACACAACTAGAGGAAGCCCGCGTGCAGCAACGAAGACCCAACACAGCCAAAAATAAATAAATAAAATTTTTTAAAAAATAGAATAAAATAAAATACTCCTGAGCCAGGTTGTGGAGAGCTGCTGCCCGAGTCCCTCTGACCTGCCAGTACCTTGGCCCTCCCCGGGACCTCCGGACGTCCCAGTAGCTGAAGGATGGACACCTGGCCCCGCACGGGCCCTGGGGGCACCAGCCCAGGTTCTGTCTCCTCTGACTGACTTCTGCCGGCTATAAATCCTGCGAATGTCACCCTGACCCAGACAAGCCAGCCCCAAGCTGGGGGCTGGGCTCAGCCAGGCAGGAGGGGTCCTCGGGAGGCAGCCCAAACCTGTGTCGAAACAGGGTGTGCGTGGGAACAGGCATGTGGGGCCCGTGGCAGGTGCCTCGCAGGTGTGACCCCACGGAGGTCATGTCCATGCTGAGCAGCTGTAGGCAGCCGGCTAAGGAAAAGGAAGCCACAGAGAGCAAAGAAGCTTGTCCTCATCTGGAAGGCATCTTCCATGCCCCCAGCCCCCGTGGGGTGACCACGGTGGGGAATCAGAGTTGGACAACGAAAGGAAGTCCTCCGAGGGCTCCTAGCGGGTGAGAAGGTTATGTGAGATCTGGGGCAAGAGAACCTTCCTGGCAGGCCTCTACCCTTTCGGAGCCTCTCTTTATCCTTCGGGATGCTTTCAGCTACAAGTAACAGAAAACTCGACTCACAACAACGTAAGCCTAGCACACCATTGTAAAGCATTTATACTCCAATAAAGATGCTAAAACAATAAATAAATAAAGTCTACGTTACTGAAAAAAACAACAACTTAAGCAAAAAAAGGCACTGACGCTCTCACATAACAAGAAGCCTGGGGCTTCCCTGGTGGCGCAGTGGTCGAGAGTCCGCCTGCCGATGCAGGGCACACGGGTTCGTGCCCCGGTCTGGGAAGATCCCATGTGCCGCGGAGCGGCTGGGCCCGTGAGCCATGGCCGCTGAGCCTGTGCGTCCGGAGCCTGTGCTCCGCAACGGGAGAGGCCGCAACAGTGAGAGGCCCGCGTACCGCAAAAAAAAAAAAAAAAGCAGCAGCAGCCTGGGTCAGGGGAACAGAGGTAGGTTAGATCAGCAGGTTATTCACCTCCGACTTCAACGCTATTCTCTTGGCCATTGCCTCAGAATCAAAATATGGTTGCTGAAGTTCCAGGCATTCTATCCCACGTCTCGTTATCCTTACCATTTCGGTGCATGTCGGACGGGTTGAACTTCCAGCTGCCAGCATCAGCACATCTGAGGGCTTTCTCAGCGCCCACAGCTTGACTGGGTGGGGATTAACACCTTGACGGATGGGAGTCAGTAGATCGGGTCCGCGTCCTGCTCCCTCACCCTTGGGTGGCAGAGCTCGGAGGTGTGCGCTCTTCGCTGTCTCCCAGGGGGCTTGAGCTCTGGCTGCCCACAGCGGTCACCTAACACTCCTTTTATTGGCCCTTTTTAATTCCTGCTTCACCTCCCACTTCCCTACAGGGGTTCCCTCACGTGCCCTCAAACCCTTGTCTCAGGGTCCACCTCTGGGGAGCCCGAGCTAAGACAATGTCCTAAGACAGGAAGGAAGGAGCAAAACTACTTGCACTGCTTCTCCCTCTTTTCACCAGGGCAGGAGAACCTCCCCCTCCCCCCTGCTCGACTTTGCCACACGCCCCATTTGCCAGAAGGGGGTCACGTGACTACACTTACACGGCTCGCTGGTCAGGGCAGGTGAATTTCATGACCGTCTCCATCCAGTCAGGGCTCAGCCCCCGGCCTGAAGGATTGCGCCGGCTGCCTTTGGACAATTCAATCCGCCACAGTCTGCGAGCTGTCCCTGCGAAGGCCAGCCAGGCTGCGGAGGGAAGGAGCCCTGGGCCTCCGCTTCCCGGGGGCCAGGCTTCCTCATCTGTAAAATGGGGCTGAATATACCACCTTTCAGAGGTGATGTCCTCTCCCTGGAGTGCAAGGGGATTCAGGGGAGCGGGGCACTGCTGGCCCTCCCTTCCCTCTCGGCCCCCTGCAGTCCCCTCCTCTGCTCTGCTGTCAGCAGGAGGAATGAATGAATGGAATGCACGCTTGTAATAACGTCGTTGCTTCTGTCTTTCTTCCCTCCCGCCTGCCCACTCTCCTGTCTGAGAGCTTACTGGGAACTGGGGGGCAGCAAGGATTTAAGAGGGTGGCAGGAGCCAGGGAGGAGGCAGGAGCCGTCAGCACATTGAGCGCCTCCTGCACGCAGGCTCCGGCAGGCAGGGCGTGTGCCCCGGGAGCTCATCAGATTCCCCCTACCAAGGCCCCACAGGCCCAGAGGCCAGTCAGTCCTAAGACGAGGGTCAGAGGCTGGCGGGCAGAGGGGAGCCCTTGCTTGGCTGGGCCAGGCCCAGGTCTGTGTGGCCTCAGCCCCGCTCCCCCTCCACCCAGGAGCAGAGACAAGGACCCCAACATGCTTATTAAAGGGCCGGAATCCTGTGACTTAAAACACAGCCGCCCAGATCTGAAACCAGGGCATTCAAAGGCCTTCCTCAGCTTTGGGAGACAGACCTCCCGCTAAGCAGACAGCAAGGGAGGGGAGCGGGAGCTGTGCTGAAGTTACAGGGGTCCCAGAGGCCTGAGGACAGGGCTGGGGCAGGTAGGGGTCCAGTTGCCTTGGGGGCACCACAGTGTCTCCACCCCCTCCTCGTCCCCCCCCCTAAAAATGCCTTCCAGCTTCCGCCCTGTGCCCGAGATTCCACCTCAGCTCCACCCTGGGGCCTAAAGCTCTGGTGCCCAGGCCAGGGCTGCACAGCTCTGAGTTCACTGATTCGCCTGCAGGTCACCCCACATCTCTGGGCCTCAGTGTACCCGTCTGTAAAGCGGGAGCACCCAGGAGTAAAGGAAATTCCACAGTCAGTCCGGCCCTCAGCAAATGTGTGTCCAGCTCCTATTCTGACGGGGAGGGGGTGCGCAGCGGTGAACAGGACCCCAACGTCCCTCGCCCAAGGGACCGTGGTTGGCAGGGAAGGGCCACGGGACACTAAGGGTCACGGGGCAGGTGTGTCTGCAGAGGCCTGACCACCCCACCACCACCCCCAGGCCTCGGGGAGGCCACCCACTGCCCAGGAACTGAGCAGGCCCAACCTGGTGAGAGGGAGGGGCCGGGCAAGGCCCTGAGACGTAGAGTGTCCAGACCAACCGACCTTTCCCCAAATGAGGCCCGTGTACACGAGGCCACCCGGCGGGCGTGCAGCCCTAGTCCCTGACCTGTGTACACTCAGGTGCCCTCGGCTCACCGGCCAGTCCCTGGACAGAGGGAGAAGACAAGCCATGGCAAGGCTGCAGGCAAAAGCCTGCCTTGTCTGCGCCCCGAGGGAGGGCCGCCCCCTGTCCCAGCCCAGCCAGTCACTGGCTCAGGCTGCCAGGGAGGTGGGGGGACCTTTTCAGGGACCCGGCTCTGCCCCTGGTCAGAGCAGCTGCAGTAATCCACCGGCAGGCCTTCGAGAAAAACGCAGGTGTCATAGGGATCTCAGGTTAAACTCAGAGACAGAAAGTAGGATGGAGGTCACCTGGGGCTTCGGGGAGAAGACGGGAAGTCGTGGTTTAACGGGGACAGAGTTTCAGTTTGGGAAGATGAAAGTTCTGGAGGTGATGGTGGTGATGGCTGCACCACGGTGGGGATGTGCTTCATGCCCCTAAACTGGACACTTTATGATACTTAAAACGGTAAGTTTTATGTTACATAGATTTTATCACTTTATTTTTTGGCCGCACCACGCGGCTTGTGGAACTTCCCTGACCAGGGATCAAACCAGGGCCCCCTGCAGTGGAAGTGCAGGGTCTTAACCACTGGACCAGCAGTGAAGTCCCACAATTTTTAAAAATGTAAAAAAAGGTGGGGAGAGGGACTTCCCTGGTGGCGCAGTGGTTAAGAATCCGCCTGCCAACGCAGGGGACACGGTTTCGAGCCCTGGTCCGGGAGGATCCCACGTGCCGCGGAGCAACTAAGCCCGTGCGCCACAACTACTGAGGCTGCTCTCTAGAGCCCGTGAGCCACAACTACTGAGCCCACGTGCCACAACTACTGAAGCCTGAGCGCCTAGAGCCTGTGCTCTGCAACAAGAGAAGCCACCGCAACGAGAAGCCCGCGCACCGCAACGAAGACCCAACACAGCCAATAATTAATTAATTAACTTTAAAAAGGCTGGGAGAGTCTGGGTGGGCACTGACAACGTCCACGACGGGCACTTTGCCTGATGGCCTCAGTGATGCTGCCTCCCCACACCCCACCAGCATCCCATAATACCTACCCCACGCAAAGTCATCAGGACCCGTGGCCAGCGGCCTGAACACACTCGACCCCATCGATGTCTGCACTGTGGCAGCCTCCAGGGGATGGAGATAAAGCCGGCTGTGCTTCCCCAACCCTGTCTCTGTCCCCAGGAGCCCCCGGAGCACAGACTGACCCTCACCCCTGGTCTGGCCTCACAGGGCTAAGATGTAGGGGCAGGTTTAGCTCCTGCAGGAATCCGGCTGCCTGGAAAGGGCAGCATGGGGAGTATGATTTGGTTCTTTTCCCCCTGGAACCAGGTTGTCCCTGGAGACCTAATCTCTTCTGGGGCTTTAAAAGCATCCAACTTGCCAAGGAAGAGGCCAGCTCCTGGCCCGAGGCGATGCCAGCGTCCCACTTTAATTGGGACCATTTTAAGCCCCAAGGGGGAGGCTCCCAAGAGTCCCGGTATCTCCCGCGGTGCCCACAGGAACGACAGACTGTGCCTGCCCTGTGCCTGGGGCTCCCGTCCCCCATCTTTGATCCCCGACGTCCCCACTGGCTGCCTGTTCTACAGGCAGGGCGTGGGGTGCCCTGGACCCCAGCAGGTGAGCACCCACCATGCGTCCCTCCTGGAGGGGCTGCTGGGCACACAGGGGGCCCCTCCTCCCACCCAGAGCCCAGCCTGAAGCGTCGGCCACCACTGATTATATCAAATCCAGAACCCAGTCGCCACTCAAGGCCAGTGGGATCTACCTGTCCAGTCTGCCGAGACCACCCCACTTTTATCTCTGAATATCTTGCATCCAGGCAACCTCTCATCCTGGGCCACTCGGTCACCCTGCCGCCCACAGCCAAGCAGTAGAGCAGGTTAAGCGGTGTCCCCCCAGAAGAGATGCCCACCTGGAGCCTCAGAATGTGACCTTATTTGGAAAGAGGGTCTTTGCAGATATAATTAAGATGAGGATACCAAGATGAGATTGTCCTGGCTTAGGGCTGGCTTTAAATTCAATGATAATACAGCAGAAACTAACACAACATTGTAAATCAACTACACTCCAATAAAAATTAATTTAAAATAATAATTTTAGGGCTTCCCTGGTGGCGCAGTGGTTGAGAGTCCGCCTGCCGATGCAGGGGACACGGGTTCGTGCCCCGGTCCGGGAAGATCCCACATGCCGCAGAGCGGCTGGGCCCGTGAGCCATGGCCACTGAGCCTGCGCGTCCGGAGCCTGTGCTCCGCAACGGGAGGGGCCACAACAGTGAGAGGCCCGCGTACCGCAACGAAGAAAACAAAAACAAAATAATAATTTTAAATAATAAATTCAATGACAAGTGTCTTTACAAAAGACAGAAAAGACACACACACACACACACACACACACACACACACGGTGTGTAAAGACAGAGGCAGAGACTGGACTGATACATCCACAGGCCAAGGAACGCCAAGGGCTGCCAGCCACCACCAAGGCTGGGAAGAGGCCTGGACCAGATTCTCCCTCGAGCTTCTAGAAGGAACAGACCCTGCCGACACCTGGATCTTGGACTTTGGGCCTCCACGGTGCAAGAGAACACATTTTTGTGGTTTTAAGCCACCCGCTTTGTGGTCCCGTGTTACAACAGCTCCAGGAAACTCCAGGGGCCCCGTGTGCCCCGCCTGCCCAGGATGACCCCACAGCGGGTGGGGGGCAGAGGTCTCAATGCCACCTCCCACCCCAGCCCGAGGTTTCCTGGGGGCTGAGCTCCCACTGCTCAGCCAGCTCTGGGCACAGGATCTGTTTCCCATAAACAGTTTTTTGAACTCAATTTCATTTTTCTCACCCAAGGAAGGAGTCGGGAAGAGAATGCCCAGACGCTCAGGCTGCAGCATGTCAGGGGAGGAGGAAAGTTTTGTGGTCTGTTGAAGGTTTTTCCCCTTTTTCTGGCATTATCTGTCCTTTCTGATTTTCCTCTAATAAATATGCGGGTGGTGGCCCCTGAAAGTGGGTTCCTGCCCCCCAGGGGGCTCTGAGATGGGGGGATCAGGGAGCACAGAAGGAAGGCGGCAGGTTCCCTGGGGCCTGGCCGGGAGGGGGCATGCAGGGCTGCCCTAGGCACCCCTCACCGCCCCAGAAGGTGCTCTGGGAGTGGGTCACAGGAGCCCCATTTCCCTGGCAGTTTCCAAAAACAAAACACCTTTCAAGAGAACCAGCCCTGCACTGCCTGCCCAGCAAGGAGCCCTGACTTTCCTGAGAAGTTACACAGCCCTGCTCAGCCCCCGGCCCCAGCTGAGGCAGCCTGTAGTCAGTGTTGTGGGATTACTTGTGTCTCCCCACAAAAAAAGATATGTTGAACCAGCCCCAGTACCTGCGAATGTGACCTTATTTGGAATTAGGGGGTCTTTGCAGAACATTAAGGTGAGGTTTTGGGGGTGGCTTAATGCAGTATGACTGGTGTCCTCATAAGAAGGACAGGTGGTGACGGAGACAGAAGCCAGGGTGATGCGTCCACAAGCCAAGGAGTGCTGAGGATGGCCGGCCACCCCCCGAAGCTGGCAGAGGCGGGAGCGATTCTCCCCTACAGTTACAAAGGGAGCGTGGGCTGCCAACACCTCGATTACAGACTTGTAGCTCCGGAACTGCGAGACCGGTTTCTGTTGTTTTAAGCCACCCGGCTTGTGGTCCCTTGTTACGGCAGCCCCAGGAAACTCCTTCAGCCGACGATGGACTACTGTGAGGTTTCACACGGCTGACCTCCAGCCTCCAGGTGGTGCCGACTCTGAGCACGAGGCCATTCAAGGTCCATAGTTCCCCGGCAAAGATGGGCATTCTCGCTGGGCATCTCCCCCCGACCCTTTCCTGTCTCCCACACTGCCTTAAAGGCTTTCCCTGAGAGCGCTCCCTCGCTGGAGCCCTTGCACAAAACTCCCTGTCTTGGGCTCTGATCTAAAACAGTAGAAGTCAGCCTTGGATAGGCGAATGGGGGGAAGGAAAGAGGGAAGGAAGGAAGGGAGGGAGGGAGGGAAGGAGGAAGATGAATGGTGAATGGGAGGATGGGTGGGTGGACCGGGTAGAGGGTGGGTGAGTGGATGGGGGATGGGGAGAGAGGTGGGTGGAGCCGCAGGGCCCTAAGAAACGCACCTCAGGGCCCCCTCGCTGGCCGGAGATGGCTGAGAGCCCCCCTGAGTCTTCTGTCTCCCTTGCAGCCTGTCTGGGACACGTCTGCCATGATCTGGAGTTTTACAGGGAGGCCTCCCTCCAAACGCCGTGTGTTTCAATCTCCTGAGGGTAGGGGGAAGGGAAACCTTCTCCCTGCTGCTTCCAACGTGCTCTGCAGGGGCCTCAGGCAGCTGAAGGAGTTGGGAAAGTGGGGAGCAGACCCCACCAGAAGCCTCTGGCTGCCCTGCCCCCCTCACCAGGTTTCACAGTGCAAGCCGGGGCAGGGGTGGACCCAGCCTTGTCCACTTTCCTATTTACATGTTTCTGTGTTTTCCAACATTTCTATAGTGAAAGCAGTCGCTGTTATAATCAGAAAAATATAGTCTTGGAGACAAGGTCAGCGCCCTGGAGAGGCCCACAGACCGAGCGACAGGCTCACAGCTCTTCGGGTGTTGTGTCTGGGCGCAGAGCAGGGTAGGGCTCGGCCCGGGCCGGGAGGCCTTGGGAAGAAAGCAGGGCCTGGAGGGGCACGGGCAGGGCGGGTGGGTAGGGGACGGTGCTCCAGGCAGGTGACGGTGGGAGGCCTGGGACCCCCAGGCGGTCAGCCCCCCTCCGTGGCCGGGGAGGGGAAGACATGGTCCTCTGTCCTCCGGGACTCTGGCTGGGGATCTACAGGTTGGTCCACACGGCCGAGAGCCGGGCCTCCCACCTGAGCCGGGTCCCAGATGGGCCCCAGGGAACACAGAGGCCCGCAGGCCAGAAGCACCCCCGCCCCCGAGGGGCAGGGACTGGGGGAAGCAGCCCTCACCCACCCGACTCCCTCCGCAGCCTCTTTAACTCGCTTCTGCATAAAGTAAGCAAATAGAGGCAGGCAGCTGGGACTTTGTCTAGGAAAGAGCCGGCCTCAGCCCTGCTGGCGTTGGCAGCGTTCCTGGGAGGGCTGGGGGAGGGGAGAGAGAAGAGCGGCAGTGAGCTGACCCCGCGGGTCCGTCCAGTTACGGCGGGAAGCGTGCAATGGCTGCTCTGGCCTCCACTCGCCAGAGGCCCGGCCTCAGTTTCCCCATCAAGCCGTCACATGGCCTTGGTCCTGTGGCGCGGCTGGGGGAAGGAGCGAAGGGGTTTCTGGGGGGCCTCCCACAGAGCCCTGGGGCCAGAGACCCATCCGAGGCTCAGAGAGGGGTGCAGCAGGGGGAAGCAGAGCCAGGCCGCCACCACCCCCCACCCCCGGCCTCTCTGCTGTGCAACAGGGGACCTTGAAAGTGAACCGCAGGCCACGCCCACGTGGCCGTCCACACGTGTGTGCACAGGGCGTGTGCCCCGTGTGTGCACCGCGGGCACCTCGCTTCCTGGGGCAAAGCGGCTTCCAGACGGGCCTCCACGCCCCGAGGGGCAGCGAGGGCGGCCCCTCTTACTGGGCACTCGACCCAGGCAAACCCTCGACCGCCCTCCTTGGTGCAGTTTGACAGATGGGGAAACCGGAGCGCGATGCCCTGCCCAGGATCCCACGGTGATGGAGCCTCGGTGCTCACCAGCCTGTGGAGGGGAGAAACTTCTCCCAGGGCCCCCTCAGAGCCCCACCCCAGCTTCCTGCTGTCCCCAGCTATGCACCCCCATGGTGGTGGCAGGACGGCTCTCCCAAGCTCACGCAGAGGTGAGGGCCCCTCTGGGCCTGGCAGGGCCCGGAGGGGTCCCTCCTGGCAGTCAGAGGAGGCCCCTGGGAGAGGCCTTGGGTGCCCCCCACACACACCTGCTTCTCCTGATTCTACAGGCTGTGCTGACACCTGCTGGCCACTTATCCCATCACCATAGCAACCCCAGCTGTGTTTCCCAGCCCTCCAGCAAGGGGCGGATGGGTGGCGGCTGCCCAGCGGCATGGTGGGGGCTGTGGAGGCCCGAGTGGCCCCCCAGCAGCGGGCTTCCTCTCCCAGGGACAGCTTCCATTCCTCGCATTAAACGCTGTGCCCCCTGCCCCCCCCACTCCTACCTCTCTCACCTGATGCTCCCCAGAGCTCAAGGTGTCTGCACCCAGGCCCCAACTGGGACCCCCAACTGAATCATCATCTCCCCCCAGGCTTCTGGGTTTCCTCTCAGGCACAGTGGCCCCTCCCACCCCACTTGGACCCCCAGAAGCCGGGGGGTGGCTCCCACCTCCCCCAGCTCCTCTGGGTCTCCCCTCCTCGGTAGCTCTGGTCTTTGCCCACCTCACTCCATAGCCTCTTCTATGTCCTCACCCTGTCACCCCTGTCACCTTCTCCTGAGCAGCTGTCACCCCTCACCCGGGCCCCAACACCCTCACCTGGGCCCCAGCACCCCTCACCTGGGCAGCTGTCACCCCTCACCCGGGCCCCATCACCCCTCACCCGGGTCCCATCACCCCTCACCCGGGCCACTGTCGCAGCCCAGCCCTGGACCCCATCACCCCTCACCTGGGCCCCAGCACCCCTCACCTGGGCAGCTGTCACCCCTCACCTGGACCCCAGCACCCCTCACCTGGGCAGCTGTCACCCCTCACCTGGACCCCAGCACCCCTCAGCTGGACCCCAGCACCCCTCACCTGGGCAGCTGTCACCCCTCACCTGGACCCCAGCACCCCTCACCTGGGCCCCAGCACCCCTCACCTGGGCAGCTGTCACCCCTCACCTGGGCCCCCATCACCCCTCACCTGGGCCCCATCACCCCTCACCCGGGCCGCTGTCGCAGCCCAGCCCTGGACCCCAGCTCTTCCGTGACCCTGCAGCCACACGTGTCCTGTCATGGTCCAGACCCTCCCTCAGGCTGGGCCACACAGACCTGCTGGTCCCACCTGGGGCTCTGAGCCCCCTCTCCAGAACGCCTTCCCAGCTTCCTCTGTCCCATCAGCCAAGCCTTCCAGAACATTCCACCAGCTGTGACCTCCCTGGGCCCTGCATCACCTAAAGGACTGTCCTGCCCCCTGCCAGGTGCCCCCTGGCACTGCCACGGCCCGAAAAAAATATTAGGGTGAGGGTTAGGGGTCCCCGCCATGTCTGAGCTGAACCCAGGCCGGCACTGGGAGGTGCATGCTGACCTGGTGCCCTTTCAGCCCTTCCCTCATGAGGCTGCCTCCCCCAGGCCCACTCTCACCTTCGCTGGCCCCCTCCCCCCGCTCCGGGGGTCTCCCTGGGCCTGCTGCCCCGCCCTGCGGGATGACAGGGAGACCCAGGCCAATCCTGGCATAAGCCTGACCCCACACGCCATGCGCAATACTGACCAGGGTCCACTGTCCCCAGGGCCTTGCACTGGACCTCAATACACAGAAAGGAGGAGACTAAGGGGCGGTCTGGAGACCCCTGAGGTGGTCCCTCAGAGTGGCAGGGTCTGGTTACAGACGTTGGGCCACCTTCTCCCTCGGGATGGGGCCGTGGGCCAGAGGGGCTGAAAGGAAGGGGCAGCACTCAGGAGCTGGCGCCCTGGTCCTGCCCCAAGGTTCCCGAGGGTCTCGGGCTGGTCCCCCAGGTGCACTTGTCAGGTCGGGCCCATCTGAATGACAGCTTGGTGATGCCACACCCTGGTGGCAGAGGGAGGACCAGCCCTTCCTCTGACACCCACCGAGCCCTGGGTACCACTCAGTGCCGGGGAAGCCCAGCTGCCCTGGGGGTCTGGTCCAACGCCTGCCCCCAGCAGCCTGGCGGTGGTCCCTGCACTGGTGCCCAGAAAGTCCCTGAGACTTCAGTGGGCCCCGAAAGGAGGCTGGTCCCACAGTGGTGGGGGAGGAGGGGCTGGAACCAACCCTCTTCTGTCGTCCCCCCGCACAGCACAGACCCACCCCAATCATCACTCAAATGGCAGCCCTGAGCATCTCCAGGCCCTCCCCACCCTCTCCGCTCAGAGAGGCATCCGAATGTCAGGGGAACTTGGCCAAGTCTAGCCACAGCCACAGCCATATAAACAGTGGCCACACATCAGGCTCGGAGATGCTCCACGGACTGGTCAGAAGCCCAACCTGGGCTCCCGGGCTCCACTTCTCACCTTCTGCTTCGCTATTGGCCTCTTTCCTCCTCTCTCCACCTCTGTTAACCTGTTAATCTGACTTATCTCTTCCTCCTTGTCTCTCTCTGTTTCCCTCTCTCTCTGTGTGTCTCTGACACTCCAGGCAGAGGGAGAAGTCTGTGCAAAGGCCCTGTGGTGGGTCAAGTATTGGAAGATCTGAAAGGAAACAGCCATGGCAGAGGAGAGCATACGGGCGGCGGGGGGTGGGTTGCGGGGGTGGATGCCTGAGATGGGGAAGGTGGCACTGGGTGCTGAGGCTCAGAACAGGGTTGTCCCTTCTGAGAACACACAGACTTGTAGGTTGACAGTCAGAGAACAGCTCAGATCAGCTCCATTCCAGTCAGATCCACTACTGAGTCATTACACCTGTGTATCAGAAAAGGATTTAGGGAACTCTGTGTGCTCCTCAAATGCAATCTGTCCTACCCCCATTCTGTAGTAGCCCCGTGGTTCGGGTGGGCCCTGACTGGTCTAAGCAAACCAGGGTGTTCTCATCCCCCTGGTCACAGCGACTGGTGCAGGAGGAGGAATAGATAGGGAATCCCACGGCCCAGCTGGCCAGTAGCTATCCCAAACTGAGTCCTTAAGCTGTTAACTGAGTCCTTATCTGAGCTGCTGGATCAATCCTGACCTGAAGTCTACATACCATTTCTTTATTACAATAAATTCCCTTTATTGTTAAGCTGTTTTGAGCTTGGTTTTCTATTATTTGCTCCCACACACATCCTGATGCAGGGAGTGGGAATGAGTTCCCCCAGAGACTCGACATAGCGATGAGAACACCTCAGAAGCCAGACAGCAGAACAGTTTCCAGATGGCAATAAAGCGAAAAATGACTTTCCAGTGTCAGGGGGGATCAAGCTATATTCTAAAAAGCAACAGAAGGTCTAGGAAAAGTAGCCCTCGGATAGCAAAGGCCTGCGATGCCCCACAAATGCCCCACGTGGCTGGGAGCAGGGGGCGGTGGGGTGGGGGGTTGGCCTGGGGATGGGGGCTGGCCCCTCCCTCACCAGATCTCCAGGCCACGGCCCAGTGGAATGCCACCCCGGCCGCTGCGCCTGGCTGGCCCGCGCCCACGGCCCGCCGTCCAATTCTCTCAGCGAGCGCGCCGCCAACTTCCGCACCACCCGAGCCGCACTGGAAAACTGCCCACAAGTTAAAAGAGATTTCTTTCCAGCAGACATCGCTCTGGCGGATCCGAGCCTTATCTTCCCCTTCCAGAATGAGTGTTGTTCATTTCACTTCCTAAAATAAAATAAAAAACCTAAACCACAAACTGAAAAACAGGTGGGGCCGTTTCAGGATTTGGCTGGAGCGCGTCTAGGAGCTGATAAGGGGCAGCCAGTTGCCGGGCGACACAGCAGCCGACGGTGAGCCAACGGGGAGAAGCGCCCAGTGTTTCTGGGGCGCCCCCACTGCCCCCCCAGAACACAGCTGGGCACAAGCAGGCCCAGGGCTCCCCAAGGCCATTCTCATTCCAGAGAGCTTGCACCCCTAAGTATCTGGGGGTCAAGAGGGGCGGGGAGCAGAAGAGAGGAACCCACCTGTGCAGAAATAATGAACTGTCTTAAACAGAGCAGAAATGCCAACGCTGACTGTCCCTGGGGATGGGGGAGGGCACTTTGAAAGCATTCACAAGCAAATGCACATCTGATTTGGAGACCCAGGCTGGGGCTAGGATTTTACTAGGGGCTGCTTCTGGAGACAGGTCTGCAGAGATGGGCCACAGGGCTCTACCTTGGCCCAGCTCTGGTCCACTAAATAATTGGCACCAGTTGAAGTTGCCCGATCAGATGTACAGCTGATCCAAAAAGCCGAAAGACAAAAAACAAAAGCAAAACCTGCAGGGCACTCAGTGTCCCAGGGGGGCCTATGTTACTGTGAGAGCTGGTGGTCAGCTGGTTAAAAATGGGGGAGATGATGGCATCCACTTCACAGGCTGTGAGAGTTAAATGAGTTAATAGCGAGAGGAGGTTTAAAAGGACACCTGATCCGTAGTGAGTAGCCCATACATATAAGCCACTATTATTATACTTGTAAGCTATTTAAATTTAACATGATCATAAGACCACTCCTAAAACGAAAAGGCCAATAGCTGAAGACACATGGGGTGATACCTGTCACTTGCCTCCTGCCCACTTCTCTCTCCTTTCACCCTCTCCCCTCCTCCCAGTGATGCTTCAATCATAGCTTTTTTTTTTTTTTTTTGGCTGCGTTGGGTCTTCGTCGCTGCGTGCGGGCTTTTTTCTCTAGTTGCGGCCAGCGGGGGCTCCTCTTCGCTGCGGTGTGCAGACTTCTCATTGCGGTGGCTTTTGTTGTGGTTGTGGAGCACAGGCTCTAGGCACACGGGCTTCCGTAGTTGTGGCACACGGGCTCAGTAGTTGTGGCACACGATCTTAGTTGCTCCGCGGCGTGTGGGATCTTCCCAGACTAGGGCTCGAACCCGTGTCCCCTACACTGGCAGTCGGATTCCTAACCATTGCACCACCAGGGAAGTCCTGAATTCACAGCTTACAAGCTGTAGCAGTAGTCATTTTCACCTCTTCCATGAAGCCTCTCCTGCTTCCTACATGTGGAAAACACCTCTCCCACCACTCAAATCCTATAAGGGTTTATTTGTCCCTCTCAGGTGACACCTTTATCACCCCCTACCTTGGAATAGTGTTTTTCTTTTTTTTTTTGGCCGCACCGTGCAGCCTGTGGGACCTTAGTTTGCTGGGGCCCCGGCAGTGAAAGCGCAGAGTCCTAACCACTGGACCACCAGGGAATTCCCTGGAATAGTTATCTATATAGACATCTGCAGGCGTTATTTGTTGCTGGACAATAAATGACCCCAAAACATAGCAGCTTAAAACAATAAGCGTTTATCACCTCACACAGTTTCAGGGTAGAAGGCACCCAGGAGCATTTACCTGGGTGCCTTGGCAGAGGCTCTCTCTTGAGGTTGCAGTCAAGCTGTCGGCTGGGACTTCAGTCATCAAAAGGCTTGACTGGGCTGGAGACTCCACGTCCAAGATAGGTCACCCTCGTGGCTGCTGGCTGGAGATCTCAGTTCTTCACCATGTGGACCTCTCTACACGGCTTCTTGAACATCCTGACAACATGGCATCTGGCTTCCCCCAGGGCAAGTGACCCAAGGGAGGGAGGCTGAGCTGTAATGTCTTTTTTGTTTGTTTGTTTTTGGCCCCACAGCGCGGCTTGCGGGATCCTAGCTCCCCGACCGGGGATTGAACCCGGGCCCTTGGCAGTGAAAGCCCTGAGTCCCCACCACTGGACCACCAGGGAAGTCCCCCGTAATGCCTTTGTTGACTTAGCCTCCATCATTTCTGCAATATCCTGGAACTCGGGTCAGGCCTTCTCAGCACAGGAGGGGACCCCACGGGAGTGAACATTAGGACGCCATTTTGGAAGCCGGCCAGCACAGCATCTTTTTGCTCCTTCTGAAACATAGGCTTTAGTCCACAACTGAATATCCGAGCCCAACGTCTTACACCTAGCTGACATTAAATAAACGTGTTAGATGAAAAAAAATGAAGGTGGAGATTCCCACTCACTGGCTGATTGTGTTTTGTTCAGCTAAACCCCATCTGGCCTCCACAGGTGCATAAAGCGAAGTCCCCCAGGCCTGCGTGGACCAGGGAAAGAGGAGAAGGTGACTCCTCTGTGTGAACAAGGTGGCAGGAATAGAGGTCTGCGGAGCCAGCAACCTCGGAAGGAAGGAGGGAGGGAAGCCCAGCGGTGAGGTGACGATTTCCGGGGGGTGGACCGCCGAGGGCGGTCAAGCATAGGATTAGGGAGAGATTGTCAACTCAACAACAAAAACAAACTGGATTCAAAAATGGGCAACGGAAAAAAAAATAAAAACTAAAAAAAAATTGTTAAACGGGCAAGGATTTGGATAGACATTTTCCCAAAGAAGACAGAAAAATGGCCAGTAAGGAAATGAAAAGACGCTCGACATCACTAAACATCACAGAAATGAAAATCAAGACCACAAAGAGATACCACTTCACACCCACTAGGATGGCTACAAGCAAAAACAAGAACAAAAACAGAAAATAACAAGTGTTGGCAAGGATGTGAAGAAATTGGAACCCTTGTGCGCTGTTGGTGGGAATGTAGAACGGTGTGGCCACTGTGGAAAACAATGGAGTTTCCTCAAAAATTAAATACAGAACTGTCACATGATCCAGCATTTCTACTTCTGGGTATACACTTAAAAGAACTGAAAGCAGGGACTTGAAGAGAGATTTGTTCACAGCAGTACTAGTCACAGTAGCCAGAAGGTAGAAGCCATGGATTAACGGATAAACAAAACGTGGTCCGTCCATACAATAGAATGTTTTTTTCAGCCTTAAAAAAGGAAGGACATTCTGACACATGCTACAACATGGATGAACCTTGAGGACATTACGCTGAGTGAACTAGGCCAGTCACAAAAGGATAAGTATGGTGTGATTCCACTTATGTCAGGTCCCCAGAGTATCACATTCATAGAGACAGAAAGTAGAACAGTGGTTGCCAGGAGCTGGGGGAGGGGGAGGGGGAGTTATTAATGGGGACAGAGTTTCAGTTTGGGAAGATGAGAAAGTTCTGGAGATGAGGGTGGTGATCGCTGCACGGCAATGCGGATGTACTTAATAAAAAGAATGGATCATAGGACTACACGGAAGCACTAAAACCACACAACTTCTTAAGAAAGCGCAAGAGAAAGATCTTTGTGGCCTCAGGTTTGGCAAAGATTTCTGAAAAACAACACAAAAAGCCAAGTTATAAAAGAAAAAAAAAATCAGTAAATTGGACCTCAATTTAAAAGAAAATTTTAAAGTTTGCTCTTAAAAAGACATTATGTTAAAAAGCCAAAATGGCAAGTCACTGCACAGGAGAAAAGTAATAGGTGACAAATGATTTGTTCAGCTGTTAAAAAACAAAAAAAACTTTACAATTCAATAGCAAGACACATGACCCAATTGCAAAAAATGGGCAGAAGATTTGAACAGACACTTCACCGGAGAAGATACACTGACGGCAAATAAGCACATGAAAAGATGCTCCACATCACTAGTCACTAGGGAAATGCAAATGAAAACCACAAGCAGAGGGGGGAGAGATAAACTGGGAGACTGGGATTGACATGTACACGCTACTCTATATAAAATAGGTAACTAATAAGGACCTACTGCACAGGGAACTCTACTCGATACTCTGTAATGACCTATACGGGAAAAGAACCTAAAAAAGAGTAGATATATGTGTATTATAACTGAACCACTCTGCTCTACACCTGAAACTAACACAGCATTTGTCTTTTTTTATTATTTATTTATTTGGCTGCGTCGGGTCTTAGTTGCGGCTCACAGGATCTTCACTGGGGCTCGTGGGCTTCTCTCTCATCGCGGCGCGGGCTTAGTTGCTCTGCGGCGTGTGGGATCTTGGTTCCCCGACCAGGGATGGAACCTGCATCCCCTGCACTGGAAGGCGGATCCTTAACCACTGAACCACCAGGGAGGTCCCTAACACAACATTTTAAATCAACTACACTCCAGTAAAAATTAAAAAACCAAAACCCACCAGGGGATACACACACACACCAGAATGGCTAAAATGGAAGAGACACTACACCAAGCTTTGTGGAGGATGTGGAACAGTGGGAACTCTCATACTCAGCTGGGAGGCGCGTAAATGCTGCAATCACTTCGTTAAACAGTTCAGCAGTTTCTTACAAAGTTAAACAGGCACCTACCATGATATGGTCCTTCTCCTCCAAGGTTATTTATTTACCCAAGAGAAATGAAAGCAAACGTCCACACAAAATCTGGCACGTGAATGCTCAGAGTGGCTGTATTTGTAACAGCCAAGGCCTGGAAACAAGGCAAGTGTGCATCAGCGGGTGAACAGAGAAACAAGTGTGCGTGGGTGACGGGGCGTGTGGCCCAGGGGCGCACAGGAGGGCACGGGGGCCACGGACAGCGAGGCCCCAGGCCTGTCCAAGTGCCTGGGGCAGGCAAGCCCCTTGGGCGGCGAGCAGGCAGGGACGCACGGTGACCGTCTGTGGGCTCCGAGAGGTCAGGAGAGATGCACGCTGCACCCCACGCGCCCGGCAGGCGCAGGGCCCGGAGCAGGCAAGAGCCCTGCCCACACCCCCGCCCCCAAGCTCGCGTTCCGGGGGAAGAAGCGGCAGCTGCTCCTCGAGGATGGTGCCCTCGCCCCCCCGCCCTTGAGTGGAGCCAGGGAGGGGCTGTGGCACTGCTGGGCGACCCCAAGCCCAGGCAGAGGGTGGAGGCCAGAGGGTCCCCCGCCTCAAGGCCCCCTCACACCCCTCCCTATCACGTCTCAAGTATCTCAAACACACGCAAAGCCTCTGACGGGCAGCCCTGGGGCTGGGGAGAACCCTCCCCACGCAGGCGGGGGACCCGGCTGCGATCCATCAGGGAGGGCCTCTAGGGTCTACAGCCCCTTTCAAGCAGAGCATCGCCGGGCCCCCAGCCCCCCTACAGCGGGGGCAGTAGTGACTGTGCTCTCCCCCTGCCTGGGCCCAACGCAAAGAGGGGACAGATGCCAGAAGAAAGGTGGGCGGGAGGACAGAAGCGGAGGAGGGCGATTTATGGCATAAACATAGCACTTGTGTGTGGAAGAAAAATATTTTCTTTGAACAAACAAGACTCTCAGCCTTGTTTCCCAGAAGCACTATTATCTCCAAAGAGCACTGCTTCCAAAAAGAAAGAAAAAAATAACGGGCAAGGGGTAGAGGGAGAAGAAAAACAGCTTTGCAGCCGCAGAACAAATGCTCCAGGGCCATGGGGGCCTTTGCAAGTGGCGGCGGGCCGGGGGGCCCCGGCTGCCCTCCCCTCACCCCAAGCTCCGGGGCCTGGTCTGGGCCCAGTTGCCTCACCTCCAGTGGGGTTGGCAGCTCGCGTCTCAGCGTATTCTGGGGGCCCGCAGCCAGGCCCCCAAACCCCACACAATTACTCGGGACCTACTGTGAGCTGGGCCTGGGGAGATGCAGAACACAAGGGGCTCAGACTGCAAGCGGTGTAGAGCGGCCCTGCGCCAGCCTTGCCCTTGCTAGGTAGGGGTGGGGGGAGAACGGGATGGCAGCAGTGTTGGGGCTGGACCACTTCTTTTCTCTTGCACCCCATGGTGTGTGTCACTGACCCTCGGGAGCGGCCTCTCAGCCCTTGCACAACCCACACCCACGTAAAGACAGGCTGATGTACGTGAGGATGACAGCATTGCTGCATCCAGGGTTTGCTGTGGTTGGTTGTTGGTTTGTTTTAACATTTAGAACTTTAAACACATTTTAGGAACAAAAATCCCTAGCGTCAGATTTTGTTTTTACAGACACGAGGGTTCCCAACGCCTGACTTGCGACAAACAGTCCCACCCCGTGCCCAGCCTGGGCGCTCAGACAGGGAGGACTAAGAAGCATCTTCCCATTGGGTGGAGGGGGGGGTCTTACCATTCCCGGAGGAACAGAGAAGCCAACGGGGCCACGAGATACGAAGCCATACTACCGGGGAGATGGTGTCTGTTTTTTCTGGGGGTGAACAAAAGCAGTGTGTACTGACACCTCAAATTCTAAACATACTTAGACCCTGACATTTTATTTCTAAAATTGCTTTCTGTCCTGAAGAAAAAATTATGCACAAATATTAAGTTTATAAGAACGCTCACTGCAGCACTGTTTACAAAAGCAAAAAGCTAGAAACAATCTAGATGTCCAAACATCGGGGATCAGTTAATAACTCGAGTAAATAATTAAAGTTGTCACAAGTCACGGCACAGAAGATTATGTGAGGCAGAAACATGTGTACCACGTAAACAAACAATCAAAAAGAACACTAGGAGGGGCTTCCCTGGTGGCGCAGTGGTTGAGAGCCCGCCTGCTGATGCAGGGGACACGGGTTCGTGCCCCGGTCCGGGAAGATCCCAAATACCGAGAAAAAAAAAAGAACATTAGGGACTTCCCTCGTGGTGCGGTGGCTAAGAATCCACCTTCCAAAGCAGGGGACACGGGTTCAATCCCTGGTCCAGGAAAATCCCACATGCCACAGAGCAACTGAGCCCGTGCGCCACAACTACTGAGCCTGCGCTCTGGAGCCCGCGAGCCACAACTACTGAAGCCCACGCGCCTAGAGCCCGTGCTCCGCAACAAGAGAAGCCACTGCCATGAGAAGCCCGTGCACCGCAACGAAGAGTAGCCCCCGCTCGCTTCCACCAGACAAAGCCCACACACAGCAACGAAGACCCAACGCAGCCAAAAAAAAAAAGAACATTGGGCAAAGTTGTTTGTAGGGTATAATCCCATTTTAATTTTTTCAATATATACATACACTATTACTCCAAAGAGAAAGGCTAGAAAGCTGTACTCCAAACTATTAATATTGGGACTTGAATTATTTTTCCTTTTGTTTACCCACACTAGATTTTCCAAATGAACATTATTTATTATTATTATTATTATTTTTTTTTTTTTTTGGCCACACCACACAGCTTGCAGGATCTCAGTTCCCCGACAAGGAACTGAACTCAGGCAACAGCAGTGAAAGTGTCGCGTTCTAACCACTGGACTGCCAGGGAAGTCCTAAATGAACATTATTTTATTAGAAAAAAAAAAAAAGACATTTAAAAACCGAATTCAAAAACAAAAACCAAACCGAATTCAGTAGGATGATGGCAATTAACAGGGAAAGTCTGAACAAGGTACAGAAGTAGTGTAGGAAAAGAAGTGGTTCATTCTGTTTGGAAGGGCCAGGACCAGGGAGAAACCCTCCTAGACCAATGTCAAAGCCCTCTGGATTTTGAGGGACATGTCAATGTTTGCTAAAGTCAAACCCCGGCAGAGGAAAAAATGTAACCAACCAACAGGAGACAACTGGTACCCATGTGTGCCCCTGGGCCTGGCTCTTCAGACAGCCAAGTCCCCAAGGAAGGCGCAGGTTCCCGGCCTTGCCCCTAGAGGGCGGAAGCAGCCAGTGTGGGAGCTTAAAGCATCTGGGTTGAACTGTCTCTGGGTCTGCTGAGAGCAAGATGAGCCAGCAGTAAAAAGTGTTGGGAAGCACACGTTTATTTATATAAAAATAAAGGTACTCGGGAATTCCCTGGCGGTCCAGTGGTTAGGATTCAGCGCCTTCCCTGCCGTGGCCTGGGTTCAATCCCTGGTCGGGGAACTAAGATCCTGCAAGCAGAACGGCACAGCCCAAAAAAAAAGAAAAAAAGAAAGGCCCTCATCTCTCTAATACACAGAGTATCTATAAATCAGTAAGAAAAAAATAACAGAAAAATGAAAATCCCAGTGGCCTTTAAAATACCTGAAAAGATGGGAATTCCCTGGCGGTCCAGTAGTTAGGATTCTGCCCTTTCACTGCCGAAGGAACGGGTTCATTCGCTGGTCGGGGAACTGAGATCCCACAGCCGCACGGTGTGGCCAACTAAAGTAAATAAATAAAATAAAATACCTGAAAAGATGTTCAACTTTGATCATAAAAGAAATGCTCAGTAAAATTACACTGAGTTACTGTTTCTCACCCACCAAATTTGCAAAATCCAAAAGTTAGAGAACACCCTCTACTGGCAAGACTACGGGAAACAGACACTCTTGTATATTGTTAGTGGGAATGTAAATTGGTTCAACCAATCCCTGTGGAAGACAATTGGAGCAGTTTCTACCAAAATTACAAATGTATATACTCTTTGATGCAGCTATTCTGCTTCTAGGAATTTACTTTATAGATACATGCACATGTGTAAAATAACAGATATTCAAGTGATTAATTTGTAGCATTTCATGTAATCACAAAAGACTGAAAACCATCTAAATGTCCAACCACAGGAGATGGGTTAAATACATGATATTACACCATCCAGTGGAATACTACACAGCTGTCAAAACTGAATGAGGAGGTGATGGGAGCAAAAATGACTGAGTAAGAACCTTCAAAAATTCACTCCTCGGGCTTCCCTGGTGGTGCAGTGGTTGAGAGTCCGTCTGCTGATGCAGGAGACACGGGTTCGTGCCCCGGTCTGGGAAGATCCCACATGCCGCGGAGCGGCTGGGTCCGGAGCCTGTGCTCTGCAACGGGAGAGGCCACAACAGTAAGAGGCCCGCATACCGCAAAAAAAAAAAAAAAATTCACTCCTCATAAAATCAATAGAAAAAAACTGGCAGAAATCAGAATCAACTTCTTCAGAGCTCTGGAAATTAACCAGAGGCTTGCAGCAACCTGGAGTGTGTTTATTTAAGAAAACTGACTGAATCTCAGTAGGAAGAGCAACCTTGGTGGATTTTTAATTTGTCTTATCCCACCTCCCTTTCTCAGCTTTGAAAACTAACAGCCCACATTCCCAGCCCCAGAAGTAGTAGAACTGATCTGAGGCTCTTCCAAAGCCTTATTCCCCAAAAACTGGCATTATTGGACATGTCTGGTGGTTCCATGTAAGGCCCCATTGGAAAAAATTATCTTTATTTAACCTAACTCTGAGCTCACTCAGTGCTAAAAAGCCTTTCACAGAGGGGCATTTATCTAAAACAATTACAAGCGTTTTTTTTTTTTTTTAAGAAATACTCTTATTTATTCATTCATTCATTCATTCTTGGCTGTATTGGGTCTTTGTTGCTGCGCAGGGTCTTTGTCCAGTTGCAGCGAGCAGGGGCTACTCTTCGTGGTGGTGCACGGGCTTCTCACTGTGGTGGCTTCTCTTGTTGCGGAGCACGGGCTCTAGGCGCATGGGCTTCAATGGTTGCAGCATGTGCGCTTCAGTAGCTGTAGCACATGGGCTCAGTAGTTGTGGCGCAGGGGCTTAGTTGCTCCACGGCATGTGGGATCTTCCTGGACCAGGGCTCGAACCCATGTCCCCTGCTTTGGAAGGCGGATTCTTAATCACTGCGCCACCAGGGAAGTCCCAAGCAAATGTTTTAATTCTGCAGCTGCCTGAGGCAATGAATAACAGTTGGAGCAAGTAACAGACTAACCAGAATAAAAGATAAATAAATAAGTAATAAATAGATAACAGACTGGCCAAATAGCTGAGGAATGAGATGTCTATGGAGGGCTTTGAAAGGCTCCGACATATTTGGATCTTAACATCTTTGGTGGGCAAGGGATCTCTCTGGGGCACTAATCTCATTTGTGAGGGCTCTGCCCTCATGACCTAATCACCTCCCAAAAACGCCCCACCTCCTAATACCATCCCCGTGGGGGTCAGGATCTCAATATATAAATTTGGGGGGACACAAATATTCAGACCATAGCACTATATGATTGCACTTATATGAGCGACCTAGAGCAGTCAAACTATAGAGAAGAAAAGTAGAAAGTGGGTGCCAGGGGCTGGGGGAGGGGGATGGGCAGTCTGTTTAATGGGGACAGAGCTGCAGTTTGGGAAGTTGAAGAGAGTTCTGTGGATGGGCGGCGGTGACGGCTGCACAACGTGAATGCACTTAATGCCACTCAACTGTACAATTAAAAAGGGTTACGGGGCTTCCCTGGTGGCGCAGTGGTTGAGAGTCCGCCTGACGATGCAGGGGACACGGGTTCGTGCCCCGGTCTGGGAAGATCCCACATGCCGCGGAGCGGCTGGGCCCATGAGCCATGGCCGCTGAGCCTGCGCGTCCGGAGCCTGTGCTCAACGGGAGAGGCCACAACAGTGAGAGGCCCACGTACCGCAAAAAAAAAAAAAAAAAAAAAAAAAAAAGGGTTACGGTAGTTTAAAAAAGCGGGGGAGGGACGGAGTATACATCCATATTTGCTTGTATATAAAGAAACTCTAGAAAGAGACATAGAAAACTAAGGCAGTGGTTCCCTGAGCGCGAGAGAGGAATGGATGGTGTGAACTAGGTGGCTGAGGGACAGGAGTAAGAAAGGACTTCTCACTGGGAATCTTCTCATATTTATTCATTGGTTAGTTTGTTCGTTTGTTTGCTTTTGCCCTACCATGCGGCTCCCAGGATCTCAGTTCCCCGACCAGGGATTGAACCCGGGCCACGGCAATGAAAGCACGGAGTCCTGACCACTGGACTGCCAGGGAAGTCCCTTTATTCATTGTTGAATCACATGAATACGTTCTTATTTCAAAACTTACACTTAAAATCAAAACCAGTGAAGAAGAATAACTGTGAACGATGAAGAAATGAACGCGAGTCTAATCAAACCTCTGGATCCAGCTGCCCACTTGGAGGAAACACAGACCGGGTACAATGGCACCTTGGGAGGCAGTCAGCAAAAGCCAGAACGTGGGAAGTTCACCAGGTCAGCCGGCCTAGGCTCTCCAAAATATCAATTGTTCAGGAAAGAAAGGGATGGATGGGACCCTCTGGACAGGACGTTTAGACACAGCAACGAAACTGCGAGACGGAGCTGCGGTGTCAGAGGGGACGCTCGGACTGGTGGGCAAGGGAGGTGGTCATGGCTGGAGTGTCGGAACTCTGCTTCTCGGTACATTTATACTAACTCATCAAGCTGTTTGTTTTCTCTGATTTTCTGTACTTTTTTTTTTTTTTTTTAAGAAAATGTTAAAAGGAACACAGGCCTTCCACGCCATCCCCGCCGAGCAGGGTAGCACTGCTTTGTGGCTTGAAACTGAGTGTCCTCTAGCATAGGGCCTGGAGCAGGTGGCTGGCAGGCAGGCCACGGCTGGTGCGGAGGGAGCTGAGCCCCCCTGGTTTGTTCTGGAGAGCAAGGTAACCGTGCACAAAGCTTATGGCTTCTCTGCTGAAAACCAGGCTGTGTCTTTGAAGAATTCCCTCAGACCACCAGGGCTTTGTGAAACGCTCTCACCCCCAGACCTAGGCAGGAGCACCTGGCCCCCCCCTCCCAGGGCTGGCTCTGGGCTCTCCTCACCCCACCTTGATTTAAGGAGGGCCCCTCTCCACCCCCAGCGATGGTCTGAACTGCCCAAACTTTCCTTCTCACGGGACACAGACTTTTTGTTTTAAAGAAATATATGTGTTTTTTGGGTTTGTTTTTGGTTTTGTTTTTTTGGCCATGCCACACAGCATGCAGGATCTCAGTTCCCCGACCAGGGATCAAACCCCTGCCCCCAGCAGTGGACGCGCAGAACCCTAACCACTGCACTGCCAGGGAATCCCCCAGCCTCATTTGGGGTAGCCCACTCCCCCAAAGACCCCTCCACTAATGGCTGGTGCATCCCTGTGCTGGTCCACATTTTGCTCTGCACAAACTTATCCTGGTAAGGGCTTTTTTTCCAACCAAAATAGATACATACATATATACATGATCTCGCTACTTGCCTTTGGGACTAATATACCGTGAACATTTTTTGTTTTAATAGATCCGGAGACGATCTGTTCTTGTTGAGAGCTTCATCCTAGGATATGTTTTTGAATGAAATTATGTTTTTATGTGTGTGTTTTTCTGTTTACATCTCAGAATTAATTTCATCTGTGCCCATCGTAGGAAGTCTGGAAAAAGAAGAGAATTAATAACACACACAAGGAGAAATCCTCCCCCCACAGGAAACGTGCCTGCATTTCCTTCCAGTCATTCTTTCAGTCACCTGTTTTCCTCCCTCGTTTGCTGGTGGGCTGAGTGCAGGACGGATGGGAGAGGGAGTGAGAGAAGCCCCCGACGGTGTATCCCTTTCTAGTTGCTGATATGGTGTCAATTACCACAGCTCTGGAAGTCAGGAGTCTGACAAAGGTCTCACTGGGCTAAAATCAAGGTGTCACCAGGGCCGTGTTCCCTCTGCCGGCTCCACGGGAGAATCCACGTCCTGGCTTTTTCCAGCTTCTCAAGGCCACCTGCATTCCTTGACTGGTGTTCAGCGGTGTAGGGCTGAACCCTTAAGCTTCCCTCCTGGACTTCCAAGGACCCCTGTGATCCCATTGGGCCCATCAGGATAACCTCCCCATCTCAAAGCCTGCTGACTAGCAAACGTACTTCCACTCTGCCAGTAACCTAGCATAGTCACAGGATCTGGGGATTAGGGTGTGGACGTCTTTGGGGACCAGATTCTACCTCTGCAGATGCCCGGGCCTGATGCTGCCAGGACCCAGGCCCAGAGCCCATGTGCGAGGTGAGTGGGAGGGAGGAACCAGGGCTCTGGCTGAGACCACACTCCTCAATCCTGGAATACCCGGCTGGAGGTCACTGCCCTCCCTGGACACAAATGCAAATGGCGGGGAATCACCGTTTGGTAGGATTTACGTCATCTTAAATGTATTAATTCTAGTTTATCTGCACTGCTCATTTGTATGCCTTAGAAGTCATTTACGTCCCGGGGGATTAGTACATTCGAAATCAGGGAACGTAGCAAATAAAAATACCCGTGGTTGGGAGCAGCTGGGAGCTGACCTCCACGTTCTGAGGCCAGGGACTGAGACGGGGGCTGTCACCCTGTGCAAAGATGCTAAACCCACTCCCTAAATACAACTCTAAGCACCTCCCAGCCCTAAAAAATTCCCACTTAGACCCAGAAATTTCACTAAGGAGAGTCTCTCCTAAGGAAATAATTCTAAATATAGAAAAACGCTCCAGCACAAGGCTGTCCAGGGCCGCTTTCCTTGGAAGACTGACTAATTAGAAACAACCTAATTGTCCGACAGCGGGGGACCAGCGGGCCTGTGACAGCAAAGCCTCATCATTAAAAGGCTGAGTCCGGGAGAACACAGACAAGACGCTTTCATCGTGGCGAGTGTAACGCTGCACCGGGAATCGGATGATCACAGCTACAGATGGTTTTGAAAGCAGGGAACAAAGGCTTGAAGGACATTAACAAGAGCATCAGCAGACGTTCTCTCCGGCTGCGGAGGACGGCGGGGATTTCTCTTCCCCTTTGTTCTACCTCTCGGAATTTTTCAAGTTCCCTGGATGAACATAACAGAAAAGTCTACCTTCGAGTGAACTGGTTGTGTTAACTGACTGGTGTATAAAATTTATCCAGTCCCTTTGTGTGGGTGTGTGAACGTGTGTGTGTTACACATGAGTGTGAGTGCATGTGTGAGAGTGCAAGCGACGGGGAACTGGAGTGCGCGTCTGAACGTTGAGCGTGACTGGGCGTGAACGTGAACGCGTGGGTGGGTGTGAGGACAAATGCTACAGGTATCAACGTGTGTGTGTGTGCAAATGTATGTATGTGAGTGGACGCGTGTGTACACATGGGTGTGAATGGGGGGGCATCAGTGTGGGTGTGTGACCGAGTGTGTGATTACATGCCAGTGTAAATCATTCAAGTGCTCGTGTGAATGTGTGAGGTGGGTGGGGTTTAAGTGTGTGATACGAATATGGGGCTGTTTGTGGACCTGCGAGAGTGGGTGTGACCGTAAGCGTGAGTGTGTGAATGTCAGGTGTGCGCAGGAGGGTACGGCCGTGAGCGTGTGTGTTGGAGTGCGTCTGTGAATCTGTGTGCAGTTGTGAATGCATGTGAGCGTAATCATGAGAGTGTGTGAACGCTGGGTGTGTGCACACACGTGAAGGCTTGTGACTGATGGCGCGTCTCTGGAGGGGCAGCCCCCTGCCCGCCCTGCGGTGGGGAGAGGACTCCCCGCAAAACTGCCCGCCCGGGAGAGGCCCCACCAGCCCTGGAAACGGGCGCCCCGCACCCCCCCGCACCTGCCTGGCTCTGCACACGCTGCACAGGGGGCTGCAGGAGCCCCCAACACCCTGGGCCTCGCCGGCCGCCGGTGGACAGCCCAGCCCCCGCGGCCCCTCTGCACAGGCTGTGCCCCTCGCATCTGTCCACCATCCTGCCCCCAGCAGGGAGGAGCGCCCGGTGAGGGCCCAGAGTGGCCGTGCTGCTCCTAGACCTTCCCCATCGACTCCCCCAGGCCGGGAGCCGGGGCTTCAGCTCAACATAAGAGCCAGCGGCCACGTGACAAGCGTGATGCGGACCTCGTGGAGGAGACCCCGGGGCGGGGCCCAGCCAGGCTTGAAACTCAGAGGGTGCCCATCGCACGGGGAGGACCAAGGAGAGACGCCAAACGAGGGACACCGGGTCCTCGCTGAGAGAGAGGCCTGCTCTGAGAACACGGAAGAGCCCACCCTTCCGCAGAGGCCTCCCTGACCCCCAACCCAGACTGCGGCCCCTTCCCCGCCGTACCCTCTTGGGTGGCACTTACCATGGCCGGGAACGCAGCTCAGGTGGGCATCCCGGCCAACAGCCAGCACCAACCGCCCCACGTGTGAGTGAAGGTGCTTCCAGAAGATCCAGCCCCTGCAAGAGGCTCCGGACATGGTGGGACAGAGGTGGACCACGTCGCTGGGACCTGTCCCTGCCCCACGGATGCTGCGAGCATCTCCAAAAGGCTCCCTACAGCCTGGAGTCGGGGCGGTCTGTCATGGGGTCTCCTCAGCCTTGCTTCTCCCCCTCCCCACTTACCCGTCACCCTAATGATCACGTCTCACGCGTGTGTGAAGCAGAGCCGCCGGGATTTCTCCTACCCGCACGCCCATCTCATGTCCCCCTGCTGCTGCCTTTGGACACAGCAGGGCAGAGGGTCGGCCCTGCTCCTCTCGGGAAGGTCACTGCTGACCCCTTGAAGGACTGTCCCCTCGGTTTTCTCCCCGGTTCCCGGGCGGAAGTGAACCATGGTGGGGAGTCCCGTGGGTGTGCACCAGGCTTGGGGGACCGGCTCAGGCAGGACCGGGAGGGACGGAGGCTCCTGTCTCCACGCTGCCACTGCAGCTCAGGCGACTCTGGCCTCGAGGACCAACCGGGGGCTCAGGAGGCATCAGTGAGCCCTCCTCGGCCCACCTGACGGTCCCTGCCCTTGTCACTCTGTCCTGCAGCATCCCTGGGGCCCACCTCTGTCCACGGTGCCTCCCAAGTCCAGGTCCCCACTCCTCCCCAGACGCCTGCCCTGGGCATCCCCACCTCAACTGCCACCTCCCATCCCCCTCTGGCTGCGGGCAGAGCCCCTTCCCAGAACCCAGGTCTGGTGGAGGAAGTATCTGCCTAAAACTGAGGCTGCAAACAACCCAGTCACAACAGGACACACACTGTTACGGCTCCAACTATATGAGGTCCCCAGGAGAGCCACGTTCATAGAGACAGAAAGTAGACGGCTGGGTGCCAGGGGCTGGGGGCTGGGGGCGGGGGAGGGGAGTGTTTAGTGGGGCAGAGTTTCAGTTTGGGAAGATGGAAACGTTCTGGAGATGACGGTGGTGATGGCTACACGACGACGAGAATCTATTTAATGCCACTGAACTGTGCACATAAAAACGGTTAAGACGGTAAATTTTATGTTACGTACTTTTTACCACAATTGAAAACTACAAATATGTGTATTAAATAAAAATGAAACTGACTCAGTCCCCACCGGCCCCAGAAAAGGGCTGTGCCGAGTCTGCCTCTGCCAGCCTCACGGAGCCCTTGCGCAGGGAGCAGCCTCGGGCCACACCAGTGTCCCTGCCCCCCTGCCCGCCAGCCCCATCCTGGCCTCGCCCCTCCTCACAGCAGTCGCCTGCTGATGGCCCCTGGCAGCGCCTGGTGCCCCGCGTTGGGTCTCACAGACGTCTCCCTCCAGGGACCCCCAAGGGGCCAAGCACAGACTCTGTCCTCAACACCTGAACAGCAGCGGGTGACCGGAGCGCCACCGCCTAAGCTCGCCCTCCGGGGCTGCAGAGGGGGTCGCAGAGGAAAGGTCAGGGCGCACCCCTGCTGGAAGGACCACACAGGTTTTCTAAATCAGGTCCACTTTATTTGAAACTTTTCACATGCCACAAATTTACATGAAAATACCCATTCAAAATGTAGCTGGAAAAAAAAAAAATGTAGCTGGATGCGAAATTCAGGAGCGGCCTCACCGGAGGACAAGGAGGCCGGTCATCAGAAGGCAGGTGACGTGTATTCGGTTGTGTAGCACCTGGTCACGCGCATGCCGTGAGAAACCCTGGCACTCACCTCACCCTTCCTCCCATTGGTAACGTGCCAAGCAAGACGGTCCAGTAAGAGGGGCCGGCAGGTGGGCGACGGTCAGAGGGCAGCGGTCCCGGGGCTGAGCGCCGCCGGTGGCCGCGGGGTGCCATGTGCCCACGGCCACACGTGCAAAAGCACCCTCACCTCTCGTACCCCCCCCCCAGCGCAGCGGGCACGGCCGGCGTGGAGTCTGGTGCAGTGGACGCCCTGACCCTGTGACATCAGTGCAAGACCTCACACTTCACTGGCTTTTGAAAGAGCCTCAGAAGGTAATTCAGACGATGGTGGCTGGCCTGTGTCGGCCCCGCAGTTTGTTTGAATTCCTGTGGGTATTTGTTCCTCACGCCCAGTGCAATCTTGCGCCCTAGACGCAGACGAGACCAGCGACCATCCCCGAGCCCCTCGGCACAACCCCACCCCTATCCTGTCGGTGGGGGAGGGGGACTGGGGCTGAGGCCACAAGGATCACAGGTGTCAGCGTCCGGTCCCCCTCACCTCGGGTCTGTGCCTGAAGCCGTGGGAGCCTCTGCTGCCACGGCCGCGCTGCATCGTCCTCACCCACGAACTTCTCTCACTGCTTCTCACAAGGTCTCAGCAATTTTCAAATCCTAAAGGAACGAACAGTGAGAACGAGAGGAAGCAGGAGGCTGCCGGCTGCTCCAGTGCCACTCAGAGGAGGACGCGAGGGTGGGCCCGTCAGGGCGGGTCCCCTTCCTGCCAGGCGGGGTCGGGCGGGGGAGGGGGGCCTGAGACCCGCCAAGGCCGCGCCCCCAGGGAGGCCCCTGACACAGCAAGGCTGCGACTGCTGGCTTCAGATCCCCTGGCCAACTCACCCAGCCCTGGCTCCTGGCAAGCTTCTGCCCCCTGGGCCCAGCGGCCTGCAGCTCTGGATCCTGGCGCAGGGGGTTAAGGGAGTGTCACACTCAGCACCCAGCCCTGCTGACCTGCCCAAGGAGGGGCCCTCGGACCTGTCTCCTTGGGTCCTCGGACGGGCAGCTGACGGGTGGGGATGAAATCTGTCCCCTTGTTGTATGAGAGTGAAGTGCCCTTAATCCAGCCCCCTCGGCTCGGAAATAAAAACACTCGCACGTGACAGAGAGAAGCCACCGACAGCAGGGAAGGGGGCCTGCGGGTCTCTACTCTCCTCAGGCTCAAGAAGCCTCCTTGGGGGAGCACCTCCAGGCCCGGCCAGCTAGGCTGCCTGACGCTGCGCGGCAAAGCCACAGCCCTGGGAGCAGGCGGGGCCGAGGGGTCTAGGGGCGAGGAGGGGCCGCAGGCAGAGGGGCGGCCTCAGGAGGCCGGGGGTTTCTCTTTTTAACAGAGAGATCTCCCTGACCCCCGCTTCCCTCATTCCCACCTCCCCCAGTGTCTGCCTCACGCACACACATGCACACCAGGAACAAGAGCCCGTCCACAGCAGACTACACTCACACGTAGGTGCACAGACGTCCACGCGGGCACCATGCACACGCGCACGCACACACGCGCGCGCAGGCGCCAGTGCTGACCAGGCCCCTCTCGGCAGGCAGCATATGGCCCGTCGCTTCACAGCCCAGTTCTGCCAATTGGGGCCCATCAGGGTGGGTTCTTTTCCCAGCCTAAGACGCTGCAGAACGTAAGCGGCAATCAACACCGGCGCCAGAATGCACTCAGCAAGAATGAGCGCGTGTGAACAGCCGGGGGCCCGCCCTGGGTGCAGAAGCAGTGGAAACCCTTGCTCCAAGGAGAGGACGGCTGAGGGGGACACTAAAGATACAAGGCCTCCTGTTCGGGGGCTGCTTTCCAAGTCAGCTCGTGCCCCAGCCTCTCGTGAACGGCCCCTCCCGGCCCTGTGTGCTGGCATAAATGACACTGCTGGTTAAAACTGCTTGCTCATGAGAACGGGCCATCCGGGCCAGGGCACGAAAACCATGGCAGCCTGTGGATAAATTCTTAGTGGAACGATCATCCTCTGGCCTGAGCCCGGGTTGCTCTGGACGAAAGGAGACGTGTACCCAGGGCCCCAGGGGTCCCGGGGTCGGCCAGACCACCTGCCCCCATCCTGGGCCACGTCCCTCTGCCGGTCGGGCTGTAACTGGCCACGCTCCTGCTGTGACGGCAACGAGCAGTCAGTCCCCACATCACCCTTCCTGATCACCCTCCCGGTGGTCTCAAGGCGCAACTGAAAGACGTGCCCAGAAATGGGGTGGGGGACTCCCACCACCTCTCAGACCCTCATCTACAGCGTGTGGCCCTAACGAGGGCCTTGGCCCTGTCTCCCCAGGGCCCAGGACAGCCTGGCCTGCGGCCTGCATGGCCAGAGGGGCGGGCCCGGTTGTGACTCTCAGGCCAGGTCAGGACTGCGGAGGGGAGGGCCGCAGGTCTGGTGGGGGTCCCACCGGGGGGCAGCGGCAGACAGGTCCCTCTGGGCAGGAGGCGAAGAGCCTCCAGCGGAAGCTGGGGAGGGAGGGAGGAGGGCACCCCACGCTCCAGAGAGGAGACAGCTGCACCCTCGGCAAGAAAACCACAGCGCAGGGGGAGGAGACCCAGCTCCACCCGGCGCTGCGGGGAGCTGAGAGCAGGGCCGGGGCCGCGGGGACGGGTGGAGGCCGCCAGACAGACTGCGCTTAGGGAGAATCGACCGGAGCACTCGGGGGCCTGTGTGCGTCCCGAGACCCTGGCCCTCCGAGCACTTCCACCATCGGAAGGCTTCCCGGACCCCCTCGGCCTGGCAGGGTGGGGACTGCTGAACTGTCTGCCCCTTGAGAACCCAGGGAAGGGCAGGCGAACACAGGCCCAGGGTCCAGGTACCGGGCCCTGCAACAGGTAAACTATAGGACACACTACACGACACGGGGCGACCATCACACGGAACAGAGTGGGAAGCAGGCTGGGCTGGGGGCCACAGAGTGGACGGCAGCCGAGACGGGCCGCAGCCGTGAGGAGGGCCTGGGGAACCTACACCCCCAGCCCAGAGGGAGAGGGAGGCCGGGGCAAGATGGGTCCAGCCCCTGGGGTCCTGGGGAGGCAACCTCTGCGGAGACCCAGGTACCCCCGGCTGGAAGCCGCCCCGACGCCACTCAGCCTTCCCTGGAAGTCTCCAGGAGCGTCACCGGGAGCGTTGGGGCAAGACGCTGGGTGGAGGGAACCCAACTGGGGCCCCTCAGAAGCCCACCAGCCGCAGGGATGACGGCTCTGGGGGAGTCTCACGGCTGACAAGGCAGAAGCAGTGGGCGGCACGTGGCGGGAGGCCCAGGACACTGGGAGGACGTCCCTCGTTTTGGGAATAGCTGCGTTGCATTTTTTTAAAGTGCTAAATAAAGCTATCTGAAACGGGGTAATGTGATCACTCCTCCAGCCCCACACATCCCTTCTGGGTTTTAATATTTCAAGGTTTTCTAATGTAGCAGGTCTATCCGTGTTTCCCCAGAAACAGAGACCTTCACAGGTCCCTGCAGCTTCCCTGCCCAGCAACCCGCTGCTGGCCCGAACCTGTCTGATGTCATGTGGCTGGACACATACCAGAGGTGTAACTGGGTTAAATGGAAGGAGGGGAGAGCCCCAAATCTGCCACAGCACCTGCAAGCCCCTCCCTGCCTCGGGCTCACAGCCGCCCACCACAGAGCCCGAGGCAGGTGACCAGGCGCACAGGGCCTCTCCTGGGGGCTGGGGTACGGCCGTGGGGTCACGTGGCGCTCTGGGGACCTGGCCCCCAAGGAGTCAGCGTCCTGGCGATGGGTGTCTCAGCCCAAGACCACGCCGGCCAGGCCCGCAGGTCGCCTGACAACCGGCCCTGCTGCCGCTGCCTCATGCGTCTCAGCCAGAGCGTCACTGAGCACAGACTCCTCACAAGAGGAGGCCCCTAAGGGCTGGGGAGGGGGCTTCCTTCCTCCGGTGGCCCACCGGGCATCCGGCGTCCTCGGGCAGGTGAGCAGCCGCGGCGGCCGTGGCAAGGCCGGAAGCCACACACCTGACCGGGGCAGTCCTGCTTCCTCGGCCACGGAGACGCAGCGGCCACAGGCGGCGACGGGCCGGAGGGGGCCCACTCCTGTCACCACCACAGATTTGGCGGCTCCTCGGCCACTCTGCTTTTAAATAAGGTGACCTCGTCCAGGTGCACCATGGGAACGTCTCGGATGACATCGGTCAGGCCCTCGTGGAGCAGAGGGAAGATGACGACGTTCAGCGCGGGCCGCTCGGCCTGGAAACTGAACCAGAGGCAGGCTGTTAGCAGGACCACGGAGGGAGGGACGGAGGGAGGGAGGCTGGGCTCAGGGCGTGGAGGCGGCCAGGGTCAGGCTGTGTCCCAGAGCACCGGCTGACACAGGAATGTGCCTCCGGGGCCCCTCACGCTGAGGCTCCAGGGAGCAGGCAGGAGGGCAGCCCGTCGGGGCAGGCCCCTGCCTTCCCGAGCAGCGGGGGTCCCTGAAGGGTAACACCCAGGGGGCTGCAGAAACAGCGTCTGTGGTCACCGGAGGCCCCACGGCCAGGACACCCGCAGGGGAGTGGAGAGAGGGGACAGGCGGCCAAACCCTCATGCCCACAGGCCACCCTCGAGGGACATGAACGCCCAAGTCAGGTGAGGCAGCCACTCTGCCAGGAGACCAAAGCAAGGAACACGTGACAAGTAACTGTCAGATGACCCTCTCACCTTCCACACCCACGGGCGACAGGCTCCACCCCGTGGGGTGTGAGACAACATCCACGGAGCATCTGCCAGGCCAGGCACCACACTGGAGCTGGCCCCAGTGGCCAGCCAGTGAGGTGACCCTCTCCCTTCCCACCTGGAACCCGAGGTGACTCTGGTCATGGGAGAAACTTCCATCTCGTGGGGCTCAAAGGGCGAGAGGCAGGAAGGTGCCCACACAATTTGCCAAAGCTAAAGCCGGGTCCCAAGTCCCGCGCCTGCTTCAGGGAACAAGGAAAGCGCAGTCCCAGCCTCCCCCTGCCCCCGGCCCCCCAGCAACACTGAGCTGGATTTGCTGGATTTACGACATATGTAAAATGAACGCCAGAAAGACACTCATAAAACTTCATGTTCTGGCAATAAAAATGCCGAGGAAATACCTCCCGGTCCTGTGCGCTGCGTTCTGCCCCCGGCAGCAGCGTCTGTGACCGTGAACCGGCAAGTCCTCACCTGCAAACCCGCTGTGCGATCTACTCTGCTTGAAACAAAATACCCTCAGGTGTGGGATGTGCGTGCAAGGCTCCTGCCTGCCTGCCACCCTGAGGCTCTTAATGAGCGGCTGCCAAGATGCTGAAGGGGGATTAATTTCTCTCCCAAAGCGAGGAATGTGGCCGCGTGTTGTCCCTTCCCGCCGCCCTGACCGCCGACGCGCACGCAGGGCGGAGGGGCCGCCCCAGAATCAAACCAACTTCCTTCTCAAGGCTTTCTCCACGGGGTCGGCACCGGGGTCGGCTCCGACCTGGGCAGGGCTGGGGGGCCGCGCCCGCACCCGCCTCTCTGTAAAGCCCCTCCCCGGCCCGAGGAGCCAGGGCTGGGGCTCCCCCGGGCGGAAGGAGGCAAGCTCTCGGCCGGGCCTCACGTGCGGGCCGAGAGCTCCGCGGGTTCTGCTGGGTCACCTGCACATGTGTTCTAATGTTTATTTGTGTGATTCAAATATAGTTTGAGATTTAGGTAAACAGACACAATGAAATAAAGTAAAACTCCTTCCAGCTACCCACATTCAGAACTAGCCTGATGACCGCCAGCAGGACAGGCCGCCTCTTGGGACCACTCCCCTGACCAGGGCTACTCACATTACTAAAGACCCGAGGGGGCAGCCTCTGGCCTGGAGTCACGAGCACAAAGCCAGGCCTGCGAGGTCCACGGGTTCACCTTCAGGCACAGGCGTGCGTGCCCTCCTGGCGCACTCCCCCCTCCCTGGGCACCCTCCCGTGCACGCATTCCCCAGGCCCAGCTCTGCACTCAGCTGCCCCCATGCCATCCTGGGCAGCAGAGAGAGCAGAGCCCTGCCCCTGCAACCGTGCTAGCCTGGATCCCACCTGGGGGCGACAGAGGCAAGAGCTACAGAGCTCGCACGCTAAGCCCGCGACAGGGGCCGCTCACTCGGGCCGCTCACTCGCTCTGAAACCTGCAGAGCGAGTTGCAGATGGATGCCACCGTGGAGACGCCCCTCCCGAAGGGTCTGAGGGTGACTCAGGGCTTTCAAAAACACAGAGGTTCAGGAAAGTTCAACCATACTTACTCTCTGCCATTTATAACAGCCGGAAGGGAGATACCACATTGAAGAAAACTTTCTACCTGAGGCTGTTAAAAACACACCAGGGAATTTAAAATGGGGCCTTCGGCTATCTGAAAAACCAGCTGCCCAAAATACCTTCCTTCTCTGAGCCTCCAAGGAAGCAAGCAAGATTTTGCTTGTTTTAAAACCATTCTTTTTGGGCTTCCCTGGTGGTGCAGTGGTTAAGAATCCGCCAGCCAATGCAGGGGATACGGGTTTGAGCCCTGGCCAGGGAAGATCCCACATGCCGCGAAGCAACTAAGCCCGTGCGCCACAACTACTGAGCCTGTGTGCCGCAACTACTGAAGCCCATGCGTCTGGAGCCCATGCTCCACCACAAGAGAAGCCACCGCAATGAGCAGCCCGTGCACTGCAACGAGGAGTAGCCCCCGCTCACCGCAACTGGAGAAAGCCCAGGCGCAGCAACGAAGACCCTATGCAGCCATTAATTAAATTATTTTTTTTAAAGGCACTGTTTTGGGGCTTCCCTGGTGGCACAGTGGTCGAGAGTCCGCCTGCCGATGCAGGGGACGCGGGTTCGTGCCCCGGTCCGGGAAGATCCCACGTGCCGCGGAGCGGCTGGGCCCGTGAGCCACGGCCGCTGGGCCTGCGCGTCCGGAGCCTGTGCTCCGCAACGGGAGAGGCCACAACGGTGAGAGGCCCGCATACCGCAAAAAAAAAAAAGGCACTGTTTTGTTTAGAGAGAAAATACCATAAAGAAAGAGCAAAGGGGAGCGCAGGGGCCTCCCACCGCGCCCACTGCCCAGCGGCTCTGGCCGCCGCGCCACACACTCTCCTGCCGTGCTGAGCACGTTCTTTCCAGACGCGTCTCAAATGTCGGCGACCAGAGTCAGGTTTGGTGAATTTCCTTCCAGTCCTCACGGTGTGTCCACTCCACCCCCAAAGCAACAAAACACCCAGCGACCACCTCCTCCCATGGTCCCGCCCGGCCAGCAGGGCGCCACACCTGCCTGGCCACTTCCCTAGGGGACGCAACTTAGGGAGCCCTTTAACTATCGTATGGATAAACATCACTTAATGCAGCATAACCACAACTGTGCTTTGAGTTGTTTCTTCAGAATCAATTCCAGAATGCATGAACACTTTTACACTTGCAAAGGCAGGCCCACAAAGGGCTCGGGCAGCACTTCAGGGCCACAGCAAGAAGCCGGCCGAGCCGCCTGCCCCAATGGGCCTCGAGAACGCTGCTGCAGAGCTACCAGAGGGAAGGGGGACCGGGGAGGGACCGCCCGCTTCACACCTGCCTGTGACCGTCGTGGAGGAGCAGAGAACCGGCCTGGCCAGGAGGGCTGGGCTCCAACTCGTCACAGACACAGGCAGAGGGCACGGCAGCCGCAGCCCCCAGGAGCTCAGGCCCGGCCACTGCACGGAAGACGCAGAAAGGGGTGTCCTGCACAGTCACCATGCTGGCAGTAGCTCTGGGCCCGACGCCCCCCGAGTGCGTGAAGGGGCCCCGGGGACCTGAGTCTCTGCACCTGGTCCTGCAGGTGCCGCAGAGCTGGAAGGGCTCTGGGAGGGGCCGGCTGGGGACGCAGCCTGTCAATCATCTAAGATCTGAACACCTGCTGGGTTTGTTTCTTTGCCTGAGAAATTAGAAAAAAAATTAAAGTTGACAGCCTCTTCCTCTGCAAATAAAGGTCTTATAGAAAACCCAAAGTCAGAAAAGCCACTCACACTATAACAACTATCTTCAAGAAGCACAGAGGGGTTTCCCTGGTGGCGCAGTGGTTGAGGGTCCGCCTGCCAATGCAGGGGACACGAGTTCGTGCCCCGGTCCGGGAGGATCCCACATGCTGCGGAGCGGCTGGGCCCGTGAGCCATGGCCGCCGAGCCTGCGCTCCGCAACGGGAGAGGCCACAACAGTGAGAGGCCCGCGTACCGCAAAGAAAAAAAAAGCACAGAGGCGGGCGGTGGCCAAGAATAAAACATCCATCAAAGGTTCAAAGAACTCAGATGATGCTCTGGGCAGGCGTGTGGGGTGCGCCCTTCTCAGCTCCCCACCAAACTTGCTGGGACCCACAGGGCACCTCGGAGCAGCCTGGAATCTGCCCTCACGCAGAGGAAGGGGGTGGGAGAGACCCTCGGTGTCAGCTGTCATGGTCCGATGCGGCCCCCAGGTCCCATGTGGGAGAGGATTGTAAATCCGAGGGCCTGACCCCTGGAGCCGGTAACTCCAGTGCGAGGCTCTGTCACCAGAAAGGCCTGAAGGACAAAGTCCAGGACAAAACAGAAGGCAGAGGAGCAGGTTTGGGATGTCCCCAGGGCTCCTCCCCTCCCCCGCAAGACGCTGTCAGGGCCTCTCCCCAGGAACGACAACACAGATTTCTTGTAGTAGCCTTCCAGAAACACTTTATGCACGTGCCAGCAGAGAAACAGATTACGCCCCTGCTTTTGTTTGAGACACACTTTGAAAGATTCCCTTTGGTGACCCCAAGTGCTTCCTCGTTCTTTTATCAGCTGCATTTCATTCCATCAACTGGAGGCATCATATTTATTTCCCAGTCTCCTACCGATGAACACTTGGGTTGTTTTCAATCTTTTGCTAAATCGAACAGCACCGCCATGAAGAGCTCTATGCAAACCCCATGGATAAGCCCGTCCACAGAACCGAAGCCTAAAGGCGGGAGCTTAGTTGGGTCAGGGGTGTACGTTCCGATCCACAGAGGTGGCCCACCTACCTTGGGCCACGGGCTGGTCTCTTCCCTCCACTAACACAAGCAGGCTTTGCCTGAGGGGGTGGAAAACGTTATACCGAAGTGCACCCCGGGCAGTGCAGTCCCATGGGACCAGCACCCACGCCCCAGAAGCCCTGGGCCCCCCTGGCAGTCACCTCCTCGACCCCTACCAGAGCGGACCACCGCCGGCTTTTGAACTCTCCAGAAACAGAGTTGTTCGCTGTAATTTAGTTCCTGGTTTTCTCACGGGGGAGGCTGGGTGCTTTCTCTCAGCTGAGAATCACCTGCAGCCCCTGTCCTGTGCCCTCAGACCCCCGCCTGGTTTGAATGGTGCTACTGGTCCTGTCCTCACTGCTGGGCAGGCAGGAGGCCGGGACAATCCGACCTCTGGCAGTGACAGGACCTGCAGATGGTTCTCCTAGTTCGTCATTTTCTGTAAATGATTTTTTAAAACACGCAAAGATATTCAACTTCATTCACAAAAAATATGAGTTGAAAACCACGGTGTCAACAGACAAAAGGACAAACAAAATATGACCTATCCACAGGCTGGAATCTCACTCGGCCTTAAAAGGAAGGGATTCTGACACGTGCTACAACATGGACGAACCTCGAGGACATCATGCTAATAATAAAGCAGACATCATGAACAAATACTGTAGGATTCTGCTTCTGTGAGGTACCTACAGGGGTCAAGGTCATAGACAGAGAGCAGAACGGTGCTTGGCAGGAGTTGGGGGAAAGAGGAGAAGGGGGGTGTTGTTTAACACATATGGAGTTGCTGTTTGGGACGATAAAAAGGTTTTGGGTATAGACTGTGGTGATAGGTGCACCACAGCATTTAATGCCTCTGAACTGTATACTTACAAATGGCTAAAACGATAACTATTATCTTATAAATGTTTTACCACAATAAAAAATTTAAAAGGAAGGAACAGAATCTGCCTTCAGAGAAACGGAGAGATGCCCATTGCTCACAACTACCCTGGTGACCTGGCGCCGCACGTCGTCCGCCCTCACCTGCCACGGGGCTGATGCCGCCAGCTGGGGACTCATGCCAGTCTTCCACAGCCCAAAGCCAGGAACGCCAGGCATCACTGTCCCCAGACCTTCGCTGAATCAATCCTCCAAGAGACCCCTAAGAAAAGGGAGGTGTGTGAACCCCGGCAGAGACAGGACGACAGAACACAGCTGCGTTTCTCGTTACAGAAGAGACAGCCACCCTACGTCGCCCTCGAGGGAGGGACCCTCAGGAGTGCGAAGCACGGCCTGGCGACCAGTAGGTCCCCAGGGACGTTCCGTGCTGTTGCGGCGTGAACACCAGCAGGAGCCCGGAGTCTGACCGCAGATCCAAGCCTCGGGCCCGACCCCAGCTCCCTGCTCGGAGCCACGGTGATTCCGGCCCCAGAGACCTCACCTGGAAAATGAGGGGCTCCAGTGACGACGGAAGAATTCCTGTTCCAGAGAACTACTCGGCGGTGGGAAGAGGCTGCGTGCCCGGCAGCAGGTGCAGCCACCGCCCTCGCCCCCTCCTCGGTGGCCTGGACAGCCCTGGCCACAGGAGATTCTAAGCAGTGGACATCTTCCACACTCATCAGTCGCCGGGGCTGCAGGCGCGCCCCTGATGTGACCCGCTGGCTGCTGCGCTGCGGCCCACGGCGCGCGGCCCGAGCCCTGCCAGCTCCCAGACCAGCCTCTTGGGTGTCCACCACAAACGGAGCCAGAACTCGCCAGCCAGCGAGCTCTGCGTCAAGGCCAAGGATTCCTCCAGTTGAGCCTGCAGCAGCGAACCCCTGCTGGCCTGGTATTTTTCGTGACACTCCCAGATCACCATTCCAGGTAGGAAGGACAAACGGACCCCAGAGACCTGTCCCGCGCGGCAGTGAGCTGAGGATCCAAGATGGGGTCCCACTGCCCCTTTAATGCAATTACGGTGGCGGAACAGCACGCCAACTCTGTATCTTAGAATCCACTTTCAACTCTGAAGCTCCCAGTGCGCCCCAGACTTAAACAATGTATCCCTGTATCTGTAAACTTCCCTGGTTCTACACTTGCGTACAGAACACAAACACAGAGGGGCGGGAAGCACTGCATCTGGGCGGGAGGCCCTGGAGCCCAGGCGCCCGTCAGCAGCACGGCTGACTGTGTCTGCTCAGGCCTGGGCTGCTGCCTCTTGGCCTCGTGGGCCCACATTCCTCGCAGTCCAGGGGGAGGGGAGGAATTTCCACATGGGCTCCAGAGACGTGACCCCGTCCAGTGGGATGCTGGGCCTAGGGGGACGGAGGACCAAGCCCGCTCCCGCCCCAGGGTCGGAGTCCTCCCGACGCTCCTGAGAAAGGGGGCTGTGGCCAGTCAACACATGTGGCCTGGAGCGGACGAGACCCCCGAGGGCGCGGCCCGGGAAGGCCCTGCCTTGTGGGAAAGTGCTCAGCCCGCTTCAGAACCAATGCGTCCTCACCCCGGATGGCTCGGCTCGGACAGGGACACGTCAGGGTGAGAGCCTTTTCTGCCCCACCATCCTGCTTCCTCAAAGTAAGCACCTCTGCCCCTCGGACCGGGTACCGTGGGTTATTACAGGAGGTAGCAGAACGGCCACACTGGCCTCCAACGCCTGCTCGGCCATTTACCCTCGGGACGGGATGACCAGGACGCCCCCAAACCTCACAGAGCTGGGCTGCCTCTTTTGTCAAGGGGGGAGAAGGCACCGCACCAGGGGATCGTAGGGGACCCTGAACAACGCCACTAAGGCGGGCACACACAGTCGGCAGCGAGCCACCACCAGGAGACAGCGGTGCCAGGAAGCAGGGACAATGGTTGCTGGTTTACAGACAGGACACTGGGCTCAGAGAGGGAAGTGACGGGTTCAAAGTCACAGAGCAACGAGGCCAGGAGGTGAGCACGTCATGGGATCTGAGGATGTGGGCGGGGGGGGGGTCTGACCTCAGCGGGACGCCACGTGTCACCCCGCGTACTACCAAAAGAGAAGCAAGTGAGGACACCGCCCTCACCCAGGCCAGAGTTCACGAGGCCTCGAAGGGAACTTTCAGGAATGTGAGAGTCAAAGGAAATCGAGAAAGCTCTGAAATCCCTGGGAAGGGCGCCCCACCCACTGCATGTCTGGGAGAAAGTGGACAGCAGAGGCGTGGCTGGGTGCACAGCACGGAGACGCCCAGGGCACCCCCGCGACGGGCCACAGGGCTCCTCGGTGGGTCAGGCGGTACTGACTTGGCCAGGAAGGGTGACTCAGGGTTTCTAGGAGAGACAGGAAGTGAAACAGACAGAGAGGCTGGCTCTGCTCACTGGACAGGGTGTCCCCAAGGCCAGGTGGTCGGGGGAGCCCAATGGGAATCCAGTGAACTCAGGGTGTTCCCAGGGCAGGAGCGGGGAGGGAGGCCGGCAGGAGAGCTGCTCCCCGGAGCAGCCACAAGGCATCGCTGCTCTCAGCGGCACTGGCCCAAACGAAGTCCAGCCTGGCGCTGGGGCCACCAGAAGGGCCCAAGGTGAGGGAAGATGCAGAAGGAAGCCACTCCAAAACCTCGCGGAGGCTGCCTGCCACCGGACATCCGAGAAACGTCCAGAGGCTCACATTTCAAACTTGAAAGAGCAAAGCCAAGATCCAGAAGATAAAACAAGAGAACGAACGCTGACAGGATGCCGCTGTACACACAGCACCTCCCACATGGGCCTGCCGTGAACTCACCTCACAAGGGAGGAACCAAGGCAGCCCATCCGAGGCCACCGCCACCGGAGAGGTCCTGGCGGTGCAGGGACCCAGAGCTGCAGGTCTCGGTGCCAAACCCAGAGGGCACGACAACAAGAAGAACCTGCCGACGACCACCAGCTGAGACGTATCTCCACGCGGGGCAGCACGGGAACCGGAACAAGTGCTGGCCCGGGGAGAGGCAACACCTTCCTAGGGACAGGACTGCAGACACAACACCAGCCCCGCTGGCTGAGTCACAGGAAACAGGGGGGCCTCTCAATGTCACACAGGTGAGCAGGCAGGTGCCTCAATAATCCTCTGAGCTCGAGGCAGGGAAAAGGGTGAGAAGAAAGAAACTCATCAGAAAAAGTGACAACAGGGGCTTCCCTGGTAGCGCAGTGGTTAAGAATCCTCCTGCCAATGCAGGGGACACGGGTTCGAGCCCTGGTCCGGGAAGATCCCACATGCCGCGGAGCAGCTAAGCCCGTGCGCCACAACTACTGAAGCCTGCGTGCCTAGAGCCTGTGCTCCGCAACAAGAGAAGCCACCGCAATGAGAAGCCCACGTACCGCAACAAAGAGTAGCCCCCGCTCGCCGCAACTAGAGAAAGCCTGCACGCAGCAACAAAGATCCAACGCAGCCAAAAATAAATAAATAAATAAATTTATTTTTTAAAAAAGAAAGAAAAAGTGACAACTCCAGCCTTTCCTTTTCACGCGCCCCCGGGGAGGAATGCGGGCCTGCTGTGAAGCACCGGAAGCGCCAGGCGGGCCGGCTACCGTGAGCCACGGCACCACCTGCTGGGCGCCTCGCAGAAAAGCAGCTGGGACCCCACTGCGCCGCAGCAAAGGCCTGAAGGGGACACAAACGCTGTCCTTCCAGTGCTGGGGTCCTGCTGCACCATCACCGGCCTCTTGGAGCCTCAGTTTCCCCATCTGAATGCTGGGGCTTAGGGCGTGTAGCTCAAAGGGCTTTTGGAGGTGAGAACAACAGAGACAGCACACAGTACCGGCACCAAGGGAGCGCTGGTGAAGAGGCACTAGCGCGGCCCCTGGCATCCAGGACAGGGCCCAGAGCAGGAGCTGGAAGAATGTTGGCTGGAGGAGCCCACAAAGGGGGCCACGCTCCAACACGCACAGGGCTCCCAGCACCTCAGCCGGCACCAGGCGCTCAGTGGGTACCCGCCACGGCCCAGGCCTGTGCCAGGGCTGGGACACAGGGGACAGAGGGGCTGGCACAGCTTCCGCCCAGGAAGTCCACTTAACCAACGCCAGCCTCAGGCCTGGTCTCGAATACCGTGCACCGAGCACCCAGAAGGAAAAAAGAGCTATTGCACGCTGGCCCTCAAAAAACTCATTATCTAACAGGAGATGCAAAGAACGCAATAATTTTGGGGGGAGAGTGCTATGCGCCCTAGGAAAGGGGCAGGTGTGTGCTGTCTGAGAGGCCAGAGGAGGGAGCTCCCAGCCCAGTGAGAGGCTGCACTGGCGTGGGCCCCGAACACAGGCCCCAAGGACAGGCCAGGAGCAGGCTGCCGGCAGGAAGAGGCTGGCAGACACGGACCTCGCGAGCAGAACCAAGAGTGAGCACAAGACTCCCAGGGCAGCAACCCACACCTAGTGCCAAGTCCAATCAACTGGCCTGGAGCCCTGTGTTGTGATGGATTCTGAGGATCAGAACGACAGAGCAGCTCCATCAGCCAACAGTGCCCATGAGGGATGCTCCCACCCTCTCCATCACAAGCGCAGCTCTTCTGAACTGCCTGGTGACCTCAGATGTCCTCCACTTTGCAGAAGGCTCCTGCGTGTACACACAGTGGGAAAACCAGCAATGCCCAAAGCTGGTCCCCCCACTGCAGGAAGTCACCCCTCAAGGCTGAGAAGTGACCGAATCCTACACGGGTCTCGGAGCCCCTGGAGCAGAACTCTTCCAGCAGGGAGGTGTCAGCTCCCAGGAGAGGAGCCCCCGTGAATGTGACCTACTGCAGGTTTGCGAGGGTGAAGAGGACCAACGTTCCTCCCGGCCGCTTCAAGGGCAGAGGCAGGCAGAGCCACAGTGACGTCACGATCGCCACGCCCAAGAAAAGCAGGCTCCCGTCCTCACACACCCATCGCCAGCCCAGTGGGCAGAGAGCAGGAGGGAGAGAGCGCTGCGTGGAGCGGCCACACCACCTGCCCGGCACCCTGTTTTCCAAACAGCTACCGTCTGTCCGAGTCCACGTGCCTGGGCGCCGTACAGCCTGTAACCCATTTAGCCCACCAGCTAAGTTTAGCATCAGCTCAATCGCAGAAAATGGGGACACCGAGGGGTGGATACACGACGGTGAGCGGTGAGCGGGCCCCTTCCCCAGGTTCCCCAGCCGGGAAAACCCAGGCCGAAGTGAAGGAGAGTCAAGAGTACACAGAGTTAGCTGTGTCGGCCAGACCAGAATCACCACGACGTCCTGTAACGGATAGCAAACGGCATAACAAATAACTACGTGCAGCTTTATTTAATGACACAAAAGACACCCATGATGCAGTGTTAACTCAAAACAATCAGAGCACAAAGCCATTCGATAACTCCAGCCTGGATGTGCTGGCCATGCCGGCCGGTGGAGCCAAGGGGATTCGCACTTGAAAACAGCTTGAGGCGTAGAGTCTAAATTTTTTTTTAAATACTTATTTAGTTAGTTGCGGCATGCGAACTCCTAGTTGCGGCATGTGGGATCCAGCTCCCCGACCAGGGATCGAACCCGGGCCCCCTACATTGGGAGCGCAGAGTCTCAGCCACTGGACCACCAGGGAAGTCCCTGAATTTTTAGAGATACTATAAACACCAGGGAGGGGAAAACCTTAGCTAGGATTCCTCCTGGGACACTCAACAGCAAACCACAAGGACAGGGGACCACCACGAGGACTGTCCGGCAGGGTGGCCGGAGCCCTGTGACTCCGGAGACCCCCTGGCGATGGCACTTCTGTAATTCTGTGACCAGCTGGGCCTCCTCGTGGTCATGTCCCGCCACCCGAGGGACATGGAAAGCTGGGAGAGGAAAGCTGCGACGCTCTAGGCCGTGCCTCAAAGAGGCGGCCACCCTCAGCGCTCCGCCAGGGACACCGCTGACATGGGCGGATTTCCGCTCCAGAGGCTCTAAGCGCTTCACGCCCCTAGCGACCTGCTCAGCTCACATCCCCCCGCAGGAAGCGCCGCTCCAGGCCTGCACTCCAATCCTGGGCACTTATCTAAGTGCTAGCTGGACCAACCATCAAACTCCAGGACCCACCCACTAGGGGAAGGCGGGGCCTGGTTTGCGGGGAGCAGCAGAGGCAAGGCCACACGCCTTCCGCAAAGGCCCCTGACGGAGGGCAAAGGGCGGGGAGCGCTGCCCCGGAAGGAGGGAAAATTGCTTTAAACCCTCTGCCTTTTAATCCCCACAACCATTCGAGCAACTGCTGCCCCTAAATGCAAACAAAGCGCAGAGACACAGGAAACTCAGTGAAATTGGCCTCAGGTCACAGAAACAAAGTGGAATGCAGGTCCCGTTGTGAATGTGCCCATCGCCGCTGGACTGCATGCCTTGAAACGTCTAAAGTAACAAACTTTAGGTTATGTGTATTAAAGGGTCTTCAAAACATACCATCTCCTCTTATTAAGAAAAGTAGACCTTGGCATCTCAAAGGACGTCAGCAGAGCTGGCCAGCGGGTGCACAGCCATCAGCCCTCACTACGGTTGACTCCAGATGAGCCATCTGAGGTCAACCTAAGACAGAGGTAAGTGACCTCATATCAGGGAACTGCAGTCAATTATTCGGAGACATAAGTTCCACCCCCTCCCCGACTTCTCCAGTGTGAGCTGGAAGGCTCAGAAATCCCAAGGGTCTCTGCACTTGACATCAGCGGCCCTCACACAGGCCGCCTTGGGCCAGGAGAAGTTCCCGAGCACTGCAGAGGCACACAGGTGAGAGAAGTCACAGAATATGGAGGAGCCGGCCTGAGTGGACCCTGCGGACGTCACCTCACTGAACTGCTTCCCTACAGATCTCAGGCAAAGCCAAGTCACCACCTCGGGCTGGACAGACAGTAAATACTCACTTGACCAAAGGTATCTGGCAACTCGCTCAGTTAACACCCAGCGGGACCTGCGTTTACAGGAAGTCTTTGAACCTTCTGCACACGCAGCGGTCAAGTTCACGTCTGGCAGTCTCCAGGGAGATTCCCCATAGCCATCACTCAAAGCCCACGGAGCTGTATTTTGCACACAAACCAAGAGGCTTTGCTGCCTAGGTTCTCAGACCAAGGTACGGGAGAGGTGGCAGATTTAAGAGGAAGCTTAGGGTGTACGGGGGCCAGTGCGGGATGGCATTAAACCCACAGCCGTAACCTGAATCAACAGTGAACACGGTGGGCAGGGAAAGCCGGGAGGACGCAGCCTCAGGACTCGAGGCCAGGGCCCACGACAGGCGCCAGCACAGGCGGCCGCAGCACAGGCTCGCTGGTCCCAAGTCCCCCACCCGCTCCCGAAAGGAACCCCACAGTAGAGTCCCCGAGGGATGTGAAGAGACGGTCACAAACGAGGAGACGGTACCGGGCAATTAGCACATCAAGCGATGCTCCTTGGAAACAGACGCGACACAAGCTCACACGGCAGGAGGACACGCTCACCCGGTAGCCCCGGGAGGGTCTGGCAGTGTCTCGCATGAGCAAGGACAAGGGCCAAGAACACTCACGCCCACAGGGAAGCCGGGCTTAGGAGAAGCGTCCTGGAGAGCAAGCAACTGGGCAATCTCGCGAACACAACCTACAGTGCCGCTTCTAGGGACCTGCGCGGCTGCACCCAGGGAAGCCCGCACGAGGACATTCACTAGAGCAGAGAAACAATGGAAACCACCAGGATCTCCCTCAACAGAACAGACACATGGCGTGATGAATCCGCTTGGGGGGCTGCCACACACAGCACTTAGCAGGAACACACTAGCTCCACGGGAGCCACACATGGCAGATCTCGAAACAATGCTGGGTGGACAACACAGGCTGCACACCCAGATGCAACATGACACATTCAGGGACGCTGGGAACACAGGGAAACAAAACACTGTGCTTCTCATGGACTTCTAAAATTTAAAAAGTAAACTCACACTGGACGTTCAGGGAGCCAAAGTGGCTTTATTTTAATCAATATATGATGATATATATTGATTAAATCATATCAATATATGATAATATATATAATAATATATTATTTCTATCTTTTAAGTCTCTCAAATGTCAAAGCAATACAGAAAAAGCCAGACGCAAAGGACAAACGCTATACGGTTATACTTATAGGAGGTCCCTGGAGTACAGACAGGAAGTAGAAGGGTGGGCGCCAGGGGCTGGGGGAGGGGGAGGGGGGGTTAATGTTTAATGGGGACAGAGTTTCAGTTCGGAATGGTGAAAACACTTAAAATGGAAAAAAACCAAAACAGTTAAAATGGTAAATTTTGTTATGCGTACTTTACCAGGATTTCTCTTTAACGCAGTGCTGTAAAAAGAATGAGCAACAGCTGGATGAACGGAGAATGAGCGACTTCCAAGATACATCATTAAGTGAGAAAGCAAACTGAGTGTAAGAGAGGGGATCGGGAAAACATCTGTGTACCTGCTAATCCTACAAAAGAAACATAGGAAGGGTAACTGAGAACCGGGAACATTCGTCTCTGGGTATGGGGGGGTGGGGACAATGCGGGGGGGTGGGGACAGGAGGAGGCTGAGGGGTGGACCTCACAAGAGCTCTGACCCTCCGACCTCAGTAAGGCTTCGAACACCAGAAAAACAAGGAAGCAGGCCACGCGGGACGTGGGGTGAACGCAAAGTGGAGTCCGAGGCAGTGGGAGCGAGGAACATGGCCAGGCTGAGGGAGACGGGAAGAGGCCGGCCCCAGGTCATTCGAAGACGGTGTTTGATGGGGCGACCCAGGTGCCACCTCCCAGGAGCAGAGCAGCTGCCCCACGCGCACACCGGGGGGACGGGACAAATCAGCAAACACAGCTAAGGGAATGGAGAGCCAGGCCGTCTGCTGCTGAAGGGAGAGGCTGCGAGGAAAGAGGGGGCAAAGTGTGATGAGCCCTGTGATGCAGGGTTGGAATCAGAGGCGCAGGATGAACGCGCTGTTTTCAACAGAAACGCGGACACCTGGCCAGTGCCCTCCAAGTGTCGAGGTCACGAAAGCCAGGGAAAGGCTGCGCCCGTCACAGCCTAGAAGGCCGAGGAGACCAGGCATGGCGAGGGCTCTGAAGCAAGTCCCGCACAGAACAAGGACGAGATGGGGAAGCGGACGGGATGCTAAGGGCTGCAGCTGACTCACAGCACCACGCACATTCCCGCCTCTGACAGCTGCACCAGGGGAACACGGGAGGGGCTGGATGGGGAAGAGGGTCCTGTCACGCGCGAGGGAGAGGGGCTCCCACTACGCAGAACGCTGAGCCCGGGGCAGAGAAAAGGCCAGGGGGCTCACTGCATCACCGCCCAGCACTCTCTAACTCCGAGAAACAACCTCTGGCCCCCAGGGAAGCCTAGGGAGGAACAGCGCCCGAGCCCCCACGACGCACACTCACCTGCGGAGGAGGGACTGCTGCAGGCTCCGGCAGGTGCTGAGCGACTCGCCGGTGAACAGGTGGCACACGACCACGTGCAGACAGCGCGCCATGAAGGCCAGCACAGCCTCGGGCTGTAGGGTGCCACTGCGGGACACCAGGCACAGGCGCTGCAACGCAGAGCACTGGCTCAGCGCCTGGAAGAACTGGGCGTTGGCGCTGAAGTAGGGCTGCTCCAGCCTGCAGGGAGAGAGGACGGACAGCGTGAGATCGTGGAGACGGACGCACGCTGAGCGGGGCTCCTGGTCCAGGGCCCAGACTGGCTGCCCCCAGGCCCATCCACACCACAGCCCCCAGGGGTGCCGGGTGAGGACTCAGACCCCTGGGGTCTCCCTTGGTGATCCTGATCTGGGGGGAGACCCTGCAGGCCCGACGCAACCAGATGCCCACAGACCCAGCCAAGTTGCTTCGTTCACCGCTCTGACTGCTCGGTGCGCCTACAGACCCAGAAGAGCGCGTGGCAATTGAATCGTGTCCCCCAAAAGATCTGTTGCGTTCCTAATCCTTGGTACCTGCACACGTGGCCTTATTTGGAAGCAGGATCTTTGCAGACTAAGATGAAATCACGTGGGACTGGGGTGGGTCCAGTGACCGGTTCCTTAGACACATTGTGACGGCACAGCAACACAGGAACACGCAGGGAGCTCGGGGCTGGAGTGACACGTCCACGAGCCAAGGAACCCCTCGCACTGCCAGCAGCCGCCGGAAGCTAGGGGACAGGCCTGGAACGGGCCCCCACCCAGAGCTTCCAGAAGGAACCATCCTGCCGACACCTTGACCGGGGACTTCTGACCTCTTAACTATGAGAGGGTGACTGTCTGTTGTTTTAAGCCACCTGGTCGGTGGTCATTTGTCAGGGCAGCCCCAGGACACTAGCACAGAAGCCAGGGAGAGGAAGCTGGAGCATGCACAGAGCACAGAGATCGTTTCGCAATAAATCACACAGAAGGACCAAGACGGCCCCATGGACAGAGGTCAAAGTGGATCTTGTTTACCCAAAATCTTCCCACGAGAAAACCTATTAACAAGGGTTATGCCTGGAGATCAGCACCAGACTCGGGAACCGTCCTTATTTTATAGCACTCAGCGGCACCTCGGTCCTTCTCAGACAGGTACGTGCCTCACTTGACGCTTTTAAAACCATTCTGACTGCTGCGCAGAGTCCCGGTTACCCGGCCAGAGCCGCTTCAAGGCTGGCGGCATGAGCGGGAGAGGCCAGGCAGAGATTTCCACCCAAAGCAGGCAGAAGGCACACAGGCACCGCAGCGGGCGGGAGAAGGGCTTCACGGATGATGGAGATCTGGGCACATGTGCAGGAAACTGCAGTTCAGGGGCTACGTCTGAACCCGATGGCTGAAAAGGAGGACACTTCAAAGGGTGGCCACTGGGCACCCAGCAAGGCTCTCTCTCAACGAGCCACGAAGGCCTCTGATGGACATCGTGCCAGCCACGTGGGGCCTCAGCCCTCCGAGCAAGCTGGCCAGCCCGGGAGGACAGTGCTCTGCCAGGCTGTGCCCGAGCTGTGGAAACAGTGCCTCAGGTCGGGGTGACGCTGTCCCCTGAGGCTGGCCACCCCCAAGGCCCAGGCACTGCACAAATCACTCCCTACACAAACACGGCGTCTTGCCCGGGACTGTGGGTCTCTCTGAGCCTCAGCTCTGCCCACGGGACAGCCACTGACCCTTCAGGTGGGCCGGGGCAGCTGGCAAGACCCCCATCTCCATGCGAGACCCACAGGGAACCCCGAGAGGCCTGTCTCTCCCCGTAAACTGACGAGGCCGAGTGGGTGACTTCCTGGGACGCCCCTGAGAGGCTCGTCTGCAGCTGTAGAATCTCATCATCAAAGGAGAGAAGCTTCTGGGGTGAGTGGAAAGGCCCTCCCCCATCCCCAAGAGGCGGTGGGCCTGCAGCGGGGACAGAGTCACCACCACCACCCACCACCGCCCCCCCCCCACCCCAGGCAGAAGGAGAGCCCAAGCGCTCTGGACGCAGCGACGGCCCAGGTGACGCTGACCTGGACGAGGGTGAGGGGCCGTCCACAGGCCCAAACGAGAGCCATGTGAGCCTCGGACACAGCCTCCACAGCCCTGACACCTGGGAACACTGACAAGTCACAGGACGGGCGAGGGGTTTTAAAATCAAGTCTGCGGGGCTTCCCTGGTGGCACAGCGGTTGAGAATCTGCCTGCTAACGCAGGGGACACAGGTTTGAGCCCTGGTCTGGGAGGATCCCACATGCCGCGGGGCAACTAGGCCCGTGAGCCACAACTACTGAGCCTGCACGTCTGGAGTCTGTGCACCGCAACAAGAGAGGCCGCGATAGTGAAGAGGCCTGCGCACCGCGATGAAGAGTGGCCCCCACTTGCCACAACTAGAGAAAGCCCTCACACAGAAACGAAGACCCAACACAGCCAAAAATAAATATAAAAATAAATAAAAGATTACTATTAATTAAAAAAAAAAAATCAAGTCTGCGGTGACGGCACGTCTGTTCGGAGCCATCCTGTACGGGAGCCACCAGTCACTGAAATGCAGCAGTGAGACTGCGTTTTTAATTACACGTAAGCAGAAGTTCTAGCAAGCTCCTAAAACTGTGGAGGGAACGCAGGTCTCTCTGGGGTATGATTCTGAAAAGCCTCACCCCATCGAGGGTTCCGGGCGCAGCAGGAAGGAAGCCCCAGGCAGGGCTGCTCAGGCACAAACATCAGGGAAAGCGCTCCCCAAGGGCTGCAGTGCTCAGCGATGCCTCACCCGCCTGACGCCACTGAATGAATTTCATCCCTAAAGAAACCGGGAAGACGTGAGGGAGCCGCGAGCCGGGCCTCTCAGAGCTGTGGGCCACGGACCCGGACCCGAGCCCCCGAACCCCCGGGCCCAGAGAGTAGGCAAGTGCATCTCGCGCACGGGTGTGAATGTTCCGAGAAGCTTATGTCTCTTAAGAAAATGTCTGAACGTATTATTTGGTTCTATCTTTTTAAAAGATCCTAAGGTAAGCATACTGTGCAGACCTGAAAGTGCGAAAACTGGAGGGGGGAGAAAAGCCCTGACCCGAGAGTTGTCCCTTGCAGCAGTGAGGAAGCTGGACCGCAGGCGGCGGGAAGGACAGGCCTGCGGCACCTCGGTCACTAGGTGGCGATGCGGGTCTGCGTTACCTGCTGGGGATCTCAAGCAGACAGAGGGGAGAGACAGAGGGAGCTGCATACTACACGCTTTTGAACCTTTTTTTTCGGCCTGCCAGCCACTCCAGATTCCTCCCCCTGAAGGAAGCCCCCGTCACGGGTGCCCAGGGCGGGCAGGCCTGGTGGGGCGGGCGAGGCTGGCACATCCACACCGTGCTCCACTCCTCCGGGCGGTGGGCTGGCAGAGCTAACCTGACTCGAGTGACGGGCAGTGTCTTTGCTCAGGGCAGAGGAAAAGGGGCGCCTCTGTGACTGGCTTCGCCCTGGGGGGCGGGCCTCAGCCTTCTGACCTCGAAGGGTCTGGCCTCCGACGCTTGCTCTCCGAGAGGCTCTGTGGGCACAGACCGGCGCTCGGGCCGCCCCTCATCTGCCTGCCCACCTCTCAGGTGCCCCTCCGAGGCCTGGAGGGTGGCCCTGGCATAGCCTCCAGGGCCTGGCTCCAAGAAGCCCTCTCACTTACGCCCAGACGCCGCCCCAGTTCCAAGGTCAGGAGCAGCCCAGGGTGACTCAGGGTGACGTTCTCCCTTCCCCTCTCCACCAGGCAGGGCTTCATCAGGTGCCCTGCTCTGCCCAGCTTGGCATCCTCCCACTGGCGAAGTACACCACAAATCCAGAGCCTGCGAGGCCCCAGCGGGACGACGTGTTCCGGAAGGAGCGGCCCTGGCCCCAGCTGGCAAAGAGCTGCAGCTCACGGACCTCGCTGGTGGGGACGGCGGAGGCCAACCAGGGAAGTGCGGGAGCTGTCCAGGAGGCCGCCCTGGGAGCGGTGTGACAGGCAGGCACCATCTGCTCCTTTCCCTCCATCCCCCTGGGCTCCGCTTGCCACAGAAGGCAGGAATCCAGAGGAACGGGGCCATTTGGCCAAGTTCTAGAAACCGGTGTTTGTTCCGAACAGGCAGTACCCAGCCCCGAGGAGGTGTGGGCTCAGCAGCTGTGCGCACAGAAAGCCCATTATGAGAGGCGGTCAGGTCCTCAGGGTGGCCCACAAAACCCACGCTGCTCGCACGGCCCTGCCCCGAGGGAAGGTCTGGGCCACAGGGATCACGTCCGAGGCCCCGGAAGTCACTTGGTGACCACAAAACGCCAGGTTACCCCCATCTGACATCCAGCGACCCCACGAGACAGGACCCGCTCCCAGCTGCCCACAGACCAGCCGTGTCTCCTGAGCAAGTTCATAAACCTTCTGGGCCCCACTTTCCTCATCTGCACAATGGGACGATAACATCGACACTCCCAAGGTTGTTAAAATGTCAAAGACCTGTAAGCACGGGGAGAGCACGTGGCAGACATACAAATACAAGCCAACGGGGGCAGCCGCAGTCTGCAGCAGCCTAAAGGGCAGCCTCTCCCTTCAGCTTCCAGAACATCCCCACCCCCACCTCCTCTCCCAGACAGCTCCTACCAAGTCCTCATCCTCCTGACCAGATCCTGTTGGGCGGTCTCTCCAGTGCAAGCGCAAGCTGGCGGACCTGGGAGATGGTCCTCCTCCCTGGGGGTTGGGGGGAAGGGCCGGCGGGGGGGGGTCCAGGCTTCTCCAACCCACACGCGTGCAGCCTCACCACTGCCTTCCTCTCTCAGCCACGTGGCAGCCACGTCAGCTCAACGGCTCAGGCCAGAAGCCCTGGCGCCGCCTGGAGCCCCCAGCCTCAGCGCCCATCCCATGCACCCAGTCAATCAGCAGCTTCCCCGTGAAGTCAGAAGCTGGCTATTCCTGGCCATGCCCCAACCCCCGCTCTCGCCTGGCTGCTCCCTGACGGTGGCCCTGCCGCTGCCCCCAGGCCACTTGCGGCACAGCAGCGAGACCTGCCCTGCTTCCATTCTGGCTCCCGAGACCCTGGCACACCCATCTCGGGCCCTGCGCTCTCAGCTCTGTCCAACAGAACCTTCTGGGCAGAGGGGAGTGTCTGTATGTGCTCTGTCCAGCACAGTGGCCACCAGCACACGTGGTTACTAAGCACCGAGACGTGGCTGACGCCACCAAGGAACTCAGTGCTTGGTTTTATCTCATTTTAGTTCATGTAAACGTAAGTCACCCTGTGGGTCGTGGATACCGTACCGGCTGATGTGACTCTACCTGCCTGGCCCAGAGCACTCTTCCCCCAGGTTCTGCTTTCTAACTCACCTCCCTGGGTTCTCTGCTCAAAGCTCACCTCCTTCATGAAATGTACCCCAAATGCCACCCCCGCACCCAGGCATCCGTCACCCTGCTCTGCTTCTCCTCCCCGGCGTTTGTTACCGTCTAACATACCGTACGCTTCCTTTACCTTGACTGTTGGTCTGTTTTCCCCACTAGAACGTAAGCTCCCCGAGGACAAGGATCTTTGTTTTGTTCAGTGTCCTGGGTGCCTGGAACAGTGCCTGGCATAAGAGGTGCTCATGTATTTGCTGAATGGATGAAGAACCATAACGTGTATTGTAAGTGCCAAGTCCTGTTCTAAGTGTCTTATAAGGATGAATCCCTTTGGTCTGAACAGCCCCACTTTACTGAACAAGGACTGGGCAGGTCCAGTCCTTGGGCAAGTCCTGGGCAAGGTCCACCCAGGCCTTCTGACTCTGAGGCCCCTGCCGTGGGTCCTGCCTGCCTCCACCCAAGGCTAGGGTCTATCTCCTGGACGAGGAGATGCAGGGACATGGAACCAGCTTGGACGCCACACCCACTCCTCACTCCTCCAGGCAGAGCAGCCCTGAAGGGGCCAAGCACAGGCCTCGTGCAGGGAATCCAGCAGCCCCGGTGAGCTGGGAGCACCTGCTGTCTCCAGGTGGCCATGCAGGCAGCAGACATCTGATATGACACTGTGGGACTTCCCTGGTGGCGCAGTGGTTAAGAATCCGTCTGCCAATGCAGGGGACACGGGCTTGAGCCCTGGTCCGGGAAGATCTCACATGCCGTGGAGCAACTAAGCCCATGCGTCACAACTACTGAGCTTGCGCTCTAGAGCCCGCGAGCCGCAACTACTGAGCCCGCGCGCCACAACTACTGAAGCCTGCACGCTTAGAGCCCGTGCTCCGCAACAAGAGAAGCCACCGCAATGAGAAGCCCGCACACCGCGACGAAGAGTAGCCCCCGCTTGGCGCAACTAGAAAGCAAGCCTGTGCACAGCAATGAAGACCCAACGCAGCCAAAATTAATTAATTAATTAATTTTAAAATATGACACTGTGGACATGAGGCAGAAAGGACGCTGGAGAGAGAAGGCCAGTTTTCATTACCTGCCTTGAAGCACTGTGACTTTTTATCTTATCTTATTTTTATTTTTTTGGCCGCATCGCGCAGGCACATGGGATCTTAGTTCCTCAACCAGGGATTGAACCCGCACCCCTTGCAGTGGAAGCGTAGAGTCTTAACCACTGGACCACCAGGGAAGTCCCGTGACTTTTTAAGCTACGTGAATGTATGAGTTTATTTTACTTTCACTGATTTCTCTATTGATCAAACACTCCTCAATAACGAGCACGTGTTTTGACCACAGCGTGGTTAGAAAAGGCGCCAAGTTTAAGAGGGTAGCAAGAAAGCCAAAACACTGAGGACAAAAATGACAGATCCAGAAATACTCTGGCTCTGAGTTTAGTTAAATTAGAACTCAAATGCTCCCTCAGGCTCCCCGAACTAAGGGACATTCAATTCCTGATCACGAGAATCCAACAGGGTAACTGGACAGCAGACCTGGTGGTTTTTCGTCTGCTGGATGTATTTTGTGGTCCACCTGCAGCTTCAAGTTACGCATGGCCCACTGACCACTCACTTCACAACTGTCCTTCTGGAAAGGCCACTGATGTGACAGTGAAGGCACAGGAGGGGACAAGGTGGGAGGAGGCACTGGATGGAGATGAACCAGTGAAAAGGGAGGGAGCTGAGAGCGATCTGGGCAAGAGGGGCAGCATCGTCTGAGATGGCAGCCAGGCTCACCCTGTGAAGGGCGAGGGGCAGGGGCTGCGGCCAGGGCCCCTCCCCACTCACTCACAGGTGGCGCCCCGCCCCACAGGGCAGGAGGGGGCCAAGCCACGTGGGAGGCCAGGCTTGGACCCCGGGCCGCAGCCCTCACGCTGGCAGGGACTGGGCAGGGGGCCCGCAGCGTGTGTTGCCCTGGGGTCGGCAGGCAGCCTGACAGAGAAGCTCTGGGAGGCTCCAGGGCCGGGGCAGCAAAGCTCCACCTCAAATCCGGTTCATTTCCTGCCTTCTACGGGGAGAGTGGAGGTCCGAAAAGGACACGCTTGTCTCCATTTTGTGTGGCTCCGGGGCCCAGGTCGAGCACTGGACTTCGATGACCCGGGCGGACCTCAGCTCCTCCCTCAGGCGTCCGCTGCCTCTCCATGAAGCAGGAACGAGGAAGGGCCTAGTGAGGAGATCAAGCTAGACAGCGCCACAGAGCCCCCAGCCTGGTGCCCGGCCCGCAGCGAAGACACACAGTGAGTGCTCACTGGTGCGGCGATGACGACACGCGCGCATCCCCGTGGCCCGATGACGCCCTCACCCGGCTGCCCCACCAGCTCCAGCCTCATGGAGAACAAGCCCAGCGGCCACTCCCTCCCCCACCCGAAGCCCTCGCAGAGCTGAGGCCTGAGGCCACCACGACGTTTAGGAAACTGCAGTTTTTCAAGATCAGATCCGTAGACATTTTCAGATCCGGCTCAGGTTAACAAAGGCTGGCCCTCTAGATGCTGGGCCCTCACGAGAACAGCCTTCACTCCACAGCATGAGTCGCCGGGGATCATTCCGCGTCGGGGCCCAGGAAATCGCCAGTGGCCCTCCAACAACTGCCTGGGTGGGGGAAGCCCTGCCGAGGTCCGTGGGTCCCGCCAGCCCGCACGCTCCAGGGGCGGCCCCTCAGGTCAGCCCGGCCGGCCTGCTCCGGGCACCGCCTTCTGAGCCCGCCTCTCCATCTCCCCTCCCCGGCCCGGCCCCTGCAGTCCGGCTGGGAGGCCAGAGGGACGTCTCCAAACTGGAACCCAGACCCCTCCCTCTGCGGGCTGAAGTCCTTCAGCACCTTCACCTCACCTGACGCCCCCGCGCCCCCGGTCAGAATCCTCTGGCCTCAGAGCACGCTGCTCGTTTGTAAGCCTCGGGGGCTTCTACACACGCTGCCTTCTTTCCCGGAAAGCCTTGCGCCTGCATCTCCTGGCTAACCCCGACTCATCCTTCAAGACTCGCAAAGCTAGGCTCCACTCCCGGCCCCCCACTTACCAGCTCCGTCATCTGGCAAGAACTGCGTCCACCTCGTGGGACGGGCACGAGGATTAATAAGATCACGTACGCAGCAGCGTCCTAGGGCCCAGGCACTGAAACAGCCACAGGCAACGAGGACGACGTGCCAGGCTCGGGCGGCACTGCCTCCTGCACACCCTCCCTGGGCGCCGCCAACGGCCGCTTCCCGAGCCCCCGCGCCCCGAGCCCCACCACTGCGCACAGTCCCTCGTCAGCACCCCCCCAAGACTCTCAGCCCCTGGAGGACAGGCCTGCACCCCGCTCGCCTCAGCAGGTGCGCAGCGGGTAGGCCAACATCTGCCGAGCAGAAGGCCGTGCGCCCCTAAGGCCTCCCCACAGGGCCGGCAGAGGCCACGGTGGGGCGGCCGGGTGCCCTCACCTGAGGTCCTTCAGCCGCTTGCAGTGCTTCAGCATGTCCGCGAGGGCGGAAGTGTAGGCCACCTTGCCCATCGTGCCCAGGTGGGCCAGGGACAGGGACTGGAGCTGCTGGCACTGGACGCCGATGCTGACCAGCCCGGAGCCTGTCAGGATGCTGGGCAGCTGGGCCAGCGTCAGGTGCCTCAGGAAGGCCAGCTGGCCGATGGCGGCCACCTCCGAGTCCCCCACGCTCTGTGCCCGGCCGCAGGGGGGGAGCGAGTTGCGGATGGCGGGCTCGTTGCGCGGCATGGCAGACGAGAAGTTGGACCCAATCAGCTCGAGACGGTCCAGGAAGGGCACGCTCTTCAGCAGCGACCAGAACACAGAGGACGGCAGGGGGCCCGCCTGCCCGGAGAAAGGGTCGGGGCCGGACGGCACGCCGATGCGGACCTTCTTGCCAAAGCCGCGGGGCACAGCGTGCGTGGCAGGCTGGACGGGCGCGCGGTCAGCCCGTGGCGCCGAGTCAGCGACGGCGCAGACGGGCAGTGACAGGGAGCGCAGGTGGCAGAGCCGTGCCAGCAGCTGGCACAGGTGCCGGCCGGGGCCCTCGGGGCTGTGGTGGTGGGCAGCCGAGAGGTTGAGGTGTCGCAGGTTGCCGCAGGCTGCCACCAGCGTCTCCAGGATGCCACTATCGATGTCGTCCTCTGCCTTGCGCAGCAGGGAGTCGGGCGCCAGGCAGTGCGCACAGCCGCTGAGGTTCAGGCCAGCCAGGCTCCGGAGGTCCCTGCCGCCATCGATGACGCGCCGGATCAGGTGGCCGCCGGACAGGGCACAGCGGCTGAAGCTGAAGTAGAAGGGGCTGCTGAACTTCATGTGCTGGAGGAGGGCCGAGCCGTTGAGCCAGGACTTGGGCAGCTGCAGTGCGTCCAGCGCCACGTTACGGGCCATGGACTCCAGGAGGTTCTTGGTGGCCCCGCTCTCAGCAAAGCTGCCGGGCACGGAGATGAGGAAGGCGTGCAGGTTCTCGGGCGTGCGGTCGCTGAGCACAGCCAGGTAAAGGCGCACCACCTCCTGGTTGATGTAGCCGGGGGCCAGGCGGGCGTAGAAGACGCGCAGGTGCTGATAGCGTGGCACGTTGCTCTGGCCCACCATGAGCTGGCCCGAGAGCACGGCGCCCTCGCGCGTGCGGTCCAGGATCTCGAAGTACAGCAGCAGCTTCTCGAGGCTGGTGCAGCAGGGCACCACGCCGTACGAGGGTGTGTACAGCGTCTGCTTGAGCTCCCGCACACGGCTCAGCGTGGCCTTGCACTCACCGCTCAGCTGGCTGGCGTCGAAGCCGGGGCTCACGTCAATGGCCAGGGAGCGCAGGCGCTGCAGGGCCGACAGAACCTTGGAGAGGCGCAGGGAGGTCAGGTGGCAGCCCGAGAGGTTCACCTTCACCAGGCCGCGGCAGCGGGCCACGTGCTCCACCGTGCTGCCCGACAGCCAGTAGCAGCCGGCCATGCTGAGCTGCTGGATCTCCCAGCCAATCTCCGTCACCAGCTGCTTCACCTTGTCCTCGCTGGCCTGTGGGTGGGCGGGGGGGGGGGGAGAGAGGGGCTGCAGGCACCGGCGTCTCCTCCACCCTCACCCCCCAGACCGCGCTCTCCACCGTGACAGTCAGGGAGCCGCGGGGGGCATGGCAGAGGCCCCACTCCAGCTGAGGAGGGGCAATGAGGGCAGGGCTGGCGCCTCGCCCCCCCCCCCCCCCCCCCCACCGCCTGCTTACCTTCCACCGACAGTCAGGAGCCTCAGCCAGGCGGGAATGGAAAATGGGGCAGCCCCTGTGGAAAAGTCTGGTGGCTCCTCCAAAAGCTAAACAGAGCTACCACGTGACCCACAATTCCACAGCCAGGTGTACACCAAAGGGGACTGAAAGCGGGGACTCAGACTCCTGCACACCCATGTCCACGGAGAACCGTTCACAACAACCGGAAGGTGGCAACAACCCAGCCGTCCATCAACGAATGAACAGGTAAAGGCAATGGGGTCCATCCATGCAGTGGAATTCTACTCGGCATGGAGAGGAGTGAGATCCTGACTCTGCTACAGCATGAGTGAACCTTGAGGACATGATGCCCAAAGAAGCCAGTCGTAAAGATCACATGTTGTATGATCCACTTATATGAAAGATCCAGAACAGGCAAAACCAGAAAGAGAAAGTAGAATAGAGGTCACCAGAAGCCTGGGCAAAGGGGACATGGGAGCTATTGCTTAATAGCTCCAGAGTTTCTGTTTAAGGCGATGAGAAAGTTTTGGAAAGAGTGATGATGGTTGCATAACACTGTGAATGTACTTAGGGCTAACGAAATGGTACACTTAAAAGTGGTCAGGGGGGCTTCCCTGGTGGCGCAGTGGTTGAGAGTCCACCTGCCGATGCAGGGGACACGGGTTCGTGCCCCGGTCCGGGAAGATCCCACATGCCGCGGAGCAGCTGGGCCCGTGAGCCATGGCCGCTGAGCCTGCGTGTCTGGAGCCTGTGCTCCACAACCGGAGAGGCCACAGCAGTGAGAGCCCCGCGTACCGCAAAAAAAAAAAAAAAAGTGGTTAGAGGACTTCCCTGGTGGTGCAGTGGTTAGGAATCTGCCTGCCAGTGCAGAGGACACAGGTTAGAGCCCTGGTCCGGGAAGATCCCACATGCCATGGAGCAACTAAGCCCGTGTGCCACAACTACTGAGCCCACGTGCCACAACTACTGAAGCCTGTGCACCTAAAGCCTGTGCTCCGCAACAAGAGAAGCCACTGCAATGAGAAGCCTGCACACAGCAACGAAGACCTAACATATCCAAAAAAAAAACGTGGTTAGGATGGGAAGTTTCACGTTAGGTGGGGTTTTTTGAAATCACATAGTGGAATCACACCCTGGAAGCGTTCTTTCGCTGTCACTTTCCTTTACGTCACATGCACTTTCATATCATTAAATGTTCCTCAAAAACCTGGCCTGGACGGCCTAGGGAGCCACAGTATGTCCAGTAGGGGCCCAGTGGCCACCAAGGGCTTCGGACAACACGGCATCCATGTACATAAGGCTTGTGTACATGATCACTTCTCTACAGCAAACGTACACACACAGAACTGTGCAGACGAAGGACACACGTTCTAAACGCTCCAGACAGACTGTGCGCCTGCCCTTCCTCTACAGTAAAGGACCCTCGTGGGCAGGAAGCCTGACCTCAGTGCTTTGGGGAGTAAGTTCAGCTCTCCATCAGGGAGGAGCACAGTGCTCTCACAGAAAGAGACTGAGCTCTAAGGGACCTCATTCTGGGTTTCAAAGGCATCACTGCCCAGCCAGCAACAGCAGGAGGAGCCCCTCCAAGTCCCCTAAAATTTGAGTCAAGGGCAAGGCCTCTGTTTATCTTTAAAATAGGTCATCAACTGATTTTCCAGGTTGCAGGCAATTCGGCGAGGACAGGAGAATCTTCTCAGTAAGCAGTGGTGGAAGGCGTGAATGGCTGTGTGCAGAACAGTGAGCCTCACCCTGACCTCACGGCATGTGTGGAGATGAACACAAAAGGATCACAGACCTGCCGTAAGAGCTAAACCTATAAACTTCTATAAGACAACATAGAGGGTGCTGGGAATACTGGACAGCCACAGGCAAAAGAATGAAACTGGACCACTATCTACACCATACACCAAAATTAACCCAAAATGGATTAAACACCTGAACGTAAGACCAGGGACCATAAAGCTCCTAGAAGAAAATATAAGTAGTAATAAGCTCCTTGACATCAGTCTTAGTGATGATTTTTTGAAATCTGACACCAAAAACAATAGAAGCAAAAAGAAACAAGAGGAACTACATCACCTGAGCAGTTTCTGCACAGCAGAGGGAACCAGCAACAAAGTGAAAGGCAGCCTATTAAATGGGACAAGATATTGCAAATCATATATCTGATAAGGGGTTAATATCCGAAATATACAGAGAACTCATACAACTCAATAGCAAAGAAACACCCCTATTAAAAAAATAGATAGAGGGGCTTCCCTGGTGGCGCAGTGGTTAGGAGACTTCCCTGGTGGCGCAGCGGTTAGGAATCCACCTGCCAGTGCAGAGGACACGGGTTTGAGCCCTGGTCTGGGAGATCCTACATGCCGCGGAGCAACTAAGCCCGCAAGCCACAACTATTAGCCTACGTGCCACAATTACTGAAGCCCACGCGCCTAGAGCCTGTGCACCGCAATGAAGAGTAGCCCCTGCTCACCGCAACTAGAGAAAAGCCCGCGTGCAGCAACAAAGACCCAACACAGCCAAAAATTAAATTAAAATTTTCTAAAAAGTTAAAAAGAAGAAAAAAGACAACATAGGAGAAAATCTTCATGACCTCAGGCTTCACAAAGATTTCTTCAACGGAATACAAAAAGCATGAACTCAAAAATTCAATAAATTGGACCTCACCAAAATTAAAAACTTACGCTCTTCAAAAGACACTATTAATCAAAATGAAACGGCAAGCCACACACTATAAGAGAAAATATTCACAACACATCCCACAAAGAACTTGTACCAGAATATATATGGAACTCCCAAAACTCACTAAGAAAAAGATAGACAATAATGAATGGGCAAAAGCCTTGCACAGACACTTCTGAGAAGATGTACAAATGGCCCACGCACCTGAAGAAAGCATAATCGACAGCATCCTCCACCAGAGAATACAAGTTAAAACTACAATGAGATACCACCTCCCATGCATCACAATGGCTAAACTGAAAAGACTGACACCACCAAGTGTTGACGAGGATACAGAGCAACCAGAACTCTCGGATGCCGCTGGTGGGGAGAGGTGGTGCCTCCAACTGTGCTTAACTCCACAGGAAAGCCCAACACTGACAGTGGGCCCGCACGTCCACTCCTGGGTACCTATCTACCAGGAAGTCAGTCTCCCTCCTGGCCCAGTGCCAAGGCACAAGACCCTTCCAGAAGAGCGCCTGCTCTACCTGTGCTCTGGCCCAGATGGCACACTACCTGCACTTTTGGGCCCCTGACTTTTGCCGTATCATCCCTGCAAGTGCCCCACCACTGCCAGGCTGTGCGGGGCCTCAGTCGGGCACCTCGGTTGTTCCCCATCTCTGCCCCCGGCATGCCAAGCGCCACCCCCAAGCCCCTCACCTCATAGTCCTTCTGCAGCAGCACCGTGTGGGTGAGGCTCTTGTCCAGGCACAGCGCTGCGAGCTTCCGGCAGGTGCGCCGGACGTTCAGAATCAAGTCTATGCTGGGGACGTGGCTCAGGATGTGCAGGAGGATCTCATCCGAGAAGCCCAGGAGGTGGGCACCATCTGCCACCGCGGCCGCTGCAGGGGGCGCATCGCCGGCGCTGGATGTGTCCTGAAAACAAGGGGCATCAACTTCCATGGGATCCCCCAGGGTGGCCCTCAGGCAAGGGAAGCCTTCACCACAGTCCGTGGGGAAGAAGAGACTGTTACCAAAAATCTTAACTGCAGATTAAAGAGTCCCCAACATTCTTCGAAAGCCCCTTTCAATCTGCACACCAGGATCGCTCTTCAAAAGTGACAGATTTGAGGGCTTCCCTGGTGGCGCAGTGGTTGAGAGTCCGCCTGCCGATGCGGGGGACGCGGGTTTGTGCCCCGGTCCGGGAAGATCCCACATGCCGCAGAGCAGCTGCGCCCGTGAGCCATGGCCGCTGAGCCTGCGCATCCAGAGCCTGTGCTCCGCAACGGGAGAGGCCACAACAGTGAGAGGCCCGCGTACCGCAAAAAAAAAAAAAAAAAAAAAGTAACAGATTTGAAATTTAAGAGAGATTTTTCCTACTGAAGGTCTCCAGACAAGTCTGGCAGGTTTCCCACTCAACTCATAACCATCGGCGAGGTTGTCCATTTGTAAAAGCTGCTATTCTGCCCCCACCCTGCTCTGCCCCTAATGGCAGGCAGTATTCTTAAAACATCCTTGGGCCGGTGAATTCCATCAAGAAACAATGATAATTGGTCTTCACCAATAACAACAGTGCCTTCACCTCCCAGGGTTGCTCTGATGGGTAATGAGTTACCATTATGTGTATGATATGTGTATCAGCTCTTCAGGACAGCGCTGGATGCAAATGAGAGAATGAAACTATGAGGCCCTAATAAATAAGAAACGGCACCTACCAGACCAATGACATTTTTAAATCTCAAGATTCATAACAAACAATAGGAACTGCACAACTTCTCTCCACTTATCAGACTTCCTGGTTAGAAATCCACGTTGGGGGCTTCCCTGGTGGCGCAATGGTTGAGAATCTGCCTGCCAGTGCAGGGGACACGGGTTTGAGCCCTGGTCCGGGAAGATTTCACATGCCACGGAGCAACTAAGCCCGTGCACCACAGCTACTGAGCCTGCGCTCTAGAGCCCGCGAGCCACAACTACTGAAGCCCCCACACCTAGAGACTGTGCTCTGCAACAAAAGAAGCCACCACAATGAGAAGCCTGCGCACTGCAACGAAGAGTAGCCCCCGCTCACCGCAACTAGAGGAAGCCCGCATGCAGCAATGAAGACCCAACACAGCCAAAAATAAAATAAATAAAAGAAAAAAAAAAAGAAAGAAATCCATGTTGGTATTTCCAGTAAGATGTCCACTCATCTTATTGTTTCATTCTGCTTTTGCAAATATCTACAGAAGGTTTTCTGCCCTAATGTGGGCTTCCCGTCTTACTGACCAGTGCCTGTACAACCAAGACAAAGAGGGGATAGACCTATGTCAGTGTGCCGTGAAATCCCCAAATCAAGGCCAAAGGAACTGGGATGCTCTAAGAAAAGCCCATGGTGGGCAGGAATCCCTGTATCTTCCCAACACCTCCTGAAGGGCCCCTCCTGCCTTAAACGTCCTCACTGATGGGGTGCCTCTCTGACACTCCCAGGAGGGAGAGTACCCAGAACTATTTCTACTGCCTTTTCCAGTGATTCTGTCTACGAGCCCCGCCTCCTCTGTCCTGCCTCTTTTTCCATACATATTTGCATGGATGGAAGCCTCCAGGCTTGGAAAGCCCTGCTGCTGCCATGGCAACCGTTAAGTCCAGGGAGGAAGGCCCTGTCTGCACACCCCACACAGGCACCAGGGGCTTCCCGGGAGCTATGACTGCGACACCCCTCCAGCCTCTGCATCCGGCCGAGCCCTTGCCAGGACGGGAAAGGTTTCCCCGATTACTGCCCACCCTTTCAACAGCATCGGCCCCTCCCACTCACCCTTCTTCCTGAGAGGCAGTAGCCAGACTTGCCTTCCCTTCCCTCCTTCCTTCCGAAGTGCCCTCAATCCTGTCTCCCTCCTCCCACCTTTACAGGGGCAGAAGGCAGCCATCAGACCCAACTCCATAGCTGCCCTGGGTCACTGTATTCTGGGGTCTAGTGTTTTGAACCATATGTGACTTTCCTGACAAATTTCCCAGACCCAATCATCTGGGAGCATCCCAGACACCTGTTAAAAAATCAGATTCCCAGGCCACATCCTAGACCTAGGGACTCTATCTCCTGAGAGAGAGGCTGGGACCAGGGGCAATCCTTATCAGGCAAGCTTGGTATACACGGCTCCTGGGCACAAGTGGGAAGAGCTGGGCCTGAATTCCACCGAGCAGCCTGAGGCTGACCCCTTCTGATGCCCAATTCGCAGATTTATCAAAGTAAGAACGCCACTGCAGAGCAAAGAGAACACGGGGCAAGACACTCCCAGAAACTCCAGCATCATATCATTTCCAGTTACAGTATGGAATACTGAATTTCTCTCAAAACCACCTAGAAATCACATGAATTAAAAAAAACAAAACAAAACAGGTGAGCTGCAGCTTCCTCCGTCCAGTCTCAGCACCCCCGACGCGATCGCCTTCTCCACATGCTGTGCCCCAGTGCTGTCCTTAGGCCAGCACCCCCTGTCCTGGGACAGGCGTTCAGGGCAGCAGGCCTGGACGAGAGGAGCAGCCGCCGGGCAGCAGGTCAGATTGGTTCCCCACCCCCCACCCCACCCCTGGTCTCCCGACGGCCAAGCCTGGGAGGCCCAGTCATGCTGGGTTTGCAACAGTTGAGTCTTTTCCCTGGAATGGAGGCTTCATTTCTAAGTCCGTGTACCTTCCCCCAGGAAAGGCAGCCAATTCTGCAGAGGTAACAGCAAATAGGGGGCCGCCACCAGAAGGGAGGGAGGAGGCCTCCGAGCTTCTTCACCTCCGAGCGGGAGCGTGTGAGTAGCCCCCGCTCACCACAACTAGAGAAAGCCAGTGCACAGCAACAAAGACACAATACAGCCAAAAATAAATAAATCAAATAATAATACATTTTTTTTAAAAAGAAATAGAAAAAAATGGGCAATAAGTACATAGAGGGAAGTTCATTACAACATCCTTTTGCAAGTGTGTGGAATTTTACATTTTCCTTTTTTATTTTTTGCAGTACGCGGGCCTCTCACTGTTGTGGCCTCTCCCGTTCTGGAGCGCAGGTTCCGGACGCGTAGGCCCAGCGGCCATGGCCCACGGGCCCAGCCGCTCCGCGGCACGTGGGATCCTCCCGGACCGGGGCACGAACCCGCGTCCCCTGCACCAGCAGGCAGACCCTCAACCACCGCGCCACCAGGGAAGCCCTACATTTTACTTTTGTTTTTGGTTTTTTTGATCACAGGAGTGACCTGAGGGATGCTTCTCACATTGCCCCTCTTCGTAAGCCTCTGCTTCTCCAGCTGGCATTTTCTGGAATGTCCCCTGTCCCACGGCACTCAGGCTTCCAAGCCTTTCCACAAGCTGCCCCCTCCACCCAACGTGCCACCACACAAAAGAAACTGCTACTCTCGGAACTTCAGCTCCAAGGCTCCGTCCCCAGGAAGTCCTTCCAGCATCCCCCAGACACATTTAACTCACCTTCTCCTCCACTGCCGCCCCAGCTTACCCTCCCCCCCTCCAGTCTCCAGCCTCATCAGGTGAACTGTACTGGTTTGTTGCTTGCCTGTCTCCTCCCTAGGCCAGGAATGGCTCCTGAACAGGGATCACTTTCTAATGCCCAAGGGAAAGAGCCACTGAACTGGGTGTCAACAAACCACGGCTTCAGAATCATTTGAAGAGCTATTAAAAACGCAGAGCCTGACTCCTCAGAAACTCAGGGAGCAGTCCTAGACATATGCATTTTAAGCCCAGCAAGGACCCTCAAAATCAGACCACCCCATTCTGAAATCAGAGAGTGGGGATGGTGGCACAACCTCGTGAATAGATTTTAAAACCACTGCATTATACACTTTAAAAGTAAACTTTGGGACCTCCCTGGGAGCCCAGTGGTTATGACTTCGTGCTTCCATTCATTGCCAGGGGCGTGGGTTCGATCCCTGGTCAGGGAACTAAGATCCTGCATACCACACAGTGCAGCCAAAAATTTTAAAAAACTGAAAAGAATAAAATAAAATAAAAGTGTAAATTTTATGATATGTTAACTGTATCTCAGTCAATCAATCAATCAATAATTAGACTGTCCCAGGGACTTCCCTGGTGGCACAGCGGTTAAAAATCCGCCTGCCAATGCAAGGGACATGGGTTCCAGCCCTGGTCTGGGAAGATCCCACATGCCGTGGAGCCACTAAGCCCATGCGCCACAACTACTGAGCCTGCGCTCTAGAGCCCGCGAGCCACACCCACTGAGCCTGTGTGCCACAAGTACTGAAGCCCGCACGCCTAGAGCCCATGCTCCGCAACAAGAGAAGCCACCACAATGAGAAGCCCACGCACCACAACGAAGAGTAGCCCCCGGTAACCGCAACTAGAGAAAAGGCCACATGCAGTAACAAAGACCCAACACAACCAAAAATTAAAAAATAAATTTATAAAAAATAAAAATTTTTTAAAAATAATTAGACAGTCCCAGAGAAAGGGACCTTGATCATGTCCAGGAGAGAGCATGACTCCCCCTCTCTCCTCTCAAGCCAAAAGACCCTCACGATGGGACAAGAGGCCTCATTGGTCAGGGCCTCGACATATGATTCAAGGAACAGAGGGGCCTTTGCGCCAGGACCCCGTAAGGCAAGGTGCCAGACAGCACACCCCCCCAACAAGCACACGCGACTAACGGGAATCTGCTAACACAGCCAGGCTATACCCCCAGGATTCTTCCTGGGGGAGCTGGTACTCTCTGGCCCTTCAATCCTACTACCAGCGAACAGGTGGGCCCCACACCTTCCCCCTCAATCAAGGGGCCACTTCCGAGCCAAATCCGCTTCCAATGAAGAACAGCTGTCGGCAACCCCAGCCGCCTCCCACGCACTCATGCCGAACCCGCTCCTGCTAGCCGGAGCACGAGCAGGAATACGCTCGACGGTCTGAGTCCCGGACCACAAGTATAAATACAGGTGCACAAACAGGTAGCTGGGAATCAACAAAAGGGAAGACCCTAGTCACTGTCCGGATCCCCCATTTCCTGGTCTACAGAGAAAATACCCTGCACCCCATTACAGGAACTCGGTGGGTTTCTCCGTCGGACCCAGATTTGTGGAGCACTGGGGAAGAAATTCTGGGTGAGTCACAAGTCTCCCAGGTGAAATGGATTTTCCTCCACCACCCCCCAAAGTCACACAAGCAGGCTCAGAGGAAAGTGGGCTGGACTGAAACCGAACGTTCAGCGACACAGGATGGGATGGGATGGGATGGGATGGGATGGGAAGGGACGTGGACAGGGAGGGGGAACGTCAGAGCTCCAAGGGCTGAGCCGAGGCACAGGGGCATGGGAAGAGGGCCTGGGAGACCTAGAGGAGCTGGAAACTCTGGGGAAGACGGGAGAGGGGGTGAAGTCTGCCGATCAGGAATGCGGGACCGGCAAACGGATGGAAAACCGAAAGTTGAGAGAGCTTATGCCCTCGGATACAGGATAAGGTGCTAGGGGGCGGGATGGGTCAAGGATGGGGGATGGGGCAAGGGGCAAGTGGCAAGGCCAGAGCAGGGATGGGAAGGACGGGGCGAGGCCAAGGCCAGGGTAGGGGTAGGAAGGACCAAGCCAGGCCGACGTCAGGGTCGGAGTGAGGGCCGCGGCGGCGGTCAGGATGGGAAGCTGAGAGCCAGCCGAGGTCAGGACGGGAAGGATGGAACGGGAAAGGGAGCGAGACGGAAAGGACGCAGGGAAACCGGAGTCGGGGTGGGGAGGACCGAGCGCGACCAAAGCCGCCGGGCAGGGAGGAGAGTAGAGACAGGCGCCTGCCGTACCTCTCCGATGCTGGCCATGTCGAGGGCGGGACGAGCGGCTGCCGCCGGAGCCACAGCTCCGGGGCCTCCCGCCTGGCTGGCCAGGGATGCTCAAAGCCGGCGCGTCAGAGGCTCCACAGAGACCCGGGGCAGGGGGCGGGCCGCTCTCTACTTCCGGCGCCCGCCGATACGCACTTCCGCTATCCCGCGGGCGAGTCCCGCGCGGCCGCCATGTTGGGTGCGGCGCGCAGCCAAGGACCCGGTAGGGCTGGGTAGAGCGCGGGCATCCTGGCACTTGCTCTCCGAAGTCATGTCCCGGTCCTCTGCTCTCTACACGCCCCTTTCCAGCCACACAGGCCCTCTCTTGCCGGCCCAGCACTCTCCTGACTCTAGGCCTTTGCATTTGCCGGTCCCAGTGCCTGCAACGTTCAGAAACCACCTGTCAGAGAGCCGGTCCCTGACCCCCTTGCAGAAAATAGCATCACCCCCTCCCCATCCTCGCAAACACACACCTAACCTAACAAATAACCTTATCCTCTGTTATTTTTCTCCATAACTCTATGCACTATCTGATCTCCTGTACCTTTTTTTTTTTTTTTCCTGTCCTCCCCAATAAACTGTAAACGCCCTGTACCTAGAAAGCTCCCTGACATGGGCGCTGAATAAATATTTTCTGGGTAAATTAATGTATGGATGATATGCTCTCACCTGTAAACTTTTGCGTTTATAAATCATTTACTAATAAAAATTTGTGGGGAAGAAAGAACTGGAGGTGAATGCTAGAAGTCAGAAATGAAGATGTTGAGGCTTCCCTGGTAGCGCAGTGATTGGGAATCCGCCTGCCAACGCAGGGAACACGGGCTCTGAGCCCTGGTCCAGGAAGATCGATCCCACATGCCCGCGGAGCAACTAAGTCCGTGCGCCACAACTACTGAGCCTGCGCTCTAGAGCCCGCGAGCTGCAACTACTGAAGCCCATGTGCCTAGAGCCCGTCCACCTCAATGAGAAGCAGCCCCAGCTCTCCGCAACTAGAGAAAACCCCTGCGCAGCAATGGAGACCCAACACAGCCAAAACTAACTAACTAAATTCATTAAAAAAAAAAAAAAGAAGAAGATGTTGACTGGGCCATGCTCCCACCAAAGACTCAAGGGAAGAATCCTTCCTTGATTTTTTTTTAATACATTTTTTGAATTTATTTATTTTATTTATTTATTTTTGGCTGTGTTGGGTCTTTGTCGCTGTGCACGGCCTTTCTCTAGTTGCCGTGAGCAGGGGCTACTCTCGTTGCGGTGCACAGGCTTCTCATTGCGGTGACTTCTCTTGTTGCAGAGCAGGGGCCCTAGGCACGTGGGCTTCAGTAGTTGTGGCTCATAGGCTTCAGTAGTTGTGGTGCAAGGGCTCAGTAGTTGTGGCTTGCGGGCTGTAGAGCGCAGGCTCAGTAGTTGGGGTGCACGGGCTTAGTTGCTCCTCAGCATGTAGGGTCTTCCCGGACCAGGGCTCGAACCCGCGTCCCCTGCGTTGGCAGGCAGATTCTTAACCACTGTGCCACCAGGGAAGCCCTCTTCCTTGATTCTTTTAGGTTGTGGAGGTTGCCAGCAATCCTTGGAATTCCTTGGCTTGTGGCCACATACTCCAAGTTCTGCCTCTGGGGCCATCTTCACTTTTTGCATGTGTGTGTATCCTCTCCTCTCCTCTTTTTTTTTTTTTTTTTTTTGGCCACGCCGCTGGGGCTTATGGGATCTTACTTCCCCAACCAGGGACTGAACCCTGGGCCCACAGCAGTTAAAGCACTGAGTCCTAACCACTGGACTGCCAGGGAATTCCCGCTCCTCTTCTTATAAAGACACCAGTCATGATGAATTTAAGATCCACCCTAGGCCAGTATGACCTCATCTTAACTAATGACATCTGCAAAGATCTTGTTTCCAAATAAGGTCACATTCTGAGATTCCAGGTGAACCTGAATCTTTGGGGGACACTATTCAACCCAGTACATCCAGCTTCATATCAAACTCTCCCTGGGCCTCATTTCCCTCCCACCTCACCAGGTTGAGCCAGTTTGTATCCAGAGAACTCTGGTGGCTCCAACTGTGGGCAGACCACCATGGGAACAGGCACAGCTCATGGTTAGGTCAAAGGTTAGGAGCCACTTGAGGCAATCACGTGTTAATGGGGTTTCCACTATTTTTTGTTTACTATCAAAACCTCAACAATGAAGCCCAACTCTGACTCAGGCAGGCATCTGGGGGTTTCACAGAGGCCCAGGTTCTCCTGACTCCCTGACCCATTCCTTTCCTTCCCCTATAAGCCATAATCAGGTATGTTTTTCATCGTGGCAGTTGTGTTTATTTTCCCTCCCCCACTAGAACAGGGCATGGCTGCAGCATACCCTTGATCAACATTTGTCAAATCGATTATTGATTAAATGAGATTATGCAGGTGCTGTCCAGCAGAGAGGAGTTATTCAATACACAGAAGCTGTAACCTCTACCACTCTTACTCTTTCTAATGAGGAAGGAGTCTCACATTTCCTGGGCATCCCCAATTCTAAGGAATATTTGAGTTGGAAATCACTGAGCGTGGGGCTGGGGAGTCAGCAACTAAGCCTGTGCACCACAACTACTGAGCCTGCGCTCTAGAGCCCATGAGCCACAACTACTGAAGCCCGTGTGCCTAGAGCCCATGTTCTGCAGCTAGAAGCCACCGCAATGAGAAGCACGCATACTGCAACGAAGAGCAGCCCCCGCTCACTGCAACTAGAGAAAGCCTGCGAGCAGCAATGAAGACCCAACGCAGCCAAAAATAAGTAAATAAATAAATAAAAATTTTAAAATAATAAAAAATAAATTAATTTTTTAAAAAAGACATGGAGGAAACTTAAATGCATATTACTGAGTGAAAGAAGCCAATCTGAAAAAGCTATATACTTTATGATCCCAACTACATGACATTCTGGAAAAGGCAAAAATTATGGAGATAATAAAAAGATCAGCGATTGCCAGGACTTAGGGAGACCAGGTCAGGGAGGAATGGGCAGAACACAGAGGATTTTCAGGGCAGTGAAACTGCTCTGTATGATACTATAATGGTGGATCCCTGTCCAAACCCATATAATGTAAACACCAAGGGTGAACTCCAAGGTAAATTACGGGTGATACCATGTGTCAATGTAGGTTTCATCAGTGGGAACACATGTACCACTCTACTCTGCTCTCAGGCTCTAGTGGGGATGTTGATGGTGGAGGAGGTTATGCAAGCCGGGGATGTATGGGAAATCTCAGTACCTTCCTCTCAATTTTGCTGTGAACCTAAAACTGCTCTAAAAATTAAATTTTATTACTTTTGAAATATGTACACCTGACCTGCTCACTCCTGAAGGCGCTCCCTCTGCCTTTGCCTGTGCTGTTGCCTCTGTCAGGTGGCTCTCAGCCCAACTCTGACTCATTTCTCAACATCCCGTCCACAGAAAACCTTCCCCTCCCCCCACCCAGGTCACTGTTCCATTATTCTCTGTCACCATTCCTCCAAGTATTTCTTGAAGGCATTTATCCCAGTGGATAATTAAGAGCCATCAGTATGAGTTTTTGGTCCACATCTGTCCTCCCACCAGTCCAGTGCCATCCCCTAGAATTTTCTACAAGGTTGAGAATGTTCCATACCTGTGCTGTCCAATGGGCACTTGAAATGTGACTTGTGCAACTGAAGAACCAAATTCTTAATTGTAATTAATATAAATATAAATAGCCACGTGTGGCTCATGGCCCCCTAGGGGACAGTGCAGCAAGAGGGGAAGCCCTGGGAAGCCCCTGGCCGTCCAGTGGTTAGGGCTCCGCGCTTTTACTGCCGAGGGCCCAGATTGGATCCTAGTTGGAGAACTAAAATCCCACAAGCCGTGTGATGCAGTGGGAAAAGAAAAAAAAAAAAGACTGGCAGCCCTATGAGGGCAGGGACAATGTCGCAATACTACTGCTGAACCCCCTCCCTCTAGAACTGCGTGGCCGCTTGAAATGTAAGTTGAATGGTGAATAAGGTGAATGCGTGAATGAAGGCGCCAACCGTGGCCCTGAATGATCCCAGCTCCCGAGTCCCTTGGGTGATTCCAGGCTAGAGGGTGAGTTCCAATCCTGCCACTGGCCCCTCAGAGCTGCCTCACAGCCCCAGGTCCCCCCAAAGAAGATGACCGGCCTGCAACAGTGCCACCACGAGCATCTGACTATCCTCCCTGTGTCCTCACTGCTGGGATCCAGGAATACACGTCAGGACGAAGGGAACGACGCAGGGTTCTGAGCCCCCGCACTTACCAAGACTCCCCTCCCCTCAGGGCACCTGTTAGGGTGCAGTTCCATCCAGGCAGGAGGTGCTTCACAGAGGAGCGACATTCCAGCGAGAGACGGTTCCAGAGGCTTAAGAAGGTGAACCTCAGGTGGTCAGAGCGGCCTCACGGGGGAGCCAGCCACCTGAGAAAGCAAGGAGCCTCCTGGCCCAGGGCTGAGGTAGCTCGAGGGTCAGAGTGGAGAAGCCGAAGTTCTGTAAAACAAGAGGACGGTTGTGTTGGGCTGAACCTTGCCTTTTCTGGCCCGTTGCCCTGTTGGGCTTCACAGGTATTAGGGTCAAATTCCAGCTTCCTCACTTATAAGATGGGTAACCTGGGGCCAGCGCACCTGTCCTCCCTGAGCCTCAGTTTCCTAATCTGTAAGATGGGTGCTGAGAGGAAGGCGGCAGGTAATGCAGCACCCTCTGGCTTAGCCCAGATGATCAGCCCAGCTGTGGCGCCGCGAGGAAGGCAGCAGCACCTGAAGGGTCAAGTGTGTGTCTCCTTTCAAAGGAAAAGACTGAGGGAGCACCTGCTCACAGCACCCTCCAGCTGTTACTGACATTCCCATTTCTCAGATGGGCATGTGGACAGTAACGTGACTTCCCAGGGCCACATAGAAAAGACACATAGCCCCATCCACCCTCCCATTCATCCCCGGGCCTCTGTCCTCAGTCGATCAGGGCCTCTGCCTGAGACATGCACACCCACACTTCCACCTGCCCAAGCGACTGGACTGTCGTGTGGCCAGCTCCCGCACCCCTCCCACAGGAAGCCGTCTGAAAAAGCCTCCTGATCAAGAGCCGCGGATCCCCCCATCCCCCCATCAGCCAGGGTTATGGTCCTTTATTACCTTATTTACTGGAAAAAGGCAAAATGATGATTGCTTTTTTCCTTTTTTTTTAACCTGTATTTCTTAGGTTTTTTTTCAGCTTCACTGAGGTACTTTGATGAGCTTTGATGTATATCTACACCCGTGACACCATCACGCATCAACGTGATGAATGTCTCCATCTTCCCAGACCGACCCTATGTTCTTTACCACACGCAGACGCTACTCTTCCTTCTCATTATCACCACTGGCACTTGTACATTCCTATTTATTCTGTCTTGCCCAGTAAGCTGGGCACCTTGTGAGGGCGGGAAACACACCTGGTTTCTTCTCCACTGCATCCCATAGCGTGGCACAATGCCTAGCACAAATAGCGTGAGGGAGGAAGCGGGGAAGAGAGAAAGGGAGGGAGGGAGGGAGGGAGGGAGGGGAGTTTCCAGGCTGACAGCTCCTCCAGGGCAGGCTCTGTGTCCAAGACATCAGCACAGAGTAGGTACTCTACTCTTATCGGTGGAAACTTGCTCTCAGCTCCCAGAGCCCAGGGCTGACCACCATCCCTGTATTAGACCAAAAGAGCTCCAACTGACCCAGGAGGGACTTCCCTTCCTGGTTCGCAGGCCTCTAAGACTAGACAGGATCAGGGCGAAGGATCCTCGGTGCTCTTCCTCTGGGCCAGGTGATAGAGGGCAACGCCCTGGGGAACAGAACACCTTCCAGATATCACATTCTGCACCCACCATGCTGTGTCATGTACTGACCTAGGAAAATCTGCCCAGGTTAGCCCAGGGACCGTGGGCTCCCCTTTGGTTTTTGAAGCCACCAGGAGGTCGAACAGCCCTCTTCCCACCACACACCCCCAAGGTGCTGCGCAAAAGGTGCCCGAGGGTCTGCACTGTCCCTAAGATGGGAGGCAGTGGGTCGCCCCATCCTCACAGGCCACAGCTCCCACCGTCCCCAGCGGAGCCCTGGGGAAGCCCCAGGTTCATGGAGGGGAGAGGGTCCCCCAAGGCCTCAAATCTGGACCGACTTGGGGGCCAGTTTCCGTATCTCACTCCCTCTGGCAGTGTGGGAGAGGCCTCACCCACTTTCCCTCCATGTCAACCACAGCTTCTAGCAGAGTGGAGGCCAGCCAGGCTTGGGAGAAGAGTCCCAAACTGACCACAACCCCCAGGCTGCTTCCCCCTGGGCCAGATCTGCACTTGAAACTGGGCACCAAGAATAAAGGATGACGTCTACCCTCCGGGTCAGAAGGATGCAGGCCTCAAGCCATAACCCCCGCCAGAACCAACTGAGGCCATCTCTGCCGACCCCGCATCCCCTCGCCCACAGGCCTCGGATGGGTGGCGCTGTCCCTTCCATGGGGGTCACTCCAGGTGAGTGGGCAGGTGTTAAATTTGAGGCCCCGCCCTCAACCTCAGAGCCCCTGGTTCTCCGCAGGTACTGAAGGGAAGGCAAGGACAAAGCCTGTGGTCTGGGAGACCCCACTATCCCAAGAGAACAGTGAGGAAGCGGCACCCACAGAGACGAAGGTCCCCACCCAGTTCTACGAGGTGGGTACAGGGACCACACCTCCCTAGCTCCCCACTCTCCCAGCATCTGGACCTCAGAACCCAGCGAGAAATCGAGGGGAACAAGGGCCAGGCGGGGAATTCACTTAAACAGGATTACAGGCCAGAATCCCTAACTCCTCCCACATAACCCAATCCCAGACCCTTCAGGGTGAGAGGCACCTCAAAGCACCCCCAGCGACCCAGCCTTCTCCCCAACATCCAACGCCAGCCACAAGCCACGTGTATAAGGTGTGCACTTTATTGAACTGGTCTCAAGTCAGTGTACAGGTAAGCCCTGGCTACCTCCGCACCTCAACCCGCTCCCAGGGGGACCAAAAGCCTTCACACATCTCAAGATGGGGGACAAAAAGGGGGGCCACGATGGCTGACCATTCAAAATAAAACAAACAAAAAGAACAAGTATTAAGGCAAAGATTAAAAAAAAAATTTGGAGTACATAATTTACACAAAAGCAATGCTATCACCCTCCCCTATGTGGACTCGGGCGAGGACTGGCCCTTCTCCTAAGGGAGGAGTGGGGCGGCTTTTGGGAAGGCAAGGGACTTCCTGTAACAATGCATCTCATGATATTTGGAATGACTATTTAAAAAAAAAACAAAAAAAAAAAACAATGTACAATCAAAGTCCTCGGCCACATTGTAGAACTCTGGGGATGCTCCATCCAACCGACTGCTGTCACCTTCACCGTTCCAGTTTTTAAATCCTGAGTCAAGCGCAAAAAAAAAAAAAACAAAAAAGACCAAAAAAAAAAACAAAAAACCAAATAAAGCCATGCCAATCTCATCTCGTTTTCTGCACAAGTTAGGTTTTGTCGAGAAAAGGGTGTGACGCAACTAAGAGTCCGCCTAGAAGCACTTGCGGTGGACGATGGAGGGGCCAGACTCGTCGTACTCCTGCTTGCTGATCCACATCTGCTGGAAGGTGGACAGCGAGGCCAGGATGGAGCCGCCGATCCACACGGAGTACTTGCGCTCAGGGGGAGCGATGATCTGGGGAGAGAAAAGCACAGTAAGGGCTCTGGCGGTCCCAGCCCTGGTATATACCAGGGGCCTACAGCAAGGCAGCTGCCTTGACGACCACCACGCTCACCTGCACCAAAGCCACATCTCACCCCCCAAGTGCCCAGGCCGGCTCAGGCCAGGCACTCACCTTGATCTTCATCGTGCTGGGAGCCAGGGCGGTGATCTCCTTCTGCATCCTGTCGGCGATGCCTGGGTACATGGTGGTCCCGCCAGACAGCACCGTATTGGCATAGAGGTCCTTGCGGATGTCGACGTCACACTTCATGATGGAATTGAAGGTAGTTTCGTGGATGCCACAAGATTCCATGCCTGAGGAGAAAGAGAAGCCAGACTTAACTTCCAGTGTGGCCAGAGTGACCCTCGTGCGGGGCGGGCATGAGACCTCCTGACTCACCCAGGAAGGAAGGCTGGAAGAGAGCCTCAGGGCAGCGGAACCGCTCGTTGCCAATGGTGATGACCTGACCATCGGGCAGCTCGTAGCTCTTCTCCAGGGAGGAGCTGGAGGCCGCGGTGGCCATCTCCTGCTCGAAGTCCAGGGCGACGTAGCAGAGCTTCTCCTTGATGTCACGTACGATTTCCCGCTCGGCCGTGGTGGTGAAGCTGTAGCCACGCTCCGTGAGGATCTTCATGAGGTAGTCCGTCAGGTCCCGGCCAGCCAGGTCCAGACGCAGGATGGCATGGGGGAGGGCGTACCCCTCGTAGATAGGCACCGTGTGGGTGACCCCATCACCGGAGTCCATCACGATGCCAGTGGTGCGGCCAGAGGCGTACAAGGACAGCACAGCCTGGATGGCCACGTACATGGCTGGGGTGTTGAAGGTCTCGAACATGATCTGCACGGAGAGACGGACCATGTCACACTTGGGAAGCCACCGGGAGCAGTGAGGCCAGACTGGGAACATGCAAAGAGTGCAAGGAACATGACTAAGTGTGCTGGGGCTCCCAGGACGGGGATTCACTTCAGACCTATTGTGCACCTACTGAATACACACTCCAAGACCACTTTACAGCGGCCTCGTCAGCTTTGTCACACGAGCCAGTGTTAGTACCTACACCCACAGCACTTTATGCTTTCAACACCTAGTCAGAAAAGCAAACACGAGAAAAAGATTCCATCTGGGAAAAAGCAAATAGAACCTGCAGAGTTCCAAAGGAGACTCAGGTCAGAGAAGAAAGTCCTAGGAAAATGGCAGAAGAAAGAACAAGTGAGAAAGGGTGTGACAAAGAAGGGCAAGAAACGGGGTGCGGGGGTGGCGCCCAGGCGAGGCCGGCGGGCCACTGACCTGGGTCATCTTCTCACGGTTGGCCTTGGGGTTCAGAGGGGCCTCGGTCAGCAGAACGGGGTGCTCCTCGGGGGCCACACGCAGCTCGTTGTAGAAGGTGTGGTGCCAGATCTTCTCCATGTCGTCCCAGTTGGTGACGATGCCGTGCTCGATGGGGTACTTCAGGGTCAGGATGCCTCTCTTGCTCTGGGCCTCGTCGCCCACATAGGAGTCCTTCTGCCCCATGCCCACCATCACGCCCTGCGGAGGGAGGAGCAAGGCGCCTTCAGCTCAGGCACTGCCCCACCGACCCTCACCCAGAAAACCGAACGCCTCCCCCTGCTCCCGAGAGGGGAGCCCCACCCACCAAGTCAGACCCGAGGCGGGCGCCTTACCTGGTGCCGGGGGCGCCCCACGATGGAGGGGAAGACGGCCCGGGGAGCATCGTCACCCGCGAAGCCGGCCTTGCACATGCCGGAGCCGTTGTCGACCACGAGCGCAGCAATATCGTCATCCATGGCAAACTGCGGGGAGAACAGGACCATGAGCCGTGCGGCCGCCCCCGCCCTACCCACTTCCGGCGCACCGCGCCTTCGAGCCGCCAGGGGGCGCCGGCGCGCGCCCAGATTGGGGACAAAGAAAGCCGGCCGGCCGCGTTATTACCATAAAAGGCAAACGCGGGTTGGAGGCGGCCCCGCGGCTCGCGGCAGGAAGCCAGGCCTCCGCCCCCCTACACCGGACGCCGGCCCCGCCCCGCCCAAAAAGCACCACCCGGCGAACGCTCAGCAGCCACACCCGCGGGAGCCGGCGGCGCGAGAAGGAAGTGCGCGCAGGCGCTCTCGCGCCGCGGCGACCCCACCCCTTCCGGCCGGCCGCCCCGCCCTCGCTTCCCGAGCCCAACGCGCACACGCACGCGCACTGGTGTCCCCAGCCCCCACCCGACCCTACTGCCCCGCCGCGCCCACCCACCCTCCCGCCTCGCCACCTCGCTGCCCCGCTGCCCCGCCGTCCCGCCGGCGGAGCGAGCCGCCCGCTCGGACGAAGACGCGCGGTCCCAACGGAAACATTCTGGGAGCGCGCCCCGAGCGCAGCTCCGGCCCCGAGCGAGGAGCGCGTGAGTCCACTCCCCGCAGCCGGGAGGCTGTCCACGGGGCCGGGATCGCGCGCTGCCTGCCCGGAGGAGGCGCGGGCCCAGAGCATTAGCGGCCCGGCCGGCGCGGGGCCCTACCTGGTAGCGGTGTAGACCGGCGGCGAAGGCGGAGCGGCGAGGGCGAGGGGCCTGTGGTGGCGGAGTGGACGCGGTCTCGACTGTGGCTGCGCGTCGCGCCGCCGGGTTTTATAGGGCGCCGCCGCGGCCGCTCGAGCCATAAAAGGCAACTTTCGAAACGGCCAGCGCTGATTGGCCCCGCGCCGCTCACTCACCGGCCTCGCCGCACAGTGCAGCATTTTTTTACCCCCTCTCCCCTCCTTTTGCAAAAAAAAAAAAAGAGAGAGAGAGATGGACTGGTGGAGAGCGAGAGCGAGATTGAGGAAGAGGAGGAGGGAGAGAGTTTTGGCTTTGGGTGCTGGGCCCGCGGGTCGTAGGGTGCGAGCCCCGGGCCGCCGCCCAGCTGAGCAGTGCCCGGTCCGGCCCCGCGTGGCCAGGCCTGCACCCGGCCTGCCTGTCTCTCCGGGTCCCCCCATCCCGGGACCCTCCGGGTGTGGATGCCCCAGAGCAGTGAGCGACCCGGTGGGCAAGGGTCAGCACAGATGCGAGGGTGCCTGGTTGCTGTGGGCGCATACTTAAGGAACAATTGGGGAGAGAGGGGTGGGCAGCGAGTCATCCCCCTTGTCCACATTAGCTCCACTGCCCAGAAAGCCTGGATTACAGGGGGCCTCTGACTGGGGGTGCCGAGCTTGCTGAGTGGGGGTCTCCGTTTGCTATGGGGGCACATTACTACTCAAGAGACCTGGGACTGAGGCCTATGGTGTTTCATGGGGGAGTCAGGGGGGCTGGTGGCCATTTAACAGGGGCTTCAAGACCACAGTCCCCAGGGACAGGGCAGCCCCCCCCCCCCCCCAGGGGCCAGCGGCTAGAAGTTCCCTGTGAGAAGGGCTCCAAACCTCCCCTGCTGCAGACCTGGGGAGTGGTGGGCTCTGTAGAGCAGAGAAACTGTTCCCATGGAGCTGGGCTGCCTCGGAGCTGCCTGGTCACACCCAGCCAAGGCCAAGCCTGGGCTGATAGCCGGCAACCCGGGCAGCTGCCAACCACTGCTGGGCGCAGGCAGGCAGGGCCGTTTGTCACAGCTCTGGGGCCTGGGGCCCAGCGTCCATCGCCTGTCTGTCATATGCAGCCCACAGCTGAACTGCCCTCCTGGACCATCTGGAGGCCACCAAGGACTGGGGAAGGACACACAATGTGCCAGAGAGGAGTGAGGGTGAGGGGTGGAGCGGCAGTGACAGTAGCTGAAGGCCAGCTGCCCTCAGAGGAAACCCTCCCACTGCACCTGCTCCTGCCCTGGGTCTCTCCACCAAACCCTGGGGCAGACCTGGGTGCCCCACAGTGTTCTGGGTGGTTCCCTGCTCTGAGAAGTGTCAGGCCGGCAGGGAGAGCCTGCCACCCTGAGGGTGGCCGACAGTAGTCACTGTGTGGTAAAAGGAAACCCGGAGGCCATGGAACCCCCAGAGGGGAATCTGGCCCAACCTGGAGGAGCACGCATCCATCCTCTCAGAGGTGGTGACGAGCTGAATTTTCACACAAGGGAAAACGGGAAGGGTGGTCCGGGTAGGGGCCCTGGCCTGTTGCCTGTGGTGTGTGTCCAGGCACCCCAGGTCTGCCCAGGTCTTTGCTACACATAGTAGGTGCTCACTGAGCGTGTGTTGAAACCAGCAAAAGATTCGTCCATATATGGAGGTGGAATCTGGCCAGGGCAGAGGCAGCGTGGTCCAGCCCACTGCAGGAGGCTAGTGCTGGCAGGGCTCTTTGAAGGCTGCAGAGGCTACAAACAGGTAGAAAGGGTGACCGTCTCCCAGCGCACAGCAGAGCCCACGGGCTCAGAGCCACCTGCCAGCGGAATTCCCAGGGATCTGCTCTCGGTGGCTCCCCCAGCCCCGCCCCGGGCCTGGGCAAATGTTCCCAGCCCGTCCACTCCCTGCTTCCCAGGGGCCGGACTGCCCTGTCCCTGGCCTTGTGTGTCTCATTCACGGGCGTCCAGCCAGCCACCCTGGGACCTGCCAACCCTGTGATTCAGGAGCTGTGGTGGGGGGTTGGGGGGTGGGGGGTGACCCTCTTTGCTGCCGGCTGATGAGGGCTGCTCCGGGCTGTTCACTGAGCCTGGTGGGTGCCGGACAGACTGGGACCAGGGCTGCAGACCAAGGCGTGGGAGACTCTGGTGGCTCCGGGCAGCTACATGGGATGGAGAGCAAGGCTGGTCCCCAAGCAGGACCTGTGCTGCCACCTCGCTGCTTCTCAACCAGGGGCCGGCCAAGGGGTAGAAGCACCGAGCTCAGGCTGCACTACTCCCGGCCCTCTGTCTGCGGCAGCTGGGAGTCTCCTATGCATCCTTCAAGGCCCATCCCAGAAGGCCCCTACTTGAGGGAGCCCTTTGGCATCTGCAGCATACCCCCCCTCCCCCCAAAGACCACTGCACAGGGCCGGCACTTATAACTGGGCTTCCCCGACCAGACTCTGAGCCCTTTCGGGTCCCTGGCCCATCCACCTCCACCCACCATGCCCTCCCCAGGGCTCTGATCTGTTGAATGAATAAGTGACCGCTTGGGCGTCCTAGGCCCTGAGAAAGGACCCTGGGAAGGTGGAGGGGTGGGGGGTGGGGGCCGCAGGCCTAGCGGGAGAGAAGGAGCTGAAGAGAGACAGTGGCCAGAGGAGGAAAAGAGGAAGTGGAGGGGACAGAGGAAGAGGGAGGAGACCTCCGGAGAGGAAGTGAACAGGTTCTTTGCCGTTGCAGGGAGTTTTCAGAGCTGTCACTGGGGCAGGCACACAGCCCCCGGGGCCCTTAGCCGGCTCAGCCAATGGGGACTTCACTTGCCTTTCTGGTGCTTTTTTTTTTCCTCTTGCGGTTCCCCTCCCTGAGAGGCCTCCAGGCCAGGCGACCTTTACAGCCCATAGCAAAGGACCACTCCCCGCCTTCCTCCAGAACTGGCCACCCGGCCGCCTTGCTCTGGGTGTTCGGGCCCCACTGCTGCCCTGACCCGCGGGGAAACCAAGCTCCATTTTTCAGAGGAAGAAACTGAGGCAGGACAGAGAAGGGGAGACCTTAGGAAGACCTTAGACTGTTGGCTCCAGGAGGGCAGAGCCCCTGCGCACTGTGGGTCCTCAGTGAGGAGCAACTGATGGGCGGCATTCTAGCAAATACACCTCTTGCTACAGATGAGGAAACTGAGGCCAGGCTGGAAAAGGGCTTGGAGTCCGGTGTGAGGGATTCCAGGTGTAGGGCCTGGAGGCCTCTCACTGCCTCTGCAGTGTCCCCTGCAGTGTCCTCAGGGACTGGGACCAAAGGCTGTTCCAAAGTCTAAATTCTTGGGTCCCACCTCTGTCCTCAGTGCTTATCTCCTGAGGCCCAGAGAAGACAGCCACTGGCCCTTGGTTACACAACAGGGGGTCCTGAGCCCCAGGCCTGCACGCTGTCACCACCTCTTTCCCCTGCCCTCGTCCCCTGCTCCCAGGATGGTCTCAAGAGGCAATTCTGGACTTCTGGATTCCTAAGGTCCTGGGAGGGACTGGGCTTGGGGTGCCTCTGCCTCCAGGGCCAGCTCTGGGCTGCCGCCTCCAGGAAGTCGGCTATGACTTCCTCCCTCCTCTACCATAACAGCAGTAAGCTTTCCTGCCCAGAGAGGGGAACTGACCCAGTCAGGATTACACAGCAAGAGCACAGGCAGGAGCTCAACATCCTGGATCACACTGCTCCTGCATTCCACACACCAGCACCAACCAGCCAGACGTGCTTCCAGAGAAGAAGAGCACCAGACAACACACGGAATAAAGCAGGTGTGATCCCTGAGACAGACCTCAAACGAGAGAGCCAAAGAGAACAAGTGCTGATGCCCAAGAAGGAAAGCAGCGGATTTTCTCGGGAAGGAGGGAGTCAGGGAAGGCCCTCTGAGGAGGTGCCCAGCCAGCTGAAGGGGGCCCCGGAGGGAAGGATGGGCTGGGCCCTGTGTGCTCTCCTGGGCGTCAGCCAGGGCCTTGGTTCCCATCCTGGCCTGGCCTCTAGCCAGAGTCTCTCCCAGGGCTGTCACTGGGCAGCCTCCAGCCCCTCAACCTGCCCTGGGCCTCCTGTCCTCCCTGACAGAGCTATCCGCCCGAGGGGGATCCCTGCCCCGGAGAAACTGGGAACTTCCAACACTTCTTGGGAGTGTTTTTAAAAATCCTTAAAAACTACCCTCTCTCTTCCTGTCCCCCAGGGCACCCAGAGAAACGCCACCCTCCTGGGGAGTTCCCAGCCTTGCTTATTTGATTGAGTTTTTCAGAAATAGACGTAAGTTTCCCTGGGCTTCCCCCACTACACACACCCAGCTGAGCCCTTCTGCTGGTCCCTGGAGCCTTCTGCTGGGAGGGCTAGTTGTCTCCGTTCTCCAGATGAGAACCGAGGTGACCCAGGCAGACCCTGAGTGCTGAGAGGCAGAGGCCCCTTGGGGTGACAGCCGTCCAGACAGACTGGGGGCATCTGGCCTCATGCCCCCTGCCCCAGTTGTGGTCCCAGGAGGCCTTTGAGGTCCACTTCTCACCTGGGCCCACCTCAGCCCACCGGGAGTGGGTGGTGACCTGCTCCGAGTCATCTGGCAACCAAGACATCCCTCAGATGCCAGGTTCCTCTGGTTCCCCAGACAGAGGCCTGAGAAGCTGGGGGACAGGTTGGACCACGTGGGGTGGGGTCAGCAGCAATTTCAAGTTCAGGCCAAGCAGGGTTCTGGAGCTCCTGGGCCTGACGCCCCAGAGTGTTGGCAAACATGCCCATGGGAATGGCACAGACAGGAGGCCACGGGGACCCTGCGCCTCAGGCCTCTGTCCCCGGGCTGTGAAAAGGGGCAGGGGGGCGTCTGGCCCCAGGGGGACCAGAAGCAGTCAGTGACGTGGGCTCTCCCATCCCAGGCGCCTGGGGCCACTGGTGGGGGCTCAGCCCCTTCCTGGCTGGGTGGCCTTGTTCCGGCTCCCTTCCTGGCTGGGCCAGGGGCTCCGAAATGCCCTAGGAGCTGGGGGAGCGGTGGTACAGCTCCCCAGCTGGAGGGGCCGGAGGAAGTGAAAGGGGAACAGGAAGGGGGAAGGGAGGTGCTGGGAAAGTGCAGGCGGGTGGGTGGGGCCGAGGTGACTCAGGAGCCTCAGGCTCACCTACCTCAGGGCGAAGCCCGCATCCTCAGCGGCATCCGCGACAGGACAGGGAAGGCAGAGTCCCCAAGGGCCCACCGAAGCAGAGCCAGACCCGCCTGCGCACACAGAAAGCTCACCGCGCCCCTGCCGGCCAAGCAGGAATCTCCCCATTTCTCAGAGGAGCCAGCTGAGATCAGTGAGAGGGAGAATCAATTACTGATTACCGGAACCCAGGAGTCTGGGCTGGAGCAGCGCAAAGGCCCACAGCCAGTCTCGAGGGGGCCCCCTGAGTCCCTGAGCCTCCAGGGGACTGCTGTCCTCAGGTGGGCAAACCGAGGCTCAGGGTGGTCAGTGGGCAGCGCAGAGCGGGCTCCCCGCTTGGCCGTGGGGCGCACCTGGGGCCCCCCGTGGGGCCCTCCTCAGCTAGCGCTGGCTCCTCCAGCCTGGGGCCTGGGGCCCATCCAAGTGGAAACCCAATCGGCTGGGCCGCGCAGCCGTGTAACCAGGCCCTCCTCGGCCAGAAATCTCAGCCTCCGGCTGGGCTGGCCAGGAACCTGAGCCGGCCCCGTGGCCTGAGCTTCCTGATGTCTCCCCTACGCCCAGCCCTGTGCCAGCTGCCGGGGAGACGGGGGACCAGCCCCTCCCCTTGGCCTGCACTGTCCACTGGGACACAGTCCTGAACCCTGTTCCCTCCGCTTCCCAGGTCCCCAGTGAGTAATTTGGGCTGTCTGAGTCATCCGGGCTGCTGAGACCCCAGCACTGGGGGCACACAGGTGCACCTGAGGACACGTGTGCCCACGCCTATGACCCAGAACACGTAGTGGCCAGGCTGGGGGGTTGGTCCAGACCCAGGTAGGACTCAGCGATAAACCCACTGTGCACAGGGCCAGGGGGCTGCATGCTGTGCCCTCTTAGCTAAGCCAGAGCGAAGGGAGCCCCAGAGCAGCTGGGGACCCCAGGAAAGAACATAGCACCCTCTTCCCACCGCGAGGCCCCACAGAACGGTCAGCTCAGCGTCCCGTCTTTTGGGGACCTTGGTCTTTCCTTTTCTGATCCACTTTCAGGCTCTGTGTTAAGTAGGACTCAGTTCTATCCCTCACCCCTGGATGTCCTCGGAAAGGGACTCGGCACCCCTGAGCCCACCAGGGGCAGCAGGACCGAGTGTGGATCGTGCCATTTGAGTGGGCCTTCCTGACCTTTCAGGGGCTTGTCACAGACAGCCTGGAAGGTGACCATCACCGGCCTACTTACCAAAGGGGAAACCAAGGCCCAGAGATGGGCAGAGTCTCACCCAGCATCACACAGCACATGGGGCAAGCCAGAGCCCAGGCCTGGAGGGCTGGGGCTTCGCATTTTGTATGCTGCCAGGATGGCGAGGAGGATGCTAAGTTTTCTGCCGGGAGTACCAGGCTGGTCTGTCCAGGATGGGTACAGGATCCCGCTCCCCTCGGCCAAGATGGCTCTAAAGCCGACCTGCTGAGACAGCCCAGAAGCCGTGCAAGACCTACTCCTTCTGGCAGGAAGCACACACCGTCCTGGTGGTCCAGTTCTGGCCAAACGCAGCCCTGCTGACGTGCATCTGACGAGGATGAGGGCCTGGTCCCTCATCCCTCCCTGAGTCAGAAGGACTCCAGGTCCCTCAAAGGCCCTGGCTCGGGGCCTCCTGTCTACCCCTAGTTGCTCCCTCTCTGTGGGTGGGGGGACCCTGGAGGGCAGGGCCCAGGCTGGGTCATCCTGGCTCCCAGACACGTAGGCAGGGGACTGCAGAAGTGGGTGGAAAGTTCTGTGTCCAGCTCTGAAATCTCCGCTCTGGGGACACAGCTGAGCAGGTTGTGTGTTGGCAGCCTCGGCAAACTCACTCATCTACATCGCAGAGCTGTAGGGAGGGGACAGGTGAGCCAACAGACACATTGGAGCTGGGCCTGCTCGGAGCCAGTACAGGGTGGCCATTGCTGGCGACTTGGGCCAGGCGTACTGTGTCTCTGTGACACGAAGGCCATGTACCGCGCCTGGTCCGTCCCAGGCTTACTGGGGGGCTGCAGGAAGGGCGGGGGCTCCAACAGGGGACATGTGTGCGCATGTGTAGCGCTGTGCCTCTCCCTGGTCTCCGGGCCTGTCACACACAGAGCGGGCCCAAGAGGGGTGGGTTGTGGGGAGGAGGGAGCCTTCATCTCCTTCTGGATTGTTCTTCCACCAGAGAGTACCGGTATAGCCTTTGGGCAAGAAAGAGAGGGGAAAGGCAGGGAGGGGAATGAGAAAAAGACCTGAAGGGGCATTTTATTTATTTATATTTTTTTAGCCATGCCACAAGGCTTGTGGGATCTCAGTTCCCCGACTAGGGATTGAACCCAGGCCACGGCAGTGAAAGTGCGGGGTCCTAACCGCTAGACCACCAGAGAATTCCCACGAAGGGGTATTTCAAACAAGAGGCCACCCAAATCTCCACATCGCCAGGAAAGATAAAAAGAGTGTTGACATCACGGGTCATCCGGGAGATGCAAATGCAAACCACAGTGAGATCCCACTTCACACGCAAGAACAGATTCTCTATGATCTGTGTGCAGAAGTCAGGCCAACGGTGCCCTTTGGGGAGGACCGACTGGAAAGGATGTGACGGAGGGACCTGCACATGTCTCTTGATCTGGGTGCTGGGTACGTGTGAGTGTTCGGTTTGTGGCAATTCAAGTAGCTGCACGATGATAATGTGCGTACTTGCCTAGACGGCAGCTAGTTTGGGAGTGTGGCTGCCCGTCCCCCCACCCCCACCCCCCGCTCCCGCCAGCCTCACTCTACACTCCAGACATGCTGGCCTCTAGCCCTTAGAGCACTAAGTTCCCGCCTGCCTCAGGGCCTTTGCACTTGCTGTTCTGTCTGTCTATAATGGACCCTTCTTCCCACACACATCCTTTCTGCTTCTTTAAGTTCTGCTTATCCTTTAGGGCTCGGTGTAAACATCACCTGGTCCAGGGGGATCCCTAGACAAGGGCAGGGTTCTCGTGGCTCCTGCACTTCTCTGTCATGCTCGTCACAGCCGATTATTGGGTGTATCTGTGTGATCATAGGTTTATTCTCTCCCTCCATGCTGCAAAGGCAGGGACCACATTTGTTTTGATCACTGTGGGATCCCCATCTCAGGGTGTATAGTCAGTACAGTTTTGGGCTTCTTTTTTTTTTCTTTTTTTGGGTCTCCATTGCTGCGTGCGGGCATTCTCTAGTTGCGGTGAGCGGGGGCTACTCTTCGTTGCAGTGCATGGGCTTCTCACTGCGGGGGCTTCTCTTGTTGTGGCACATGGGCTCTAGGTGCGTGGGCTTCAGTAGTTGCGGCACACAGGCTCAGTAGTTGTGGCTCGCAGGCTCTAGAGCGCAGGCTCAGTAGTTGTGGCGCAAGGGCATAGTTGCTCCGCGGCACGTGGGATCTTCCTGGACCAGGGCTCAAGCCCATGTCCCCTGCATTGGCAGCTGGATTCTTAACCACTGCTCTACCAGGGAAACCCCAGCTTTGGGCCTCTATCTTCAGATGGAAGAAAGGAAGGGAGGAAGGGAAGATGGATGGATCCAGTTCTCTACAGAAGGGACAGAGGTCGCAGGAATGGATGTACTGGCTCTCAAGGGTGTGAACACCCTGTGCCAGGAGGGTGTGGGCACAGCCCTAGCAGGAATGATGTCCCAGGACTGCCAAAGCTGATGAGGAACAGGCCTGGGGAGGAAGGGGTTTGGCCAGCTCAGGGCTCACACCTTCCAGCGGATGTTGACGGGAGGGGTGTATGGGAGGCTGGGTGTCACAAGAAGTCCTCAGGTCTCTGGGCTGCAGCTGACTCACCCAGTGTCTGATATCACTCACAGGTCAGACTTGAGCCTTGTTCTCCGGAAGTCTCCAGGGAAAACAACTGTTTGATATCCTGAACGTGTGAGGAGCTGAACTGGAGGAAGAGCAACCCAGCCCAAGTATCAAGCAAGGCTTTCCACAGGAGGGGTCTTTTTGGCTGGGCTTTGAAGTATGAATAGGAGTTCACAAAGGAGACAATTTAGAGGGGGCTCGACAGAAGGTTTGTTGGGAGAACTGCAAATATCTGATGTGGCTGGGAACTTTGGAAATTGAGTCCATAGAAACCTTAATGGGGAGATCTGGACTCAACACCATTTTTGTTCTGGCCAACACTCAGTAGAGTACATGGAGGCCCCATCTGAGAAAGACCCCAACTGGGTGAGCAGGACTGGGGTGGGCATGGGGTTCGTGGAGCGCTCTTAGCACAGCTCAGTGGGGGCTGTGAGTCTTTACCCCTTGGAAGGAATGTACTGGGCCTTGAATTCAGGTCCCATTGTAAAGGTGGGGAGACTGAGGTAGGCAGGGTCAGAGCTAGGCTCGAATAGCTGGGTTAAGCTTGGGTTCTGGAGCCCATAAGGGCAAGAAACGGGCCCTCCTGGAAGTTGGACACCCTGCAGACGCAAGTTTACGGGGCCAGCCTCTGGGGTCCAGCGCTGGGGGTACCATGACACTCACCAATGAACTGGCTGGAAACAAGGAACTAGAACTCTGCAACAGGCGACAGCTGCAGGGCCTCTGTGCTGCCCTCCCCCAAAGCTGTCAGGTACCCCTTCCTCTCCTAGTCAGCCTCAACCTTGGCCCAGAGAAGGAAAGCAAGATGCAGGGCCACACAGCAAGAATGTAGCCTTGGAACTCAGCCAGGAGGTGGGAAAGTGCTTCCTAGGTCTGGAGATTTGCTGGCGCCCAGGATGCCTGGGGTGGGTGTGTTCTCAGAGGACTGGCATGAACTCAGGAGCTGGGACTTTGTCCGCAATTGTAATGGGGAGCTATAGAGGGTGGGGGAGCGGGAGAGGGGAGGGCCATGTCTGATGTTTCAGCAGATGGCTCTACATTATGAAAGGGCCCAGGAGGCTCCAAAACAAACTCTGTAGCCTCAGATTTCAGATTTCTGTCTGTCCCTGGCCAAGTAGAAGTTTGTATTAGAAATACTAGCGCTATACAAATAATTATAATAATAGTAATGAGAATAATAACCTATGTGTGATACTCTTTCATTTTTCTGATGTTCTATGATTTGATTTTATCCCATGGCAACCCCAAGAGGCAGGAAGGGCAGCTTTCATCATGACGTTTTAAGTTGTGGGTAGCAAAGCTGACAGTCGAGGTTGGGGACCTGCCTGGGGTATGGGGAGCATGCAGCTCACTCACGTTCATGCAGGGCCACGCTTACCTGGAGGAGGTGAGGTGGTGAGCCCCCAGCTGGGACCGACTGTCGCTACATGCCCAGATGCCCTTCATGAGCCTCTAGGAGGCAGGCCCTGTCCTGCTCACTCCCCATTAACTGCCCCATGAGGCAGGGGCCTTGATGTTTCCCCAAATCCAGGTGAAGCCCAGAGGAGTGAGGGGACATGCCCAAGGTCACACACAACCAGGGAAAGATGGCAAGAGGGGGCATATCTGCCATCTCTGTGACTCTGGGCAAGTCACTTTACTTGCAAAGGGCCTCGGTTTTCTCACCTGTAAAATGGGGGTGAGGACTTCCCTGGTGTCACAGTGGTTAAGAATCTGCCTGCTAATGCAGGGGACACGGGTTGGAGCCCTGGTCCGGGAAGATCCCACATGCTGCGGAGCAGCTAAGCCAATGCACCACAACTCCAGAGCCTGTGCTCTAGAGCCTGTGAGCCACATCTACTGAGGCCTTATGCCACAACTACTGAAGCCCACGCTCCTAAAGTCTGTGCTCTGCAACAAGAGAAGCCACCGAGTGAGAAGCCCGCGCACCGCAACAAAGAGTAGCCCCTGCTCGCCGCAACTAGACAAAGCCCGCGCACAGCAGAGAAGACCCAACACAGCCAAAAAATAAATTAACTTTTTTAAAAAAGGGGGTAAAAACTGTGTGGGGCTGCTGGAAGGACGAAACCAGAGTGTAAGTTGAGGGGTCAAAAAACATGCAGCTGGGGCCGCCCTGGTGGCTCAGTGGTTAAGAATCCGCCTGCCAATGCAGGGGACACGGGTTTGAGCCCTGGTCTGGGAAGATCCCACATGCTGCAGAGCAACTAAGCTCGTGTGCCACAACTACTGAGCCCGCACTCTAGAGCCCACGAGCCACAACTACTGAGCCCGCGCGACTAGAGCCTGTGCTCCGCAACAAGAGAAGCCACCGCAATGAGAAGCCCGCGCACCGCAATGAAGAGTAGCCCCCGCTCGCTGCAACTAGAGAAAGCCCACGTGCAGCAACAATGACCCAACCCAGTCAAAAATAAAGAAAGAAATAAATGTTTTTTAAAAATTATTAAAAAATAAAAAAGTATCCGCCTGCCGATGCAGGCGACATGGGTTCCAGCCCCGGTCCGGGAAGATCCCACATGCTGTGGAGCAACTAGGCCCGTGCGCCACAACTACTGAGCCTGCGCTCTGGAGCCCGCGAGCCACAACTACTGAGCCCACGTGCCACAGCTACTGAAGCCTGTGCGCCTAGAGCCCGTGCTCCGCAGCAAGAGAAGCCACCGCAATGAGAAGTCCGTACACCGCAACGAAGAGCAGCCCCCGCTCGCCACAGCTAGAGAAAGCCCACGGGCAGCAACGAAGACCCAACGCAGCCAAAAATTAATTAATTAATTAATTTAAATAAACAAAAAACGAAAACAACCACGGAGCTGGACTTCCTTGGTGTTCTAGTGGTGAAGACTCCGCTCTCCCAAGGCAGGGGGCACGGGTTTGATCACTGGTCTGGGAAGATCCTGCATGCCATGTAAGCACAGCCAAAAAAAACAAAAAAAACACAGAGTTGCTGGGCTGTGGTTACAACTGCTCTTGTTTCCAGGGAAGAACCGGGGGCCAGTGGCCTCTCTGTGGTACCTGCTGATGGTTGGTTTTGGGGGAGGGGGTGGGGGGGTGTAGGGAGGAGGAGAAAGGTGTTCATGTATCAGCTGATAAGCTAAGCATCCTGGTTCTGCCCTAGCCCACTCCCAGGGTCCTTATGACCGGAGAGCAAAGGACAAAGTGCAGGGGCTGGAATCTGGCCTCTCCCTGTCATCCAGGGGCACTTGTAGGCATATCTAGACTTAATCATGACAGTCACCTTTCCCGGAGGGTGTACAGGGTGTGGTGCCAGCCTTCCAGCTCAGGAATCTGAAAATATACAAGCACACCTCCGCCCACCTGTCCCTATCCTCCACTGAAATGTCACCCCAGGCCTGGGGGCAGGGGCAGTATCCACTATGGACCTAGAGACCTTAGGGGCCCCCACCCTTAGGAAGGGCAGCGCCAGGACTCCTGGCCAGGTCTTGCTGACTCCGGAGGAGGGAGGGGACTGTGCGGGTGTCACGGAGCATCTGCAGCAGGGCTGGACCAGGGTCTTCAGGCCCTGCGGCATTCCCATCTTCTGCCGCTCAGCTCCTCGGGCCTGTGAACTCCCTCCAAGGCCTGGCGATTTCTGGGGGGGGACTCAGGAGAATCTCTTCGGGCATAGCTGGGACAGCATTCCCCGTGTCCAGACCCTCTGGTCGGGGTTCATGAGGCCCCACGACAGAAGAGCAGAACGTTTGCAGCGCCCTGAATCACACCCTGCTGTCTCTGGGCCTCTGTGCCCACCTGCAAAATGGAGCCCAGTGGCCTCAAACCAGCCTTGCAGGGTCCCAGCTGGACTCCGGACCACACGGATGTGGTGGAATACTGGGTTCCCAGAATCCCACAGCCCATCCCGGCCCTCCTCCCGTACAGTGGCCAGGGCTGGAGCTGGTGGCTGTTGAAGGTGGAGGAGAACTTTGTTGGGAGTCTGGACCGAGAGACACTGAGCTGCAGGACAGAGCCCCTGACTCTCCCAGGTCAGGGGAGTGGGGAGGGGGTGTGTCTAAGTCAGATCAGAGGGTGGGAGCCCATCTGGACACTTCAGGTAGGTAACTGTCTGGGGTCCCAAGGTGAGTGTGCTCTGACCCATCCCCAGGCAGGTCGTAGGAGCCCAAGGCCAGGGCCAGGCTTGGCCGGCAGAGGTGGAGGCTCCGCCTCCCCTGGGCTCGGCCGCTGGGGGCCGGGGTGGGGTGTTTATTATCTGGCGTTCCCAGGCCCGCGCGGCTCACGTGGCCGTGGCTCAGGGCCTCCCGCGTCCCAGGGCCGCTCGGAGATAAGCCTGGTGCTCCCAGTGCGTGTCCAGCGCGGGCCGGGCCGGAGCTCCAGGTCCCCACCCCTACCCTCGGGCCGGCCCGGCCCACTTGGCCCAACTTCCTCTCCATAAAAGGCGAGGTTTGGGAGCGCCCGGGGAGGGGGCGCTGGCCTCACAGGCCCGGCCGCCGCCGAGGTTTGCCTGGGCTGCCCCCCCATGCCCCTCCCCCCAGGGAGCTGTCGCGGGCCTGAGCGCCCCGGGTTGGGAGGGGGGCACGGCCCAGCGCCCGGGTGTTCTAAATCCCTGCCTCTCTCCTCCCAGACCATCACCCCGAGCGCGCTCTCCACTCCAAACCGGACCCCCTGTACCCCCCGCATTTTGCGTTTGAACAAACGGAGGCCCACAGCGTGGCAGGGCCGGAGGCGGGGACTGAAGACCAGCAGGAAACCATACACGTGCCCCGAGGGTCGCGGTGCGACTCAGCTCCGCACAGACGCACAGGAATTCTATTTCGTGTGGGGCGTATGTGAGTTCTGACGCCCCTAGGATTGGGGTACCTGCTCCCAGACATACTTACGTTAGGCCCCTCGCATTGCCACTTAGCTCCCTGACCTGGGGCTCACAGCTTCAGTCTACCATCTGTTAAACGGGGAGATGATTTTCATCTCCCCGCAAACGTAAAGTACAACAGCCAGCCAGGGGCAGGTGAGGGGGAGGACCAAAGGGGAGCTGCTTCTCCCCTCCGGGGAGAGCCCGCGTCGGGCTGTGGTTCGCGGACCCAAACCCGCTCTCAAAGGACTGCTGTGAAGCCGAGAAATCTGGAGGCCGGGAGACAAACAGTGGGTGCTCAATAAATGCAGCTGCGCGCCCTTGGGAGTGTGTCATCTTTGTCCCGGCCCTGGGCTGGGAAGCAGGGCCTTTGGGTGTCATCGGGTGCCACCCCGCCGTGGTGCGATGTGACCTTGGCAGGGCTCCGCCCCTCCCCGCACCTCAGTTTCCCTCTCGGTAAATCTGGGAGGCTGGGCCTGGCCAGCTGGGGGTAGGGGTGGGCTGGGGGAGGTGGGGGGAGAGGATGGTCGGCCCTCGGGGAAGCGCCCGCAACCCCCCGCCGCCGCCCGGCCCCTCGCAGTCGTGCCCTCAGCCCCTCGGTCGGGGGGGGGCGGGGGGGGCGGGGGGGGGGCCCGGGAGGCCACGTCCGCTGCCGGCGAGTCCGCCATAAAAGGCAACCGGCGGCGGGGCGCGCGGCCAAACTTAGTCATCCGGCCCGCGGGCCGCCCGGCGCGCGCCGCGCTCAGCTTCCTCCCTGAACTTCCCGTGTGCCGAGGGGCCCGGGAGGGGTCCGAGGTGCGGCTGCGCCTTTCGAAACGTACGCGCTTCTCAAAAGGGCCGGCAGCGGCTGGGCCCTGGGGTGGGACGCCCTCGGGGAAGCTGGGAGGCTTGGCCTGGGGGGTCCCGGGCTGGGGGCGCCCTCGGGGAGGCTGGGAGGCTTGGCCTGGGGGGTCCCGGGCTGGGGACCCGCCGCGGACGCCACCGCCCCGCCCCCAGCCAAGTCGGTCTGCGGCGCTTTAACCCCGGAGCTGCTGGACAGTCTGGCGCCGGGGCGGGCGGGCGCCTGGGCCCCGCAGGGTGACCTCCAGAAGATGCCTGCGAGGGAGGCCGAGGTCACTGCCCAGATCAATCTAAGCGAAGCCCCGGGGAGAAAAGTGCAAGGCAGTCAGGTCGAGTTTGTAAAATGTAAAAACACTTTGTGAAACCACCAATATACTGGCCCTCAGGAGCAGGGATAGATAAGAAGGGTATGGGATGAAATACGTGCAAAGTCAGGAGTAACAAGCCAGAAGCACCCAGATGGAGCAGCCTTAGGCTGTCTGGTTCAGGCCCCTTACAGCCAAAGCTAACTGAGGGTGACAGCAGTCGGGATGGTGGGAGGGAGGCTATAGGGGGCGGTGCGTGGGGAGCCATCCTGGGATGGAAAAGTCCTGTGTGCTAATTTGTGGTGACCCCACTGCAGTACACTCAGGACCCAGCTGTACACCCGAGGCTGGTGACCTCTACTGTAGGTAAATTACACCCCAATACAGACTGTAAAAAGGAATGCGCACACAGGACACTCCCATTTATCGTTTAGGGACACGTAGGTAGGAACAAAGGCCATGGAAACAGAAGGGAAGGGGCCACCACAGCTTCAGGGTGGAGGTGGGAGGGGGCAGAAGGGTGGGCATCCACTGCTTCTGATATCTTCTATTTCTTTGAGAAAACAGAACTGAAGAAAATATAGTGAAATAATTACCGGATCTGGGGGTGCATTATACTCCTCTCTATACCTTTCTGTACATTCGAAATATTTTTCACGCTTTTCAAAAAGGAGCGGGGGGAAGGGGGGGGGAAGCGCAGAGCCGGTAGTTGGACATGGTGGTCAACCTCTCTGACCCTGAGTTTCTTCTTCTGTACAGTGGGCCAATCAGTAATCCCTCTGGGGCAAGTATATTAGAACTATACGATGTGGGGCATGCAAAGTGTTGAATGTGAGCCCCAGGCACACAGTAGGTGCTCGACAAAGGGGGCTGGGGGTGTGGGGCTCCCCCTTTCCTCAGCACCCCTGGGAGAAGGAAGGACTTGCTGGGGTATGGGCCTAGGGTGGGAAGGTCTTTAGGCCATAGCTCCCTTAGGCTAATGGCCTGGCCTGGCCTGGCCTGGCTGGAAAGGCTTGTGTTTCTGACAAATGGGGCCAGCCAACCTCATGCCCTGCTGTCCTGTCCTGTCCTGACTGTCCTGTCCCTGGGGCGAGGGTCACTCCAGGTGAGGCTCAGGGCCAGCATACTCAGCGGGACACGGGCCTGCAGGTCCCCTGGCCTCAGATTCCAGGTGGCCGGGGCCACAGGCAGCCTCCGTGGCGGTGAGGACACACTGGATGGTAGGTGCCAGACGGTGAGTCCTGGAGCCCTGCCCTGGGAGCACGGCGCAGAGGGCTCCAGAGGGCTGTGGGCAAGCCTAGCCAGCAGGGAGGAAGCGGGGAGGGCGTGGGGGTTTAGAAAGGGCATTCGGGAAGGAACAGGGAAGAGAAAGCAGAAGGAGAGTCTGCCTTTCCTCCCATGACTTAGGGGCACCCACCGGTGGGCACTGCATCCGGGTGCTCTGATGGAAGCCATCATGACCCTGACGGGGAAGGAAGACCCCCAAATGCAGTGAGGTTAAGTGACTGGGCCAAGGTGACCCAGCTGAGAAGGGCAGGTATGAACAAGAGAGAATTGACAGAAGCGTGGCCAGGGGACAACAGAGTAGGCAGCGGGCATGAAGCAGCCCAAGTGAAGGGGAGGCCCTGGGAGTAGGAAGGAGAGGTGGGGGCTCAAGGAAGGGGGTGTTGGGGGCGGTTGGGGGAGCAGAGAGGAGTAAGTGAATGACAGCCAGCTGGGGCAAGCCGGAGGGCAGGACCAGCGGGAAGACACTGCTCTCGGGTGCCCTCTAGTGGGGACATTTTCTTCCCTGGCCAGGTGGACCTGTGATGTCCCCACACGACGAATTAGGGACTGGCTGGATTCTCCCTGTAGGGACCAGACCTCCATAGGCACCCCCCTTCATGGCACCCCTTTCCCAACCCTCCCTCACCTCCGCAGGCCCTGCCTCTCCCAGGCCTTGCTGGACAAGAAGTGGCCATGGCAAAGTATCAGGCAAGAGGAGTGTCCTTAGCTGCCCCACGGCCCAGCCGTCATCCACCCACCAAACGCTCCAGCTGCAGCCTCCCAGCCACACTGTTGGGGCGGACATTTCTCTCCCCCTTTTCCAGATGAGGAAACTGAGGTCTAGAGGGTACCAGGCATGCCCACCTCTCATGCACACGAGTGCACGATGGAGCTGGGCACCCTGAGTCTGCTCACCTGGGTGGATACAGATGAAGCTGAGAATCTGGGTTTCTCAGCCTCCCTGGCTGGCAAAAGCAGCCCCTCCTGCAGTATCTGAGGAATCCAACCTTCCCTGGCTGGAAGGTGCTTTAACACCCTCACCTGAAGGGAACCTCTTACAGGCTGTAGCTCCACCATCCCTGTGGCCTTCAGCCCCAGAACTAGGGTCAGATTTCAGCATGTCCCAGGGGCTCAGAGGTCAAAGTTGACCCGGAGGAAACAGCTTATACTCCAAGAGAGACAAATGTTGCTAATTTCCATCAACAGAAACCTGGGGCTCTATGGAGATGGACTCTACAGGTATTAGGCCCGTGGGGGTGACACTGGATTGGGCTGGATTTACAGGCATGAATGTGCATCCCAGGGAGTCAGAATGTAATGTGTCAGCTGGTGCAACTGAAAGGGCCTCCAACAATTTGCTTGGTCTGTTGTCTGAAGTTGCATCCCATCAGTGGTCTACATTCAGTGAGGCAGATGTGCCAGAACTTCCCAGGCATAATTGAAGGAAGAATCAGAAGAGAGTGATTTGTCACGTGTGGCCTGCATGTCTCTGAGAAATGTAGCGGCGAGGCAGCGCCAGCATCCCCAGGCACCAGCGGCCATGCTCTGTGGGCTGGCATGAGGGGGTGGTGCTGCACTGCCATGGGCTCCTGATCTCAGGGGGCTGATGGCACCCCGAACGGCAGAGGCTGAGCGGTGACCCTTAAGCTCTAGAGACAAGGTGAGCAAATTACACAGAGATGGAGCTATTTCCAGAAAGTTCTGGCCTGCAGGAATTTTTTTTTTTTTTTCTTGCAGGAATTTCTGATGGAGGCTAATGGATCGTGGTGTTCTTAGGAATGAAGTAGATGGGCCACATACTAACGTATCACTTGAGCTATAAAATTGGAAAACTCCAGGTCTGGTGGACCAGAAATCCCACTGGAGTCCCCACAGTCTCGAGTTTCTAGGCTTGAGATATGTTATTTAATGCATTAATAAAGAAGTACTTTTATCAGTTACTGTATCACACATTTGTGCTTTCAAATTGTTGACAACTGCGATTGATAGTTTCCTTTTGTACATTCCTTTGTAATTCTATGCATTTTATTTTATGCACTTAAAGGCATGATTCTCATTGTCTGTGGATGGATGAATGCATAAACAAAATGGGAACATATATACAATGGAATATGATTTTGCCTTTTAGAGGGAAGGAAATTCTGACACATGGTGCAAGGTGGATGAACCTTGAGGGCATTATGCTAAGTGAATAAGACAGCCACAAAAGGACAAATACTGTATGATTCCACTGACATGAAACAGCTAACGTAGTCAAACAGAAAGAGAAAGTAGAAGGGTGTTTTACCAGGGTCTGGGGGCAGGGCGAGAAGGGGAATTTGTTGGGTGTAGAGTTTCAAGTTTGCAAAATGAAGAAGTTCTCGAGCTGTCTCACAATAGTGCGGCCGTCTTAACTAAACTGTACTGTTAAAATGGGCTAAGAAGGCAAATTTTATGTGTATTTTACCACAACTTAAAAAAATACAGAATACAATACACACAACTGAAAGTCTTAAATCTTTTCTTAAAAGCATGATTCTGGGACTTCCCCGGTGGTCCAGTGGTTAAGACTCCACGCTACCAATGGCCCAGGTCCCATCCCGCATGCCACAAAGAAGACCCCATGCAGCCAAATAAATAAGTATTGTTTTAAATTTAAAAAAAAAGCATGGTTCTGAGAAGGGTCGCCCTAAGTATCTTCAGATGCTAAACGCAGCCACACGAGTCCACCCACAACACCCAAACTGTTAAGAGCCCCGGCGCCTCCTATTGGCCGAACCCAGCAGGAATTCCGGGTCGGCCAGGGATTCTGGGAATCGTAGTTTACAGACCTCAGCCGGAGCCTCGCTGAGAAGGGTGGGCTTGGACCTCGGAGACAATAGCTCCGAGACCGACATCCGGGATGGGGGGGGGGATTCGCGGAATGCAAGCTCGGCGCACCCGTCCCCACGTTGCCCAGGGCAGCCTCTTACACGGTCAGACGAACACATACACCTGTCCACTTGCACCACGCAGCGCGTGGCGCTCCCGGTTTGCAGTTTGCACCTGCACATTTTTTCCAATACAAATGCCCACACGAACATCTGCGGGTCAGGCACGTAGATGCTCCCTCGCTCTTCCCTGACACATCCCCACGGGAGCAGAGGCCTTGGCAGTGACCATGGGGAGGATGCACAGGCTACAGATGCCCCGGGGAAGTGTGTGCCAGGCTGAGGGCACAGAGAGTGCAAAGGCCCTGAGGCGGGAGGCTGCGTGGCCACTTGCACTAGGGGAGAACGGCAGGGGATGAGGTGGGGTAGGCCTCGTTGGCCACGTAGAGGCGTTTAAACAGGCTAGTGGCCAAGCCTCCCAGGTGAGCGCTGGGCCGCTGCCTAGTGAATTGAATGACGCTTATTGTTTTCACCGTGATTGCAGCTGCAGCCTCGGAAGTAACTCAGCGGAATTCCTGGGAGCTGGGTGTGGGCGGGAGGGATGCTCCAAATAGTCTGGGGAGGGGGCGGTGCCCGAGCAGAGGCCCCACCCCCAAGCTCTGGCTGACGGCGGCGCACACCCACCCTGGAGTTCTCCACCCTATCCCTGTTGGCTTGCGCAAGCGCCAGCGGGAGCGGAGGAAAGCGGGGCGGCGGTGGGCGTACAGCTGGAGGATTCAGGGAGAGAGGGAGGGAGCGGGAAACCTGGCGCGGGGCGGGACTTCTCCCATCCTCCTGGAACCTCCATCCTTGAGCCCGGATTTGGGTGGGGGTGGGGCAGACTGGAAGGAACTGGGGTGCGGTGGAGGCTGGCTCTTTTTTCAGCCCCCGGGGGGAGCCCAGGCCTTTGGCCGGGGGCTGGGGAGCAGAGTTGGCCCAGTCCGGACTCCTGAGTGAGTCAAACGGATCAGGGCCTCTCTGGGACTAACTTCTTCCTCTAAATAAAGGGAATCGTTCAGTCAGCAGGCATTCTAGCTTAAAGTCGCATGTGGCAGACTGGGCATTTCCGAGGGGGAGCCAGGGCAGGCTTGAGTTAAGAAGGTCTGAGCACTGGACTGGGGCTGTGGCGCAAATATTCTAAGAATGAGCCTCAGTTTTCCAGTGCATAAGACGGGTGCAACAACCCCAAGAACGAGGCTTGCTGGAGTAAGCTGCGCGCGGTCCACCTTTGCTCTGGCCTTGCACCCCGGGGTGGCTGGACTGAGAAGGCGAATTAATAAGTGTACTGCATGGCCCAGCTCCAACTTGCCGTCCTTAGGGAAGACGTCCCCCACTACCAAGACAAAACACACGGCCTGTTCCCTCCTCGGGGCCGGAGAAGGGAGGACCCCGCCCAGGATCTGACCGCCCACAGGGACCCCACTGCCCTTTCCACCGCCCGATCGGGCTGCGGGGCGCCTGGCGGCCTCCAGGTGGCACTGGAGACGCGCCTGCCAAGCCAAGCTGGGCGGGGCTGGACTTGTCCTTGAGAAGGGGCTGCTCGGGAAGCCACCCCAGATCCACTGAGAAGCCGTTTGGACACCCCCGCCCCCAGCCAAAAGTACTGCATTCAAAAAATGCAAAATTAAGAGTCAATACATATATGTATTTATGTGACATATATGTATATATATGTCAACTTATGACTGAACTCGCCTCATCTTTCTGAGTTGGGGGTCCAGAGCAGGGCCAGAGGTCTCTGTTCTGGCGGGGTGACAGGTGAGAAGTGCCTGGGGTGCTTATCTGAGCAGGGAGATTTAAATAGGGCCTTGAAAAGTGAGGAGAATGTGGAGCGGAGGGGAGAGGGAATTCTAGGCTGGAAGGTGGGACTGGTTCCAACAAGTACAGAACAAAACAAGTTCATTTCTCGGGTAAGAGGGTGGAATTTGGCAAGTGGAGTAGATGGGGTGGGTGATGTCCTAGCCTCATCCAGCTTGGGACTGGCCACATTTTGTCTCAGCATCGTGTCCTTGCTCCACTGGCATTTCACTCTGGCATTGACAGATACTGAGAGGTCACTGTGGGCTGTGCCTAGCCTGGGGACACAGTAGGCCTGCCTGTCTGCTTCCAACCTAACATTATCCGAAGCTCCCCAGGGCCCTTGAGACAAAATCTGGGGCCTCAGCTTGAACCTGCATGCCAGTAGCAGCTGGACATTCCCTGGCAGATGGAGATCAGGAACGGCGTATGTGGGGCGCTGGACGAGGAGCACCTTCCAAGCTTCTTAGGTCAGAAAGGCATAAATAAGGAGGTCTCGGCACAGGTGCTAAGGTGGGCCGGGCAGTGACTCTGACCTGGCAGCAGTGGTGAGGGGTGAGCACTTGGGGAGAACCAGGCCTTGACCTCCCACCCCGCCCAGACTTGATCAAGGTCGGGAGATAGAAAGACCCTGTTCTGGCAGGCAGGTGTCAAAGCATGATTTTTGAAAAGCTAAGATCATGACTCTCACATAATTAGAACATGAACATTTGTGAGAGATTTAGTTCAACTCATTAATTAATGAGGAAACAGTAAGGTGGTAAAATTCACGCAAAGAGCATTTGTGGAACTGGGGTTTATATAGTCCATTAAAAGTGCTAGGATAAGATTCCTAAATTTGATTTCAAAAGCTGCCCAAACCTGACTCATATCCTTTTGGGCAACTAAGAGTTAACCTTTGGCGTTATCTTTCATCTCAGACACAAATCCACAAGTTAACCTGTAACTTCAAGTTTGAGCCCTTATTTATTTATTTTTTAATATAAATTTATTTTTATTTTTGGCTGCATTGGGTCTTTGTTGCTGCGCCCGGGCTTCCTCTAGTTGCGGCGAGTGGGGGCTACTCTTCGTTGCAGTGCGCGGGCTTCTCATTGCGGTGGCTTCTCTTGTTGCAGACTGCGGGCTGTAGGCGCGCAGGCTGCAGTAGTTGTGGCACATGGGCTCAGTAGTTGTGGCTCCTGGGCTTAGTTGCTCTGCAGCATGTGGGATCTTCCCAGACCAGGGCTTGAAGCTGTGCCCCTTGCATTGGCAGGCAGATTCTTAACCACTGCGCCACCAAGGAAGCCCTTGCTGTTTACTTTTAAATAAAGGCTCAGGGCTTCCCGCGCACCTAGAGCTCACGCTCCGAAACAAGAGAAGCCACCACGATGAGAGGCCCGCACACCGCAACGAAGAGTAGCCCCTGCTCGCCGCAACTAGAGAAAGCCCGTGCGCAATGAAGACCCAACACAGCCAAAAAGAAAGAAAGAAATAAAATTTATATATAAATTAAAAAGTACGGACTTCCCTGGTGGTGCAGTGGTTAAGAATCCGCCTGCCAATGCAGGTAACACCAGTTCGATCCCTGGTCCTGGAAGATCCCACATGCCGCGGAGCAGCTAAGCCCGTGTGCCACAACTACTGAGCCTGCGCTCTAGAGCCCACAAGCCACAACTACTGAGTCTGCATGCCACAACTACTGAAGTTCTCATGCTACAACTACTGAACCTGTGCTCTAGAGCCCGCAAGCCACAACTACTGAGCTTGTGTGCTGCAACTACTGAAGCCCGTGTACCTAGAGCCCATGCTCTGCAACAAGAGAAGCCACCGCAGTGAGAAGCCCACATGCCGCAGAGAAGAGTAGCCCCCGCTCACCACAACTAGAGAAAGCCCGCGCGCAGCAACAGACTCAATGCAGCCAAAAATAAATAAATTTATATATTAAAAAAAAAAAAGTAAATAGCAAGGGGAACTTCCCTGGTGGTCCAGTGGAAAAGAATCCGCCTTACAATGCAGGGGACGCCAGGTTCGATCCCTGGTCAGGGAACTGACTCAGCCCGTGCACCACAACTACTGAGCTCACGCATCTCAACTAGAGCCTGCCTGCCGCAAACTACAGAGCCCAAGCGCTCTGGAACCCGCGCGCCACAACTACAGAGCCCACGCACCTTGGAGCTTGTGCACCACAACTAGAGAAGAGAAAACCCGCAGGCTACAACTAGAGAGAAGCCCGCGTGCCACAACTAAGACCCGACGCAGCCAAAAATAAATAAATGAATAATAAATAAATCTTAAAAAAACAAAAAGTAAATAGCAAGGCAAACAGAAGTTTCCTAGAGAATTAGATAATCCTTAGGTGGGCCCCGTACACATAATGCAGTCCTTCTGTGGGCTTCATTTCTAGGTCTTCATGTTGCAAGAAATGGAAAATACCAACGTACCTTGTCTAGAACAACAAATACTGGCTTCTGTAGCTGTCTAGAGGTAATGGGATGTGAGGTATGGTATGATCAGGGCTCTGGCTCAATTTCTGTCTCTCTAAGCATTGTCTTCTCCATGGGTCAGCTCTGTGTACAGGGTGGCCAAATGCTTGCTGCAGGTCCAGGTGGCACATCCATAGGCCATAGTGACTTGGAGTAGAACAGCAGTGCTCTGGGCCAGGGTGCCAAGCATGTCCCGGGGGCTCTCCAGATTGGGCGGTTTAGGTCACAGGCCCATCCCTGGAGCAATGATGACTTGGATGAGGAGGTGACCTGGATGGGGAGGTTAGAGTAGGGGTTGGCCCAAGGCTCAGGAGTTGAGAGAACGAGCAGAGAGTGGAATGAAAACCTGGACTGTCCCTAAAAAGAAGGGGAGGGATGGATGTGGGGAAGGAGCCCAGGGAAGAACAATGGAGGGAAAAGAGGAGATTGACAAGGAAATCCCTTAGGCGGGTTGCGGCTGGTGTAATCATCCAGGCTTGGGGACTGTCTGGCTGGCAGCGGGTGCAGTAGCTCAGGTGTGGAGGGCGGAAGGGGCTCTGGGTGAGGATGCAGCTGGAGGACCTTGGTGAGGGGACTCCAACCCCAGGACTCCGGAAACCACACCCAGAACGAAGCCACTCAGGCCCTACCAGAAGCCTCCAAGCTCCCCAAACCTCCTACTGCTCTAACTGCCGCCTCCGCCAGCAGGAAACCAGGGGGGAGGGGAGGCTGCTCGCGGAAGGGGACGGGAAGGGCCGTCTCGGGACTCAGCCGGTTCGAGAAGTAATCGGGTAGCAGGAGTTGCAAAGGGAGGAGGGACCCGGGGGGCGCGGGATCCGCTGGGGCGGTCCGGGCGTGGCTCTGCAGGGCCTCGCGGACCCCGGGGCGCCCCCTTCCTAGCCGCGTCCAGAGTCAGGGGCTTGCTTCCCCATCGCGGGCGGGGCCTCTGCTCGCCCTGATCCCACTGCTGGATCCCAGGCCCCTTCCCCCCGTGGCACCCCTCTCCCCAGCCCCTCCTTCTCCCCTGGGGCACCCGACGGCCTCTGCAGGACCCCAAAGGAACCTCAACTACAGCAGGTAGCAGGAGCCCCGCCCACTCTCCCACAGGCCCCGCCCACGCCCCGGCCACAGCCCCGCCATTGGCTTCCCAGAGCTGGGGCCTCCCCGGATTGGTCCATCTCCGCTAGACCGCGCCCTCCCGCCCGCACAAAGAAAGGGGCCCGATCAGCCCACCCCCACCGCAGACTGCAAGGAATTTGGGGGGGCTGGGTCCCAATGTTGCAAGCCCCGCTCTCGCCCCGACCGAGGCGGCCCGGTTGAGTCACAGCCTGGGGGTTGTAATAGTAACTGCGGTCGAGGTTGTTGTGAGCCCCAGATGCGCTGACTCAGGCCTTGGGGGGTTCCGATTTGGGAAAACCCGGGTCTCCCTACCCAGACCTCGCGCCCCGCCCCCCCGCCCCGGCTCCATTCCCACCTAGGAACTTACCCTCTAGGCCCCGCCACTCTGTCACTCCGCTGTTTCCCCTCCCTGCCCTTCGTGCTGAGGTGGGGGTGGGTGGACTCACCGATTTCGAGTTACTTGATTGTGAAGCTGTTACAGATGAGAAAACTGAGGCTCACAGAGGGTAGGTAGCCTGGGCCAAGTCACACAGCAGTCAGGAGTAGCCGGAAAAAAAAATAATGAGGTGTGGGAAGAGGGGGGAGAGGGCTGTGGACGGTGTGATCATCGGTGCCTCCTCCCCCCCTTCCTCCCTGCACACCTGAGACTGGGCAGCTAAGTCAGGGAAGGGTCGCCTGCAGGCTGAGGGAGGGGATTTGATTTGATTTGATTTATTTACTGTTTATGGTCAGAACGTGAGCCATTTTAATGGAGTCAAGATTCTTTGTTCAGAATTTTATTTTATCAGTGATGTGCTCGATCCCAAACAACAGCACGATCCAACAGATACATAATGAAGCCATAAATGCAAATCACATATTTAGTTTTAAGGTTTCTTGTCTGGAGGAGGAGATTTTAGCAAGAAAACGTGGCAGTGGTGTCTAGAGAGCGTTTATAGGCTTTGTTCCCACCTCCACCTCGCAGGCAAGTTTTGCCTCCTTGAAACTTTCCTTATCTGTAAAATGGGTTGGTAACAGCTGTGAGGATTAGATGAGACCCTGCCAGTGCCAGGCACACAGTAGGGGTGGACATGCAGCACTGTGAAGAGCCACGAGGGCAAGCTGGGGTGAGGGTCCAGGCTGCCCCGGGAAGCGTGGGTGTGAGGGGACATTCGGGCCATGCCTGGGCAGGGATGGTGTGAAGAGGGGGACGGGGATGGAGCCTCCCAGTGCCCAGCAAGGACCAGCAAGGGGTGTGGGTGGGCTTGAGGACCTCACGCTTCCCAGAAACACCTTAAACTGTTTCAAAGCTGATGGCACTTCTGAAGTTTTGGGAGAGGGTGGGCGAGTGGTGGGAACACTGGCCAGGACCCCTGGATTCAAACTTGAGGCATGTGGTACATCTCCAGGTGAGGGGTCAGGGCTGTCCCCTTGTCCTCAGCCAGTCAGTGGTCCTGCCCTCCTGGAGGAAGCCCCCTCCTACTCTCTCCACTTCCCGGGCTCGTTGCTGGGGCCTCTCGATTCTTTCTCCTGAACATGAAAATCCAACCCCTCCTGCCACCTCCAGGGTCAATGCAGGGTACAGCCACCACCCTCTGCCACCTGGCTTCATGTCCCCAAGCCGGCCACCCAACTCCTGCACACCCCCCATGGGAGGCCTCTCCACCCTGTGCATGGAAACCTACCTTGCTCTGCCCCAGCCAGTGGCTTTAGGACTCAGCTGTTCCAGAAGGGAAATGAAAGAAGGGGCAAAGGGGAGAGGAAGGAAGAGATCTTCTCTGTTTCTCGCTTTATCTTGAAAACTCACGCCAAGCATGCAGTTTTTTTTTTTTTTTTTTTTTTTTTTGCGGTAGGCGGGCCTCTCACTGCTGTGGCCTCTCCCGTTGCGGAGCACAGGCTCCGGACGCACAGGCCCAGCGGCCATGGCTCACGGGCCCAGCCGCTCCGCGGCATGCGGGATCCTCCCGGACCGGGGCACGAACCCGCGTCCCCTGCATCGGCAGGCGGACTCTCAACCACTGCGCCACCAGGGAAGCCCCAAGCATGCAGTTTTTAAAGAACGCAATTCCTTTCAGTTTAACGTGATGCAGGGTCCTCCCCACTCATCTTCGTGCTGTCCTGGGAGGAGGTCTGGGGCTTCCAGGGGCCAGTGGAGTGGGGTGGAGTGGGGGAGCCTGGGGGAGGGTGGGGGAGGGCAGGGGCCTCCGGGACTCTCCTGACCTTCCCTTCCTTCCAAGACAATGGGCTACCAGCTGAGGGAGATAAGGGGCTGGATGGGGGCCCAGTGGAATCACAGCCTCTGGCAGCTGCCTGGAGGAAGGGGGCTTCCCCAAGGATGGCCTCCCCACAGCCTCCAGGGCCTCTGGTCCCCATTACTCTGCACCTTCGTGGAAGGGAGGCCCGAAGGCTGTGCCTGGTCGGTCACCAGAGCCCCCCTCCTGACTCAGGGACTCAGTCACTCAAGGACATCTTCCTTCCTCCCTCCCTCGCCCCCCGCCCCGCATCTATTTCTCTTTCTCTCTTTCTTCAAACGCAAAGTGCACCTACCTTGAGTACAAGTATGTGTCTGTTGAGATGTGTCCAGCCGGGATGTCAGCCTGTGGTGGGAGCGGGCCAGGTGCGGCTTGACGGAGTGTAGGTGGGCCAGATGGCTTAGTTTGGAGGGAAAGGAGAACCTAAAAATTTCTCAGTAACTTTTATATTGATTACATATTGAAATGATCATATTTGGGGCATACTCATGGGTTAAATAAGATATATTATTAAAATTGATTTCACTGGTTTATTTTTACCGTGTTAATGAGGCTGCTGGAACATTTAAAGTTACATCTGTGGCTGATACCGAACATTTCCAGCTCCTAGAAGCCCCCTGGAGCCCCACCTGGCCAGCACCTCCCCGACTAGCTTTGACTGTTCTTGAACTTCCTAAAAGGAGTCACCCAGCAAGCGCTCCTTCCCATCTGTGGGGTCATCGTGGTGGTAGAGTTGCTGCACCCTCATGGGGAATTTAACAAGCCAGACTCTGGGCGGAGCACAAAGATGCTGCAGCCACCACGACAGCCGGTCCTTGCCTTGGAGCAGCCCTCAAGAGGCGGGAATGAGGCCGGGGCTCCCAGGGGCTGCAGAGGGAAAGGGGCACCTGAGCGAGGCCCACATCTGAACTGGACTGGGTTGAACTGTGACCCCCTCCAAATTCATTTCCCGTTGGAACCTCAGAATGTGACCTTAGGATAGGAAATAGGATCTCGGCAGGTGTCATTATTTAGGGATCTCGGATGAGAGCCTGGGTTGGGGGCGGCCCCTCCATCCATTGGCTGGTGTCTTTATAAGAGAAAGGAGAGGGAGATTGGGACCCAGAGAGATGCCAGGAAGGAGGTCTTGTGAAGGCAGAGGAAGAGATGGGGTGATTCGGCCACAAGCCAAGGAACACCTGGGGCCACCAGAGCCCGAAAGAGGCAGGAAGGAGCCTTCCCTGGAGCCTCTGGAGGGAGCACGGCCCTGCCGACACCTTGACTTCCGCCTCTGGACTCCAGAACTGTGAGAAAATAAATTCCTGTTGTTTTAAGCCAACTAGTTTGTGGTAATTTGTTATGGCAGCCCCAGGAAACCCATCTACGGAGACTTGGAGCACTCATCTGGGAACAGAGGAGAAACTGAGGCACTGGGGGCACGCGAGTGAGGTCTCCTCACAGAGCACAGGTTTGGGACCCCTCCCGGACTAGCTGGGCATCCCTCAGCAAGTCACTGCACCTCTCTGAGCCCCACTGTCCTCCTTGAAGAGGCGCTGCTCAGAGTGGACGGAGACCCTCCTACCCAGGGCTGGGGGGCACCGCAGATGGTAGGGAGGGGCCTCCATCCCTCTGCCCCCAGAGGTGCTCTGAGCCTGGCTCCTCAGTGACATTGATGCTGCAGGAATCAGCTCAACATGGCCTCCACTATCACTGTGCGCAGACCCTGGGGTGCCCGGAGACACTGGCTTCTAAGGCATTCCTGTTAGCGTTTTGCCTTGCACAGGTTTTATTAAAAAATCCATAACTAGGCCAGAGACAAGGCAAGGGACACTGCAGCCCGCTGGCCACTGCATGGTGCCTGCCAGGGCCCAGCCAGAGCCTCCGCACCCCGTCTTCCCCTCCGCTGCCTTCCTGCCGGTCACCGCCTCGTGGGGTGAGGGCTAGAGGGCGGTGGGAGTCTGGGGACGGCAGGGGGGAGGCGGAAGGAACTGTGGGGTCCCAGCCAGCGTGGAGAGGCCTTGATCTGAGCAGGCTTGTGACCCTCCCCCAGGTGCCTGTCTGGTCCTACTCATGCTGCCCCCTTGCAGCCCCTCAGACGGTGTCAAAGTTCTTTCCCCCAAAACAGAAACTGCTTTCTGAGCACATCCTCTGGGCCCTGCTTGGTCCTCGTGACCCTCGGGATGTGGGGCTCCGAGGCCCCCGCGCCCCAGCATGCTGACTCACCCTCTTGTACACGGCACCTCCTGCCCATCTCAGCCCCGGGGCCTGCTCCTCCCATCTGTCTTCCCCAGGCGGCAACAGGAGCACGCCACACTCCCACTGAAACCTTCCATAGCTCCCCAGCACTCCCAGGATAAACCCTGAGCACAGACCTGCAGGCTCCGGCCTCTCCACCACCCTGTCTCCCCCCACCCCGCCCCCGTGCACCCCAGACCAAACCCCAGGTGGTCCCTGAACTCCTCCTGCCCTGCAGGCTCCCGTGGACACATATATTTTTCAGGACATTTCCCCACGGCCCTCTGAGGTGGGCAGTATGGTACCCATTTCACAGAGGACAACGCTGAGGCTCGAGAGAGAAAGGAAGCTAGAGGATGAGCAAGGGCCTACACCCCGGCGGCTGCAGCTGCCCACAGCCCTGCTCGGAGACTGTTGCCCCATCCGTGTGCCGACCTCTATTTCATTGGCACCTTTGGTGTAAATCAAATGACTGGATAAGTCAATTGGGCTCAATCTTCTATTCCATCCACCTGCGTGTCGGTCCTGTTCCAGAACTTTGCCATCTTCCTTACTGTGGCGTCAGAGAAAGTCACAGGTTACGCAGCAGTGAGTTCTCTTTGTTTTATTTTTTCCCCCTCACTCAACCCCCGGCCACCACCATTCCGCCTTCTGTCTCTCTGCGCGTGGCTCCTCCAGGGACCTCATATAAGCAGAATCCTACCGTATTTGTCCTTTCGTGTTCACTGAGCCTACTGTCCTCAAGGTCCATCCCCGTTGTAGCAGGTCTCAGAATTTCATTCCTTTTTAAGGCTAAATGACATTTCATTGTATGATGGACCACATTTCGTTTATCTACTCAGCTGTCAGTGGGACTTCCCTGGTGGTCCACTGGTTAAGACTCCACGCTTCCACTGCTGGGGGCACGGGTTCGATCCCTGGTCAGGGAACTAAGATCCCACAAGCCGCTCAGCGTGGCCAAAAAAAAAAAAAAAAAAAAAAAAGCTGTCAATGGTCACTTGGGTTCCTTCCACTTTTTGGCTACTGTGAATAAACGGTGCTGTGAACGTGGGTGTGCAGCTACCTGTTCAGGTCCCTGTGTTCAGTTCTTCGGGGCTTATACCCAGAAGTCGAATTGCTGGACCGTATAGTCATTCTATGGGGCGTGGATTTGGGGAGAAGCACGTTGTCAGCTTGGCTAAGAGAAGTGAGGGAAGGTCTGCAGGAGGGCTCTGGGAAAGGTCTCTTCTATTTATAAAAACAGCCTTCCACAGAGAGCTGCTGGAGTTAGGGAGTCTGGAGTCTCTGAACTCGGATGAGAAAACAATCACATCCTGAGCGTCACTGACTGAGCTCAGCATTTCCCCCCTTTAGGATTGGGAACAGCAAACCCCAGAAGGGCCTGTGGTTTTGCCACCAACACTGTCACCGAGGGCTTCAGAACACAGTACCTCTACTGCAGAAATTTCAGAATGTCGTTTGGACTCAAGTCGTGGTAGTTCTTAAATCCACCACTAGGTATTATTTAATGTATTAGAAGAAAGTCCATATTAGCACAACACAAGTAAACAACAGGTTGACAATTTGAATGTAATTGGCTTCCTTTGTAATGCTACGTATTCTGTCTTATGCATTTAAAAACATGATACTGAGAAGGGGTTTGTCAAAAGCCTAGTTTAGATGATGCTGGGGAGATGTGATGTCTGGAACCCTGGTAGCCATTTTGTGACTCTGAGGGGCTCAGCCTGAGAGTAAAGCTGACTCAGTAAGGATGGTAGAGAGAGGAGTAGGGGAAGTTCCAGGGTCCTTTCCCAGCTATTATCAGAATTACCCAACCCAGGAAACTCCCCTCTTCAGGGCTTCTTATTTCTTGCCATAATTACTGGACTTGTTACTGATAGTTATCCAGTTGAGTCAAGTTTCTTTCCTTCTTTCTTTTTTTTTGGCCACCCTGCAAGGCTTGCAGGATCTCAGTTCCTCGACCAGGGACTGAACCTGGGCCACGGTAGTGAAAGCCCGGAACCTAACCACTAGGCCACCAGGGAACTCCCAATTTTTTTGGTTGGTTGTTTGTGTGTTTTTTTTGCCGTGAAGATTTCATGACTGAAAGACAGTGTTTCCAAAGGGATCCATGAATGGCCTAGGGAACGGTGGGTGAGGACAGAATCCTGCCGGCCTGCATAGAGCCTTTGTGTGAATTAGAAAGAGGTGCTCCTCTGGGTGGCTAAAAAGTGCCCTGGCTGGGGGCTGTGGCTTTTGGCAAGAATAAAAGCCTCTTTTCCTCCAGGCTGACACAGCCCCCAAGCGGGGGCACAGGGCTTGTCTAAGGGGCCTTGAGTTGGCTCTCCCCCGACCCCAGCTGTACACGGAGGCCCTGGGAGGAGACCCCAGGTTGAGGAGAGCAGGTGGGCTTCATGAAGGGGCTGGACATGCATAGGGTGGGGTAGAGAGGGGCCGGCAGGACCCCTGAGTCAGGCACGTAGTGAAAGGTTCCCCTTCCCTGTATGAGCATTTGGAATTCCCCAGACAGCTGGCGCTCCCGAAATGCTATGCAGATTCCGCCCCAGGCTCTTTCGGGGAAGCAGCCAGAGTGCTGGTCGGAGGCCATGTGCCCACTTGTGGAACTGTCAGGGTCTGGAGTCGGGGAAGGTCCCCGGGCCGCGGGGGATTGAGCCAAGAAAGGCCTGGGCAGCAGGGAAGGTGAGGGAGGGTCTGGTGTCCGGGCCACACCACCCCTCCTGCCTCTGGGTCCCTCTGTCTTGCTTGGGGCTGCCTGGCTGCTGGGTGGGCCTCAGGGATGCATGTGTCAGGGATTTGTTGCATGTTGCAGGGCCTGACATGGGTGCTGCAGCTGTGGCACTGGAGTCGGGGGTGGGGAGACACAGCCCTGGCCGCCGGTGAGGGGGGAGGGCAAAAAAGGCAAGTCACCAACAACTGGCCGAGGCACTGGACGCTTGTTGTCACATCTGTCAACTCGTGGGATATCCCTCCGAGCTCCAAACTCTGCTCTAGCCTCCCAGGGTGGGGCGGCGCGGGCCGGGGCGGGGCGGGGCGGCGCGGGCTACCCAGGCCGCAGCAGAAGTGCCGGGACCTGCGCTTCTTACACGTAAGCGAAGCACAGTGAAGCGAAATGAAAGGTTCCTCGGTCACACAAGCCACGTTTCAAATGCTCCGCAGCCACATGTGTGACCTGAGGCTCCCGTATCGGACAGAGCAGGTTCCAGAACACTTCCATCACTGCACAAATATGCCTGCCTTGACCCCTGGGACGCTTGGACCTGCGGGAACAGAACCAGGGTTTCCCCCACACACACTGGGGGCCTCCCCAGAGGAGATGGGGAATGTTTGAGGTGAGTCTTTTGCACGAGCAGGGGTCTGCAGGTGGAGAACAGGGAAAGGAGGAGAGCGAGGCAGGAGAGATGGACAGAGGCTGGACCACCAAGGGCTCTGGGCACTGGGGAGCCGTGAGAGAGCTTTAAGCTGCGGGGCAGGTGGGGCCAGCTTTGCCGTGGAGGAAGCTGCCGGTATGCCCCAGTGGATGAGTTGGGGGTAATGGAGGAGGCGGGCGAGGCTGCCGTCCCTGTGGAGGTGCTCGTCACTCTTTCTCCCCACCCAGGCGTCAGAAGTCAATCAGAATAGCGCTCAGAGCCCGCTGGGTGGGGGAAGAGCGGGCACCGCGCTCCTCGCAGGTGACCGTGATGCCCCTGGACTTACGGGCGTTACGTAGCAAGGGTTCCGCGCAGGCTCGGGGAGGATGGATGAACACACCATTTGACACACGGGGCCTGAGGCCTGAGGCCAGAGGCCGGCCTGTGCTGTGGAGGTTCACGGGCACCGGTGGAGGGGCGGGGGGACCCCGAAGGTCGGCCGCAGGCCCTGAGGAGCAGGAGTGGGGTGGCGGCCAGGTGGGGCTTAGCAGAGGCCTGGCACGGCCAGGGAATCGGCCCTGCTCCTGGCAAGGATGCCTTGGCAGGAGAGGGCTTCTGCCCAGGGTGCTAATGCCCTCTTAATTAGCCAGGCACTTGCCAAGCAACTGCCACCACAGCCTCACTTTACAGAACACACTCGGGGCTCAGAGCTGGTCCAGCACCTGCCATACTGTCAGGCGGATGGCCAGGTGCGGCCTCTGAGCTGCCCGCTGAGGCCAATCCAGGCCTTCCCCTCGGGGCTTCCTGGTCCAGGACGACAGAAATAGCAATGCTTTGTAGGGACGCGTTTTTGGTAACAGACACGGGGCAGGTCAGCCTCTGTACCTTTGCTCCAGCCAGCCTGGCTCTGCCCTGCTGAATTCCTATTCACCCAGCGTGGCCACCACTTCCTCCTGGGGGCCCTCCTGGACCTCACGGTTAACTCTGGGGTCTCCCCCACCGCCCAGGACAGCTCACTACGTGGGCCACGCCGTGGGCACCCACAGGTTTGGTTCCTGACTTAGAAGGGTTACAATTTAGGGGCAGGAGGGGGTGTCACAGATCTCTTGGCAAATCTGAGAAGAGCCACAGACTGGGCCCCTGGGAGTTGCATGTCCCTCCTAAAAGCTGGACCAGAGCCTCGCTGTTCTGTCCAAGCCACAGTTTCCCTACGCGTAACCTGGCGGCCCTGGACCCATATTGGCAGAGATGTTTCTGGAGATGGGGTGACAGCTGGTCCTGCCCTCCTTGGCTCTGACCCGACAGTGCTGGGGTGTGGCCCGTGGCCCCAGAAAGCACAGCTGTCCATCGGTTACTCCCACTTAGGGCACTCGTGAGGGATGCGAGGGATGCAGGGATGCAGGCCGTACCAGGCTGCCTCGAGGGGCCACAGGGGCAGAACAACAAAGACACCATTCACAGGCTCTGGGCCCCGAGGCCGGTCATCTATGGGGGCTGGGCCGTTGACATCTGTACATCTGCAACGTGGATGGCCCTTCCGGCCTCTTACACATGCCTGGGACACACTTACCTCCTTTTGAGAGAAGGGAAAGTGAGGCTCAGAGAAGACAGGGAGCCCCCTGTTCACGGCTCTAAGTGATGCTGGCGGGAAACTCCCAGGATGTCACATCCTGTCCTTTTGCAGACGAGGAACTGAAGCTTCGAGGGGCCTCAAACGCTGGTCCCTGGACAACAGTCAAGACCAAGTGCAGGGCCCATGCCCTGAAAGCCGGCAGCCCTGGTCAGGTGTGACAGGAGGTTTCCAGCGTTGAGATCCTGGCAGGCAAAAGACAGGGTGTGAGACTGTAAAGCTGGTATGAAGGGGGAGCCCCAGCAAGGAGTGGGAGGTGCTGGGGGCGGGGCGGGGGACAATGGGAGACAGCCTAAGGCTTGATTTTGTCACTCCTAGCTGCGTGACTTGCTTAGGTTCTTTTTTCCCCAAGATTGATTGATGTTTTTTAAGTTGAGGGAAAGTTCACACAACATAAAAATTTAAAGCGCACGATTCTGTGGCATTTAGTATATGCGTTCACAATGTTATGCAGTCACCACCTCTACTTAGTTCTGTTTTTTTAAATTTTTAAACATTTTTGGTTGTACTGCTCAGCATGTCGGATCTTAGTTCCCCGACCAGGGATCGAACCCTCGCCCCGTGCAGTGGCAGCGTGGAGTCTCAGCCACTGGACCGCCGGGGAAGTCCCTCTACTCAGTTCCGAAACACTGTCGTCCCCCCACTCCGTCCCCATTAAGCAGCCGCTCCCCGTCCCCCGGGCCCCGCAGGCACCAATCTCCTTTCCGTTTGGTTGTGTTTCTTCCGCCGCTCAGGCTCCTCCTCCTCATTCGTGAAGTGGGCATGACACCCGGTTGTCGGAAAGTTAAAGCATATAAAGCCCTCGGCACAGTGCCTGCAGCGCCTGTGATTGTGAGTGGTTTAATGCCCGCCTCCCAACCGGAGCCCAGCACCAGTGACCCCAGGAGTGGTGGGAGCTGGGGCCGGGGTCTCGGCGGCTGGGAGAAGTGGGGCTTGGGAAGACCTCCTCGAGGAGAAGCCACGGGGAGCCCGAGGTGCCGGAGACCCTGGGCAGCGCAGCTTTGCCCCAGCCCAGGTGAGAGGGCTCAGCTCTGGGACAGGCACAGGTCAGGGCCCAGCTAGTCCAGGCAGGCATCTGCCCCTGGGATCAAGCCTGGAACGTCAGGTCAATGTGACAGCCTAGTAGGAATCTGATGACCTTCCACATGCCAGAGAGAATGGGGTGGAAACAGCCCTGGGGATGGAGGGGGTGGGGGGCGTTCACTGGGCCAAGTCATCATGGGATGTAAGTAAGATGCAGAGCAAAAAATAAAATAAAAAAAAAGCCAAATTAACAAAACCCTCAGAAATAAAGCTATGCACTTCTCTATCTAAATATCTATCAATATCTCCTACCTATCTATCATCTATCATCTACCTATCACCTCTCCACCTCTACCTACATAATACATTCCTGAATAAAGGTACAGAGCGGGCTGGCAGGATGAGGTCCAAACAACGAAACAGTACACACAGGAGACAGGACTAAGGCACAGGCGAAGATGCAGGGTCAGAATGTCAGGGTTCATTACTGTTACGAACATGTTCAGGCAGACATAAAAAACACAGTATGTTGTCTCTTCTCGTGCCGTCACTGCTGGCACAATCATTACATCCTATCTATTCCCCACCACCACTATCTTTTTTGGGGGGGAAGGGAGGACTGGGGTATTTTATTTTTTATTTTTAGTGTCCTTGTCCAAAACTTTTTATCATGGAAATGTCCAAACATTTATTAAAGTAGAGAGACTCGGGAATTCCCTGGCGGTCCCGTCGTTAGGACTCCACACTTTCACTGCCAAGGGCCCGGGTGTGATCCCTGGTCGGGGCCACGAGGCATGGCCAAAAAATAAAAATAGAGAGACTCACGGAATGCAACCCCATGTGCCCACCACCCTGTCTGGAATGGTTTAAGGCAAAACCCAGGCATCATGTCATTTCATAGGGAGTTCTTTTTCATGGCTTGAGGGATCTTAGTTCCCTGACCAGGGATCAAACCCGGGCCCTCAGCAGTGAAAGTGCCAAGTCCTGACCACTGGCCCGCCAGGGAGGTTCCTTTAGGGAGTGTTTCTGACAGGTAAAGACATTTGTTTGTTGCTTTTACAAACACTGTGCCATTTTTATACCTACCTCTGTGTTGTCCATGAGGAACTCTGCATGTATTATTATTTCCATTTGACAGGTGAGGAAACTGAGGGTGAAGTAACCTGTCAAAGGTCCCATGGCAAGTGTGTGTCAGAGCTGGGAGCCAAGTCAAGGCCTCCTGACTCCAGCTTCTGCTCCTTGGCTTTTGTGCTGGGATGCACCCCAGGATGTCATTTCAGGAAGCCCCTGCCCATCAGTGGTGGGTGGGCACAGGGAATTCTCCAAGCCTGCTGGACGGGGGAGGAGTCTGAGTCTTTGTGGCTCAGAATCCTCATTCGGGGAACTGGGTTCAGGGCTAGCTGAGCAGCCCTTCCTGGTGGCCTCATTCTCCTGCCCAGACCAGGCAGGAGGGCGCCCGGCGGCCAGCCTGGGAGCGGCTCAGGCCTGGCCCCAGCCAAGCACCTCCGTTCTCCCCGTGCCATGCCCTTGTTCCAGGCAGCTCAGGTGGCGCCTGGGTTCCCGTGGGGCCCAGGGACACAGCGTCCGTGTTCCTGTCCTTCCCCAGAGGGACCCAAGGTGGAGCCTGCAGACAGGACCATGTGACTGCACTGGACACAGAAGTGCCCAGTGTAACTGAGACTCGGGGAAGGGAAGAGGCGGGAACATGGGTGCAGAGCAGGGAAGGAGTTTTGAAAATGCTCTTTTGCCAAACTGACCTAAGATTTTGGTCCTATATTGGCTTTTCAGCAATAATTAATCATAATAATAATTTAAAAAAAAACTGAGATGCTTCCCTCTGCCCTCATCCAAAGATCTATGGTCATGAGACTCAGCCATCTGGTAGTTTTCCCTGTACACAGGAGACCCCTCTTTCCCAGCAGCTGCTGTGGGCCAGGGCTCCCTCACCCCCCAGTCTCCTCCCAAGCTAGAACAAGGCAAATACGTATCACCCATATTGGCTTTGGACAGAGGACAGAGTGAGCTCCCCATCACCAGAGGCATTCAAGCCAAGACTGGACAGCCTTAATTTTTTACATGGTGCCTGCTGGGTAAAGAGAAACATGAACACATGTTGGTTTGTGGTTGAGGGCATCACTCTTGGGAGGAGGTTCTGGCCAAAGCAGGGCATCAACAGCAACAACCCAAGTGTCCATCCACATGGCAGTAGTTAAATAAATGGCACATTCATGCAATGGAACATTACAGAGCTGTGAAAGAGAACAAGGAAGGCACTCAGGTACTGAAGCAGAGACTGGGTTCAGATGAAAGTAAGAAAGCAGGATTGAAAATACTGTTTAAAGATGTAGAGATTTACACGAATACAGATGCAGGTTTGCTTGTCTTTGAAGTTCACGGAAAGGGAGACAATCTAACAGCAGTTATGGAGGTAGTGGGTGGGAATGGGGGGAGGGGGAGGACAAAAGCCTTTTTAGGGTTTGGGAGATTGGAACCATGTGAATATATTGTCTGTTCAGAAAAAAATTAAATATACTAATTTAGCTTCACGCCTATTGAAACGAACCTCAGCTCTTCATCTACTCACCCCTACACCGCCCCTTGCCCCCAGTCTCAGGACTAACCTGATTTTCCCCAACACTTCACTCGACCTGGACTGCCCTCATCTGTAGGGAAATCCAAGGTCCCCTTTCTATGTGCCCTCCCCCACACTGCTCCATTTGATTTTAATTTATTCAGCAAATCGGCACAAGGCTCATACTCCTGGCCGACTGATCCTAAAGCTTTGTACTTCACCATCGCTCTGACTACGGGACTAGGGTCCTGGGGACTCCTGGTGACCCTGGGGGCTGGAGGGAGTCTGGCCCGTCCCCAGGACAGTTCCCAGGACCAGTTGGCATTTATGAGCACTGACCACGTGCCAGGCACTGTTTTTTAGGTGCCTGATGTGTGGAGTCACCAACTTGTCTCCGTTTGCCCAAGACCTTCCTGGTTTGAAAACCGAATGCCACGTCCCGGGAGCCCCCTCAGTCCCGTTCACAGCTCCTTCTGTCCTCTCAGCTTCTCTCCTGGGGCAGGTGCTATCATTATGCCCTTTTTAGAGATGGGAAAACCACGAACCAGGGATGTGCATTTGAGCCCAGGAAGCCCGATGCAGGAACCCTGGCTGCCACCATACCCAGCCGGGCTCACCAGTCTTTCTGTCAAAAGCATCACCTGGGAAGGCCTGGAACCGCTCCCACTCCTGGCCTGACTGAGAGGCAGGAGCCCCCAACCCCAGCCTCCTTCCTGGCCTCCATGCTGCTAAGTTGTAGGAGGGGGACTCGGGTCAGAATGGGGAGCTGCAGAGCCAGGAGGGAGGTGCCATCCAGCCCCCATCCCAGCAGGCACGGCTCAGCAGACTCCAGTCCTGCTGCCAGCATGGACCCCGCCCCCAACCTTCAGTTATTCAGCTCCCTCTCCTCGGAGCCTTGGTAGTTGGCCAGAGGGTTGGGGTCTCCCTTACTAGGGCTTTCTGGGGACTGTAATGGGTTCTGAGGGGGGCCAGGGACCGTGTCTGCTGAGCTCCATGCCCTCAGGGACTCTCAGACAACCCTGAGATGGGGGATTTGAATCTCTTCTACAAAAGGTGAAACAGGCTCAGAGAGGTTAAGTGACTTGCCTACAGTCACACAGTCAGCGAGACCCTGGGTTTCAAGTCTATTAGATGACCTCAAAAAGAGACACTTGATTTCTCATCTCTCCAGAGGTGAGCTTTGTGGGAGGGGATGCTGTGGGCAGTGCCTGCCTGGGGCTCAAGGACCTGCCAGTAAACCCATTTGACCCAAATGATGGGAAAGTAACACAAAATTACCCTGAAAGATAAAAATCACTGGAGGAGGTTGCCTGGGGGGAGCCACAGGCACAGACCAACCGGCCCAGGAGCTAGTTCAGTGCCCTCTGCCTTTGGCCTCGAGACCTTGTGGGCAGCCTGTGGTCATGCTGGCATTCCAGGGGCCTGCTTGGCATGTGGGGAATGTCCCAGCAAAAGTCTTGGCCTTTGGAGATGCTCAGAAAAGGGAAGTGTTCCTCTACAGGGGCGGGGGTGGGCATCTGTAGGGAAGATCCACGTTGACGGAGGAGGATGGAGAGCTGAGGTCCTAAATGAGGGCTGTAGCCAGCGTCGCCCCTTCCTGTGTGCCAGGCTCTGCGTCCAATACAGTGGGGACCTGGGGGTGGGTATCAAGTGGGAGGCACGCTGGCCCCTGGGGCTGGAGACCTGGGTTCCGCCCCTCGGGGCTGTACTGCCTGAGCCGGAGCACGACTCTGACCTGCTCAGTAAAAGCGCACGCTGCTCACTCTATGCCTGGAGAACCTCACCAGAACCCTGTGGCTTCTGCATCCTCAGAGTGGACACACTGCCACTTGTCTCAGCCACTACCACGGAGACCTATTTGGGCCAGCCCGGCTGGGTGCCTGGGCCACAGGGAAGGGTCTGGGTGGCTTTCAGGGCAGTGTCCTGGGAGGGAAGCCTCGGGGAACCCCAGCCCCCGCTCTGGAGGCTGCAAGGCCTGGGTTGGGTGAGTTGGGGTCTGCAGGCCCCTCCCCAGCTCCTGGCCTGCCCCCCACTCTTCCGCCCACAGGCCCTTGGAGGGTCCCCTCTCAGCTCCTTCAAGGCTCTGCTCTAAAGCCGCCTCCTCTGAGGAGCCTCCAGGCCGCTCCGCCCTAGTACTGATGTGCTCTGTGGTCTTGCGGTTTCTATCACAACCTCAAACCTGGCTCGGCCTTCCTCCCGGCTGAGCTTGGGGTGCGGGGCCTCCGAGGGGTCCCGTGCTCTGGGTGAGTCCTCAGGCTGCGGTGCTGCGAGGGCGAGGCCTTGGCATTGGCGGGGAGGGGGCTGGCGGCCCGAAGAGGTGGGACTGCAGAGGCCGGCCGAGCAGGGAACGCGGCGAGCCCAGCCCCCACCCGCGCCCCTCCGAGACCCTGCGCGGCTCAGCTCGCTCCCTGGGCCCCGGTGCCCCCTCCTCGGCGAGCCCCGGGGCGGGGCGGGGGCGGGACCTCGCGACGCTGACGTCACCCCGCCTATAAAGAGGCTCGGGCGCCACGGGCCGGCTTTGTAAAGCGCTGCTGAGGGTGAGCGCACGGCCGCGGCAGCTGAACAAAGGAGCAGGGCGCCGCCGCTGGGACCCGCCACCGACCTCCCGGGCCGCGCCGGCCTCCCGCCCGCCGCCACCATGACCGCCAACGGCACGGCCGAGGCCCTGCAGATCCAGTTCGGTCTCATTAACTGCAGCAACAAGTACCTGACGGCCGAGACGTTCGGGTTCAAGGTGAATGCGTCGGCCAGCAGCCTGAAGAAGAAGCAGATCTGGACGCTGGAACAGCCGCCCGACGAGGCGGGCAGCGCAGCCGTGTGCCTGCGCAGCCACCTGGGCCGCTACCTGGCGGCGGACAAGGATGGCAACGTGACCTGCGAACACGAGGTGCCCAGTGCCGACTGCCGCTTTCTCATCGTGGCGCACGACGACGGCCGCTGGTCGCTGCAGTCTGAGGCGCACCGGCGCTACTTTGGAGGCACCGAGGACCGCCTGTCGTGCTTCGCTCAGACCGTGTCGCCGGCCGAGAAGTGGAGCGTGCACATCGCCATGCACCCCCAGGTCACCATCTACAGCCTGGCCCGCAAGCGCTACGCGCACCTGAGCGCGCGGCCGGCCGACGAGATCGCAGTGGACCGCGACGTGCCCTGGGGCGTCGACTCGCTCATCACGCTGGCCTTCCAGGACCAGCGCTACAGCTTGCAGACGGCCGACCACCGCTTCCTGCGCCACGACGGGCGCCTAGTGGCGCACCCCGAGCCCGCCACCGGCTACACGCTCGAGTTCCGTTCCGGCAAGGTGGCCTTCCGCGACTGCGAAGGCCGCTACCTGGCGCCGTCGGGGCCCAGCGGCACGCTCAAGGCGGGCAAGGCCACCAAGGTGGGCAAGGACGAGCTCTTCGCCCTGGAACAGAGCTGCGCCCAGGTCGTGCTGCAGGCGGCCAACGAGAGGAACGTGTCCACGCGCCAGGGTGAGTGGGGACGCCGTCCCCCGCCTCTCTGGGCCATGCACAAAGCGAACCCCACCCCAGTCCCCGCAGCCTCCCGCCCTTTCTCGCCCGCGGCGCCGCTGCAATCCTGAGCGACGCCCGGTGCGCCCCCGCTGGGCGCGCGGACCACCCCACCCCGCCGCCGGGACCTGCGCTCCGATCCCCAGGAAGGGGCGAGGGGTGGGGCTTTGCCCATCCTTGGGGGCCGCTGCATAGCCCCCACTCCGCCTTGAGGTTGGGGCTCCTAGGCCGCGATTAGACGCCGCCCCTTGTGCCACCCTCCGAACCCTCGGCCTGATCTGGGTCCTCCCTACGCGCGCAGATCCGTCCCTCGCATCCGTGGGCCTAGCCCGTGGGGAGGGGACGCCCCTCGCCTGTTTCCTCGTGCCCCTCCCCCCGGCAGTGGGCCTTTGGTTCCAGGGCGGAGACTAGGGGTCGCAACAGGCGCGGGGCGCGCCCCCGCTCCATGAAGGCCGCCTTTCGCGGGCGGGATGGGGGTAGCCTTTGATCTCCGCAGGGTGCGCTTCCACCTCCCCTCCCTCCGGGCCTTTCTCCACCTCCGCTGGCTGCTGGGAGGGGTTGGCCTCTGCTGGAGGGGGGTGCCCAGAGTGTCTGCCCTTCCCCCCCCAGCCCCTCCTCCCGCGTCCGCCCCGCGCTCGAGGCCGCGGCCTTTGTGAGCAGGGGGGCGGGCTCGTCGACAAGGCCCTCCCTCGCCCCCTTTGTCCTGCTCCGTCTCTGCAGATGGGAAAACCAGATGCGGCCGGGCGGGGGAGGGAATCGACTTTCTGCGGGTACCCCCTGCTGAGGACCCCCCGCGCCGCCCCTAGGCCCAGTGCCCCGTCCGAAGCCGCCCCAGAAGGCGGCCTCCCTGCTCGCGCCCCAGCCCCGGGACGGCGTGGCGTGGATGGCGCCCCGCCAGGCACCCCGCCCCGCGCCCACCGCGCGTCTCCTGGCCTGTACCCTCTGCTCTGCGGGAGCCAGAGAGCGGTCTCAGCCTGAGCCCGGAGACGCCAGCCCGGCACCCTCGGGAAGCCCCCCTTACCCTCGGTTGAACCCACCCCCAAGACTCCCGCCTGGAACAACTGGCTGCAACTCGATGCGTCCTCTCCCGGGGCCTCCCGCTGGCCTGGCCATTTCCTACTGGCCTGCGCGCCAGAAGTGAACCCTCCTCTTTCCCTTCTTAGATTCTCCCCGTAGGCGGCTTCTCTTCCTTCTGGCGCCCTCGCCCCTCCTTTGGGGGAACCTGTGGGTGTCTGGCTCCCCCAGCCGGGAAGTTGGGCCCCAGCCTCTGGAGATGGCTGGATGGGAGCCCAGTCCCCCCCACCCCCTTCCTTCTGACGGCCACCCTCCTGATCCGGCTCTGCCAAGGAGGTTGCAGCCGGGTGGCAGTTTCCTACCCGAGTGTGCTGATTGAAGTGGGTGGTATTTCCTCCATCCTGCAGATGGGCAGGTTTAGGCCCAGAGAGGAGCAGCCATGTGCCCAAGATCACACAGCAAGTAAGCAGCAAGAAGAACTGGGTTTGACTCCAGAAAGAGCTCTTATCTGGACCCCCTGATGCCTCCCAGCCTCTGGGGCACAGGTCCTCCCCTTTCCAGTCTCACACAGTACGAGGTGGGGCAGGACTCCCCACCTATTCAGCAAACACTGAGCCCCTACCAAGTGAGACATGCTGAGGCCTGAGTGGTGAGCACGTGGGCATCTCCTGGATCCTTCCCTGCTGGGCCCAGTGTTCTCGTTGGGACCTGAGGAACATCCCAGAGGTGTCAAGCAAAGGTCTGGGGGTCCAGGAAGTACATGAAGGTCCCAGATTAGATGGGGGAGGTCCCTTTCTGAGGAGGACACTTGACCTGACCTGAGGATGAATAGAAGGTAGCATGTATCAGGTGTGTGGAACAGTGTTGCAGGTACAGGGAATAGCTCGTGCAAAGGCCCCGAGGCAGGAAGGAGCAGAAAGCCCAGGGTGGCTGAAGAGAAGCTTGTGAGGTTGGTAGATGGGACTGGAACAGCCGGCAGGGCCACAGGACCTAGGTTGGGTGCTCATCAATGCAGGCATGCTCCATGCTTGCTGGGCTGCATCTAGCACCTGCCCTGGGGAAGGTGTGGCAGGAACGCATGGCCCTGGCCCTAGCCCTTGGCACCAGAAAGGAGCAGAGAGATCCTGGGGGTGTTCCTGGCAGGCACTGGTGAGCCTGGGCAGGTGCCCTCTCCTTTCTAGTAAAGCTCGTTGGTGGTGTCATGGTGTGATTCAAGCTGATGGGGCAGGAGGAGACGGAAATTGCACCAGGAGAGCTGCTGGCTCATCTGTGCGTTTAAAGGGAAGGGAGATTTGGGAGCAAAGATTGGAGCTACATTGGCCTCAGATTTTGGGGTCCTCATCTCGTTCTGATGTTGGCTGACCTCGGGTCTTCTTTGTGGTGTGGAGGATGACCAGAGGACCTGGAGCCGGCATGGGCTTGGGGGGTGTGTCTGCAGAGGCCATTTTGGACAGGCCTGCGTGGCAAGGAGGCTTCAGCTGTGCTTCCGACACATGTTGGGAAACGCCAGCCAGGAAGGAGGAGCATCCTGGGTTTAGCTGGCTGGGGGAAGTGAATCATCATCCCCGTAGGCCTGCACAGGCCGGGTCTGGTGGGGGTGGGGTGCTCCCTGCTGAAGCTGCAGCCTGCTCTCTGGCCTCAGTTTCCCCATTTGTAAAGGGCTCGCCCAGGGCTGCCCTGGGCACATTCTTGTCGGCCAGACTGTATTTCTGGGAGGAGGCCATCACAGCCTACATTAGAGGCAGGATCGGCCACAGGGAGTGGGGGTCCTAAGAGCTGATGTGACAAGGCAGATGGCACATGTCTGTCCCAGGTCCTGGGAAGTGCTGTAGCTGTGACCACACAGGTGAGGACATGGCTTGGGCAGGGATGGAGGATGGCAGGGCCACTGAGTGAGCAGTACTCATGCTACTTTGGAGCCTCACCTGCCCTGGGCTCCAGCCAGACCCTGGGCAGAGCCTCACCACATTTCCCACCTGGTCTCACAGCCTCTTTGCATCTGGCCAGCTGTGCCCTGGGGACTCCATGCTCAGGAAGTGCCCAGTCCCAGCCGCTCAAAGGTGAGGCTGGCTGGCTGAGAAAGGGCTGGTCAGGCTGGGCTCTGCAGGATGTGTAAGAGTTCTCCTGATGAGGCAGGGCATTTCAGGCCCAGGGAACAGCTTGTGTAAGGACGGAGTAGGGATTTAAAGTGGTCAGGTAGTGGCAAGAGCTGACTGGGAAGAGGGGAGGTGAGGTGAGGCCACAGATGCTTCTGGGCCCCCTCCCTTAAACTGAATGGGGGTGGTGGAGAGTGCCTGATTTGAACAAGCCAGGGGAATATGTGGACTGCTAAGGCTGAGGGGGATGGGGATCATGAAGTGTGTTGGCAGGGAGGGGATGCCCCCTCCAAGCCACTGTACAGGATGGCTCAGAGGCTCGAGATGGGGAAAGCCACAATGTGGGGGGACATGCCGGGGCCCGGTGTCTCAATTGTGCTCTCTGGAGCGGGTCGGGGGGATGTGCCCATGGGCTCTGTTGAGCTCCCTCATCTCCTGCCTCCTCAGGGCTCCTGTGGGCCTGTGACTCAGGTTTTTTGTGCTGCTGTTGATGAAAAGAAAAATCCTGAAGAGAACCCTGTTCCCATAGTAACCGAGCTCTAATTAGAGACTCCAAGGCCCCACTCCAAGTGGGGCCTTTCCCATCTGGGCAGGGCCTTGGAGCCAGGAGTTACCCCACTGGAATGGGGAGGGGATACTCTTCCCACCCCTTCCTATCACGGGTGGAAGACCTGGTGTCTACTTGGCACTGGGCTGCTAAATCCTTTCCATCTCAGACCGGGCCCTTTTGGCAGGCAGAGAGGGAAACTGAGGCTGCGTGGGGGGGAGGCACTCGAGGGCGCCTGGCCCCGGCTTTGCATACCTTGCGGGCTGGCCTGGGCCTGTTTATGAAACCAGTTCCAGGACTGGACACACCCAGGCGGGACGGGGTCTGAGTGGCTGAGCAGGTGGTGGTGGTCGTGTGGCCCTGAGGAGGTACCCGCGCTGCAGAGCCTCCCTTTGTTCCTGGAAATAGCTCTGTGGAATTGCTGGGAGGACTCAAGTCCAGGGCTGTCCGCAGGAGCGCAGGGCTGGCTAAGCTCTCAGGAACCAAAGCCTCGTTGAAAAGGAGCCCCTGCGCTTGCTGTGTTTGTCCTCGGGGCAGGCTGGCGAGCCTCTGTTATGTCAGGTAGGCTGGTCAGTGCTAGAGATCTGACTGCCACTCTGGGCCCTTCCCTGCCCCCTTTGCCCCTCTTTCTGGGGAGCCCTGTCTGTCTTTTCTGCTGCTGAGGTGTGCCCGGCGGGGCTCCTCCTCGTCTGTTCTTTCCTTCCCGTCAGCCGGCCTGCCACGTGTCGGGCAGGTGGGGCCACGTGGCTGGGCAGGCTGGGCAGGCTGGGGGTGGCAGCTCTGCAGCAGCGGGTGGGGCAGGCCGGCTGGGCGGGGTCTGAGCGGGGTGGAGCCCAGCCCCACATTGTGCTCCTGGGTGTGGCCTTGAGGATGGTGGTCCTCTGGGTGGCTCGGGCACCCAGAAGGCCCGGCCCCTGCTGACCCTCGCCCCGTGCTTCACTGGGGCGTGATGGGGGATCGAGCTCACCTCTACCCCCGGGGCCTCAGTAGTCAGCAGATCCCTGACACTGTGGCTAAGGGGACCCAGGGGGCCTGGAGGGTCAAGCCCAAGCGTTGTGAGGGTCTGCTTCAGAGTGACCCGCGGAGGCCACATCCACCAGTCCACAGAGTGGAGGGAGGATTGGGGGAGAGGGCGTGGCAGGAGGCCTGAGTTTGCCCATCTCTCCTCCCGAGAGCCCTGGACCCCTAGCTTTCTCTCTGGGTGACCTTGGGCAAGGGCACCACCTCTCTGCCTCATTCTCCTTTGTGATGGGGTGGCGCTGACATGGGACACGAGACCCGGTTAGCATGGGGCTGACACCTTTCAGGCCCTCTGGGTGGTGGCTGGAGAACTAAGAATGGGTCCTGGGGGAGGGCCTGGGGGTGCTCAGACCCCAGGCTCTGCCACCCGCCAGCCTCTGCCACTCGCCAGCCTCATCTCATCTAAAAGGACACCTGCCGCCCGCCACTGATCCTGGCTTCATAAAGGCCTCAAGGCCCAACTCACCCTGCTGCTGAGGCCCTTAGGATCCATGGCGCTTGGGGATGTGAACTTGTTGGGACGAAAGATCCCACTTCAGGTTTTATCTGGAGGAGTCCATACGGATGTGCAAAACGACATGGCTGCAGCTTGTGGGAGCAAGACCCCGGAAGCCACCCCCTTCACAGACAACTTAGGGACGTGGAAACGTGTAAAGGTGTTAGGCAGATCATTTGCAAATCGAGGTCTGTAGCATGCATGCACTTGAAGGTCAAGAAAATGCATATGTGAGCGCACGGGGAAAAGGCTAGGAGTGTGTGGTCGCCCGCCGTTCACGGTGGCGTTCTGGGGGTGTGGTGGGCATGGGGGTGTGTGTGAATTTGCTTTTAAGAGTTTTCTAAATTCCCTGAAGGGAACGTGTGCTATGACTCTCTTGACACGTATACGGAAGCAGGAAGGATATCATGAGCTGCTACCATATTCCGACTCCCCCAGCTGCAAATTCTGCCACACTAGCTCCCTGTCCCTTTATTCATAGCTTCTGGTTGTACTTAATGCAAATCCCTGACATCAGGGCATTTCATCTCAAAATGTTTGTGTGTATCTCTAAAAGACAAGGCCATTTTCTTACTTAGTGACAGCGTGATTAACAATAATTAATCCATGCTCTCTAATCCTGGACCACGTTGAGAGTCTCCCAGTTGGTTCTACAATATCTTTTTTTTTTTTTTAACAATATCTTTTTGCATTTGGTTTGTCGGAAGGTATTACTTCTGTAATCAGAGAACGTGATGTGTAAATGGACCTAGCTGGCCTTGGCCCTTGACTTGTCCTGCCTGGGATCCTGGGTTCCGCCCTCTGACGTGAAGGCCGAGGGGTCTGAGCCGCACTGTGGGGTCTCAGCAGCCCCCTGCTGTGTTGGTGTGTGCGGGCAGGGCTGAGGGTCAGCCAGCACCGGGGGGGCGTGGGGGTCCCTGTACTAGCTGGAGGCTCTCCCAGCAGGTATGGACCTGTCGGCCAATCAGGACGAAGAGACCGACCAAGAGACTTTCCAGCTGGAGATCGACCGCGACACCAAAAAGTGCGCCTTCCGCACCCACTCGGGCAAGTACTGGACGCTGACGGCCACCGGGGGCGTGCAGTCCACTGCCTCCACCAAGTGAGTGCCCCGCTGCCCGCCCGCCACTGCCCGCGCTCGCCCAGGCTGGCCTTCCTGTGGGGCGGCCTTGCCTGACCCTGTCCCGCCACCCCCAGGGATGCCAGCTGCTACTTTGACATTGAGTGGCGTGATCGGAGGATCATGCTGCGCGCGTCCAATGGCAAGTTTGTGACGGCCAAGAAGAACGGCCAGCTGGCTGCCTCGGTGGAGACAGCAGGTAGCCACCTGGGGGCGTACCTCAAGCCCTTGTTCCCTGGAGGGTCTAACTGTATGCCATGGTCACTTACGAACCCCACCCGAAGCCTGCCCTGTGCTGGGCATCCTCCCAAACTGGCACCACCCTGCCTCACCCGAGGGCTGGCATGCTGTGTGACCCCAGACTCCCGCTCTCCCTCTCTGAGCCACACCCCGGGTGTCCACGCCCAACCCCATGAGGCTCACTTCTTTTCCACCTCCTGGGACAGGGGACTCGGAGCTCTTCCTCATGAAGCTGATCAACCGCCCCATCATCGTGTTCCGTGGGGAGCACGGCTTCATTGGCTGCCGCAAGGTCACAGGCACCCTGGACGCCAACCGCTCCAACTACGACGTCTTCCAGCTGGAGTTCAGAGACGGTGCCTACAACATCAAAGGCAGGTTCTCCTGTGGGCAGTGCCGGGTGGGGCCCCCTGGGCTCAGGGGGCCAATGTTGGACACGGAGAGCAAACCCCTGCCCCACTTGAGCCTGGCTTTGGGGCTCGGCTTGGCCACCCTGTGATGTGGCCTGGCCCAAGCCCCGTCTGGACACCAGAGGCTCTAGGCTGGGGGCGGGGTAGCCCCTTCCCCTCTTGTCTGTACAGGAGGGAGATGTCCGGCCCACCCCAGATAGAGCTAGAGAGGGAGACGGGATTCTGGAAAGGCTGGGCGGGGAAGGGGTCACACACGAGTTATGGGACCAAAATTCTGGTGGGAGGCGGGGGAAGGGACTCCAGTCCAGCATGGGCCCGAGGCTTGGGTGGATGTAACAGACCCCACCCCCATTCTGGAAGCCATGACTGGAGGGTGGGGAGCAGAGCCCAGGCAGGGCCTGACGGGGCCTCCCCTTGCCCCTGCTCCAGACTCCACAGGCAAGTACTGGATGGTGGGCAACGACTCCTCCGTCACCAGCAGCAGCGACAGCCCTGTGGACTTCTTCTTCGAGTTCTGTGACTACAACAAGGTGGCCATCAAGGTGGGCGGGCACTACCTGAAGGGGGACCACGCGGGGGTCCTAAAGGCCTGCGCTGACACTATCGACCCCACCACGCTGTGGGAGTACTAGGGCCCCGCCGCCGGCATCCCCCTCCCCACCCTGCCCAACCCGCCCTGCTAACTCTCTTCTCCAGGTGGGCTCTGCTGTGGGTGGCGAGCCCCTTTGCCTTTCAAACTGGAAACCCAGAGCAAATGGTGCCCTCACCTGTTGTCCCACGTGGCCTCCCCCGGGCAGGTCAGAGGCTGTGACCTGGTCCTTGGAGGGATTTCACATCCCTCTGCTCTCTCTTCTCTGCCCTGGGCGAGGCTGGAACTTCTTTCTTCTGACCTCAGACAACTCTGAGCCTTATTTCCCCGAAGAGGCCGAGGAGGAGTGGGGGGCTGGGAGGCCTTCCCGATCTCAGCTCCTGGGAGTGGCGGGGTGTGTAACTGGAATCTCCTGTCCCCTCCTGAACCTCCCCCTCCCCCATTTCCCGGGAGCCAAGCTCTTGCCCCAGGCCTGTTGGTGGCCCCCCTGGGGCGCCATCCCTGTGTTGTCAGGAGGACAGCTGGTGGACAGGACGGGGCTGGCTCCAGGCCCCTGTGAGTGGAGCAGGCTTGGTTTGGTGGCCGCCTGGGCCTGGCCACTGCACACACATCCTGCTGTGGTCCGGGGGTCCTGCTCCTGTCTCTTTTCTTTCACTCTGGCCTGACTGGAAGCAGAAAATGACCAAATCAGTAACTTTTTTTTTTTCAGTGAAATGTTATTGCTGGAGGAGCCCCAGGCAAGCCTGGTTGTAGCCATGGGTGGTCTTCAAGGGGTCTTGGTGGGGGGGTAGTCTTGAGACAGCATCTCCGGGCCTCAGTGCCCTCCGCCCACTAGTGGTGGGGTAGGTGGGGTGCCTCCCCGAATCCAGAACCTGCCTCCACCTTCCCAGGGGGCTCTCACCGGCCCCCTCCCTCCCATGTGCCTGGGCCCCAGGCCTGTGTCCCCACCTGGTGGTGCTGGGCCCTTCACCGCCTCAGCCAGGGCCCCTGGTGTGATCGGTGCTCCTCTTCTGACTGGACTCCCAGGTCTCGGCAGGATGAAGCTGGGCGTCGCCCTCAGCCGGGAGCCCCATGGAAGCCCCCTGGTCCCTGGCTCCTAGCCCCGCCCCTGCCAGTTCCCTCCCCCTCTGGTTAGTGTCCACCATGCATCTCACTCTGGGTGTCTTGGTCTTTTATTTTTTGTAAGTGTCATTTGTATAACTCTAAATGCCCATGATAGTAGCTTCAGACTGGAAAGAGCAAAATAAAGTTAACGTAAGTCTGCACCCCTGAGGTTGTGTGTGTGTGTGTGTTGGGGGTGAAGGCAGGTGGCAGGGGTGGGCCTGGGAACCCTCCTGCTGCAGGTTTCCGAGTTAGAGGTCAGGCCCACACAAACCAGCAGAGCGGACTTCGTCTTGCCTTGGCACGTGTGCCTTGACGAGCTTGGAGGTACGGTGCCTGGGTGCCCCCTTTCCATACTGCAAGGGGCCTTGTGTGCATCCATCCACACGCCAACACAGCAGGCTTGGGCCCCTTGGGACCTGGATGTGCTGTCTGGGCGCCCTTGGAGGACAGGCCCGGGTAGAGGTGGGCACAGGCCCTGGGAGAAGTCAGCTGGATGAGCTAAGCTTGGAGTCCAGGGAGGATGCCTTCATGAGAACAGGACCCCTAGGCCCAGCTTGGGGGAGGAGGGGAGGCACTTCTCTTATTTGGCAGATAAGAAGCTGAGGAAGTTTCCAACCTCGAGGGGGGACCTGGGTCCTGAGCCCACCCTGTGGTCGTGGCCCCTGGCAGACCTCCAGGTGGTCAGCCCTGCAGGGACTCCAGAGAGGCAGACGCTGGGTTGGGCCCTTCTCTGCAGTATCATGTTACCCAGAGCATACCTGTTCCCATCTTACAGAGGAGGAGACTGAGGTTCAGAGTAGCGAGGCAGAGCTTTGAGGGTGGAACGGGGTGCCCCGTGGGTGTCCAGTAAGTGGGCGGTGATTGAAGATGGACTTGGGCGTGTGGCCATCTTGCGGGGGCAGCGGGACCAGAGGGGCCTGAGCTGTCAGCAGGAGCGCTGATTGGCTGCTGATGACGAAACTGGGATGCCTGCGCTGTGATTGGTGGTCCCTGGGGGCGGGAGTCTCGAGATTGACAAGCACAGATGGCGGCTACAAAGGGACGTCGGGCTCTCAGCGGGGTCCTGGCGGCCAACCCTCCACCACTGTTAAAGCCAGGCTGGAAGCCAGAAAAGTCTCAGTGACGTGGAAGGGAACAGATGAGTCCTCCGGAGCCAAGCTCCTCCAGACTGTAGGGATGGGGATGCCCTGGAAGGGGCTCAGGGAGGGGTCCCCAGTTGGGCAGTTGAGCGAGGTTGAGCGAGGTGGTTCCCTGCGGTGCCCGGGGTGGGCGCCTGACCAGGAGCAGGAATGACCTGTCCTGGAATGATGCAGGCACCCCTCCCCGCATCCTCCCAGCCAGGCCCAGGCACTGATTCTGAATTCCACGCGTTCTGCAGAAATGGGCGCAGAGCAAGTGCCTGCGCGTTACAGGGGCTTCTTCCCCCGCCCCACACACACCCCGCGAATGAGGCGAAAAGGCTGGTGGGGGAGGTGATCACACCTAGGGAGCAGGGGGGCCTAACCCAATACTAGGGACAGGAAAGGCAACCAGGGCAAGGGAACCGCACAAGCAAAGGTCAGGTGGGAGGAACCTTGGGGCGGGGCCTGGTTGGGTCCCGGATGAAGAGTGGATTTGAGTGAGGCCATTGTCTCTAGGCCCACGTGGAGGCGACAGGCGTTACCGGAAGGCGGCAGACACTCCCGGGGGCGCAAATGGAGCACCGTGGGGACCACCAGATTCACTCCTGCGCACGCACCGGGACTCCCCATGTCCTGGTCGAAAGGTGCCCCCCGTCAGAATTGGCTCTGGGGCCCCCAGGGCGCAGATTCCAGAGCAAAGGATGCGGTTCTTCCTCAGCGATTCCCAGTTCACAAGGGTCACTGTGATCCTGCATACACGCACACGGGCTTGTGTACAGGCATGGGTGAGTGCACACAGGAACACGTGCAGGCATGTACAGGAGCCCAGTGCACACACAACACGCATGCACACAGAGACATACGTGGACGCAGGCACAGGCACACGGACCAGCCCACAGGAACAAAGGGCTTACGGTTTGCTCACCAGCCTGCATTGACTCAGCCCACAGGCTTCCAACCACTGTGCCTGGGGACTCCGTTCCCCTCGGTTTTCCCAGACCCTGACTGCAGCTCCTCTCACCTCCAGCTGGGTCAGGGGCCAGTGGGCCCCACAGTTCTGAGGCTGCGTTCCCCCCAAGCCTGCCATGGAGGGCCAGCAAGAGTCCAGGCTCCCATTGCTCAGATGGGGACATCAAGGCCTAGAGAAATGCCCAGTGAGTCTGGGCAGCTGCAGCCAGTGCTCCAAGCTACTCGTTGGGGTTAATTGTGAGCCTAAAAGATCATGTCAGAAGGAAAAACATTCAATTAAACTTGTAAGGAAGAAAAAAGGAAGGAGAGGCAGACCTTCTTCCCTTCCGTGGCTCTTTTCCCTGTTAGGGGCAGGACTGCCGGAGGCTGGGCAGATGGGGGCAGCTGCAGTCCCCAGGATGTGGCCTGGCCAGAGTAAACTGGGATCTCCACAGGTTGGTCCTTTAGGTCTGTCTTGGGGTGGGACCCCAAGCCCTGCTGGGGGCTCCAGCCCCAGTAGGACACAGGTGGTCCCCCCTGGTGGGGGGAAGCCTCAACTTCCCAGGTGCATCTCCATAGGACACTTCAAGCCCCCTGCCCTCCCCAGCTCAGGCTCCTCCCCTGTTCATTTCTGGGGAGACCTCAGTGGAGGATATCCCAGACCTGGCTGGGCCCTGCTTCCTCCAGGGCCTCTGTCAGAATTGAGAAGTATGAGGGGTGACCTCCAGTGACCTTGGGGCTAATATCTCACACTGAAGTGTAAGGTAGGTGAGGCTACAAAGGGACCCCCGCCACTCTGGACTTCCTGGGGACCCTCTGGCCTCAGTTTCCCTCATTTGAGCGACGGACAGCTGGTTCCCTGGGCCTCAAGACTGTCAGATGGGGGAGGGGCTCTGAGACCTCTGGGGCAGCGAAACAAGAAGGGAACAGATGGGGTCTCCCCAGGCAGAAGGAGGCCTGGGAAGGGTGGGCTGGAGCTGAGCATTTGGCCTGAAGCCCCAGCCCTTTAGTGGGGCCCCTGAACTTAACCAGGAGGAGGCTGATTCTCCATGAGGAGATGGGGGGAAGAGAAATTGCTCTCCTCTCCCCGCCCCCTTCCCCCAGTCCAGGCCTGACCCCCAGAAGGGGAAGGGAAACCCACCTTCCAGGAACCTGGAACTGGGCAAGCTGTTCTGAAAGGTTTACTATTACTATCATTATTGTTACTTTAAGAATTAAGAGAGGGACTTCCCTGGTGGCACAGTGCTTAAGAATCTGCCTGCCAATGCAGGGGACACGGGTTCAAGCCCTAGTCCGGGAAGATCCCACATGCCGCAGAGCAACTAAGCCAGTGTGCCACAACTACTGAGCCTGCACTCTAGAGCCCACGAGCCACAACTACTGAAGCCCTCGCGCCTAGAGCCTGTGCTCTGCAACAAGAGAAGCCACCACAATGGGAAGCCCGCGCACTGCAACGAAGAGTAGTCCACACTCACCGCAACTAGAGAAAGCCTGCGCACAGCAAAGAAAACCCAATGCAGTCAAAGAAAATAAATCAGGGCTTCCCTGGTGGCGCAGTGGTTGAGAGTCCGCCTGCCGATGCAGGGGACATGGGTTCATGCCCCGGTCCGAGAAGATCCCACATGCCGCGGAGCTGCTTGGCCCGTGAGCCATGGCCAATGAGCTGGCACGTCCGGAGCCTGCGCTCTGCAACGGGAGAGGCCACAACAGTGAGAGGCCCACGTACCGCAAAAAAATAAATAAATTTATTAAAAAAAAAAAAAAGAATTAAGAGAATAGGGACTTCCCTGGTGGTCCAGCAGTTAAGACTCCTTACTCCCAATGCAGGGGCCGGGTTGGATCCCTGGTCAGGGAACTAGATCCTGCATGCCACAACTAAAGATTCCGTGTGCGGCAACTAAGACCCGGCGCAGCCAAATAAATAAATAAATATTTAAAAAAAAGAATTAAGAGAATAAATACCTAGAGTATAAAGTCAAAGGGTGCCCCAGCCCCAGTCCTCCCCCCAGAGGTAACACTGAAGTTACTTATACTCTTCCAGAAAATCTTTTTTTTCTTTTTTTGCGGTACGCGGGCCTCTCACTGTTGTGTCCTCTCCTGCTGCAGAGCACAGGCTCCGGACGTGCAGGCTCAGCGGCCATGGCTCACGGGCCCAGCTGCTCTGCGGCATGTGGGATCTTCCCGGACCGGGGCACGAACCTGTGTCCCCTGCATCGGCAGGCAGGACTCTCAACCACTGTGCCACCAGGGCAGCCCCCAGAAAATCTTATTTTTTATTTAAGGAATATAGCCCTTACTATGTGCCAGGTACAAAGCCCTTTATTACCTCACTTAGTCCTTATGATGGGCTGAATTGTGTCCCCACCAAATTCATATGATGAGATCCTAACTCCCAGTACCTCAGAATGTGACTGTTTGTGGAGATCAGGTATTTAAAGAGGTGATTAAAATTAAATGAGGTCATTGGGGTGGGCCCTACTCCAATATGACTGGTATCCTTATAAGAGGAGGGGATTAGGGACTTCCCTGGTGGCGCAGGGGTTAAGAATCCGCCCGCCAATGCAGGGGACACCGGTTCGAGCCCTGGTCTGGGAAGATCCTACATGCCGCGGAGCATCTAAGCCTGTGCGCCGCAACAACTGAGCCTGAGCTCTAGAGCCCGTGTGCCACAACTACTGAGCCTGTGCCCGTGCTCCACAACAAGAGAAGCCACCGCCACGAGAAGGCTGCGCACCGCAAGGAAGAGTAGCACCCACTGGCCGCAACGAGAGAAAAGTCTGCGTGCAGCAACGAAGACCCAACGCAGCCAAAAAAAAAAAAAAAAAAAAGAGGAGGGGATTAGAACACAGACAGGCACCGAGGAATGACCATGTGAGGACAGGGGGAGAAAACAGCTGTCTGCAAGCCAAGGAGAGAGGCCCAAGAGACATCAACTCTGCTGATACCTTGATCTCAGACTTCTGGCTTCCAGAACTGTGAGCTAATATATGTTTTTGTTTAAGCCGCCCAGCCTGTGGTACTTTGTAACGGTGGCCCCAGGAAATTAATACAGACCTTGTAACAGCCCCGCATGGTAGGTACTGTTGTTGTTCCACTTACTGGTGCAGAAATTGAGGCACAGAGAGGTTAAGTGACTTGCTCAAGGTCACACACCCAGTTCGTGGTGCAACTGGAATTTTTATATAGAAACCTAACAGGTGGAAATGCAAATCAAAGTCAAAATGAGATACCACCTCACACCTATCAGAATGGCTATTCTCCAAATGACAAAAAATAACAAGTGTTGGAGAGGAATTTTAGGGAAAAGGGAAGCCTCATGCACTGTTGGTGAGAATGTAAATTGGTGCAACCACTATGGAAAACAGTATGGAGGGTCCTCAAAAAACTAAAAATAGAACTACCATATGATCCAGCAATCCCACTCCTGGGTATTTACCCGAAGATCACTAAATCAAGGGGCTTCCCTGATGGTGCAGTGGTTGGGAATCAGCCTGCCAGTGCAGGGGTCACAGGTTCGAGCCCTGGTCCGGGAAGATTCCCACATGCCGTGGAACAACTGGGCCCGTGAGCCACAGCTACTGAGCCCACGTGCCACAACTACTGAAGCCCGCATGCCTAGAGCCTGTGCTCCGCACCAAGAGAGGACACTGCAATGAGAGGCCAGCACACCACAGCGAAGAGTAGCCCCCGCTCGTCACAACTAGAGAAAGCCCGCGTGCAGCAACAAAGACCCAACGCAACCAAAAATAAATAAATAAATTTATTTTTAAAAAACCCACTAATTCGAAAAGATACAGCTACCTCAGTGTTCATAGCAGCATTATTTATAATAGTCAAGATATAAAGACAGGGCTTCCCTGGTGGCGCAGTGGTCGAGAGTCCGCCTGCCGATGCAGGGGACACGGGTTCGTGCCCCGGTCCGGGAAGGTCCCACATGCCGCGGAGCGGCTGGGCCCGTGAGCCATGGCCACTGAGCCTGCGTGTCCGGAGCCTGTGCTCCGCAACGGGAGAGGCCACGACAGTGAGAGGCCCCGCGTACCACACACACAAAAAAATAATAAGATATAAAGACAACCTAAGTGCCCATCAATAGATGAATGGATAAAAATGGATAAAGAAGAGGTGATACACACACACACACACACACACACACACACAATGGAATACTGCTCAGCCATAAAAAAGAATGAAATCTTGCCATTTGCGACAATGAGGCTGGGCCTAGAGGTATTATGCTAAGTGAAATAAGTCAAAGACGAATACCATACGATTTCACTTATATGTGGAATCTAAAAAACAAAACAAATGAGCAAACATAACAAAACAAACAGACTCAGACACAGGGAACAAACAGGTGGTTGCCAGAAGGGAGGGATTGGGGGGATGAGTGAAATAGGTGAAGGGGATTTAGAGGTACAAGCTTCCAGTTACAAAATAAGTATCACCAGAATGAAATGTACAGCATAGGGAATATAGTCAATAATATTGTAATAACTTTGTATGGTGACAGATGGTAACCAGACTTGTGGTGATCATTTTGTAACGTATATAGTACATTAGTGTAATGTATACTATGTATATGTATAATCTAATGTACACTATGTTGTACACCTGAAACCAACACAACGTTGTAAGTCAATTATGCTTCAATAAAAAAATCAACAAACATAACAGGACTTCCCTGGAGATCCAGTGGTTAAGACTCCGCGCTTCCACGTCAGGGGACGCGGGTTTGATCCCTGGTTGGGGAAGATCCCACATGCCGCACAGCATGGCCAAAAAAAAAAAAAAATCAACAAACATGACAAGTATGTACCGGCACACAGGCACTCAAAGTCATCAGTTCTCCCAGAAACAGATGGATATAAGCGTTCAGGCCAAGTGACTACTTTGGAGGTGACCCGGGGACAGGGAGAGGAGGGGAGAAGGCAGGCAATGGCAGGGCAGCACCGTGGGCACCGGGCCCTGAACCCCTCTGGGTGGTTCAGGAGATCAGGACAACACACTGCAGAGCCTTCCCTGAGGAGCAGAGACGCAGGCCTGTCACCACCAAACCTCTCCATCATGGTGGGCTGCTTTCCAGAGCGCCAAGCTGTACTCTGGACTTCCCCAGTGTGGACAGGACGGATGCGTGCCTGCAGCTGGGGGACTGCTGGGCAGGGGGCAGAGGGTGGCGTGGGGGTTCGAAGGCAGCACCTCTGCTGCAGAGGGGGAGCTGAGGGGATATGTGAGGGGCACCGACAGGGCTGCTACGGCCTATGTTGTCATGCACTTATTATCATGACCCCCGTTGTATTTATTTTATTCCAATTAACTAATTAAATAACTTTTAATTGTGGTAAAATACACTAGCACAAAAGCTGCCATCTTAACCATTTCTAATGGTTCAGCGATGTTAGGAATATCCACATTGTTGTGCCATCATCTAATTGCCACCATAATCTCCAGAACTCTCAATTTGTAAAACTGACACTCTGTCCCCTCCCCCAGCCCCTGGCACCCACCCTTATACTGTCTGCCTCTATGAATGTGATACTGTAGGGACCTCATCCAAGTGGAATCATACAGTATTTGTCCTTTTGTGAGTGGCTTATTTCACTCAACATAATGGCCTCAAAGTTCATCCATGCTGTAGCAGGTGCCAGCATCTCCTTCCTTTTTAAGGCTGAATACTATTCCATCGTATTGGTATGCCCCATCTGTCAGTGGACATTTTGGTTGCTTCCATCTATTGGCTATTGTGAATAATGCTGCTATGAACATAGGTGTACAAGACCCTGCTTTCAATTCTTTTTTTTCTCTTTGGCTGCACGGCATGGCATGTGAGATCTTAGTTCCCTGACCAGGGATTGAACCCATGCCCCCTGCAGAGGAAGTGTGGATTCTTAACCACTGGACTACCAGGGAAGTCCCCCTGTTTTTGTTTTTTTTTTTTTAATTTTTAAATTATTTATTTATTTATGTTTGGCTGCATTGGGTCCTCGTTGCTGCTTGCGGTCTTTCTCTAGTTGCAGAGAGCGGGGGCTACTCCTCGTTGTGGTACGCAGGCTTCTCATTGCAGTGGCTTCTCTTGTTGCGGAGCATGGGCTCTAGTTGCGTGGGCTCTAGTAGTTGTGGCCCACGGGCTTAGTTGCTCCGCGGCATGTGGGATCCTCCCAGACCAGGGATCAAACCCGTGTCCCCTGCGTTGGCAGGCGGACTCCTAACCACTGCGCCACCAGGGAAGCCCTGCTTTCAATTCTTTTGGGCATAGACCCAGAAGTGGAATTGCTGGTTCATGTGGCCATTCTAATTTTAATGTTTTGAGGAACTGCCATAATGTTTTCCATAGCAGCTGCACCATTTTACATTCCCAGCAATGGTGCACGAGGGTTTTATTTTATTTTTTGACACACGCAGCATCGTATGCGTCCACTGCTCCATCCGTTCACTTGTCACCTAACACATGCCGGTTTTCCTTATCTGCCCAGACAGACCTCACTCTGTCTTCTCACGCTCAGCCCTGTGACATCCTGTCTTATCTACCTCGTCCCCTGCTCATGGACGTTCACATCCTTTCTCATCTGCCATGACTGGCACAAACATGGCTGAATGGAACAACGGTGGGTAGGAGCCTTTTTACAAGTCTCTGGGGTAAATTCCCGGAAGGATTAAAATTCTTGGGTCACTTGACATTTTGATAGATATAGTCTGATGGCCTCCCCAAAAGACGCTCCCCCCGGCCCCTGCCCAGCTGTGGGTGTTTCTTTACACTTTTCCCAACGTGGATGGAATCACTCTTGAAGCTTCTTGCCAAGCTGAGAGGTGAGAACCCGGGTCCTACGTGTGTTGGTGTGTGCCATCAGCACTGTGCTTGGGTTAGTCTGCTAACTGGGAACACAGGGTGTCTGGCCTGGGGGCTCCTGCCTGCTGGGCTTCCTCCTTTCCCAAAGCACCACTGGCAGATTTGAGGGGTGTAAATAAAAACCTCGTACATCTCCCAGGGCTCCAGATAAAGTCTAATCAAAGAGCTGGTAACCGGGACTTCCCTGGTGGCGCAGTGGTTAAGAATCCACCTGCCAATGCAGGGGACACGGGTTCGAGCCCTGGTCTGGGAAGATCCCACATGCCTCCGAGCAACTAAGCCCATGCGCCACAACTACTGGGCCTGCACTCTAGAGCCTGCAAGCCACAACTACTGAGCCCATGTGCCACAACTACTGAAGCCTGCATGCCTAGAGCCAGTGCCCTGCAAAAAGAGTAGTCACTGAATAAGAAGCCAGTGCACCACAACTAAGAGTAGCCCCCGTTCGCTGCAACTAGAGAAAGCCCGTGTGCAGCAACAAAGACCCAATACAGCCAAAAATAAAAATAAAATAAATAAATTTATTTAAAAAAAAAGAAAAAAAGAAAAAGAGCTGGTAATCAAGGAGGCCCTGGGTCCCTGCAGCTCCAGATGTGCTCAAAGGGGCTCCAAGGTGGCTGATGGTCAGCCAGCCCCCTCACTCACCTGGGCCAAGGTCCTCCCCACAGAGGCTGTCCTCTTTGAGGGTGTAGGCTGTGCCCTGTCTGGCACACCCTTCCCCTTCTGTTTATTTTTTTCACTTTTTTTTTTTTGTGTTTCTTTGTTTTGGATAGTTTCTATTGCTGTCTTCAAGTTCAGTAACCTTTTTTTTTTTTTTTTTCTTTTTTCCCCTGTAGTATCTAATCTGTTATTAATTCCACACAGGGTATTTTTTTTAAATATAAAACATTGTATAGTTTCATCTTTAGAAGTTTAATTTGGGTGGGTTTCCCCCCACCCCCTTTTTTTTTTTATCATGCTCATGTCTTCTTTTGCCTTCTTGAGGGACTCGATTTACATCTATCTATAATAGCTGTTTTAATATCCTTGTCTACTAACTGTATCTTCTTGTTTCTAGTGATTGATTTTCTTCCAACCTTAATATGGGTTGTATTTTCCTGCTTCATTGCCTGCCTTGTAATTTTTGATCGGATGACAGATACTTAGATTTTCATGTTGTTGTACGCTGGATTTCTTTCCTTTTAAAAAATATCTTAATTGATTAATTAATTAATTTTTGGCTGTGTTGGGTCTTAGTTGTGGCAGTCAGGCTTCTCTCTAGTTGTGGCATGTGGGCTACCTAGTTGTGGCATGCAGGCTCTCTAGTTGTGACATGGGCTTAGTGGCCCTGTGGCATGTGGGATCTTAGTTCCCTGACCAGGGGTCGAACCCGTTCCCTGACCAGGGGTCGAACCCACGTCCCCTGCGTTGGAAGGTGGATTCTTAACCGCTGTACCACCAGGGAGGTCCGAATTTCTTTTCTTTGTGTTTCTTTTAATGTCTGTTAGCTTCATATGTTTTTGCTCTGGGTTGACGTTAAAGTACTTGGAACAGCTTGATCGTTTGGAGGCTTGTTTTTAAGTTTGGGGCCAAAGCAGCCCTTCAGCCTTTCATGCCCACTATGGCGGCGACACCTTTCTGAGAATTCTAGCCCTGATCCATGCACTTAGATTCTTTGCTCTGCTGTGGGGAACATGAACTATTCCCAGTGCTGTGTGGCCTCTGTGGGTCGTTTAGTCTGCTTCTTTCTGCTGGTTACTTCCTGGCCTGACACCGGGTCCTCACATGCATTAACTCGTCAGTTGTCAGCTGAAGACAGAGGAGGCCCCTCTGCAGACCCCTAGAGCAGCTCTCCCCTCTTTTCTGCTCTTTTGCTCCGCGGATTCTCGGTCTCACCAAATTCTCAACTCTCCTCAACTCTGGGAGTCCACTGGTCTCCGCCAGGGCTTCCTGTTCCTGTGCTGCAGCCTGGACAACTCTCCAGAAAGGCGGCTGGGAAATTGTAGAGGTCACCTCATTTGTTTCTCTTGTCTCAGGGGTCATTGACTTTGCTCCTGTTGTCCACTGTCTGAAGACTATTGTTTCATATATTTTGTCTGATTTTTTAGTTATTTAAGGGGGAAGGGTAAATCCAGTCATCCTTGTTACTCCACATGGCCAGAAGTGGTATCTCTCCCCTCCCTCCCTCCCCCTTCCTCTTTCTTCTCCTTCTCTTTTTTTAAAATAACAGCTTTATTGTGTGATAATTCACACACCATAAATTTATCACCTCAAAATGAAAGACTGTAGGGACTTCCCTGGCGGTCCAGTGGTTAAGACTCTTCGCTCCAAATGCAGAGGGCACGCACTCTTTAGCTGTCACCCCCTATCCCTCCATGGCCCCCTTCAACCCTAAGCAACCACTAATCTACTTTTTGTCTGTATAGTTTGCTGATTCATATAAATGAGATCACACAACCTGCAGCCTTTTGTGTTTGGCTTCTTTCACTTAGCATGTTGTCAAGATTCATCCACATTGTCGAAGGTGTCAGGACTTCTTTCTTGTATGGCCAAATGATATCCCATTGTATGGAGAGACCCCATTTTGTTTATCCATTCATCAGATGATGGACATTTGGATTGTTTCCACTTTTTGGCTATTTATGAATAATGCTAAATTATCATTGTATGAAACACATTCTAGGGAAACATCTCTGTAGATTTATAACCCCAGCTCTTGATATCTGCACCATCAGGACACCTGTAAAATCCCAGCCCATTAGAGCAGGGAGGGCTTTTCAGGCTACCCAGCCAACCCCTCCACTTCACAGATGGGGGAATTGATGCTCCAGCTGGCAGGTGACTTGCCCACCATACCAGTAGTGGAAGGAACACTCACCCACATTTTCTGATCCTAAAAACAATGAAGGTAACATTTGTGTGGCTCCTGTGGGTCGGGTTGCATCTTCACATACACTATCTCATTTGATGCCCTACATCCCCCTTCTGAGGTGGGTCTTTTTATCCTCATTTCACAGATTTCTTCTTCCAACAGTTATTGCCTGAGCACCCCAGACCCTGAACTGGTGCTGGAGATGTTGAGCTGGGCAGAATGGTGCTCCTGGGATTTCAGGGAGGCAGGCACTGTGGAAAATATTCCAAAGGTAGGGAATCAATCAAAGATGGTTAGTGCCTCATGAGGATAGAGGTCAGGGGACTGGGCTGTGTCTCAGAGGCAGGAAATGGCAGAGCTGGGTAGGAACGCCCGCCTTTAAGGTCGCTCTAGGCTTCCTTTTTGGCCTTACTCCCCATCAGAAGGGAGAGAAAGGGTATGTCTGTGGGGGAGGTGTCAGCTTCCCCGAGGTCTGAGGCTGTGAGCAGGCTTGGCCCCCAGGGTGCCTGGGACAGGGGCAGCCGGGCCTCCAGCAGGTCGCCGAGATGTGCCTCGGCCTGCACAGTGCCCTTCCCTTGAGCTATGGGCATGTCTCCGTCTTACAGAGACATTGACCCTTATAACTCATGCGTTTCAGCATGCGAGGTGAAGCTGCCTTTGAAGACTGGGCAAGGACGCCTGGTGGAGGTGATTCAGAGCCCTAACTCTGGGCTGTGCTCATTTTATAATCATAGCTTCGCTTTTGTTCCAATTTGGTTTCTCTGTTTGTTTTTATATCATATGTATTTTTGGTAAGTGGCATTAAACGCGATAGAAATGAGTAAAGAGGGGGAGGGGGAAAGAGAGAGAGACAGAGAGGACCAGACTTGGGGCCAACAGAGAAAGGAGGGACAGAGCCATTTAAGAAGGCTGCGGCCACAGTCCCCCACAGGCGCCTCTTCCAGCCGTGAGAGGCGAGCCGCGCACAGGGGGCCACAGGGCTTGGTTTGGGGCACGCTGGGCGCTGCGCGAGGTGGTTTGTGTGCGCTGGCCCCGGGGTGCCCTTGACAGCCCCCGCGCGTCGTGCTGGGGGGAAGCTCGGGCCGCTAGGGGCGAGGGGCCCTGGGAGGCCATCTACGGGGCTGCAGTCTCAGACAAACCGCAGCAGGGCTCAAAGCTGCCCGCGGCGGTTTCTAGCCATTGCGCTCTCTTGCTCGGGGTGGTTTCCTGCTGCCGAGGCCGCGGAGGAGCGGGTGGAGCAGCGGCGGGGCGAAGGGGGCCGCTGGCTCCGGGGCGGGAGAAGCTCGGTTGGGCCCTGGTGGGGGCTTGGAGGGGAGGGTAGGGTAGCCGGGTCTGCTATCCGACGCCCAGTAACCAGAGGGCCGGAGAGAGGGCTCGGCGGGGCAGGAGGCTACTCCCCCTGTCGCCGCACCCAACCTACTGACAAGCCCTAGGCGATGAAGAGGAGCCAGGTTGGGGTCTTTCCCCACCCTCTTGGCTGGAGGCACCCCCTCCAGGCCACCTCCCTAGCCCATGGGAGCCTCCTGCTGCGTCTTCTGTTCCCGCGGTCTGGTGTTTTAGTGGCATGTTTTTTGTCACCACTGCTGCGGAGCCTGACAGCCCAAGCCCACCCAGTTGAGTGGCGCCTTCCTGAGGCCCAGCCTAAGCCTGTACCATTTAGTGGTGCGTGCACAGGTGCCCACTGTGTGCAGGGCGTGGGGCATGTTCTCAGTGCCGCAAGGATTTTATTTTTTATACAGCAGGTTATTAGTCATCAATTTTTTTTTTTTTTTTTTTTTTTTTTTTTTTTGCGGTACGCGGGCCTCTCACTGTTGTGGCCTCTCCCGTTGCGGAGCACAGGCTCCGGACACGCAGGCTCAGCGGCCATGGCTCAAGGGCCCAGTCGCTCCGCGGCATGTGGGATCCTCCCGGACCGGGGCACGAACCCCTGTCCCCTGCATCAGCAGGCGGACTCTCAACCACTGCGCCACCAGGGAAGCCCCTAGTCATCAATTTTATACACATCAGTGTACACATGTCAATCCCAATCGCCCAATTCATCACACCACCACCTCCACACACACACACACACACACACACCCCGGCCCGGCTTTACCCCCTTGGTGACCATATGTTTGTTCTCTACATCTGTGTCTTAATTTCTGCCCTGCAAACCGGTTCATCTGTACCATTTTCTAGGTTCCACATATATGCGTTAATATACGATATTTGTTTTTCTCTTTCTGATTTACTTCACTCTGTATGACAGTCTCTAGATCCACCCACGTCTCAACAAATGCCACGAGGGTTTTAACTGGCACCTTCTAAGGCAAAGCCAAGCCAAGCCAGTGATCAGTCCTTGCCAAAAATGTGCTGATGAAGGGAGAGGAACTGGTTCTCCAACATAATCCTGACTAAGAGGGATGACACAGATGGGGATTTAGATGTGACCATTTCCCACCAGGGGTCATGGGAACAAAGGGCCAGCAGGCTGGGGAGGGTTGGCTGTGCACCAGCCTTCAGGAAAGAGATTTTAATAAGCCCAGAGAGAATGCTAACAGAGCCTGCAGCAAGAAGTTATAAAACAAGGAGCTAATTAAAAATCATGTTTCAGAAGCACTTGCTCATACGTACCTTGTTACTGCTCAAGACAGACTGAAAATCTGCACATCTGGCTTACTGGTTTTGTGAAATACACCATATATATCACAGAAAAAAAATACACTGGAAGGAAACACATCAAAATATTAGTAGTAGTTACCTTTGGGTAACAAAGCACTTCTTCTTTATACTTTTCTGTGTTTTCAATTTTTTTTTCTATTTAAAAACATTTACAATTGGCAAATATATTTAAAAAAGACACTTTTTTAAGGGTGGAAAAAATAAAAGTTTAGACATTACAATGACAAATGCTCCTGACCTAAAAGCAGTTTTACCTAAAGGAAGAGGTGACAATAGAAGTGATGTCTCCATGAGGTCAGATTACAGAGGGCATGACTTAGGACAGCAGGGTGGACCATGGTCACAAAGATGTGCCAATGAGGGGCGAGAGCACAGCCAAAGGCTCTCACCTGTGGTGGGCTGACACAGCTTTGCAGGAGAGGAATCTGGCAATGCTACTGAAATATACCTGGAGAAAAGGGAGCCCTCCTACATTGTTAGCAGGAATGTAAATTGGTGCAGCTACTGTGGAAAACAGTATGGAGGTTCCTTAAAAAACTTAAAATAGAGTTACCATATGATCCAGCAATCGCAGTCCTGGGGTTATATCTAGAAAAGGCAAAAACTCTAATTTGAAAAGATACATGCACCCCAACATTCTTAGCAGCATCATTTACAATAGCCAAGACATGGAAGCAACCTGAGTGTCCATCGACAGATGAATGGATAAGGAGGATGTGGTACATATATACAATGGATACTACTCAGTCATAAAAAAGAATGAAATAATGCCACTTGCAGCAACATGGATGGACCTAGAGATTATCATACGAAGTGAAGTAAGTCAGACAGAAGGACAATCATATGATATCACTTATATGTGGAATCTAAAAAATAGTACAAATGAACTTATTTATGAAACAGAAACAGACTCACAGACACAGAAAACAAACTTATGGTTACCAAAGGGGAAGGCGGTGGGGTTATAAACTGGGAGTATGGGATTAACAGATGCATGCTACCATATATAAAATAGATAAACAAGAAGGATTTACTGTATAGCACAGGTAACTATGTTCAATAGCTTGTAAAAAAAGTATAACGGAAAAAATGTTTAAAAATCTAGATATATATATGTATAACCAGATCACTTTGCTGTACACCTGAAACTAACACAATATTGTAAATCAACTATACTTAAAAAAATAAATACACACACACCCCTTTCTTTGATTCACAACTCCACTGCTGGAAATTTATCTATTGCAACGTCAAAGGGAATGTTCACTGAGGTGTTGTGTGTGGTGGCAAGACTTTGCAAGCATCCAAATTTTCTTTAATGGGGCAATGGTTGGCAAATATATACAAAGAAATATCATGGAAGGCATAAAAGGCACAAATTAGAGCTATATTGACCCACAGACCTGGAGGGTACTCCATGACTGCAAAGAGAGAAAAGTGAGTTTCAGCCAAAAGTATGAAACCACTTTTGTAACAACAAAGGCCCAGAGCCCTGATAAGCAGGTGCATGTTGAAATGTGCTGGAGGGCGAGTGGGGTAAAGAGGGAGGAATGTGACTCTGGTTACTTGAATGGAGGATGGGAAAAAAAGATGGTAGTAGATTGTGGGGCAAAAACATTACTCATCTACTGATGGAAACTGTAGAATAGTCTATGATATTGCTGCAAATACGTAAATATGGAACATGTACAGGAACAAGAACTAGATGGCATGGGTAAATTTAAAATACACCGATTTAGAAGCTGGTAATGCAGGTACACACCTTTTTCAGATGTGCAATTAAAAAAAAAAAAAAAAGTCACTCAGTAAAAAGTTGCAAGTAGAGAAGAGGATAGCGTGCTTTCTCAACATCTGAGCCCGAGTGTGCTGTGATCCACCCGTGCCCAAGGTACCCTCCAGGCCTGGCAGGTGGCAGGAAGTGTGGTGTACCTGCAGCTTCACTGCCTAGGGGCTCCCTGTTCTCAGGACTGGCCTCCTGAGTGAGGTTTCTCCCTTTTGCATCCACCTCCAGGGCCGAGTCAGTGGCTTGCTGGCAGCGGCCTGGAAGAGGAGCTGACCATACTTTCTTGAAGGGGATTCTGTACTGAAAAACAAATAAAAAACCCCCTTTGTGCCCAACCCGACCTGGGCAGCCACCCAGGCAGGGTTAGCATAATGGATCACCTGATCTTCCTCCTGAGCAGGCCCAGCCCCTCGGGGCTCCTTTGGGATCAGATCCTGCAGCTCTCCAGCAGCATCCCGACCTCCGCTCTGGGTGAGCAGTGTTACATGAAGTGCTATCACTCCCCTGGAATCCGCTGGCTTTCAGTCTGAGCAGCCCCTGTAACTCTGTGGGGTCGTGGGGCCTGTCTGGTCAGGCCGTGTGGAGACACTAAACCAGAGAGCAGTCTGCACAAACATTTATTTACAAAAAACCAAGTTACATATGGTACAGGCTTTTTACATAACACAGTAGTTTAAACAATTATTTTATGTATTTTTACTACCAGAAGGTAAAGAATTTAGTAAACTAATCGTTTTTGCTATTTTTATACAAAGTGACAGGTCATGCACATTTTTTTTAAGTTTTAAAATCTTTTGCTAAGTGCAAATACTAGATTCCTCTCTCCAGTTTTAAGGCAAGAATGGGACTGTTGCTGGGCAGTCTCTCGCTCCAGGGAGCAAGCAAGGCAGCCCAGAGGGGAAGGTGCCAGGCTGCCTCCGGGACCGCTCTGTCCCCCAGACAGGGGCTGATCTCTGGGGGTGTCCTGTCATTTGCATCTTGCAGCCACTGACTGGTTTGTCTGACGGTTATGGCGCCCTCTCTCCCCAAACCCATCACTAGTACAGACTGCTTCTCCAAGACACGAGGCACCTACAGGGCCATTTTGCAGACATGAGGGGGCTCACGCTTGGGTCAGAACTTGAGGCAAAAGTGACTGTGCTACATCTGCAGACCCGCGAGCCGCTCCACAGCCTGGCTCAGGGAGGAACATTAGCAATCAGGAGCCCTCGGCTCAGAAAGGCAGGAGTGGTTCCCTAGCTGCCTTGTGTGGCTAAAAACAGCCAGAACTCATCTCAAAAGACAAGTCTTCAGTTTGGCCTTGGGGGAATTATTCTGGTCTCCCTCCTGTGCAGCAACCTTTGGACCTTCGCATGCCAGGTCCTAGGGCAGTTGCTGGACTGCAGTGTCAAGGGCATGCAACACCAGCCCAAGGTCTGTCCTTGCTGCTGCCCCAGGACCTCCGTGGAGCCACGTACCCTGGGCTGCTGGGCAAAGATGGAAGCTGGTTCCTTCTTTAGATGATGAATCGGGTCAGAGACCCAGAAGGTTCTGGTGGGCTGGGGTGAGCACTGTCACCAGTGGGGCAGGTTGACAGCACCTGGGGTCACCTTCCCCATCCGGTGGTACATCTGCTGGCAGTTCACAGCCCTCAGGGACCCTCCCTTGGGGAAGCATGGGGAACATGCTTTAAAGGTACTTGAAGAAATACTGTTGCTGTGCCCCGAGGGCAGGGGCAGGAAGCCCGGCAGGGAAAGGCTCCTGGCAGCAGAGACTCAGTGTAGCCTCTCTTCGTGCGTCCCCCACCCCAAGCCCAGGGGGCCGCCTATCCGCAAACCCCAAACCCAGAGGAAAGACAGCAATAACAGGCAACGTGGCACATCACCTCTCCATTTTAATCTCTGAAAAACATCTGAGAGGCTGATGGCAACGGGTGACCAGACAGTGATGCCTGGTCCCGGGTGTGTCCCCTCCTCTCTGAGGTCTGTGTGTGTGAACTTCGGGGAACCCCATAGCCATCAGAGCTTCAGCAAGAGGAACGGAGGCCAACACAGGGAGCCAGGCAGGTTCATTCCCCACTGAGGCCTCTGCTCTGCACATGGGCTGGAGCACGAAGTACTGCAGAGTGGGTGGCCGGGGTGAGGCTCAAACACCTAGCTGGGGCTGGACAGCAAAAGGCAACTGGGAACATGGCGGGGACTCCCAAGCAAACCCATAGCCAGACTCACCTGACCTCAAGAAAAGGTAGCTGCCGAGCACAACCTGGGTCATGTACCTGCTGGGGAAAGCCAGCGCCACCATACCTTAGGGGAGAATCTGTTCATTACCTGGGTGGTGGCAAACACGGCTCCCTGGGAGAGCCACCAGGCCTCTGTCACAGCTACTTCAAAAGGATCTTGTGGTTGGCAAAAATTTCAGGACCATCCCACCCTCCTCAACTGCCAGGCGCGGGGCAACAGGTTTCTTTGACTTTGCAGAGACCGAGGGAGAGAAACTCTAGTAGAGGCCACAGAAAACTGGGAAGGTTCAAAGTGAGTAAACGGCAAATGTTTCTTTAGGTAAACTACAAACATCCCATTGCATGAAATGGCTCTCTGTGGTCTCATCCGAGAGGATCAAGAGGGGAGGCGAGACCCTGGAACAATCACTGTGGTGGCGGCCTGGGGTACTGCACTTGGACACGGTCCACAGCCACCCCAACCCGAGCAGCGCTCCCAGGTCTGTGGACATCGCTCTGCCACTTAGACCAACCGGCTCAGGGCAGTGGGGTGCACCTCACTCTAGGTGGGCTTCAGAGCGAGGGGGTAGAAGAACCAGGCCTCCACGACACGGTGCCAAGCTCTCAGCTTTCTCGAAACCGCACTACTTGTTACTTCACTTTATTATGGATCACACTGCTACGGTAAGGAAGGCTTACGTGGTTTTTAACTGAGAGACTTCTGTTGTCTGCCAGGGGGAGGGGATGGAGGCAAACATTTCCCTTCATCTATTTCTGCAGGGACGTGATAGAGACGGGCTACCTTGTGGCCCAGGGCCACCACGTTGGCTGCTACGACGGCAGAACTCTTCAGGAAGAGGGTTTTGCTGCCCCCTTATCTCTGGCCCAATCCCGTTACGGGCACCCAGAGGGTACTAGCCTGCTGATCACTCTTCAAGGAGCAGTGGCCCTTCCCAGGAAGAAATCCAGCCTATCCATTCGACAGGCAAGTCCGTCATCCCTACTTAGCAGGCATGGGCACAGCCATCAGCCTTGGGGGCAAAGGAGCATCTATCCAGCCCCAGCCTGCACAGGATGCTTGGCGGGGCTCCCGGGAGGGGTGGGGCCTGGGTGTCAGAAGCGATGCCGTGGCTGGGGGCCAAAGTGCATAGGCAGGTTGTGCTCCAGCGGCATGTGGACGGGGGCGAAGTCGTAATTGACTCGTACGTTGGGCAGAGGGGGCACATAGGGTGCTGGGATGGGGCCCATGTTGAGGGGGAAGTTGTTGAACATGGGCCGGACAGGAGGCAGGGGGAAGGCTGGGTGCACGAAGGCGTAGTGGGGGATCTGTGGCTGGTGCAGGTTCTGTGGGACGGGCCTCGGCAGGGCTTCGATCCTCTGGACTTTCTCTGGAGGCTTCTCCAAGGGGGGCCCAATGCGTTTGAAGGTATTCTCTGAAAAGAAGATGGGATTTAGTAGAGAAAACAGTTAAATCCCACTGTGCCCGGATCTGGCTTGGGACCAGAGCTGCATATCCTGATCCTGGTCCCAGGGGCCCTGAGCTGTAGGCTGACAGCCTGGAGCATGAGGGCAGACCGGGAACCTCCAACTTTCAGCATCATTCTTCCCTGTGGACACAGGAGGGGTGGCCAGGCCAGAATAAGGCCGATTAAAGCCCAAAACGTAACATTCACGCATGAGTGCATAGCCCCCTAACCAGCCATCACCAAGGACAAAACCATACTTCCCACCGAGTGTCACACTCCACAAGGATCACCTTGGAAAGAGACAGACTGATCCAGCTCAGAACAGGTGGAGCTTCTGTGAGAGAATTTCCTTTAGAGCCAGGGCGTGGATGGCCACTTACAGAAACTCCATTTCATTCCTCCGTAACCTCAGAGGGGCCTACTGTCGTTTTAAGTCTGCTTTCGCTTCTATTTGCTTCCTAAGCTCCAACTCACCCCTTGGGACCTCCTGGCCATCAAGGAGCTGCTGAAACTGTGTCTATGCTTTCAGGGCCTTTCCCAGAGAGAGGTGGATATGTGGGTGAGGTATATAAGTGGCCACCTGAGGGACAGCACTCCCCGGTGGTCCCTGGCTGGGTGGAGTGCCAGGATCCTGATGCAAGCCGGCAGCGGGGTCCCCTCCTCCCCTGTGCACATGCAGTGAGTGAGCACAGGGCCTGTCTTGGGGAGCACTTGCCTCCATTCTTTCTCTTCTGTTCCTCTTCGGCCTCCTTCTGGATTTCCTCAATTAGCTTCTCATCATCTTCCTAGGAGAAAGGAAAGAAGATGACAAGCTTGCTCTCAGCCAGCTCCATGCAGCGCTGAGGCCCTCCCGGAACGCGCGGGAGGCCGGCTTGCTGCCGATCAGCAATGGGGCTAAGCCGGAGACCTGCTGCTGACCAGCGAGGTCGTGGGCTTGCATACCACCCATTCCCAGTTCCCCGAGAATCTTCTTCCTTCATCATTAGACCGTGTTCCCACGAGGAAGCCCATCTGAAAGGCTGGGACCAAGGAGCGGATCTGTGCACTGCAGGTGGCTGTCTGGGGGCTGGGCTAAGAGAGCCTGCTCTGTTCACTCACCTGTAAGGTAAGAACTTCCCACGGCTCGAAGAGGGCAGACTGATAACCCAAGGGTTTGGTATGGGGGTGAGTCTGGAGGGGGCAGGGCCTGAGGAGTTTCAGATCTTGAGTCTACAAACTCTGAGCAAGAAGCGCTCTCTGTAGAGCCCGGAAGTCTTGCTGGCTCCCCGAACTGAGTTGGACAAAAGACTGTGCAGGCCTGCTGAGACCTGAAGCTGGCCTTTAGCTCCTAGACAGCGGTGGGCTGTAGAAGGAGCAGCATCCCGCCAGCAGAACGGTGGCCTGGGCCACAGGGAAGGGCACAGCAGTCTAAGAACAACTCCCCTGTAGACCTCCCCATCTCCCCTTCTCAAACTCAGGCTTGGTAGGCCTGCTTCGCTAATAGGCAATTCAGACTTGGATTATCCCCTCCTGGGGACAGAGCCAAGTAGGCGCTCTGGGTTCAGGCAGATGTGTGGGCTTCACCAGGGAAACTCAGGGGTCTGTGCCACATACAGTTCCCCCATCTCCACCTGCCCCAGGCACCGTGAACTGGGCTGCTGGCCCGGGACAGACAACCTGAACCATGCCTGTTCTGTGTAATGTCCTGGGGGTTCAACCCACTCCTCAGCAGCCCTGCAAAACGGCTGGGGACTGAAAGGACACTCGCTGGATTGAAAACACCACCAATACGGTGCATGTCTTTGCTGCCAGCCGCAGGGCTGCTGCTGAACCAGCATGGCCACGGAGGGCATGGGACTTAACGTCTACCCGCCACGAGCTGGGGCTCGACAAAGAGCAGAGTTGACACTGCAGCCACAACCTGAGCGTGGCAAGTGCACTGATCAAACCGAGAGACAGGCAGGCGTGTCCTGTTTCCTGGGGTCTTGCAGTAGCTTCTCCAGGAGTTAAGGGCAGTCAAACTGGGAAGAAGTAAGGAGAAGGGCAGTGGTGCCCAGTGTGGGGTGGGGAAGCATAAGCCAAGTTTCAGGACTTCCAGAAGCCTGCTAGAAACGTGTGTTGCCCCAGGCGACGCATCAGGCGAGGCCTCTCCACATGGCCCGTGTGGTCTGGGCTGGAACACTGCCAGTGATAACTCTGGAGTTTTCATGCTGATTGGATGCTCTGGACTGGCTGACGTCACCCGTGGCACTTCTGGGAGGTGAATGGAGGGCCACAGAAGGGAGTGCATGAGCTGGAAAGAACCCCTGGAAAACCTTGGACCAGGGGAGAGCACAGCAGCCTCAGCGTGGAGCTGGGCAATGGGCAGTTACCAATGTCATAACCAAGATGGTAACTTGTGATTTCAGACAGTTACGGCCCCTCCCTGATTCTGGAGTCACGAGTGTCGCTCACTCATTGTGTACTGGACACCTACTCTATAAAAACCCTAAGACGTGCTCATGCAGCCTCTCTGTGAACACTCCAAATGAGGAAACTTATTACTCTACAGAGTAATCACTAAGCCAATCAATACTAAGGGCTCCAGTAATGCAGCAGGCTTTGGTGGAGGCAGTCTGAAGCTTTCCATGTGAATGTCAAGATAAATTCTACCACTATTGAGATTAGGAGCTGGCAAGCATCTTCATTTTGGTGCCAGTGGCAAGCCTAGGAAAAAAGATTTAAAAAAAAAAAAAGAGTAATCTAGAAAAATGGAAAGTAGGAGAGCTGTTGCTCTGCACTGCTCACTGAGTGACCTGGGCAAATTCCTGAACATCTGAGTCTGGGCATCTCATCTGTAAAATGGGCTGTTGTAAGGACCGTATGAGCTCAATTGTGTAAAGGACCCAGCACAAAGCAAGTACTCCTCATTAAAGACAGGAAAGTTGTGAAAATGGCAGGAATAAAGATTTCAGAAAGATGAAAAGTTTCAAGAGAAAGTGGTAAAGATTGGGAGATGCCCTAACATTTCTCTCAGTGGCTTCTTTATGGTATGAGTGAGGTTTCCTGCCTCTGGTCATTTATTAATTATAACTATTAGTACTACATCACCATCACCCTCACCTCACCCCCACTATCTCATCCCTCTTCTATCACATCACTTAAATGTGGTCATGCCCATCGGTACCCAGAGGGACACCTAAGGCCTCTGATGGCACAGGAAGGCACCTTAGAAACCAGCCATTCTAACTTCCTTCTACCACAGAAAGTAAGGTCCCAGAGCAGGTAAGTTGTTCAAAGTTATGGTTAGTTGGCGGTGGACTAGGCAGTGTCACTCAAATACCTTTCCTGGAGAAAATCCACAGAAAACTACTGTGAAGGTTCCCTGTCCCTGTCGTTTGATTTGAAAACGTGGAGGGTATATGTATGCTTTCATTCAAGAATATGTATCGTGTGTCCAGTATGCATCAGGCACTGAACTGGATGTACAGCTAAGAATAAGGCAGACCTGGTCCCTTCCCTCATGCAGCTTCTATTTTTGTGCTGTGATCACAATTCCAGCTGGCATTCCACTTTGGAATCCTACATGGGCCTAAAGAGTAATTTCACAGCGTTAAAGACTAACCCCTGACCCCCACCCCCTCTTTCCCTTCTGACTGTCTTGTGACATTTCTGTCAGAATAAATGAAGAATGAAGAATCTTCTGAGTAAAAGATTCCAGGTCTCTTATAGCACTGTTAAGGGTATGGATGAACAGGGCATCTGACCGATTTTGATCAATACTAAGTTTCCTGTGATAAATCCCAACGCTCCTGGTAGAAGTTCGCCCCTGAATAAATGCAATGTAAGAACTCCCTTAGGCGGGTCTGAGGCACTTGCACAGGCAAGAGTGAGTTGAGCGTCCTGATACGGATCTGCCGGCTCTCTGGAGGACAGAGCAGCCAGGTCCACGAGCTGGCAGAAACTCCCAGGCCGCCACTGAGAGCTCTTCCGGGGTTGGGGGGCGGGAGAAGCCTTAGAGCCTTGAGCTCTTCACCTTTTGAAGAGAGCCACCTGGAGCCTCTTCCCTTCCTTCCTTTGCTCTGATCACTCTCCTGATTTGTTAAGTGGACTCAGGACTATTTGTCCTTAAGCTCTGGCTTTCCCTGGTTAGGCAGTGCTCTTACGGTCTAAATACAGTCTGTATTTCACAAGAAAATGTCAGCACTCAACTATTTTGAGCAGTGATTGTTACCATAAAGAATGAGCGAATTGTTAGTTACACCTAGAATATGGGTTAAGTGTTTCAGATTTCAACTTTCTCCAACTGGTTGGAGTCACAGGACACTATATTTCGAAACTAAGAACTAAAACGCTTTTCAATATATTTTTTTAAAGATAAAAATTACATTTTCAGCCAAATATGTTAGACTCTAAGGGGGAAGACTTTTTCTTCATCTGGGGTAGAATTTCCTTCCATAAGCAGTTCCCCTGGAGTATTTAAAATTCCTCAAGTCAGGAGTGAAGGCATGGGCTTCCCTAGTGGCGCAGTGGTTAAGAATCCGCCTGCCAATGCAGGGGTACACGAGTTCGAGCCCTGGTCTGGGAAGATCCCACATGCCGCGGAGCAACTAAGCCCACGTGCCACAACTACTGAGCCTGTGTGCCGCAACTACTGAGTCTGCGTGCTACAACTACTGAAGCCTGAGCATTTAGAGCCCGTGCTCTGCAACAAGAGAAGCCACCGCAATGAGAAGCCTGCACACCATAACGAAGAGTAGCCCCCGCTCACTGCAACTAGAGAAAGCCTGCGTGCAGCAACAAAGACCCAATGCAGCCAAAAATAAATAAATAAAAAAATTCAATAAAATTTTTTAAAAAATTAAAAGAAAGTGAAGGCAGAAGGGCTTCCCTGGTGGTGCAGTGGTTGAGAGTCCGCCTGCCAATGCAGGGGACGTGGGTTCGTGCCCCGGTCTGGGAAGATCCCACATGCCGCGGAGTGGCTGGGCCCGTGAACCATGGCCGCTGAGCCTGCGCGTCTGGAGCCTGTGCTCCGCAACGGGAGAGGCCACAACAGTGAGAGGCCCGTGTACCGCAAAAAAAAAAAAAAAAGCGAAGGCAGACTGAATTGTACACTTTAAAAATGGCAAATTTTACTTTACCACAATTTAAAAAGTTAATAATGTTTAAAAAAAAAAAAGAGTGAAGGTAGGTTTAGGGTTGATTTTGAGATAACACGTGAGGACTGGTCCCTCATCAGAACACTTCTTGGGTTGGATAAGTGATACATGGGGATATTAAGGCTTTTCTAGAGGTAAGTTCCCTTGGGAAACATTCTAGGCATCCCAAGTGTCATCATTCACGGTGAATAAGAACACCTGTGAAAAAGTCTTGCCATTCTGCAAATCTAGGACACACCTAACCTGCTGGAAACAGGGAACAATAGGAGGAAAAAAGATGACGAGAGGGCCAGGGGTGTGTGGGCTGGATCACAGAATTAACTGTCCTCCAGCCCCCCTGCAGGGCCTGAGTCACTTACAGGAAATCCTGGCATGCTGGAGCAGGCCCCACCGTAGTGAATTTTATCTTAAAGCAGCACTGGCTTCCTAACAGGCAGGCAGCTGGTGTGATGGGACTCCAGCTTTGGGGTTCCACAGACCTTGGCCTGGGGACCCCTCTACCCAACACGACTTAACCTGGAGCCTAATCATTTCCATAGCAGGTTTACTGTGAGAAGCAGATTATCTCACTTTTTATAAAGTGCCAAGCACAGTGATAGTAATAATGGCTTACTGTGTGCCAGCTCCTGTTCTAAGCACCTCACATAGATTTCATAACAACTCCAGGAGTTAGGTACTACTGATTAATCCCCATATTACAAATGAGGAAACTGAGGTTTTTTAAAAATATTTTTTCTGATCAGGGATCGAATCCATGCCCCCTGCCTTGGAAGCACGGAGTCTTAACCATTGGACCGCCAGGGAAGTCCCACACATAGTAAGGTTTGAATCCAGGCCTTCTCAAAGCCTGAGCTCTTAAGCACTTAAACCACTAGTTTCTGAATAGAAGCTTCTGGAACAGTATGACTGGAGGGGCCCAGAGTACTCTGCCTGCCCTGAGAACTGTCAGAGGTGACTATTTTTAGGCCCTGCTTTGTTCTAGAAAGAGTGTATCTTGCTCTCTTTGAAATATAAGAGTTCCCTCTCTTTGGGATGGGCAGAACTCTGAAATCTCCTTTCTCCACTGAATAAAAGAAGGGAATAGGGCAAAATAAAACACCTCTACTCAAGGTGATGAACAGCCAGCAGTACAGCAGAGAAGGGGACACTTCCCTGGAAAATTCCCATTTTCCTGGGGTCAGCTCACCCAGAAGTACATGTGCCATCACTTGGAACGTCAGGTCTCTGACTGGCCTCCCTAGCACTTGGCCTTTGAGACAAAGCCAGCAGAACCTTCTCACCCAGAGTGGGAGCCGGGAGCTCGGGGAGAAACCAGAAGCCTAAGGTGCAGGCCAGGCTCTATCACTGAGGCCACAGGACTTAAATGGCTCATGGTAACTGAGTCGCCTATCGCTCCTGACCTGGGCGCTGTTCCAGGCCATCTCCAGATGTCCTTGCCTTGTTGACATGTTTTCTCATGAGGCTACCAAGTTACCTGTATACCTTGGAGTCCCATGGAATTTTCTCCTTCTTCCACAAAAAGCCAGAGTTTTGATTCTCACACACATTAAAGCAATCTTGGGAAAAAGAGTTAAACAAAACACAAATAAAAAGGTAATTCCGGGCTTCCCTGGTGGCACAGTGGTTGAGAATCTGCCTGCTAATGCAGGGGACACGGGTTCGAGCCCTGGTCTGGGAGGATCCCACATGCCGCGGAGCAACTAGGCCCGTGAGCCACAACTACTGAGCCTGCGCGTCTGCAGCCTGTGCTCCGCAACAAGAGAGGCCACGATAAGGAGAGGCCCGCGCACCGCGATGAAGAGTGGCCCCTGCTTGCCACAACTAGAGAAAGCCCTTGAACAGAAATGAAGACCCACCACAGCAAAATTAATAATGAACTCCTACCCCCAACATCTTTTTTTTTTAAATTTATTATTTATAAATTTATTTTATTTATTTATTTTTGGCTGTGTTGGGTCTTCACTGCTGTACGCGGGCTTTCTCTAGTTGTGTCAAGCAGGGGCTACTCTTTGTTGCGGTGTGCGGGCTTCTCACTGTGGTGGCTTTTCTTGTTGCGGAGCCCGGGCTTCAGTAGTTGTGGCACATGGGCTCAGTAGTTGTGGCTCGCAGGCCTAGTTGCTCCGCGGCATGTGGGATCCTCCCAGGCCAGGGCTCGAACCCGTGTCCCCTGCATTGGCAGGCGGATTCTTAACCACTGCACCACCAGGGAAGTCCCAGGAATTACTTTTTTTTTTTTTTTTTAAAGATGTTGGGCTTCCCCGGTGGCGCAGTGGTTAAGAATCCGCCTGCCAATGCAGGGCAGACGGGTTCGAGCCCTGGTCCTGGAAGATCCCACATGTCGCGGAGCAACTAAGCCCATGTGCCACAACTACTGAGCCTGCGCTCTAGAGCCCGCGAGCCACAACTACTGAAGCCTGCACGCCTAGAACCCGTGCTCCACAAGAGAAGCCACCTCAATGAGAAGCCCGCACATTGCAACGAAGAGTAGCCCCTGTTCGCCGCAACTAGAGAAAGCCCACGGGCAGCAACGAAGACCCAACGCAGCCAAAAATAAATAAATTTAAAAAAATTAAAAAAAGAAAGAAAAAAGAAAGGTAATTCCTCACCAGAGATGACTCCTAGGAAGATTTTGGCCTAATTTCCATTGGTTGTTTTTGTATCCACATCTCACTTTCAAAATCCCTGAGGTTCCCTTCTAGAAGGCCACACTCTGCACACTCAGGTCCCCACTTCCCTGTGTGTAATGCGCTCGTTCACACATGCCTGCTCTCCAAGTGTCTCTCCCAGCCACAAGGGGCTGGCAGCATTCTACCCACGAGGAAACAGGCTCTGACAAGGCAGTTACGTGTTGAAGGTCACCAAGTAGATGATGAAGAGTGAAATCAGAACCAGGGCAGGGCCAGGCTGCTTCTTCTGGGCTTACAGCCCCAAGGGGAGCCTGGGCAGTTCTGGACTCTGCAGGCAATCAGAGGCCAAAGGCCTTGGGAGCAAGCTATTAGGGGCCCCTCTGACCCCAACAAAGTTGGAGGCTAAACCGAGCCCATTTGAGACCTGAGCTCCCCTTCATACCCTGCCTGCCTTGGTCAGTGGGTAACTGTGGGAGGAAGACAACTCTGTCCGGACTCACTGCACTGGACACCTCGACAGGCCCTAGTGAATGTCCACCAAGGGCAACATGCCCACCCCAGCATTCCTCTCCTTGGCCTTTGGCTCGGGGTTTAAGATGGACCCAGTAGGCCTTTTCTGCCCTCTTTCTGGCCCCTCCTCATCTTGGTGAAAACCTTTAAACAGATCCGCAGAATATGCATATAAGCAAGTCTCAGACTGAGCATAAGGAAACGCCAGGCTAGAGTAGAAGTGAACCCCACAGACCACCACTGAATGTAATGAGAACTGGGATAGGAACATGTGTAGCACCCACAGTGGGCCAGTGCACCCCAAATGCAGTGCTGAGGACAAAGGATCACAGCAGACAGTGACATGGAGTCTTGCAGCCCAGCAGATCTGGAAGAATGCTTTATATAAAGAAATGAGGGGCTGCATCTTAACAGTGAGAGGATTTTATTTCCTTTCCCTGAATTCCTCTGAGCTCAGCAAGATACAGAAATGCTGGCCTAACACAGAAGACTCTGACACGCTTGCTTCACATGGAGGTGGGTAGGGAGTGAGGCACGGCAAGAGCATGAGGGGGATGGCAGGGGCCCGGCTTCTCCGAAACACCGACTCAGCACGCCAGCTGCCGGCAGGAAGTGAGGGAGAATTCACCAGAGAGGTTTTAATGGAGAAAAACAACCCCAAACCCCAACTCCTTAAAACGTGTCCCTCAACAATGAAGCCCCACAGCTCTGCCCATGGAGCAGGGTCTGGATGGGAGAAAAAGAAGGAAGAGAAACTGCAAGTGGTTAAAGGGAAAAAGAGAAGGTTTCCACCAATCAGATATTGACAACAATCGCCAGCCACAGGCTGAAGGTTCCTAAAATAAATGTCTGAGTACTTAGCACACAGCTTGTTCTTGCGAGGCTTTTAAACATCCTTTTGAGCCCGTTTTCTTCAACATTTCTGGACACCAGAGCTGCCAGCCTGCTTGCCTGCTGCCAGCCTCCGGTGACCATGAAGGGAGGGTGGTGACTTTTCTTCTCCATTTAACTTTTCCTCCCTGTAAAAAGGTGACTGAGAATTGCAAGTCAACTGCTGCTTCCCTCCTGCAATTTTGGGGGTGGGGGTGGGGCTGGGGCTGGGATCCAGGTCATGTATGGCCACAGCTGTTGTTAATAAACTTGCAATGATTTCATAAAAGGCTTCCAAAGAGCTGAGGATTTAGTTTCAAATTATTCCCAGATTGGCTACAGATCGCCGAGCAACACCAGACCCTAACCCCCCCAGCGCCAGCTGTCCCCCTGCAACAGGAAACTGGGGGGAGGAGGGTGCAGCATGGCCCGGAGTGGCACATGCTGTGCAGCTGGGGTCTGGAATGGCCGGGGAGGGGGTGCGGAGGTGGTCTGGATAATGTGTTGGGGAGGAGCAAAGACTGGACGGCTCTCTGCTGGCTTCTGCAACTATCTCCTCGGGTCACAGAGGCCTGGAACGCAAACACCTTTCTGTCTAGAGCTCCCCCCAGGGACCTGGAGGCAGCATGGGGTGTGGCCATGTTGGGACTCCTGTCAGGGTCAAGCACTCAGCCTGGGGCCTGCTGGCATCTGCTGAACATGACACATGCCAACATGCCATGTTTACTGGACTGAGCCATACTGTGGCCCTCCTTGGTACAATCCTCTAGTGACATCTAAACCTGACTGGGGACACTGTCAAGGCCCCTTTCTACCATCTGCAGCTTGCTCAATGGGGAAGGGTCCAGCGAGGGCCTATCCCTTTACGGAGGCCTGCGTGACTCACTGGGTGCAGGGGCTCTGCGGGCAGCTATCGGCAAGCTCCCGTACTTGTGACCTCTTGCTCCAGACAGAGAGTGGAGACTTGGGGAGTGGAAGGAGCTAACGGCTGGCTGAAGACCTGGATTTGCACCCTGGTTTTACCAAGTGACCTGAATCTTGTTTTCTTCATCTGCAGAATGCGAAAGTGGTCCCGCCTCCATGTTGTAACAGAAACAATGGCGTTTAAAACAGTGACTTGAAATAAAATGCTAAGGCCAACTGTGGAAGTTAAGTGATGGGGCAACATGGGTGTTCACTTTACCATCTTCTTCACAGAAGGTAAATTTTAGAAGTTAAGGAAAAAACCCTGAAACTGAAAATTAGTTCCTGAGCTAAACTCTGGAATATCTTTCTGAAGATACTCCCTAAAATGATCTCCACCTTTCCCTCCTCAACCCTGTGTCTGAAATACTTTTATTTCCTCTTCCTTTCCCAGGCCACTCAAACAAGGGTCTCAAAGGTGCCCAGTGCCCTCCGTGCCCCTGACCCATCAGGAAGACAGACACTGGTCCAGGCTGGGTGGTGCTGGAGCCAACTAAGGGGAGAAAGCAGAAAGCAGCTTTGTTTAAGATGCTGAGAGAACAGAAGACCTGAGATCAACACATGTCACGTTTTTTTTTTTTAATTTGGCATGCAGGATCTTAGTTCCCAGACCCGGGACTGAACCTGTGCCCTCAGCAGTGAAAGCGCAGAGCTCTAACCACTGGACCGCCACGGAATTCCCCATGCCACCTTTTACTGACCACAATCTTCTGCAAGTTTCTTCATTTGTAAAACTGGGATGATACACTGGCCTTAGAGGACTGTCAAAGAATTAAATATATTAACACATATTAATGTCAGGTTCAATCCACTGCAGGCTTGAGAAAAATAAATAATTCTCTTAACCAAACGGCTAGACGATAATGGTGCCAAATTGTAAACTGGCTGTTAAAGCCCTAGGGTTTTATTTGAACTGAACATGCTTCAAATTCTTATATTTAAAAAACAAAGAAGTTGTAGAAAACAATTCTGTGCAGTTTCTGGTAGCCAAAACCCAAGATAAATACCGACTTTGTTTTGTATTAAAGAGAAAATGCTCTTACGAATTTTGCCCCACTTCCAGAATCCGGACTGCCAGATGACTGCTCTGAACATGGCTTCTAACAGTTAAGATGTAACTCGTTAACCCCCTTAAGTTACCACTCACGGACAAGAAAAAAGTCAGCACATATGGGTCCAGTAAAGTCCCGGGGTAACCATTCCCCCACTGCAAAATAATGTTTGTTCATTTATGTGTTGTGATTTGGCTGTGCATTCTGACCCCTAAGCTAGAAAACTGTGGTTTGTTGTGACTGGTTTGCTTCTGTTTTTCTTTTTTCCTTCTTAAAAAGACATCTTGTTTTTACAAGACTCTTGGTTGAATGTTTTGAGCTTATTTCTGACAACTAACAGATAACTGACAGCTTTCTAATATGCAGTTAGTTCAGTTCCCAAGCAATCTCCAGTCATTAAGGATGAAAACTCAACTTCTCTCCAAACCACGAAGGGATAACTCCCTCATGGACAAATGAGAGATTCTTCCTGGCCTTGCCGGTTAATTAAGCCAGAGAAAAGGCTGGATGACAGGGCATGCTTTGTTTCCCTGAACTTCTGAATGGCTTTGTGTTCCCAGAAGCCCCAACAGATGCTGGGTTGGAATTCAATCGGTCTCCTGGTGAGAATCAAGGAAACGGGGCTGATCCCGGTTTTGATGGGAACGGGACAAATGGAACAAAATCTCTGGTTGTGGCTACCAGAGGAAATCGGAGGGATTTGTATTTGCCTGACCTTCCTTTCGAACTTTATTTTGAGCAAGTACAGAACCTTTCTCAGGGTAGAAGATGACAATGCAACATGAAAATGAGGGGCAGTTGCATGCTATGGCACCGAAACAAGGTAACAGAACAAGAGAAACGTTTATAATCAATTCCATGTGTGGGAAGAAAAGGGAGGTGGCAGGAGAAGAACAAGAGAGAGCAGAAAGGAAAATGGGGCTGCGAAGAAACCAGACTGCCTGCCGCACACCCTGCCACACGTGGTAACTCCCACGCTGCTCTCTGCTTCTAGAGAGGAAAGCAGGCTGAGGAATGCTTCTTAGGAGCGCCGCTGAAGAAATGGACCCTATTTCTTCACCAAGTCCCTAGAGATGCTCAGGCCCCCAGTATGCTCGCTGGATGGGACTGAGGAACCGAGTCTGTGGAACTGCCAGGGCCTGGGAAGTTTTGTCACAAAATGCAGTGTGGGTTACCTTGGAGAGCACTTCCCACTGTGGGCCACACCTCCCTCCACTCAACCAGCAACAGAAGGATGACTGTTTATCCCAAAGTCGCCCCTTTCTTTCAATTATTTCCTCAGTGGTAGGGGGGCAGGCTTGCTAAGGGTTTTACTGGGTCACGGAGCTGTGGGATAAGAGCAATTTCTAGGTCCCTCAGCCCAGTTTTCCGTTCCTGACATGCAGATGCCGGGTTTTCACAGAGGACTCAGTGCTTAACAAAAGTGTGGGGGGTTCTGAGGATTAGGGTTAGGCCACCAGCTTGGCCTGCCGTGGCTTTCAACAGGGGCCAGCCTGTGACCCTGACACCTTTTCTTATCAGGCATACTGGAGGTGTTCTATATGAGGGATAAAGATTGGTGGCTAACAAGACTTTTATCTTTGACTTATAAAGTTCTAGCTAGAACAGTGTTTTAGATTTGGATTAATGACCAATCTTCAAAAATTGGGAGATTTCACATTAAAATACAGATTTCCAACCTCTCTGGAAAATCCAAAGCCGTGGTAACTCTGAGCACAGTCCCATCTAGCAACGAACTATGGGGGCTTAGGCCAAGTCACTCGTGTACTCAGGGCCTGCAACAGCTCCCAGCACACTCAGTGAGACCCACGGCCTGCTTCTGTGCCCACCTCTCTCACCTCCCTCCCCTCGTTCACCACCTGCAAACCACACCAGCCTTCTTTCTGTTCCACGAATAGGCCGAATTGTTTTATTTCTTTGGCCGGCCTTGCTCCTCCTTTGCATGCAGGTTTCGCTGTAAATGCTGCCTCTCAGAGAGGCCTGCAGAGATGACTCCCCCCTCCGGCTCCTGTCATCCTCCACTGCATCATTCTTACTGCTCCTACACAGTACCAACCACATGAAGTATCTCTGTTTTAAACTTAATAGACTGTAAACTCCAAGAAAACTAGTCCTGGCAACACTGAATAGTTACAAAGAATGGATGAATCTATAATTTCTCCAGTGATTTGAATGATATTTTTGTCACACATTAAATTCTTATGGGACTGTTCCTGGTCTCTACCTTGTCCCCTTGATCTGTCTATTCTTGCATTAGTCTGCGTGATTTTTTTTTTTTTTTTTTTTTTTTTTTTGGGGTACGCGGGCCTCTCACTGCTGCGGCCTCTCCCGTTGCGGAGCACAGGCTCCGGACGCGCAGGCTCAGCGGCCATGGCTCACGGGCCCAGCCGCTCCGCGGCATGTGGGATCTTCCTGGACCGGGGCACGAACCCGTGTCCCCTGCATCGGCAGGCGGGCTCTCAACCACTGCGCCACCAGGGAAGCCCAAGTCTACGTGATTTTGATTTGTGCAGCTTCACAGGAAAAATTAGTCTCACTTTCAAAATTACAGGTAATTTTTCAAGAAAAAAAATCCGACTGAATTTAAACGGGAATTGCAGTAAACTTGTAGATTACTTTGGACATAAGTAATCTCTCTGTAATACCAAGTCTCCCCTTTGAGGGACAAGGCGCTTCTCCACTATCCAGGTCATCCTCACTTGCCCCAGTGAAAGCTGACTCGTCAGTGGCTATCCCCAGGCCTCCGCGGGCTATGGTGCAGCTTCCTTGCTAGCTCCAAGTTGGCAGGGTATCTATCCACTGTTATGCTCAATTGTTTTTTGGTAGAACAAGTCTTCTCACATATACTACATTGCCATCCTTACAGAGCAACTTACAACTGACTAATAGTAATACTATCAAACTTAAAAATTATTGGGACTACCCTGGTGGCACAGTGGTTAAGAATCTGTCTGCCAATGCAGGGGACACGGGTTTGGGCCCTGGTCCGGAAGATCCCACATGCCACGGAGCGACTAAGCCCGCGTGCCACAACTACTGAGCCTGTGCTCTAGAGCCTGCAACCCAAAACTACTGAGCCCGCGTGCCAAGAGCCCATGCTCCGCAACAAGAGAAGCCACCGCAATGAGAAGCCTGTGTACTGCAACAAAGAGTAGCCCCTGCTCGCTGCATCTAGAGATAGCTTGAGCGCAGCAACGAAGACCCAACACAGCCAATAAATGAACAAATAAATGAAATTTATTGTTATTATATACATAAAAAAAACAAAGCATATTTCTCCACATGTTCAAGTCTCTTCACGTCCTTCAATACGGTTTTATAGTTTTCTTCATACTTCTTGTTAAAGTTCATTTCCTGGGTATTTCACGATTTATATAGCTACTGTGAATGGCATTCTGTATATCTATTTTTTTGTGTATATCTATTTTGTATCTAGCTATCTTTCACTGTTTCTGATGCCTTTTCAGTTGATTATTTTGTCTTTTCTCAGGTTTAAAACAGTAGGTTTGCCTTTTTTTTTTTTCTCTTTTTTTGCGGGGGCTGTGCTAGGTCTTCGTTGCTGTGCACAGGCTTTCTCTAGCTGTGGTGAACGGGGGCTACTCTTCGTTGCAGTGTGCGGGCTTCTCATTGCGGTGGCTTTTCTTGTTGTGGAGCATGGGCTCTAGGCACGTGGGCTTTAGCAGTTGCAGCGTGTGGGCTCAGCAGCTGCGGCTCATGGGCTCTAGAATGCAGGCTCAGTAGTTGTGGCACATGGGCTTAGTTGCTCCGTGGCATGTGGGATCTTCCCAGACCAGGGATAGAACCTGTGTCTCCTGCACTGGCAGGCGGATTCTTAACCACTGCGTCACCAGGGAAGTCCTGCTTTTCTTCTTTACATATAAAAGTGCTTAGGGGTTTCCCTGGTGGCACAGTGGTTGGGAGTCCGCCTGCCGATGCAGGGGACGCGGGTTCGTGCCCTGGCCCAGGAGGGTCCCACGTGCCGCGGAGCGGCTGGGCCCGTGGGCCATGGCCGCTGAGCCTGCGCATCCGGAGCCGAGAGAGGCCACAACAGTGAGAGGCCCGCGTACCGCAAAAAAAAAGTGCTTAGAACTTTTTATTGGACACACAGTGGGTGTCCAATAAGCATTAGTGATCATCTTCTCCAATATCTATATTTTTCATCTTATTCTCTCAGCTAACTGCACTGAATAGCACAAATAATGGTGATAGTCTTATATATGACTTTTGGGGAATGTTTCTATGTATTTCGTTATTAAATACATGCTAATGACTGTTTTGAAACATGGGGCTTATAAAATATATTAAGTATCCTTCTAATACTACTGTTAAAGCTTAAATCAAGAACGGATACAGTCATCCCTAGATATCCACAGGGGGTTGGTTCCAGGACCCCCATGGACACCAAAACCAGTGTTGCTCAAGTCCCTTAAAATGGTGTAGTATTTGCACATAACCTATGCACATCCTCCTGTATACTTTAAATAATCTCTAGATTACTTATAATACCCAATACAATGTAAATGCTATGTAAATAGTTGCTGGTGTATGGCAAATTCAAGTTTTGCTTTTTGGAACTTTCTGGAAATTTTTTTCCCTGAATATTTTCAATACATGGTTTGTTGAATCCACATATGTAGAACCTGTAGATACAGAGGGCTGACTGTATTTGTCTTCTTTTTTTCTTTTTGCATTTTATTGTTTTGTATTTATTTTTGTTTCACACACACTGTATTTAATCTTATAAGAGATGAATAGACTGACACCAAGCATTGTAAATGGATGACCACAACAAAAGCAACAATGACTGCAATTACCAAACACTCACACACTCACACTATGTCATAATATTGACATTCAGTCCAGGAATCCTCCACTGTAACAGCTCCTTTACTCTGCAATGAAAATTGATTTGTATATTTTTTGCCCGAGTCCTTGTGGGATTTTTTTTTTTTTATTCCAACAGAAAGTCACAAAAATTATAGTCACCCTCATCAGTGTATTTGTCTTTATCACCTAAAGATATCATATGGTAAGTTATATTAACAGAGTTCTTAATACTGAGCCATCCTTGCACATCTGGAACAACCTCACTCAGTCATGGTTTCTATTTGCTGATATTTTATTTAAAGAATTTTAAACCTATATTCGTAAGTGAGATAAATCTGTAGATTTCTTTTTCAGGGTTACCTCTGAGAGGTTTTGGTATCAGCATTATGCTGGCTTTATACCAATATATGTAAAACATTCGTTTACTTTTCTATCCTCGGAAGTATTTCAAATGGCATAGAAAAATTTTATTCCCTAAAGGATTAAAAGAATTTGCTCATAAACTGTTGCAGAATGCTTTCTGAGGAGTAGCTTTTTAGCTACTTTCTCAATTTTTGTGTGTAGTTATCTATGCAGTTCCCTATCTTTTCAGGATTCAAAATGTGTCATGTATGTACAAAATCTCTTTTTGTCATATTACGTTATAGATACTTTTTCCCTACAAAGCAACATGTAGCCATGCATTCACTTACAGTGGGGTCGGTCCAGAGGGAGCATCTTGAACACTCCTGGCAAGGGGCTCCTGGGGAGCGAGGATGCTGGCAGAAGTGGTCATATCCATTGATAGATACTCGACAGAGGTAGCACATTTGGGCACCGCAGCGGCAAGACATGCGGTTGCAGCCTTCTGATTTGATGAGGCCGGTCCCACACTTATGGCATTTCCTAATGCGGGCTGCAGTCATCTTTTCTTCACTAAAAAAAAAAGAAAACAGGATTGGAGAGAGCACGGAAGATGAAAAAGAAAGAAAAACATTATGGACCTTAAAGTCTTTCTTTCTTTCCACAGATAATGATTGCTTGGCTCTTTTGGTGACATTCGAAGGGTGAAAAGAGCCTATGTTTTGGGCTTCCCTGGTGGTGCAGTGGTTGGGAATCCGCCTGCCAATGCAGGGGACACGAGTTTGAGCCCTGGTCCGGGAAGATCCCACATGCTGTGGAGTAGCTAGGCCTGTGTGCAACAACTGTGCCTGTACTCTACAGCCCACGAGCCACAACTACTGAGCCTGCATGCTGCAACTACTGAAGCTTGTGTGCCTGCAGCCCATGCTCTGTAACGAGAAAGGCCACTGCGGTGAGAGGCCTACACACTGCAATGCAGGGTGGCCCCCAATCGCCGCAACTAGAGAGAGCCCTTGCACAGCAACGAAGCCCCAACTCAGTCAAACAAACAAACAAACAAAAAAAGGAGCCTATATTTTGGAGTCTCAGAACTGGCTTCAGTTTTTCAGTTGTATGACCTTGGGTAAATTATTTAACTGCCTCGAGACCCAGTTTCCTCATTTTTAAATTGGGAGAACCAAACTTTCTCATAGTGTTTTTCAAAATTAATTAATTAATTAATTTTAACATCTCATAGTGTTTTTTTTTTTTTTTTTTTTTTGCGGTATGCGGGCCTCTCACTGTTGTGGCCTCTCCCGTTGCGGAGCACAGGCTCCGGACGCGCAGGCTCAGCGGCCATGGCTCACGGGCCCAGCCGCTCTGCGGCATGTGGGATCTTCCCGGACCGGGGCACGAACCTGTGTCCCCTGCTTCGGCAGGCGGACTCTCAACCACTGCGCCATCAGGGAAGCCCTCTCATAGTGTTTTGAGGATTACAGATAAGATACAGGGTACCCTGGGGCAAGTGCCTGGCATCTAGTATTTAGAAAATGATTATTCTATTTGTTATAGGAGTCCCTATAGGCTTAAAATGGAGAGAAAAAACTCAGTGTCTTCCTAAACAATGTTTTTTTATATACACAAAGCTGGATAATGGAGAGCCAGTAAACCTTAGTTACATACACATCTTAGGTTTTTAAATACATACTTGACATAGGGCTGGGGTAGACACAGCTGGGGGCGATCCAATAGCCACCTATGACTTCTTCCTGTTGGCAGAGCTCACTCCTATGACAAACTGGCATGTTGGAATACTACCTTCTCAGACTCCCTTGCAGCTAGGGGATGGGCACACATATGACTCAATCCTGGCCAACGGGAAGCTTGCAGGGAGGCGACTTGTTTCCAGAAGCACTTTTAACTGATATCTAGAGTCAAAATGACAGGTCTTGGCTTGTTTTCAAGAGCTGGCACTTCTGAATTAGTTACTTCTAATGGTGCTGTTCATAACTCTGAAATAACACTTGCCACCTTTGCCTATAATTGCTTATGTGTGTCTTCCTCTGCTGTGCTGAGTTCCTTAAAGTATAAGGCAGAGGCTATGATGCTTGTACCCAAGCTGGCATGAAGAAGTATCATCTTGATGGGAAGGAGTCAAAAGGTATTCCTGCTGAGACCAAGAAGAGCATGAATGACCCCAAGCATGGATAGCCTTGAAGGACTCATCCCATTGCTCGAGAACTTCTCTCCTCTCCAAGTACAAACACAGTGTGGAACCAGGTAATTGCTTCATTGTAAAGAATGTAATAATGTGGGGATGAGTTCTGATCTGCACTCTCCCTCCTAAAGCTGAGGGAATGCAGCCTTCTTCCTTCCACTGCTCCCAGTTTTTCTGCTAATAAGTAAGAGTAGCCAGATGAGCCTGTGGTCAGGCAAGTGTTTTTTTTTTTTTTTCTTTTTTAAATATACATTTAGGACTTCCCTGGTGGCACAGTGGTTAAGAATCCGCCTGCCAACGCAGGGGACAAGGGTTTGAGCCCTGGTCTGGGAAGATCCCACATGCCACAGAGCAACTAAGCCCGTGCGCCACAACTACTGAGCCTGTGCTCTAGAGCCTGTGAGCCACAACTACTGAGCCTGTGAGCCACAACTACTGAAGCCCGTGCGCCTAGAGCCCGTGCTCTGCAATGAGAAGCCACCGCAATGAGAAGCCCGTGCACCGCAATGAAGAGCAACCCCTGCTTGCCGCAACTAGAGAAAGCCCGCCCACGGCAACGAAAACCCAACACAGCCAACATAAATAAATAATAAAAGATATTTTAAAAAATTATATATATAAAAAAATATTTATTTATTTTTGGTTGCGTCGGGTCTTTGTTGCTGCGCACGGGCTTTCTCCAGCTGCTGTGTGCAGGCTTCTCATTGCAGTGGCTTCTCTTGTTGTGGAGCATGGGCTCTAGGCATGTGGGCTTCAGTAGTTGTGGCATGTAGGCTCAGTAGTTGTGGCTCACAGGCTTTAGAGTGCAGGCTTAGTAGTTGTGGCGCACAGGTTTAGCTGCTCCATGGCATGTGGGATCCTCCCGAACCGGGGCTCAAACCCGTGTCCCCTGCATTGGCAGGCGGATTCTTAACCACTGCGACACGAGGGAAGTCCAGGCAAGTGATTTTAATTACTGATATTTAGAAGACTGTTGTAGAATGCTCCTCAGAAGCCAGATCATATGTGTTTAAAAATAGAAAAATACATTAGGAAATTGGCTGCTATTCATTTCATTTAGGTCTAAGCTTTGAACGGCCCAAAATGAAGGCAGGCAGAACTTTGGCCTGAAAAGAATTTAAACCCAGTTCAAGTTACAGAAGAACAAATGAGTTCTAAGTTTTGCTGAACAGGAAACAAGGTCAAGGAGACAAAAGTTTTAAAAAAGTAAATTTATTATTGTCAACACTGTACACATGTTCATGATTTCAGTTAGCTCAGCAACTGTGAAGACAGTTCTCAATGTTCCATGTTAAGACTCACAAGGTTCTGGGACTTCCCTGGTGGTCCAGTGGGTGAGACTCCATGCTCCCAATGCAGGGGGCCCAGGTTCAATCCCTGGTCGGGGAACTAGACTCCCCCATGCATGCCACAACTAAGAGTCTGCATGCCACAACTAAGAGTCCTCATGCTGCAACTAAGAAGCCCACATGCCACAACTGAAGATCCTGTATGCCGCAACTAAACGTGCCACAACGAAGATCCCATGTGCCACAACTGAGACCTGGTGCAGCCAAAATAAATATTCAAAATTATTATTATTTTAAAATAAAGTCCTTGTCTTTTATTTTTTATTATTTTATTTACTTACTCCCCCCCATCCCCCGCCCCGCTTTTTCAGCTGCACCAGGTCTTAGTTGAGGCATATGGGATCTTTGTTGAGGCATGCGGGATCTTTCATTACAGCACGTGGTCTCTTCGTTGCAGTGCTCAGGCTCCTCTCTAGTTGTGGCGTGTGGGTTGCAGGGCGTGTGGGCTCTGCAGTTCATGGCACGCGGGGTCTCTCATTGAGGCGTGTGAGTTCAATAGTTGTGGCATGCAGGCTTAGTTGCCCTGCAGCATGTGGGATCTTAGTTCCCTGACCAGGGATTGAACTTGTGTCCCCTGCATTGGAAGGCTGATTCTTTACCCCTGGACCACCAGGGAAGTCCCCAAAATTACTATTAAAAAAACAAACAAGACTCACAAGGTTCTGATGAAAAAGTTTCCAATCTGAAAAGCTGTGACCAAAACACAATTACAATTTTCTATGGCACAAACTTTCTGTGTACACGCACCCTGGAGACTGAGGTGTGGCTTTAAGCCATTGCACTCTGCCTGGGGCTGGCTCACGTCTTCCCCGAGCAGCTGCTTAGACTGTAGTGTGGGAGAGGAGTGGCTAAAGAGAACCAAGGTTATATAGTCCTTTCCAGGAAGAGGGTGCATTTGCTTGCTCTGTCCCACCAAGCTGTCAGTCGCCAATGTGAAATAATACTGGGTGTGGTGGGGGAGAAATGGATGGAGGAGGGGGCTTCCCTGGTGGCACAGTGGTTGAGAGTCCGTCTGCCGATGCGGGGGACGCGGGTTTGTGCCCCGGTCCGGGAGGATTCCACGTGCCGCGGAGCGTCTAGGCCCGTGAGCCATGCCCGCTGAGCCTGTGCGTCCGGAGCCTGTGCTCCGCAGCGGGAGAGGCCATGGCAGTGAAAGGCCCGCGTGCCGAAGAAAAAAAAAAAAAAAAAAAAAAAAAGGTGGAGGAATATGAAAAACACATACAACTCAGCATGGTTATAATGTTCAAATAGCTACTCAACACTGCAAGGATATCTATTCAAGTCCTTTGTTTTTGCAAAAGAACAGAACTAGATAGGGCCAGAATGGCCCTGTACCATAAAAGGACTGCTATTATGGGATGTGGTGACCACCTATGCAGTAATGTGAAAGTGCAAAATGGGACTGGGGAGAAATCATAGATGATTTTTTTGGGAGGAGGGTGATTTGGCAAGAAGATTCTAAACTAGGCAGGAAGCAAACAGCCCTACAGGATGTGATCATTCACAGGAAAGGAAGAGAAGCCTGGGCTGCAGCTGTGTGGACTGACCTTGTGTTCAAACAGGAAGGCTCACTGCCCTCCTCTACATAACCAATCAAGATCCTACAATTCCATGATTATTTGTTCTCACCACTATTTAATTACGTTGGAAACTCCTTTTGGGAGCTGTCCTTATTTCTTGTAGCATACACTATTCAAAATCGTAAGTGGCTTTCCTCCGTGAGCATGTGCATGCATTTTTCTGGTGATAATGTGCACATAAAATTTGCCATTTTATCTACTTGAAAGTGTACAATTCAGGGACATTTAGTATATTCCCAACGTTGTGCATCCATCACCATTACCTAGTTCCAGAACATCTTCATCACCCCCAAAGGAAACTGTACCTATTAAGCACTCACTCTCCCCAATCCCATTTCCCCTGCAACTGCTCATCTGCCTTCTGTCTCTAACGGTTTTGTCTATTCTGTACATAGGCAAATATCCATAAGCCTATGAATACTTTATATAAAAGGAATCATACAAGATGTGGCCTTTTGAAACTGGTTTCTTTCACTTAGCATGTTTTGAAGGCTCATCCACAGTGTAGCCAAATATCTTCATTCCCTTTCCACGGCTGAATAATATTCCACTCTATGGATATACTACACTCTGTTTACCATCATCAGTTGGTGGACATCTGGGTTGTTTCCTCCATTTGGCTATTGCAAACAGTGCTTCTAACGAACATTCTTGTACAAGTTTTGCTGGGATACCTGCCCCATCTTATACCACTTATTATGCTGTATCTTATGATTTAGCAATAAACTGCTTATGATTCCCTGTGTGTACCCTGTGCCTACAAAAAGTGATACCAGATTCCTGTGAGCATCTTTGAGAGAGGCACCACCATCAAGGGGTGCTGATTCTCAATAAATCTCCTTTTACTTCTCTGTCTGGACTGTATAGAGGAATGGGTCTTGGAGAACACTGCATTACTATAAGCCTAATCAGGTGCTGACTCTAATTGCAGCTGCTGTTCCAGATGTCATTTCTTACCAGAGCAAATAAACATAACCTCTGGCAACTGGTATGCAGCCAATGATCCGGAAAATGCTTTTATTTTCTGACCAATAAGCCGAGAACACCAGAAGCAGTTGGCAAGGACCTTGATCATCTGTCAACCAACAGACAATCCACTGGACCACTATTCTAATGACATGCAAATAGAACCCAGTTAACAGGAAGTAGCAGGTCCTTTACGATACATCAATATGGTGTATGTATGCCAGAAGGTGGGAGATAGATCTCTTGAAAATACAGAGATCTCTAATCTCTATGAATCTCTGGTGGCCTGGAGGTCATGTGCATATATATCAGGCTATTCCTTCCAAAGGTACGCACACATTGCTGTTATGTTGTATCCCCTACCACAAAGAAAGAAGTCAGACACTTGGGAGGCCTTTCTGGATTTTGGAATTAACATATATCACATCTGGATACATGGTTCTGATCCATTTACTGCTGATACAAAAGGCCAGGTTTAAGTAGGGTCTAAACCAAGAGAAGTCTTCCAGCTGCTATTGGACCCAGTGGTGTTCCAAGTGTTTACGGCAGACCAACATGCTGAACAGAGCTCGTAGCAGGAACTGACAGGAGAGTCAAAAAGGGGGCTGTGCTTCAAAAAGTAACCAACTCTGGGAATTCCCTGGTGGTCCAAAGGTTAGGACGTGGCACTTTCACTGTGGAGGCCCGGGTTCGATCCCTGGTTGGGGAACTAAGATCCTGAAATCTGTACAGTGTAGCCAAAAAAAAAAAAAAAAAAGTAACCAAGTCGTCTCCTTCTGAGAAACATCTCTGGGTCTGTGACCGAGTCTTGGAGTAGAGTATAGAGTATAGAGTATGCTCTATACTTTACAGATAAGGAAATTTAGGCACAGAAAGATTTAAAAATTTGCCTAAGGTTCTTAACTACAGCTATCCAGGGTGAGCACTCAGTAAATCTGTACTGACTTCATGAATAAGACATCCTTCTTCAAGGCAAAACAAAGGCTCAAACAGCAACAACAGAAATCATCCGTTCCTCCCAACTCAAACTAGATATGACATGTCCACAATAACCAGAACAGATCTGGGGGGAGCTGGCTCGTAAACCGGCTGAAAGACAATTCCAAATGAGAAGTTTAAAGTGTTTTAGGCAATAGCACAACTGCTAGAATACTGCCAGACACGATGATGACTTTGAAAAAAGAACATTTTTTGACATGTTCATCACTCAAGGCCATGCCACTGGTCAGGGTGGTGGTCACTCTAAAATATAAAGGCTGGCTGACAGGGATAAGCCTGGATGTGACGAAGCAATACCAGATTTTTCTAGTTGGCGTGGTATTTGTGATTACTATGTATGTGGCTGAATTAGTTTTCTTTTGTTTACTGTAACCTTAATCACATCTGCAAAGCCCTTTACCATGTGAGATTAAAAACAAAACAAAACAGAACAAACCACAGGTTCTGGGGATTAGGGCATGGATTATCTTTGGAGGCCATTTTCTCTTCTCTAACACAGTCTGCCCTCTGGCTTCCAAAGACTGATATCCATCCCACATGCAAACTACAGTGACCTCATCTCAAGGACCCCAAAGATCTCATCCAGTATAACATCAACTCAAATTTCATCATCTAAATTAGGTATAGATGAGACTCTGGGTATGATCCACTATGGGACACACTTCCTCTCCATTTGTGGGCCTGGGAAACTAAAGAAACAAATTATCTGCTCCTAAAATACAATGATGGGACAGGCCTAGGACAGCATTTATAGATATTCTGGTTCAAAGGGGGAGAAAATGGAAGGAAAAAAGGAGTCACCATTCCTAATAAATTTAGAAATCCAGCTGGGCAAACTCCCTTATATTTCAGCTCTGAGCACAATCCTCTGTGGCTCACAGCTCTGTTCATGGCTTGAAGAGGAATAATCCTTCCTTTTTCAAGAAAGGTAGCATATGTTTGCAGCTGAGTAGTTTTTAATCAGCCTGTTTGCTGCTTATAGAATTTTGGGGGTCTGACAGACTTCTTTCATTTTGTACTGTCTCTTTCAGTCCAACCTGGCAGTGTTTCTACTGATATAAAATTCTCAAGAACCTTGTGGGTCTCCCATGTATGTCACAGGGATTCATTCCATTAAGACATGAAGCTCAGGGGCTTCCCTGGTGGCACAGTGGTTAAGAATCCACCTGCCAATGCAGGCGACACAGGTTCGATCCCTGGTCCGGGAAGATCCCACATGCTTTGGCGCAACTAAGCCCATGCACCACAACTACTGAGCCTGCACTCTAGAGCCCACAAGCCACAACTACCGAGGCCCGCGTGTCTAGAGCCTGTGCTCCACAACAAGAGAAGCCAATGCAGTAAGAAGCCCACGCACTGCAACGAAGAGTAGCCCCCGCTCCCCGCAACTAGAGAAAGCCCGTGCACAGCAACGAAGACCCAACACAGCCAATAATAAATAAATTTATTAAAAAAAAAAAAAAGACATGAAGCTCATTCACAGATATTTCCTTGATAATCCCATCTCTACTTTTGGCTTCTGCTTAGATGGCTGAGGGATAATGCCCGAGTTTCCTAGAGGCTCCCTGGTTACACTGAGGGGATCTGTGAGTCACTCTCTCAGGCTCTTCAAAGAGCCTTTGTGTGACTGAACACTCTGACATTCTCAAGGCAGCCTTGGTTTTTTTCTCTAGAGCATGCTTTTCCTGACAGTAAATCTCTTAATTTTAGGGTCTTTTATCATCTGGAGAGTATGAGATTTTCAGAAACAATCAAGCCTGTTCCTTAAAAAAAAAAAATCTATTTATTTATTACTTTTGGCTGTGTTGGGTCTTCGTTGCTGTGTGCAGGCCTTGTCTAGTTGCGGCGAGCAGGGGATACTCTTTGTTGCAATGCACAGGCTTCCCATTGCGGTGGCTTCTCTTGTTGCAGAGCAGAGGCTCCAGGCATGCGGGCTTCAGTAGCTGTGGCACGCGGGCTCAACAGTTGTGGCTCGTGGGCTCTAGAGTGCAGGCTCAGTAGTTGTGGTGCACGGGCTTAGTTGCTCCATGGCATGTGGGATCTTTCTGGACCAGGGCTCGAACGCTTGCCCCCTGCACCAGCAGGTGGATTCTTGACCACTGCGCCAGCAGAGAAGTCCCACCTGTTCCTTTGTGTTAACAGCTCTCCTCTCAGTCTATCTCTTTCCACTTGCATTTTCTACTCTTCAATACTGTGCTTGGGGGACTTCCTTGGTGGTCCAGTGGGTAAGACTCTGTGCTCCCAATGCAGGAGGCCTGGGTTCAATGCCTGGTTGGGGAACTAGATCCCGCATGCATGCCTCAACTAAGAGTCCGCATGCCACAAATAAAGATCCTACATGCCAAAACTAAGACCCAGCAGAGACAAAAAAAAAAAAAAAAAATACTGTGCTTGGAAACCTCAGTTAAATGTCGTTTCACCATTTACAAGTTCTACTTTCTTCATAATTGCTGGACACAAGTCAGCTAAGCTTTCTGCCATTATATAACAAGGATTCCCTTTCCTCCAGTTTTCAATAACATGTTCTCCATTTCCTTCTGAGTCCTCACCAGCACTGCCTTTCGTGTCCATATTTCTACTAACAGTCTGTTCATGGTGATTTAAGTGTTCTCTCAGGTAATTTAGGCTTTGCCCATAATGGTCCTCACTTACTTCTGAGCCCTCAATGGTGGTTTCCAATGTCTGTATTTCTACTAATGGTCTGTTCAAGGCAATCTATGTATTTTTTTATCATGCTTCTCAAAATTCTTCCAGTTTCTACCCATTGCCCAATTCCAAACCCATTTCTACATTTTAAGGTATCTGTTACAGCAGCATTCTACTTCTGGTTCCAAAATTTATTTTCTATTGCTGCTATAACAAATTACCACAAACTTATTAGCTAAATATAACACAAATTTATTATTTCATAGTTTTATAGGTCAGAAGTATAGCATGGATCTCATCAGACTAAAATCAAGGTGCTGGTGGGCTATGTTATCTACTGGAGGTTCTAGGAGACAATCTGTTTGCTGCTCATCTGGAATGTCAGAGGATTCAGTTCTTTGAGGTTGCAGGACTTGAAGTCCCCATTTTCTTGGCAGCTATAAACAGAAGGTTATTCTCTGCTTCTGGAAGCTCTCACGTTCCTTGGCTCATGGCCTTCTTCCTCTACCTTCACAAAGAGCAACAGGAGGTAAAATTCTTCTTGTGTCTCTCTGACTCTTTGTCCATCATTCCATCTTTGTCTGATCAGAGAAAAGCTCACTCTGCTTTTAAGAAGTCATGTGATTAGACTGGATTTACCTGGATAATTCACGATAATCTTCCCTATTTCAAGTTCCATAACCTGAATCACATTTGGAAAGTCCCTACTGCCATGTAATGAAATATATCCAAAGATTTATAGGTTCCAGAGATTAGGACATGGGACATCTTTGGGGAACATTATTCTGCCTACCAAACCTGTGGCAAACAGCGAAGTCATGGAGCCATTTGCCTAGGTTCAAATTCCTGCTACGCCAATTTCTACCTGTGTGACCATGTCTACTTGGGCTCTCTGTGTGTCAGTTGTGTCATCTGTAAAATGAGGATAATAGTACCTATCTGTGGTGGAGACCTGGAGACTGTTAACTGCCCCAAATAGCCATTTCCCACTTTATTTTCTTGGTCACAAAACCCACTCCTTACCCTTCAAATTTAAGCTGGAGAAAAATTCGGCCAGCTAGAAACTATATATGGTATCTGCCTTGGAGCCAGGTTGTGGCCATATGACTCAGTTTAGACCAATAGGGTATGAGCAGAAATAATATATATAATTTCTGCTTCACTTAAAACTTAGAAGCTGCCTGCCTGGCAACTTGTCTCTGTCTCTCTCCTTTTCTACGGGCTGGAGTGCAAATGTGGCTGCAACCTAGTCACAATTATGCAGATAAGAACACCACCTTAGTGAAGCCACGAGATCAAGAAACCTAGGTCTTTGAATGACCTCATGGGACAGATCTGCCCCACCTGCCAGGCAGGGCTGGACTATCATATGAGAGAGAAATAGACTTCTGCACTATATAAATCAATGTATTTAATAGCTGTAAAGTGCCCAGACACGTAAGGAGTGCTATACAGTGATGTTCTTCTTACTGACTGCGTTATTTTGAATTCTGGAGGTTGTAATTCTACCCAATGTCTCAGGCCACCGCCTCCTACAGAAAACAGATGAGCAACAGCAGTGCAATGTGACTTAATTAAAATGTGTAATAAGGGACTCCCCTGGTGGTGCAGTGGATGAGAATCTGCCTGCCAATGCAGGGGACACATGCTCAATCCCTGGCCCAGGAGGATACGACATGCCGCGGAGCAACTAAGCCCGTGCGCCACAACTACTGAGCCTGTGCTCTAGAGCCCGTGAACCACAACTACTGAAGCCCGCGCGCCTAGAGCCTGTGCTCGGTAACAGAAGCCACTGCAATGAGAAGCCTGCGTACCGCAACGAAGAGTAGCCCCTGCTCGCTGCAACTAGAGAAAAGCCTGCGCACAGCAATGAAGACTCAACGCGGCCAAAATTAAGTTAATTAAAATGTGTAATAACACATTTTATTTAAACAGTAAAGAGAAGAGGAACCGAAAGTTATTGAATTCATACATGCCAGGCATTTACTATGTTACATTTGACCGAGAAATAGTTCTAAGAGGCTGCAGAGATGAGGAAACAGAGGCTCAGGGGTTAGGTCCCTTCCTTGAGATCATTCTAGCCTGGGGTAGCTTCAGAGCTTATTTTTCCCACAATATTCACTGCCCCCTCTGCCCAAAAGGCAGGTTAATGGGGGAGTTGCAAATCAGTCAATAAGCCCCCCTGAATCATGTTACTCACATAGATGTTCGGTACTTGATGTCATCTTTTTCAGCCAGTTCTTCACAAGTGAGACCGTTGTGCTCTTTCCAGAGTCCCTGACACTTCCTACAGGTTTCCTGGGGAAAAAGGAGAGACACAAAGACAGCTCTTGGTGAGTAGACACCATATACGTCTCTGTTTAACCATCGGGAATGCGAAACAAGCTTCACTTGGCTTGATTCTTTCAGAGGATCTCTCTCCTTTTCAGCAGGGATATTTCTAAATACATCTCAAAAGAAGATGTAAGAATCATTATAAGAAAGCATGGGGAAATTTTTCTCTCCTTGGATCAAAAGAAAGTGTCGCTCCCATCACCTAAGGTTTATAAGGTTTTCTAAAATGCCAGGAGTCACCTGAAACACTACATAAGATAAATTTATGTGATCTTGGTTTTTTAAAAATAAAATACTGTGAGCTGCTTGAGGTCTGGTTCTGCCCAGCGTTCCAGTGTTGGTCTGGCACAGACCACTTGTGTTGAATTGAAGTGAAGAACAGTCTAGATAGGGGTCCTTAGGGGAGACATTCCCTCAGTCATCCCTCACTCATAAACATGGATATCATCCTCCATAGCTTAACTTCATTTATAAACATAAATTCAAAATAATTACTAATTTTTATTCTAGGACTCTTCACAGTTTATAAAATATTTTCACATGTGCCAGAAACCATCTCACATCAGTAACAGGAATTTAAAGAAACATTAATGCAATTTAATTTCCATAAATAGAAACCACAACCCTAATAAGTACAATGAAGGAAGAAATGGTGTCAGCTTTGTTTGGCCTGGTGCGACAGTGAAGGCTTGAGGACGTGGAGCCTGAGATCAGAAAGATGAGTCAAAGAAAACAGAAGGAGAATAGCATTCCAGACAGAGGAACAGTAAGAGAAAGACTCTAGTAGATGAAACTGGCCGAGTTCGGTTCCTGTAGCTGGACTGCAGGCATTGAAAATAGGCCCGGTGAGGCCTGCTGGAGCCCGTCCATGTGAGGCTTTGTAGGATGTGATTATCAGTTTGACCTTTATCCTAAGAGTGGTAGGGAAGCATCGAAAGGTGTCAAGCATGGAAGTAACATGAGCAGGTTTGTGATTTTAAAAGATGATTCTGCGTGGAGAACAGAGCAGAGGGAGAAAAGAGTGGAAGTGTAAGACACTAGGAAGCTATTAAAGTCATTCAGGAGAGAGACTATGGAGGCCCCGGTCAAGTAGGTGAGGACATGAAGGAAAGCTGACTGATTTAAGAGAAATTTAGGAAGTAGAACTGGCTGGCTTGGTGACGGCCTGGCTCTGGGAATGAGGAGAGGGAGGTATCACCCTGATGCCTTGGTTTCTGGTTTGTGCAACCCAAGATAACAGCGACATGGATGGAGCTTGGGAACAGTGGAAAAGGCCTGGCTTGGGAGGAGGGAGGGCAGGTGTTAAGATCCCGAGTTTGATCTTGGCAGTAATGACACAGGGGGACCTGTGGGACACCCAGTGGAGATGTCAGGCAGGGAGCTGGGGGTACATGTTTAGCATCTGGAAGTACCTGGGGTAGAGCTCGCCAGAAGATGTGCTAGATTATATCTTCACATCAATTCTAGAAACATCTCCTACCTCTGTATTCTCCACTTACTACTGAACTTTCTGTAATATACACTGAGATGACTCTAACAAGGTGCAGAGTAGTATACATAGTAAAGATACTACCACTTCTACATCAAAAAAGGTGGTGGTGGGAGAATACAGTGATATATAAAATCAACCTGAAAGGATAGCCAAGTAATTGGTAGTACTGATTGTCCCGAGTGGCTGGAAAGTGGGGTGAGACTTCTTACTGTAAGCTCTTTGTATCTTTTGTATCTTGTACTACACCTAATTAAAATATAAAATTTTAAAAGAGAAAGAGAAATAAAATGTACTGCTTGAGGAACTAAGAACCTGAATAACTCTCATAAAAAGGCTTCAATCAATGGCATGGGGTGGGGTGGAGTTAGAGATGAGCTGATCAGAGATTCTCTATTAAATGCTGTTGCTTCCAAGGTCCTGGTCTGCTGCTCTCTGGTCCACTACCTACATCTCTGTCAGTAAACAGAAGCTAAATCAGTACTGACTTCATTACTACACACCCAAACGTAAAGCAGCGTAAAACCCATTTTTTTAAAAAAACCCATTTTTAAAAGACCTTGTGCCTGACTATTCTGGGAAACTGGAGGATAAACAACAGCTGGAGAATAAATGAGCTAGTATCTATATCTTAACCTTCAAAACAATGCTAACCTAGCCACCCACCGGGAATAACATCTTAGAAACAATGCATGGCATTTAGAGAGTGCTTTCCAGCATTCCTGGTGATCCAGTTATTAATTCATGGGACCTTCTTCATAAGGGAAGAACCCATTTTCTAGGTGAGGCACAGGTCCATGACAGCAAGATGACCTGGCCAAGCTGAGTCAGCTGTGAGGGGTCACCACGAAGCCACTGCTTACTTCCAATGTCACAGCGGCTCTCCTGTAGGTCCACATGTGGTTTTTCAGGCATGTACTTCTCATTGAAGGGCTGAGGGGTCCCAGAGAATAAAAATGAAATGTCTTTTGAAGAGACTAGCTAGTTAGACATTGAAACCCACAATTAAAAGAAGGCAAGCAAATAGCAGGCTGGGTGAATTTTACATTTGGACCTTTCTGTGTGTTGTTTCTTTACAACGTACCCTCTCTTCTAAACATAGCGTATACTTCACTAAGCTGTAATTCTCTCCTCTCAAGTACAGCTAGGCTTTGTTCCTAAATGCAACAAATGCTTAAACAATATTAGGCAGAAGAAATGTTCTTCAATGTTTCTAACGTGAAGATAATCAATTCTTCAAAGTAAGGTTAATGAAAGTCCCAAGGACCATTTTGGAAGGTGGAGTACAACGCTGACAAGTAACTTCAAAACATGAAGGACATGCATATCTTGGCTGTCAAATCTAATTGGAGAGGCTTCCCATCGCCTGCGTGCATTTTCAGATCAGGAGGAAACAGATGAATTCATCATCGGCCCAAATACAACAGAGAAGGCAGCTCCTTCCTTCTTGATGAGGAAGGCACGCACACACTGGTTGACTCAGCAGCTACCAGTCCACGTTCCTCATGACATCAGAGAGATTTCTGGTTAAGTTTTACGTTGCCCTTTAGTGCGCAAGATGCATCAAGGTGTTCTGACTATTCACTAAGGTCTTAACTTTGTACTCTAAAGAAAGTACTCGACAGCTTCTCTTCATCCATTTTCTGCTGCTTAAATAATGTTTACTGGGTAAGGCAGAAGATCAAGTTTGGTTTCAGATGACCCTGTCAGGGAGCTGACATTTCTTCAAAGAACCAGCTTCCTAAAAGACTAGCAGACAGTGTCCAGGTCATCATCTACGCATAGCAGGGCTTCCTGCTGCTGGCAAAGAACCTGAGAGATGAGACCAAGGGTCCAAGCAAGTCACCAGACTCTGCACTTCTTGCTCGCCATCCCTCCAGGCCTGCTCTGAAGTTTCTTGGTTCCCTGTGCATCCTGCATCTTTCCTGCTTGACTTCCAGCCTTGTCTCAGAAGCGGAACACAGTAGAGACTGCTCACTTATTTCTGAATGGTTCCTCCAGTGAAACTTCCAGACTCACTATCCAGGGGAGAGAAGTCTGCTGGCCTAAGATATGGGGTATGGGGCTGTGGCCAATTCATATCAAATCTCTGAAATTCCAGCTCTCTGCTTTGCCATCTCAGGTACTCAAAAACTGGTGGGGCCGTAAATCCTCACACCTCTTAAGTAAAAGATGAGGCCCGGGCACCTGACCATTCACAAGTGCTTAGCATACTCCAGAAGCCACAGGGCTATGGGCATTCAGGCCACATGTGTCTTCCAGCTGTCAAAGTCACTGGTTCTCCCCACCTCAAGACCCAAATGACATACGGATGCTAGCCAAAGCCAGAAAGAGTTCGATTTTAAGACAGGAAAACAGACAATGAGATGCATGCTGGAACCCTTGGGAATCAATAAAGCTTGGCAAAGTCAAAGCTCAGGCAGAATCAGTGGGCTTTCTTTCCTTTCACTAAGCGAATTTGAGGATCTCTATTTTCTCTACGGCAAGGATGCCAAGGAAGTCAGATATGTGAGCAAACCAAGTAGAGCACAGTGGAGGTAAGTATAATAGTGTACACATGTACGTGCGCATGCGCACACACGAGCACACGAGAGACAGCAAAGGGGGTGGGGCTAAGTCAGACAAGGACTCTTTGAGGAGCTGGTGTCTTCATGGGACTGAATAAAACCAGTATCGTGAGGACTTCCCTGGTGATCCAGTGGTAGAGAATCCGCCTTACAATGCAGGGGATGCAGGTTCGATCCCTGGTCAGCAACCTGAGATCCCAGATGCTGCGGGGCAACTAAGCCTGCGCGACACAACTACTGAGCTTGTGCGCCTCAACTAGAGAGAAGCCTGCACGCCGCAAAGAAGGTCCCTCGTGCTGCAACGAAGACCCGATGCAGCCAAAACAAACAAAAATTAAAATACAACAGTATCATGAGTGATGAGAACATCCAGGCAACCAATAAAGTACTCCTCACATCTGGACTGACATCTCTTAGGGAAGTGCCTTTCCCAGCTACAACAGCCATTAAAGTACGTAAAATGTAGAACCAGGGAATTCTCTGGAGGTCCAGTGGTCAGGACTCTGTGCTTTCACTGCTGAGGGCGTGGGTTTAATCCCTGGTCCGGGAACTAAGTTCCCACAAGCCACATGGCATGTCCAAAAAAGAAGTAGAACCAGACTCTCAATCAAACATTTCAATAATGAAACATATTCAAAGTGTTAATATTTTAACGAACACAAAAGGTTTTCATATTATTAAATAGAATTGTTTTGTTTTGGGCTTCCCTGGTGGTGCAGTGGTTGGGAGTCCGCCTGCCGACGCAGGGGACACGGGTTCGTGCCCTGGTCCGGGAAGATCCCACATGCCGCGGAGCGGCTAGGCCCGTGAGCCATGGTCGCTGAGCCTGCGCGTCCGGAGCCTGTGCTCCGCAACGGGAGAGGCCACAACAGTGAGAGGCCCGCGTACCGCAAAAAAAAAAAAAATTGTTTTTTAAATAAAATTATTTTAAAGTATTTATTTCATCCTGCCCTTTACAATTTTCTGTATTTATGTATATTTTGCAATGTATGTTACAACAGTAGTACAGACACATAATTTATAAATAAATAAATACGTACTTTGGGGGGAATTCTGCTGTACCCATTTTTTTCCAATACAGAGAGCAATGGCAAAGTTGTGCCATCTACTACCCTAGATATCAGAAAGTCACGGAAGGGATCCAGACGTGGCAGCAACCTGCCTGGGCCTGCGTTTCCAAATGCTTTGATGGACTGAAGGGGCTGAGACTAGAGGCAAGAGGACAGTTAAGCAGCAACCGAAGAGTCTATGGGACTGGGTTGGGGAAAACATGGACTTGGATCAAGTGATGGAGGAGGAGGAGCAGATCTGAGTGAGGGTGGGAGGCAGAGGTGAGAAGAGAAGTTTAATTTTAAACGAGCTTACTTATTCACTCTCAATATTTGCTGAATTTTTATCATTGGTTGAGGGCTGTATGAGATGCTGGGGATACAGCATTAAGCAAGTTAGACTCAGCGTCTAACTTCTTGCAGCTTATGTTCTGCTGAAGAAAACAGACATTAGACAAACTGGATATACAGCTGCAACTGTGACAGGAACATTCAGAGGAAAAGCACTGGGTGCTATAGAAGAGCGGAGTTAAATTAGCCCAGCGATCAGGAAAGGCTTTGTGAGGATGTGATGTTGAAGCTGAGCCCTGAGGGATGAGCAGAGTTAGCCAGATACGGGGGAAGGGTGTTCCAGGCAGAGGGGAGAGGATGTGTGAAGGCTTTGGCACAGGTGAGGGCCTGTCTCATTCAAGGAGCACAGAGGGAGTTGGTATTGGCTGGAGCCCAAGGGGGAGAGCTGAGAGTAGACTGGTGAATCCTGGTGCAGCCGCTGAGGCTGGAGGGAGGTGTTTGGAAAGCCAGGCTAAATAGGTGGGAAGTGCAATGATCGAATTCACATTTTCAAAAGATCACTCTGGCGGCTGATGGCTTGCTAGGTTGTAGGACCTTGCAGTGACCCCCTCACTGAACTAGGGTCTGGTAAATAACTTTTAGGGGAACAAGCCCTACAGTCTGGATTCAGTTCTTGGGCAGACTTCCTCCACAGCCCTCCACACATAAGGCCACAACCTCCCTCCTGAAGCAAGCTGTGCCAATGCTGAGCCTGGCAGAGGTGAGGCTGACCTGTGACCAGCAAACGGCAACATACCTATCTTTTCTTGTTAGGAATAAGAGGACCACTTTTCCTACACGATTTCAGAAAGGGACTTCATTATTATTTTAAAAAGGAGATTGCTTTTTTCAGTTTTGGCTCTTTAGATGAGTTTCTCATTGAAATGTCATCTATATGGTATGGAACATCCATATATAAAGCACTGCATATATTTCAAATAAGACATTCTTTGTTGATTTTCTCCTATAGCTCCAATATGTGGAAACTGATCTCACCCGAGACCCTGGTTCAAGGTTTCAGACATATACACCTTCTGGTACAGGCTGTTTACACACACATTTCACTTAGTCTTCACAGCAATTCTACAAGGGAAGTACTGGCCATTATCCACCCCCCCCCCCTTTTTTTTTAAGTAAATGAGAAAGGAAGGCTCAGAGAGGCAAATTAACTTGTTTAAGGTCACAGAGCTATGGACTCAAGTCTGCTCAAATCCATTTACACTCCCCACTCTATTCTCACTGACTCCAGCACGGTGTCTGTGAGCAAGAACAGGTCATTGTTTACTGGAAGCCCTGAGGTTACAATGGGCATCTTGTGTAAGGAGACCACAGACGAAAGGTCAGTGAGGTCACGTAGAACCAAGCGTCAGGGTAGCAAAGGTGTGGACACCGAGCTGCAGCTGTGCAGGATGGCTGCTTCCCTGCGTTTCCTGGAGAGCTGGGAATGACCCATTAAGAGGCAGGATGGACTAGGATTAAACACGAGGACACCTTTTATTAATGATAATGATAGGAACCTGCTAATCACAAAGTAATCCTGGACTTGACACACGTGAGGAAGTAGCTGTTCCTGTCGCTTTCAGCCAGTTGCATGTCTGGCGGGGCACTGATGGAAGTGTGTTTTTAGATTCCCATTAGATGTAAAAACGTGAGTATTCCACACCAGAACCAAATATCAGTTACCTGGTCCTTCCCTCAACCAGCCCCTGGAACTTTACTTGTAAATACTGGCCGCTCACTTCCCCAAAGGTGGCCAGGATTAGGATACATGAAGACCTGCCGGTGAGAATGCTTGAGGTGATTTACCATCACCAACCCTGTGATTCAGTGCAGACCATTTCTGCACTGAAAGGAGTAAGGACACCTTCACTTTCCCTCCCTCGCCCCCTTCAACAAATACCTCCTGAGCGCTGCCACGAGGACCAGGCACTGTTCTCAGCAAACGATCACTGAACAAATGAAGTCCCTGCCCTCCCCGAGTCTACATTCTGGGAGTGCTGGAGTGGGTGGATCGCCAAACAGATAAACGTCTAGTCTGTAGGAAGACAAGGAGCACCCAGGGGAACTAAAGCAAGGTGAGGGGCAAAGAGGTGTGAAGGACAGCCCTGCGCAGAGGTGGCGTGTCAGCTCAAACCTGAAGGGTATCTGGTAGAGGAGTGGGAGCAGGATGGAGGATGGTCAAGTGAGCCAGGAGAGAAGAAGGAGAGAAGCTCAGAGAAACAGCCGTCCCAGGTCTCGCGTCCGTCCTGAGCCAGCACCCAAGGCCAGCACTGCTGGCCTCCTGCCAGTGCCACACGCTCAACACCCTCAACCTCGCAAAGCTCTGCCTAGGTGTCCTTTCTCTGCTGGCAACAACTACTCATCAGCTCTCATTTCAAGTACCGGGGGCTCTGGAAAACCCAAATGACACGGGCAAAAGTTGGCACTCTTTCTCTGGACTCTTGGAGCCCTTGGCTCCAACTCTATCACAGTAGCACTTTTAATAGTGTCTTGTAATTATCTGGTTACATCACATCTCCAAGGAGCCAAGCACTCCTTGCAGGCACAGACTATGCCCTGCTGATCACTACAGACAGGCTTGGAATGGAGGGTTCGATTCATCTATTCAAAAAATGTTATCCTTTGAGTGCCTGTTATGTGCCACATGGGGATACACTGGCGAGTAAGCCAGCAAAATTCCTGACTGAAAGGAGCTTACAATGTTCTACATGGTGTCTCAGCTATCTTTGGGTTTCTAGGGCCTTACACTAGGTCTGAGAAAAGCAAGGGGCTTAAGGTATGAAAAATTACAGAGAGATGAAGGCTGGCAAGACAAAGCACATTCCTCTCCGTACAGAGTTACAAATACAACCCCACCCCTACTCCTGGGACGTATGCATTTTACGTGGGAAAAAGGCATATGAAACCTCTTAGTAAACTGAACCCCTTCCCAAAAGAACATTAGTTCCTTCCTATCTTATCTTTTTCTTTATAGTTATACAAAATATAATGATGATTTTATGAGAAAATCAAGCTATATGTAAGACAATTTCAAGTTAATTCTTTAGAGTTTATGCCTTAAGGATACGGGCTACACCTTTTCCACTGTGGTTCCTTTCTTTGCTCCCTAATCACCTTCCCCAACCTAATGCATAAAACTTACAGATCAGTTATTACCAAGAAGCTAGTGGCCAAATGCCTGCAGATGGTGCTTGAGAAAGCACTGCATATATTTCAAATAAGACATTCTTTGTTGATTTTCTCCTATAGCTCCAACATGTGGAAACTGATCTCTCTTCATTTCCAATGAAAGGAGCTTCACCAACTATACTGCTTGTGCGAGCCTCTACTTTAGAGAGATTAAGACTCAAAAATCACGGTCAAGACTTCCCTGGTGGTGCAGTGGTTAAGAATCCGCCTGCCTATGCAGGGGACACGGGCTCGAGCTCTGGTCCGGGAAGATCCCCCATGCGGCGGAGCAACTAAGCCCATGCGCCACAATTACTGAGCCTGCACTCTAGAGCCCACGAGCCACAACTGCTGAGCCTGTGTGCCACAACTACTGAAGCCCGTGCACCTGGAGCCCGTGCTCCACAACAAGAGAAGCCACCGCAGTGAGAAGCCCACGCACCACAACGAAGAGTAGCCACCGCTCGCTGCAACTAGAGAAAGCCTGCGCAGCAACGAAGACCCAACACAGCCAAAAATAAATAAATAAATTTATAAATTAAAAAAAATCACAGTCAGCCTGGCTCTTTCCTTCTCCCACCCAGGGGCTCTGGAAGGTCAGTTACCACCTGAGGTCAGATCACAGGTTCCTCCTGCCCACCCCTCACCCCATCAAGACCAGTCCACTCTGCCTGGGCCCACTTTTCTTTTTTTCTTAATCACTATTTAAAAAAAAATTTTTAGTTTATTTATTTTTAACACAGCAGGTTCTTATTAGTCAATCCCTTTTATACATATTAGTGTATATATGTCAATCCCAATCTCCCAATTCATCACACCCCTACCCCCATCACTTTCCCCCCGTGGTGTCCATATGTTTGTTCTCTACATCTGTGTCTCAGTTTCTGCCCTGCAAACTGCTTCATCTGTACCATTTTCCTAGGTTCCACGTATATGTGTTAATATACGATATTTGTTTTTCTCTTTCTGACTTACTTCACTCTGTATGACAGTCTCTAGGTCCATCCACATCTCTACAAATGACCCAATTTCGTTCCTTTTTATGGCTGAGTAATATTCCATTGTATATATGTACCACATCTTCTTTATCCATTCGTCTGTTGATGGGCATTTAGGTTGCTTCCATGACCTGGCTATTGTAAACAGTGCTGCAATGAACACTGGGGTGCATGTGTCTTTTTGAATTATGGTTTTCTCTGGGTATATGATGCCTGGGCCCACTTTTCTTAAAGGACAAACAAAATTTGAACATTAATTCTTTAAATGATGTCTTGTAATTATTGGATTACATCATGCCTCTACAAGAAGCCAAGCTCTCCTTGCAGGGGATTACTCTCTTTCCTCAAAGTAAATAATCACTCTGAGGCAGAAGAACCTTTTGATTTCTGAATGTAGAAATTCAAATCTGGGTGTGACCCGGCAACAGCTCTGGGCAACATTACTGTGGAATAGGTTTCTTTGGGGAAGATTCCATACTGTTCTTATTTTTTGATGATCACACACACAAACTATGGAGATTTAAAAAAATGTGTGCACTGGATGCGCACCCTACCATGTCTATGCACAGAAGCAGATTTTGAAAAAAGAAATCTCCAAATTTTACTCCTGCAGATTAGAAAGAAGTCAAGCACTCCCTTCCTTTGGATCCACCAGGATTAGGTGACAAATCAGAATAGGTGGTTTATAAACTTGGTTTCTGTGCTAATGCTGCCCTCTAGGGACAGAAAGCTATAAAGGTACGGAGACTTAAAGAGATTTACGCTGCCTGGGAAAAGGGTAATGCTTGAGAAATACTGACTGGGAAAAGCCCATTACAGCAGGGCCACAGCTGCCTGCTTTTTACTATACTATAGGGACCAGGACTTCTAAGATAAAAAGTGGGAGGTAAATGTTTCCTGAAATAAATGTAAGTTCAAATACTGATAACGTTCTCTAGAATGTCCACTTAACAGAACCAATGGGACAATATAAGTAACACCCGGGGCAATGCCAGGAGGTGGACATTAATATAATCTGATTACTGCTCTGGGCATTGGGGAATAAAATGGACAAATACAAATCCCCTACCTTCAGAGAATTTACTGGGGATGGAGGGAAGGTCATACCATATGTCAAATAAGTAAAATACACAGTGAGATAAGATTATAGGTGCTTAGGAGAAAAACACAGGGAGGAAGAATGTTAGCATTGGGTTGCAGAAAGGGAAATTATTCATCATTTTAAAGTGGGTGGTTGGGGAAGGCCTCTCTGAGAAGGTGTATTTAAGCAAAGACTTAGGAAAGCAAGTAAGCTTTGTGATGTCTGGGGGAAAGAATTCCAGGCCATGGAAACAGCAAGAAGGGAGGTGGAAAGGCCAGTAAGCTGTCAGGAGGGCAGGGTGTCTGGGGCCTGGGAGGTAATGATAAGGACTTTGGCCTGTACCCAGAGTAAACAGGTTAAAGAGGATTCCCTCTACAAGGACTTGAGTGAGTTAAGTCCCAAAGAACCCCCATCTGCTGGCTCCCCTTTCCTGGTGAGTTCTCAGGTCTCTGAGCCACACCTCCACCTGGGCCCTGGGCCTCTCCTCCCTTGTGCTGCGCTCACCGGAAAGGGCGGGAGGGCAGAGGCTGTGACTAAGCCCTGTCCAAAGGGGTTTGCTCATGGTGGACGCGCAACACAGTGCAACTCTGTGGAACCAGCTACTTACAGCTATGATTTTTAAACTATGGACTACAAACCATTGGTGGGTTATGAAATCATTTCAGTAGATTATGATAAAAAAAAAAACTAGAACGGGAAAGAAGATACTAGAGTGCATCCACATGTCAGGCATTTGTTTTTTGTAAAGCTACTGTTTTGGTTATACATGTATGTGTTTATGCATGTGTTGGTTCTATGGTAAAATATATTCCTACTATAGGTCACAGTTAAAACAGTCTGAAAACCATCAACTTAGGATTCATTCATTTATTCAAGAACCAAAAAGTTTCTCTAAAGGATCAGAGAGGCTCTTTCTTCCAGGGACCAGCTGTGAGGAATTGAAAAATGGACCCATCTCCAGTTTACCCTAGAGGTAATGCTTTTAGTGAGGAACAATGCATGAGAATCAGGTAGAACAACAGTCTTCAGGAGGGCTCAGGAGCAAAGCAATGTATTATGAAGTGGGGGATCTAATAAAAGGTCACTTCGACTGTCAAAAATAAACATTGTTAGAACTTGGACAGAAACAAGCCCAGTGCTCACTCCAAGGGCTACTCCTGGGGGACTTCCCTGGTGGCGCAGTGGTTGAGAGTCCGCCTGCCAATGCAGGGGGCAAAGGTTTGAGCCCTGGTCCAGGAAGATCCCACATGCCGTGGAGCAACTAAGCCCGTGCGCCACAACTACTGAAGCCTGTGCGCCTACAGCCTGTGCTCCGCAACGAGAAGCCATTGCAATGAGAAGCCTGTGCACTGCAATGAAGAGTACCCCCGCTAGCTGCAACTATAGAAAGCCCATGCGCAACAACGAAGACCCAACACAGCCAAAAATAAATAAATAAATTAAAAAAAAAAAAAAAAAAAAAAAAGGGCTACTCCCGGGCTTCCTGGAACTTCTGGGAATCCTGGCCTGGAAGGAAGAGCCAGCAAAGCCAGCTCTTCCCTGCTCTCACTCCACTGTCAACATGCCCTGGAAGGGAGGCTCCAGATTTCAGGAAAACCAAAAGATGTACCTCCCACAATACGCTTCGAGACCTCATCTATATTTTCATGGTGTTAGCTAGCTGGGCAGGGGTGTTGAGGGGCAGACAGACAATAAAGGCCACTCACAATCCAGAACTTGGAGAGAGGTGACCCTCTGCCCTCAGTGTTAAACCGGGAAATGCTACGTATTTCTTGCGGGAGACAGACAAGTGGCAGAAGGGCTCAGGGAGCAAGTCTACAAATCAAACAGGAGAGGCATGGCCAAGGAGAAGAGTGCTACAGCCTAATGAACAGCCTCACAACCTGAGAAACAGAAGGATGCTACCTGAGGTCAGAAAAAGAAGAAACGAAGGATTTGTCAGCCTGACTCCACATGCTCTAAAGAAGAGGTAACTGCACCAGCCAGCTCAAGTATCTCTGGCCTTGTCACAGCTACCATCCTGCAGCCGTGACAAATAGCCATGAGATGACTGGACCTGTCCCCTGCCTTGCGCTCCCTCTTAGATGTGCCTTTGGGGACAGACAGCATGTGCTGGAAGGCCAACCTAAGTGTCTGTGTGGCAGTTACATCTGGGACTCTAGCTGCATTCTGTTTTCTCTTTTAATCTTGTGTGGATTTGGCTTGGGTCAGTGTAAAATTCAGCTTCTGGATCAGTAGTGTCAGACAAAACCCTTGACCCTGGCACTCACTTTCTGTGTGCACAAAAATCACCGGGGTTGCTAATAAAAGATGCAGATTCTAACGCTGTGGTGCTGGGCGGGCCCAGGAACCTGCACATAGAGCAGCCTCTTGGGACACTGCTACATGGCTTACAGATTATGCTTTGAGAAACCTTGCCCAGATCCCCGCACTGCCTCCTTACGAGGTCTGGCCTTGATGGCTTTCCTCTAGGACAGTCATGACTACTCTTCAAGGGTAAATAAATGGTAATTAATGTCCCTCACCTAATAGGCTGCCCAGTTTCCTGGGCATTCCTGAGTAGACAGCATGCACACTTTTGTTTTTTTCTTCTTTGACAAAGTTAGAAAAAAAGGTCTTTTGAACACACTGTTCACTTGTATTTTAGCCTGGTGTGATGAGGCACTGTAAGCCAGAAAGGAGAGAAACCAGGCCCCGCCACCAGGCCTGTGAGAAGGAGTGGAGACCACCTGAGTCAGCAGCCCTCCCCAGTGGCAGGTCCGGCAACAGGCTGGGAGATTTATGCAGCTGGGGTTCCAACAGGCTGCCCAGGTAGAGGAGGAGCCGTGAGGTCTGAGCACAGGAGGAAGGAGGAAGCAGAGACCTCAATCACAGGTAGTTCAGTGGAAGTGCTGATTCTAAGGTGGAGTGCAGTTTCAGGGGGCATTCTGTACAGCTGGCAGTGGTACCGGCACCCAGGGTCAGGACTTAGGGTTCAAAATACCCCTTGGTGGACGTTGGATAGGACAGCTCACAGAGGTCTCTGACCTAGGCTTTCCACCTTATGAGCAAAGGTTTCCAAAGAGGGAGACCCTGTAGGCCACTCACGGTGGCCTGTTTCCACAGGAGGCAGCCTGGCTGCTCCCCGAGCCTGTACCTCCACCTCCTTCCCGCCCCCACGGATGGTTTATGCCCTACCAGAAGAGCCCAAGAGGTGAATATAGTTATAATAAAATGAGAAAACATCCCCAAAGAGGTCTGGACTAACAGTTGTGGTGCACAGGTCAGCAAGGCTCTCTGGGACAGGGAAGGCGTAGAAACCTTCTCAAATGTTAAAGCTAACAGAAGAAAATGTAGGCAAATATCTGTGTGTTCTTTGGTTAGGAAAGGATTTCTTAAACAATTCCCCAAAGCACCCACTACAAAGGTGAAGCAACTGAACTGAGTCGTTTTATCCTAAGGAGGACACCACAGACCAGGGTTAACAGATGTGTGACTGACTAGAAGTATCTGGAGCACTTAAAACTGAAACAAGATTAATGTCTAGAATGTACAGGGAAGTGGCAAAAATTGGGAAGTAAAAATAAAATAAGAAATATGATAGAAAAATGGGTTAAAGATATGAGAGGGGAGATGTGCAACTGCAAAAGTTACCAAAGACAAATGGCCAACAGACACGTGAAAAGATGCTCAACATCGCCAATTATTAGAGAAATGCAGATCAAAACTACCATGAGGTACCACCAAGACTAAAACACAAAGACTAAAACACCAGTCGGAATGACCATCATCAAAAAGTCTATAAATAAACTTTGGAGAGGGTGTAGAGAAAAGGAAACCCTCCTACACTGTTGGTGGGATGGTAAATTGGTGCAGTTACTAAGGAGAACAGGATGGAGGATTCTTAAAAAACTAAAAATAGTTTCCATGATCTAGCAATGCTACTACTCAAAAACTCTAATTTGAGAGGATACCCGCACCCCAATGTTCACAGCAGCACTATTTACAATAGCCAAGACATAGAAGCAACCTAAATCTTCACTGACAGATGAATGGATAAAGAAGATGTGGTGTATATACAATGGAATACTACTCAGCCATAAAAAAGAATGAAATAATGCCATTTGCAGCAACATGGATGGACCTAGAGACTTCCATACTAAGTGAAGTTAAGTCAGACAGAGAAAGAGAAATATTATATGATGTTGCTTTTATGTGGAATCTAAAAAAATGATACAAATGAACTTATTTACCAAACACAAATAGACTCACAGACATAGAAAACGAACTTATGGTAGGAGGGATAAATTTGGAATTTGGGATTAACAGACACACACTACTACACATAAAACAGATAAACAATAAGGACCTACTGTATAGCACAGGAAACTATATTAAATATCTTATAACAACATATAATGGAAAAGAATCTGAAGAAGAATACACACACACACAACTGAATCACTTTGCTATACACCTGAAACATTATGAATCAACTATACTTCCATAAAAAAAAAAAGTTACCAGAAAAATGTATATGAAAACACTTTACACTAAGCAGACTGGCGACAATCAGAAAGTCAATCCACGTGAGGTGCTGGTGAGGCTGTGTGTCAAAGGGAACCACTGAGTACAGCTGGAGTGTGTCAACTGCCTGGCCACCTCCACCTAGGGTTGCTTCCCCAGGCCCATAAGGATGCATTCAGAGGTCTAGGATGGTAGAGAGGTGCTACGGTACACAGGAGAATGGATAACAAGATGCTATGCAGGCAAGGAGAAACATTCACAAAAAGCAACGCAGAAAAGACCTCAAAAACAGTATGAAAAAAAGAACAGAATGAGATCTACAGCACATATCACTTATGTAAATGAAAATCATACAGGCATAGAACTCTATTTTCTCGAGATACACACATACCCAAGGACATATACTGAATATTTAAAATGGGTGTCTAAGGGGGAGGAGACAGGAGTAGGGATTGGAGATGGAGAAAACCCAGTAAAACAAGAGGGGTCTTCTGCAGCTGGTTCTGATGGTGTGCTCGTAGGTGGAGAGTGTGACTGATTTAGATTCGTGGACTTGGGGTTCCAGTCCTCACCCCAAGACTAAAACACACCATTCATACACCCTGGGCTCAAACTGCTATTACTGCCCCCACCCTCCCTAGGATTTAAAAGCAGCTGTAGAAGGACTGGATTAACCTCCATATTTGCAAATCAAAAAGCAAAGCACGATGATCAGGGCGTAAGCACAGAGTGTGGGTGTGTTCTGGGGTGTATCTTTCACTAATACTTTTATTTTGGTTAGGCCTGGGGATTTATTTCGTTGACTTGGTCTAAATATGACTGAGTTTTAGAATACTTTAGAAAAAACCTTGAATAATAAAAAATCAAAATAATAAGAACAGCACATACTCAGAAAGATGGGTTCTGATAAGTGTAAGAGGACCCTGTAGAATCTGTGATCCTAGGGTACATGTGGTTCTGTATTTCTTGGACAGCTTTACAGACACCAGGACTTTTCACTTGGGATGAAATTCTTCGAGTGAAGAGGACACAATTCAATCTTTTCTTGGTGACTCACAGTTATGGTCTCAGTGTATGCCAGCCACTCTGAGCCATAAGGAGTCTACCAAGTCTGTCCCTACCCAGAATGTCCCCAGGCTGCTGGGCCTTTGGAGTCCTCATGTTTGTTTCGGATAGACGGTTTTTTCCTTGCTTTCAGGAGGCGCCCTTTTCTCCTGCTGTTTCTATGACTGCCCAGCATGCTCCTTCTTTCTCCCCATCTATTGTTAAGGAGTTGAAAACTAGATAACTAAGTGTTTTAGAACTGGATCTCAAATAAAAATAGACTGATCTGAGGGCTAATCTCTAGGCTCACCTTGGAGGACAAAGCATCACAGACTGTGATGGTAACTATTCTGGATGCTTCAAAGGCTTTTCTGATTAGCTCCTGCCACTATTTCAGTGTGGGAAGATGAAAAAAGGCAACTGTGGAAAATTCTTCTCAAAAATGGCAATGACTACAAAATCTGCCCTGGCTTGACCTTACAGCCCTTTCCCAGCCGGGTTATCTTCGCCTGCTGGGCCAACACTGTACGGGGAGTGGTACTCTCTGCCTCAGCAGACAAGTGCGAGGGGGCTGTGGGGGTACTAGGTCAATCCCCTGACTCTGTGTTCAGTTTCCCTGTGGAGCTTCCAGCCTATGCAGAGCGCCATGCAGACCCAACAACAGTCTTTAGATACTAGGGTGGAGGAGACAGGTGCCGTGTCTTCTCATTTTACTAGACAACAAGCCTCTCTGACGAGGACATAGTCAGTTCTCATTAACGGGCTTTCTCACGAAATCCAACCCATGAGGTTAGTGCAGCTGGAGACCAGGTATGTGGTATGTTACTGCCTTTTTCGACCTGGTGCCTAGGTCTCATCAGACTCATCTTAAATTTTTAGGATTCACGGTTTATGAGATGTTGTCAGTGTACTTTTATGAAACCCTTGTCAAGAAAACAAGACTTCAAAAGGAAGACATCACAGAGACATAGTATCTGGAACTGTAACAGCAAATGCCATGTTTAATAATGGGATTAATCAAGTGAAGCCTGGATTTCTCTGTATTCCCTCATTTGATGAACTAGAAAATGGGGACATTATTGTAATCATGTTTGTTTTCTCCCCAGGACTCAAGGAGAAGGCAGTTATTTTTGAAGAAAACATGAGAGATTTAGATTTTATGTGGTGGATTTGGGGAACTGTTTGGCGGTGTGGTTTGAACTTGTTAGGCTAAGAGCTCAGGGAGGGGTGGGGCTGGAGTCCAGATGTATGAGGCTCTGGCACGCAGAAGGCATTTAAGACAGCTTGGATGAGGTCACCCAAGGCGAGTGGGGACAAACGCAAAGGGGCACAGATCAGTGCCCCAGGGTGCTCCAGGGGTGGCATGCAGGGCAGAGAGGAAGAGATAGGAAGCTTCTGTGTGGTGGGGGTCATTAAGGCACTAGATTAGGTTTCTAAAATGGAAAGATGACAAATGAAAGCGAGCGGGTAAAACTGCTATGCCTTAGGGACTGGCAATCTCTCTTTCGGGCTACTTAATAACATCACACCCATCTCTCTCTGCCTGAGTACCGAGGCACATCCTACTTGCATTTCTCTCTGCTGATGTCTTTCACAGTTCACTACAGAATTTCTGGCATTTTGGAGTCCTACAGTGATAGGAATCCAAAGCCCTGCTAGTGTCAGGCTGCCTGGAACCAAGAACTGGCTCAAGTTTGAGCCCATTCAGCCACTAGATAACACTCAGATAATTCTTGGCTCAAATTTTGTTAATTATTGATGGGTTAGAATTGCATCATTCATGAAACATAAGATCACAAGTTGGAAGCAACTTCCAAGAACTAAAAACTTCAGTTTTAATTTACAGAAAAAGGAACTCCTAGGTGGATATCCAATTGGAGTGTACCAATACTATCTTTCCAATACTAGTACCAATACTATCTTTAGCTAGGCTTAAGGCAAGGTATTCAGGCCTTAGAGTATACATACAGGAAGAAAGATCCTCCGCAGAGTTGTTAAAACTGGTAGTTACAGTTCATATGACCATTTTTGATACTGAAACTGGTAATGATTTCTGGAAAACTTGGGAGAACAGGCTCCTGAACGAGCGGTAGGGGTTGTGGTAGGAAATAGCCAATGAGAGCATTAAAGCAGCACAGGGAGGAAAACAATTCTTCTCATTACTTCCCTTCAGTGGCTGCCTTTTCCCCGCACTCCTGTGACAGGCCCTACTTGTCTGCATTTTTTCATCTTCTGGCTCGCCTCCCTGTTGACCCCTCTATCCCACTCTTTCTCCAATGACGTTCATTTTCCCCTTCAGAAATGGACTTTCATAAGGAAGTAGAGGTCACATGTGAGCCTTTCCCTTGTGGAGTCTGTTGTCCTGTTCCCTTGAATGTGGCCCGCACTCACTCTTTTTTGGACCCCTTAGGACAACACAATCTCTCTACTTTCCTTTTTCTTCCTCTTCCCTGAGACAGACACACAGACTTGCTCTGTTAGAAGGATTTTATGGCTCACCATGCTGGGTGGACAGATTGGAGAAAAAAATGACATATAGGAAGTTCGTTTTCAGAAACTCCCTTAAAAAAAAAAAAGTACTGGTTTCTGGGATGTGGTGTCAGGTACACTTCTGTGCTGGTAACTGGTAAATCCCATTGGATTTCCTTCCACTTTTATTTTTAAAGCTCACACGCCCTCCCCACCTGCTGACCCAACCCAACGAAAGGAATAAAGACAACACAATGTAGCAGAAGGCTTGGAGAAAAAGAGGAAGTATTTGCTGCTATTTACTGCTATGAGCAGTCTCTTCTCAAAGAGTTACCACTTTCAGATCTCCCTGTAGTAGTATAAGCATTAAATGAGAAAAGGTGTCACCTCTGGTAGGGTGCCTGGCACTGAGAGGCTTTTTTTTTTTTCCCACATCTTTATTGGAGTATAAATGCTTTACAATGTTGTGTTAATTTCTGCTGTACAACAAAGTGAATCAGCTGTATGTATACATATATCCCCATATCCCCTCCCTCTTTAGTCTCTCTCCCACCCTCCCTATCCCACCCCTCTAGGTCATCACAAAGCATCGAGCTGATCTCCCTGTTCTATTCAGCAGCTTCCCTTCCCACTAGCCATCCATTTTACATTTGGTAGTGTATATATGTCAATGTTACTCACTTCATCCCAGCTTCCTCCCCCGCCGCCACCCTGTGTCCTCAAGTCCATTCTGTAGGTCTGCATCTTTATTCCTGCTGTGCCACTAGGTTCATCAGTACCGCTTTTTAAAATTCCATATATATGGTATTTGTTTTTCTCTTTCTGACTTACTTCACCCTGCATGACATCCACCTCACTACAAATAACCCAATTTCATTCCTTTTTATGCTGAGTAATGGTCCATTGTATATATGTGCTTTAACCATTCATCTGTCAATGGACAGTAGGTTGCTTCCATGTCCTGGCTACTGTAAATAGAGCTGCAATGAACATTGTGGTACATGTCTCTTTTTGAATTATGGTTTTCTCAGGGTATATGCCCAGTAGTGGGACTGCTAGGTCATATGGCAGTTCTATTTTTAGCTTTTTAAAGAACCTCCATACTGCTCTCCATAGTGGATTTATCAATGTACATTCCCACCAACAGTGCAGGAGGGTTCCCTTTTCTCCATGCCCTCTCCAGCATTTACTGTTTCTGGATTTTTTTTGTTTGTTTGTTTCTGGATTTTTTGATGATGGCCATTCTGACCAGTGTGAGGTGATACCTCATTGTGGGTTTTTTTGTTTTTTTTGCTGTACGCGGGCCTCTCACCGTTGTGGCCTCTCCCGTTGAGGAGCACAGGCTCCAGACGCGCAGGCTCAGTGGCCATGGCTCACGGGCCCAGCCGCTCTGCGACATGTGGGATCTTCCTGGACTGGGGCACGAACCCGTGTCCCCTGCATCGGCAGGCGGACTCTCAACCACTGCCCAGGGAAGCCCCTCATTGTGGTTTTGATTTGCATTTCTCTAATGATTAGTGATGTTGAGCATCTTTTCATGTATTTGTTGGCCATCAGTATGTCTTCTTTGGAGAAATGTCTATTTAGGTCTTCTGCCCATTTCTGGATTGGGTTGTTTGCTTTTGTGATACTGAGCTGCATGAGCAGCTTGTATGTTTTGCAGATTAATCCTCTGTCAGTTGCTTCATTTACAAATATTTTCTCCCTTTCTGAGGGTTGTCTTTTAGTGCTGTTTATGGTTTCCTCTGCTGTGCAAAAGCTTTTAAGTTTCATTAGGTCCCATTTGTTTATTTTTGTTTTTATTTCCTTACTCTAGGAGGTGCATCAAAAAGAATCTTGCTGTGGTTTATGTCATAGAGTGTTCTGCCTATGTTTTCCTCTAACAGTTTTATGGTGTCTGGCCTTGCATTTAGGTCTTTAATCCATTTTGAGTTTATTTTTGCGTATGGTGTTAGGGTGTGCTCTAATTTCATTCTTTTACATGTATCTATCCATTTTTCCCAGCGCCACTTATTGAAGAGGCTGTCTTTTCTCCATTGTATATTCTTGAGAGGCTCTCTCTTTGAATGCTGACCTCACTAGCAGGGACTCAGCTTCTCTGCTGCTCCTCTCACCCCCTGCCATTTGTGTTTCTAACTCCCCAGCAATTAGAGAGAGCACCAGCAACAGCCTGACGTTCCTCAGGGCTTGTTTTCTACATTTGCACACAGTGCAGTGTGGGTATGTCTGTCTTTTCTTTTTCTTTTGCTCATAAGGTTTGCAGGGCAGATTCTATGCTGATATCATCCACTTAAAGTATCAACTAAGTGCCCACCGGGGGCCAAGCAGACTGCCGGGTATAGTCAGCAGTGCTTGAAATTATCAAACTGTGTGCTCTCTTTATGCTTCACATATTGGCAATGTTTTGAACAGAGGGCCTAATCCTTCCACCGTGGACCCTGGCAATACTCTGCCTGGGTTACGCCTGACCACAAAGCTCTTTTCTTCAGAGTTCAGGGCCTTCCTTCCTCACTGTCCAGGGAGCGAACGGTCATTTATAAACATCTAATTTGCCCACAGGCACACGGTCAGCTCCTGGAAAAGGGATGGCAGTCAAGGGGACTACATACTCGCAAAGGTTTTCAGAATGATTTTCCTGCAAAGAACCCAGAATTCTCCCAAATTCTGTACATGTTTTTTGTGGTTTTTTTTGTGGTACGCAGGCCTCTCACTGTTGTGGTCTCTACCGTTGCAGAGCACAGGCTCCGGACGCGCAGGCTCAGCGGCCATGGCTCATGGGCCCAGCCGCTCCGCGGCATGTCGGATCTTCCCGGACTGGGGCACGAACCCGGGTCCCCTGCATCGGCAGGCGAACTCTCAACCACTGCGCCACCAGGGAAGCCCCCAAATTCTGTACATCTTAAGGAGATAGAATCCTCACTGTCTTCCCAGAAAGGAAAGAACAATGGTAAAAAATTGAAAGGGTGCAGTCATTTCTGATCTTTACTGGTACTTTCACGTTCCCTTCTGTTCTGCTATTAATGGGAGGTACAATAAGGGCTGTTTAATTCTTATGAAGCAGGTTAAGAAAACCAAGAGTGACATGGATTGCTGATGTGTTGCCAATGACAGTCCCTTTCCTTTGGTGTTGAAAGGAACGTTTTCTCCTCGAACTTATCTGGAGGTAGAGTTATACCCGCTTCACAAGTGCCGTTTATACAGCAGGCTTGCAGGGAGGGAGCGGCTGCCTAGCTAGTAGTTTTTCATATCCTCATTAACAAACAAACAAACAAACCCCCTCCTCAGAGTAAACAGCAATGGTGAGCTTTCAATCTTTCCCTCCTTGCTCCTTAAGTGTGACAAAAAGAAAAGCCTCTCTTGGGCTCAAGCAATATGACTGAATAGAAGGGTCAGGAAAGGGAGGAAAAACCGTCAACTTGACACAGGGGCATGATAAAAAATGCAAGTGGAAGAATCCCAACTCGAAAGGCACAGAAACAGGAACATAGAGACCTGTCTCGATACAGAAACGCTTCGTGCTGTCACCCTCCTAATGCCTCACTCCCTCCATGCTCCCACTTAACATGCTTTGGCAACTCCACTTATACTGTAAGTTTTCATATATTTTTGTTATAGGAAACAGTAAAACACTATGTATTTGGTTAGTACGCTATCCACCTGATGTCTTCAGATACTATCGTCCTTACACCCCTACTGAACTCACATGCCCACATGGCTCTTTATCCAATTTTTTTTCCTTCCTTTTTTCCTTCCCTCCCTCCCTCCCTTTCTTTCTTTCTTTATGCAGGCTGTGCTGGGTCTTAGTTGTGGCACATGGGATCTTTTAGTTGTGGCATGCAGACTCTTAGTTGTGGCACACATGCAGGATCTAGTTCTCCGACCAGGGATCAAACCTGGGCCCCCTGCACTGGGAGTGCGGAGACTTGCCAACTGGACCACCAGGGAAGTCACTCTTTATCCAACTGAAAACTAGTCCTTTCCCTTAGGAATACGAGCAGTTTAATCAATGATTTTTAGTTCTGTGGGACATAATAGTATAAAAAACATCAGAGAACATTCAGGGGATGGTTACCTAGTTACTGCTCCTCAGAGGATGAGCAACACTGTCTTTCCCTGGGAGCTTGTCAGAAATGCAGAACATCAGGCTCCGCTCTAGACCTACTAAGCAGATTTGCATTTTGACAAGATCACTGAGTGATTCTAATACACAGTAAAGTTTGAGAAGCCCTGGCCTCTTCTTACACAGGTCTTGGTTTTGCTGATCCTTCTGACACCTCTATTCAGACAAGAAAAAAAATCAGGTAATATGGGTTCTTTAGTAGCTCAGTTTTCACTACTGGCAATTTTTAGGGAAGCTGACTATATTCATTCTCCGTTCTTTTCAGCATGGCTAAGGGGACTGCAGAGTTTACTCAACGCTCGCTCGTGAAATCATCACTCCATCTTGCTTCAAGGGAAAGGCCATCAACATATTTAACAGTAGGGGACAAAGAGGTATGAGAGAGTGAGGAGACTGGAGGGAGCAACAGTGAAATCTACAATTCTTTATGCTCGTAAATCAAGGTCTAAAATTTATTATCAAATTTGCCAAATATTGTTATTGAAAACGAGATGGTGAACAATGCATTTTGGAAAGCACCTTGCAAACACACAATGCCGGCGCAGGGTCTTCAAGACTGTATATAAACCATCTGCACTGAGCACATACTCGCCTGCCCATAAAGGCTGCTTGCTGATGCAGGGAAGGACCCAGCTATGCGGGGAAGCAGGGCTTGCCTGATGCCATGTCGAGGAAGCTGCCAAAAAGAGACATTCAGAACCGGCCGAGAGTGCTGAGCTGACTGCTGATGAAGACAAATGGTCTCTTATTTTCTTGTTTGCTTATTCTTGGACTTAAATTTTCAGTACAGTTAGTCACTCAAGTATAAAACAAACCTTAGTATACCACGATCTCAAACACTATTTGATCAGAGAGAAACTAATCAATGGTGCATCCTCACCATTTGACCCTAAAGCATGCCTAACCACCACCCACTAATGCTTAACCACTTTTTCATTAGTTTTCTGCTTGTTCAAACACCCAAAGGTGACCTTTGGAAGCAAAAGTGCAGCTAAGGTGTTGTAAATGGGTCTCGTAACACAATATGTTGCAAATGTGACTTCCCTCTCATCTCTTTTAAGCTGTCTTTCAGCCTTTATCTGTGGCCCCAATTCTCTGTTCCAGTTATATGGTGTACCGAGGGGGAACTTGTAGTGTTTGGCCATATAAGGAGCCTGTCCACAGCCTTCCTTGAAGGCAAGATAAGCCCAGCCCAGGAAGGTAGAGCTGAAGGAACCATGTCACTCACGCCCCCCTTCCATGTCCCCTCCCCTAGAAGGGCCTAGTGATTTTGTAAAAACCCGACCCTGCAGAGAGCTGCCAGAGTGGTGGCCTGTTCTGGTGCTGCCAGTATCTTTGTTTTTCATTCTTAATTCCTTCCTTACAGCAACTACTCAAAACAACAGATGGACAATAGGACAAAACTTCACCAGAAGCCATTTGCCTTTTGTCAGGCTCCCCAAGCTCTGCTCCCCTCGGGCTCAGCAGCAATTGCCCTAGGTGCCTGGAGGAAGGCTGGACAACCTGGAAATACACGGGGACACATCTGCTAAAGCTGTAACAGATTTGTCTCTGGCTCAGTTGTAAGCTCAATTATAACCACTCCTGATTTCTGTGGCCTGAGTCAGGCTACAAAAGACACTGGTTTTTTTTTGGCAGCCATTATGGACTGAATTGTGCTCCCTCCTAAATTCAGATGTTGAAGTCCTAACCCCCAGCAGCTCAGAATGTGAATCTGTTTAGAGACAGGGCCTTTAAAGGGGTGATTAGGTTGAAATGAGGCTCTTAGGGTAGACCCTAAGCCAACCTGACTGGTGTCCTTATAGAAGACGGGTATCTGGACATATAGAGAGACACCAGAGATTTGCGTTCACAGTGGAAAGGCCCTGTGAGGACACAGTGAGGAGGTGGCCATCTGCAAGCCAAGGAGAGAGGCCTAAGAAGAAATCAAACTTGCCAACACCTTGATCTTGGACTTCCAGCCTCCAGAACTGTGAGAAAGTAAATGTCTGTTGTTTAAGCTGCCAATCTGTGGTACTCTGTTATGGCGGCCCTAGCAAATTAACAGGGTGGCCTTCAACGGTGATCAAACACTAGATGGTGGTGGATCTAGAGAGGTCCTGACCCTCTGTGCACACACTGCTGCCCTTTGACCTTCTTCATTCATGCTGAAACTCTAAGTCATGATTTTTGGAGGACAGATGGGAACAGGCTGTGGAGACTGTGACTAAGTCCCCGAAAACCGAGAGTGCCACTGATCTATTTTCCATTCAGATGAACACGTGGCTTCCTGGAAGTGGGGCCTCTAAGTACATGTTGACTTTGGGGGAATAATGATTTTTTTCTTTGGCCATGCCGCGTGGCTTGTGGGATTCTCAGTTCCCTGACCAAGGACTGAACCCAGGCCCCTGCAGTGAAAGTGCCAAGTCCCAACCACTGGACCAGGGAATTCCCAATAATCCTGTAGTTATACCAGTTACTTCTACCTTTACTAATGGTAATCCTCAGAATATACCACCCCCCTCAATGCAATGTGGTGCTTAGAGTATGAAGAGATAGTTTATGCTACTGACCAATTTCAACAGGAATCGGACTCAATGTATCTTCTGGGAATAAAAAGAGGTTTCCAGAATTCACAAAATACATGTTGAATTAAATTTGCATCCGTCTCCCTGCATTTTCTTGCCAGTACACAACAACAAATAGCTATGATACTAAAGTGTGATTAAATCGATTTCAACAAATATTTATCAAGCAAGCTAGACACTGTATTAGCAAGTGGAAATAAAACCATGAACAAGACTCTGTCTCTGACTTTCAGGAGGAGATTACAGCAGACCAGGAACTGCAATCTCAAAACGCCCATATGGGTGGCAGGTAATGCAAGCTGCTAGAAAATAACCAATCGTGGTGACCAATAGCTGCCAATCAAAAGCGAGATTCAGTTTGCCTAAGCTTTAAATTTAAGAGAAGCCAGAAATCTGAAATTTTGCATAAAATCTGATTTCATATATTGGTAGCTAACTAAAAAAATAGTTTATAATGTTGGTGAGGACTAAATGAAAATGGCTATGAGCTGCATCAGGGGTGTGTGTGTGTGTGTGTGTGTGTGTGTGTGTGTGTGTGTGTGCGCACACACGCGTGCGCTGGGGGTAGGGTTTTCTGCACTTTACAGACCAGATTTAGGACCGGGCACAGCTGAGGGATGAGCACTGGCACCAAGGAAACATTCACAACCTTGGCTCTAGGTTTAGGCTTGTTTGTTCATCCAGCTACTGAACTGCTGCCACTCACCAGCTGGTCCGGCTGTCTCCACCCTGCCCCCACCCTTTTTACAAAGGTATGTGTGGTTTTCCTTAACCATCAAGACACTGCTCCCTCTCCACCTTTCTCCCCAGGCCCCCACACCCTCCCAAGACAAGTACAAGAGTTCATGGTTACTGCTGCTCGGAAAAGGCCTCTGTGAAAAGAGCTGTCTTCTCATAAAGCAGAGATCATCAGGGAGTGGTGGTGTCCACTCCTCATGACTGACTAACTTGTTCCTCCAAACAAACGCTTATGCCAGGTCCTGAATAGGTGCCGGCTAAGAGGTGGATCCTACAGTGTTTCTGTTCAGGTATCGGCTACTGTAGAGTGGGACAAGAGAGAAGGGTCACATGGTGTTCTAGCTGTTCAGGGGAGGGGTGGGGCCTGGGAAGGCTGCACAAAGGAGAGGGTCTGGCTGAGGTTCAAAGGTTCAGGAAGAGTCATCCAGGAGAGGGTGGAGGGTGTAACAAGTACAAAGAGCAGAGGTGTGAGAGAGCTGGTCTAGTGAGGAAACTCAAGTCGTGTGGGGCTGGAACATGATGCTGGGAGAAGGAAGATGTGCAGGAGAGGAGTCTGGTGAGGCCAACTAGATCCCGGGCCAGATGTGTAAGGCCTCCTAAGGTGCATCCTAAGAGCCGTGGGGGCTATGGAGGGTGTTAAACAGGAGACAACGTGGCCAAGTTTGTTCTGTAGGAGATCACTCCAGTGCAGGTATGGAGCATGAAACTGGAAGTGGAAGCCTTGTGAGGAGGCTGCTGTGATCCGGGCGAGCAGCGCAGGGCAGAGGAGAGATTTGGAGAGAACTTGGTGGCAGGTTGCAAGGAGAGGTGGGAGAGTGGAGGAGAAGGGAGCTGCGGGGAGTACGGGGTCTAGGATGGAAGGTGAGAAGCTGAGGCGCTTTGTGCTTGAGGTTCTCTCTCTGGATCCTATCGCTTGACCTCCGGGGATCCCCTGGTCAGAAAATCTACAGGAGTGCTGAGACTTCCTAAGCCTTGGCCTAAGAAGCTGCAATTTATAGGTTTGTTCTGTCTTTACAAGAGACATGGGGTGGTATCTATCAGCCTCTCTACCCACTCTCATGGTGGGATGGGGACACGCATGCACAGTGTGGGTATCCGCTCTGCACCAACTGGACTGCCTGAGACCAGTTTACTGAACAATCTGATGCTGAGACAGATGTATTCTCTCCAATACCAAACCCCATCAGGGTACTCTGATGTAATTATAAGGTGTGGAAAGCTGAAAATGATTTTGTTTTGTATTAGCATTATTTCTAAACTGTCAAACCCCACCTGTGGGCAGTACTACATCTGGCACCAGCCCTACCTGAGAGGGGGAAGCAGGTTAAATAGTCAGTGGTTACTGAGATTCTTCTGTGGAGCTCCAAAGTATAAAACAGGGCCTCTGCCTGCCTACCTACCTACCTACCTATCTATTTGCCTGCCAATTTATCTATTTTATTAATGTGGATCCACAGAGCAGTGTGGACTGGAGAGGGCTTTGTGGAGACAGCAGGACAAGAGGTGAAGAATATGGTCCAGGTGAAGGCACGTGCATGAGCAGAGGCAGGCACGTGGAGGACCTGGTCTGGTCTGTGAGAAATCAGGAGGCAGAGGCCAGATTTCTTTCTTTTGAAAGAGTGTCAAAGGCCTGGGCTCTAGAAGCCACTGCAGGTTCTAACTGGGTGATGTGAAGGAACAGCAAGGCTGACAACATTATAGGGCATACTGGAGGGAGGAAAAGAGAGTCAGGAGACTGAGTGCAGGAGGCCACAGCTACAGTCCAGAGTGGAAGTCCGACCAGGTGAAGTGGGGAGATAAGAGATTCTGAAGAAATTCTTCCATATGGCTAGATTTAGATGAAAAAACCCAAACAACCCTAAGTCATCACAGGCTATGAGAAAAATCTGCCAGTCAAGGAATCCTTGGGAAGATTGTTCAAAGAAATGCTGACACCCACTTGTAGGAGCGCAAAGAAGGGAGCCTTTAAAGCAATGTGGAGGTAAAACGGTTAATGTTTGCATATGTTAGCTTCATATGTAACAGAGCAGAACTCCCGCAATTTAACTGAAAGGTTAAAATTTGATTTTAAAATAACAGCGTGTAAAGAAGAAGTATCAACTCTCAAAGACTCAGATATGGCATCGTTTATTAAATACCTGCTATATACTGCTTACTCTACTGGGTGCTTCACACCCATCATCTTGTCAATCCCTAACCCCCTGCACAGAGGCAAGTGAGTCACAGACAAGAATCTAAGGCTCCTGCAAGGGAAGTGACTTTTCTGGGCTGTATCTCCGTGGATGGAGTAGAGAGGCAGGACCACACAGATCATGAAGCTCATAGCACCACCACTATCTGAAAGAAATGCTTTTTTCCCCAGCTTCATACCTTAAAAATTTATGCAAATTTTAACACAAAACGAAGCTGACAGTGAAAGTGTTGACAGCAGGTGCAAAAAATGAGTACGACTCTGAAACAAGGTAAGCCCTGTCAGAACCGCTGCTGGGGAAATCTCCCAGCAGCACTTGCAGCAGAGCCAGTGAGCTGCTTCCCTGCAGCCTCTGTCCACATGGCATTTCTGTGTGGAACAAAGTGGCGCAGCCTGCTCCAGACCTACTGCTTCGGTCCTGTCTGCCTGTCTGCAGGGCTACCACAGCTTCGACGGCACTCTTGGAACATAAACAGCACCCCAGACACCCTGAGAGGGCACAAAAGGGGGACAGGTGCACAATTAGAAAGAGTAGGCTTGTGCTGGAAAAAGCCAGTCTAATCTAAGCCCTTATTCTTGCAGAAGAATGGCACTTTAGGCCTAACAAGTGGTAAAGAAATAAAGGACTCACAAACAGTACAATATGAGAACCATGACAGACAGAAAGGCCACTGGCCTTCCTTGGGCCTCAGGTTCAAAGTACTTCCCCTCCAGCCATTGTCCCCTGCTATTATTTCAAGGCTGACCTTGGGCCTATGACCAGGTGTGCACCCAGCTGGGGTGCTCCAAAATGGGACCAGTGAATGCCGGAAATACTCTCATCCAAGGTCTATGTTTCCAGTGGGTAGGGGTTACTGTTTCTTAAAGACAAAGCCAAACAAAAGCAAACCAAAACAAACCAGATCCTGTTCTGTTCTATGACCTTCCTAAGAAAACCTAACTAGCGGCCCAGTTTAAGTAAAATATTGGTATAACACACACACACAAGTGGGGCCTGCCCACCCAACAGTTTCAGGGTACTCTGATGTAACTGTAAGGTGTGGAAAGCTGAGAATGATTTTGTTTTGTATTAGCATCATTTCTAAACTGTCAAGGTGCTCACTTCAGGGCAAACACATACGACTTAGAGACTGCTGAACATGCACTTCCACGCGTCACTCAAGGGCTCACCAAGGATTCCCCTGCCCTCTGAACACTATGTGCTCTTACTGTGCATGCAGCACAGGCAGTGAATGCCTCCTACATTCACTAAAGGGGAGCATGAGATAAATTTTATTGCTAGTGATATAACTGCATTCTTTTGGCTTTCTTGCCATCTTTCTAAGCTTTCCACTATAAAGGAGAAAAAAAGGGACATCCATGGGGAAAAAAGGGAATGAATGTAAGATCCAGGCCACGATTTAAAGGCCCATATACGGGGAGTTCCCTGGTGGTCCAGTGGTTAGGACTCCTCACTCTCACTGCCAAAGGCCAGGGTTCGATCCCTGGTCGGGGAACTAAGATCTTGCATGCCGTGTGGCTTGGCCAAAATAAACCATAAAAAAATAAAAATAAAGGTCGATATACAGTTTTTGGTAGACTATAACAACAACAAGCACTTATAAAGGCATTGTTCCAAGAGCTTGTCACTACACCTATAATCAGGATCCTCAGATTAGAAAGAAATTACTAATAACCAGTCTGGAATCTGGCCATTCAATTGCTAATACTGAGGGTTAAGAGCGAAACAGCTTAATCCTCTTCCGGGTGTGTCTGTCATTACTTCACTCAGCAGTTGCTGTCCACAATCCTGGAAGCGTTATGCAGGACTTCCCAGGAAAGAGTCTGCCCAGGGAGGGGGTTATACATGCAGAGGCCATGCGGGTTACTGAAGCAGAACCCAATAAAAACCAGAGCAAGGGGATACTGGGGTGTGAAGGAGTTAGATAAATAGTTTCTTGTTCACCTCCCGGTTCCCGCAGAGCCGATGCGTTCCTCTTTTACATACAATGGCATACCACACAATCCTCCGCCCCACCCTCAAAGCAAGACTACACGTATTCCCAACTAGCAGGCCACCAGATTTTGCAACTGTACTTCTGTAACTGTGATTTCTATCTTCCACCTAGCCCCTATCTTGATATCGAAGGGGGTGGAGTTTCCTCCCAAGTTCAGAGATGGGCACTCCAGTTTGGGCTTGCCTGACTGCACGCCCACTGAAGCCAAAGAAGGCTGGCCTTGGCCTCCCTGAGAGGGCCAGAATCTGCGCTTATTTGTGAGGCTCTGAGGCCCTCTGCTGACTGCCTGCTGTAACTGTCAGTTCCTCACTAGACCAGTAAGAAAATGGTCCTCAGAAACCTTCCCATCTCACTGCCATCTACAAGGCTTTCAATTTACTGAAAACACCCACAGGCAGAGAAATACGCAATACAGCTTTACGTCATCTGAGCTCAGGCAACGTAAATATTTTTATCCACATTTAATAAACAGCATCTACAGAACATTAAGGCTTGTGCCCAGTCTCAGGACGGGAACTAACATGGTCAAGATCTGCCCGAGATATCCTCTGGCCAGCATCGCAGCCTCACCAAGTATGTACAGTTAACCTCATTCTACAGATGAGCGCAGTGAGGTTAAGGCAACTTGGGCTCCCCACACAACCTGGTGCTCAGGAGACTGGCTCTGGGCAGATGTGGGTGGTCTTCCTCGGCCACTCACTGAATGGTGACCGTGGGCTAGCAGCTCATCTCCCAGCTTTAGTTTCCTCGTCTATGAAGGAGAGGTAACAGTGTTACAGGACTGAATGAGACGCTGCACTTCTAGTATCCACAGGGTGGCGGCACCCAGCAGTAGACTAACAGACGTTTTAGCTGCTGCTCTGCCATCGCTATCATCACAGCCTGGGCCTCCAGGCCTCATGCCTGCCAAACACAGCCGCAGGAAAACCCTGCCCCATGGGGGGAGGCGGGGGGGGGGGGGGGTCTAGAGCAATAACTTGAGTCGGAGAGGCCCCCTCATACAGAAGGTGGCAGAGCCTATTTTTGGACAGCAGGTTACCAAGTGAGAGCTGGTTTCTCTCACTTAAAAGGCAAAGGGAAATCGAGAGAACTGACAGAGCAATGAGCGCATTAAAGAACCGAAACCCAGGTCCGTAGACACTGCTGAGGAAACTGAGGATGCCGCAGGTGAGCGGAGGATGAGCACCTGGAAACAACATGGGCAGTATGGTTGGCTTCCAGTTACTTTCCAATAACCCTGACCACACAGGGACTGGAACAACCCTGGGAAGAGCCACAGGGAAATTTATGGGAGCCACCAAGTATAGAATATTGAAAAGACTTAGTAAAGTTGCCAAATCTAAGAGTAGGAGAAATGAGATACACAGTGGGATGAATAATAGTAACAGCTAACATTCACTGAATGCCCATGGACTACACATCTTACTTATATTAAGTCATTCAATCCTTATAGCCAATCTCTCAGGAGGGGGCTATTCTCCTCCCTATTTTCACAGTAGGGGAAACTGAGACAGAGGGTGAAGGGGGCTGTGTAAGGCCACACGACTAGCTGGTGGAGGGGCTGGGATTTGAACGCAGGCAGTGGCAGTGCTGTTCCAGCCAGCCCCAGTGAAGAGTGCTGGACTAACAACCTGCTTTGCCGCTGTCTAGTGACTCTGGGCAAATTCTTTCGCCCCAGAATGGTGCAGCACAGAGAAAATACTGTATAAACAAATGGCGTATTTACTGATACACTAAAGAGATGTATTTGGTGGGACAGATTGTTAGGAAGCCAGAACTTGGGCGAGGCCTCCCAGTATTGGGAGAGCTGACCGGAGAGCCCCTTGACAGTTCTCCTTGCCTCCAGTTCCTGGGAGTTGAAGTCTTCACCAGATGCGCAGTTGTCTGATAAGGCCTTAGCTCCAGGCGCTATGGCAACAGACCACAAAATCAAACCACTGAAATCAAGCAAGTGAAAGAACATTCCTGTTGTGGAATCTGCCAGTGGAATGTGCTGTTGCAGGATACAATTAAAAAAAAAAGAAAAGGAAAAAAAGCCACCAGGAGAGAGTATTAGTGTGAGTGTGTGCATTTTAAACAACTGGTCTTACAGAAACAGGAACAGGCGTGTCTTTAGCATTGCCCTTGGTGAGACAGAACCTGAGCAGCTAGACCATCACACTGATAAAGAGCCAGCCTTCCCAACACACTTGGATCGATAAAGCCAGAACCTCCACTGTCCACACAGCACGTTGGCCCACTCATACCCACCTTTCTGCTGAGCTGCCAGAGCCCCAGGGCAGGGAGCACGGTGGCTCCGCCATCACTCTAAGGATGAAAGCAGCAGCGCTAACTGCACTGCATTGCCTGTGTGTGGCTGAGCTGCATCCTTTTTTTTTTTTTTTTTTTTTTTTTTTGCTGTACGCGGGCCTCTCACTGTTGCGGCCTCTCCCGTTGCGGAGCACAGGCTCCGGACACGCAGGCTCAGCGGCCATTGCTCACGGGCCCAGCTGCTCCGCGGCATGTGGGATCTTTCCAGACCGGGGCACGAACCCGTGTCCCCTGCATTGGCAGGCGGACTCTCAACCACTGCGCCACCAGGGAAGCCCTGAGCTGCATCCCTACGCTATCTTCTTACTGCCCTCCCTGCCTTCAATCTCTTCTCACTTTCAGTCCTTTTTTCAAACTGCTGCCAGAATAATCTTCTGAAAACCTTTATTTGATCATATCATCCCCTTTCCCACCCTGGATGGACCTGCTATTGTTAACAAGAAGACACCCACACTCTTCCCACAAGGACTGTCCCCTTCACCAAATGGCTCACCACCGGCCACCGCCCCACCCCTCCCTCAGAAACACACCTTAAATATGCTGTGTCTCCTTCTGGGAGGCCTTTCCCCACTCCTCTGCCCTAGCTACCCAGCAGCCTTCCAGGTCCAATCCTAAAGTCACTTCTATAATGTTTCCTCAACTCTCCCAGGCAAAACCAGCAGTCCCCTCTCATCCACTCCCTCCCCAGCTGACACGCCAGGCTCTGAGGCTCTCCCATGCAGGCAGGATCGGTGGTGCCTGGCTCTACTCTGGCTCTGACAGCTTCCCTAAGTGGTAGGCCTGCATATCCGACTGGCTCTTCAACATTTCTGCCTGGAGGTCTAAAAGGCATCACAGACACGTCTGAAACACAAAGTTTGATCCCCTCACCTCCCCACAAAGCTGTTCTTAGTCTCCTCTGTATCACTAAGGGACACCACCACCCACTAGCTGCGCAAGCAAAAACCCTGGATTCTTCCTTTTTCTTCACCGCCCCCCCCCCCCCCCCCACTTATCCCACCAGCCAGTCCTCTCAGCTCTACCTCAAACCCACCCACTCCCATGTTTCCCGAAGCCTAAATCCAGAATCACTGCTAGCCTGGACCCTGTAGTGCTGGAAGAACCAGAATCTAAACCAAAAATAAATAAATTTTAAAAAAAGGATGCTACAAAGGTGACCAAAGGTGACAAACTCCCTGAGCCAACAGCAACCAGGATGGAACACGTGCGCCCACTCTCACAATGACGGCTTCACAGGCACATCCGATGTATGTATGTATTTATTTATGGCTGTGTTGGGTCTTCGCTGTTGTGCACGGGCTTTCTCTAGTTGTGGCAAGCGGGGTCTACTCTTTATCACAGTGCACGGGCTTCTCATTGCAGTGGCTTCTCTTGTTGCGGAGCAGGGGCTCTAGGCTTCAGCAGATGTGGCACGCGGGCTCAGTAGTGGCTCGCAGGCTTAGCTGCTCCGTGGCATGTGGGATCTTCCCGGACCAGGGCTTGAACCTGTGTCCCCTGCATCGGCAGGTGGATTCTTAACCACTGTGCCACCAGGAAAGCCCCCATCGGTTTGTTTTGGTTCTTCTCATGCTGTTTCTTTACCCCAGCAGCTTCTCTCCTCACGGCAGGGACAATTAAGAAACGCCTGCACTAAAATGCAAGCACAACTGTCCACTCAGAGAAGGACAACTGAGACCAGAGTGGGTGTCACGCTGCCAGGACAAACTCTGTACCGATGTGCTGGCCTATACTTGCTTTTGCTCAAATCTGGACTCTGAAAATGCCTGTTTTGTCTTGAAATCCTCCGGAATCACCTCAAAGGCTACTTCACAAAGCAGGCCTTCAAAGGTGTCAGTGCCTCTCTGAAGGGCAGCCAGGCAGCATGTGCCACTGTTCAGCCTGGGGCAGCCAGTCTCTGTGCTGAAAACAGATGACACTTTTCCTTTTAAAATAAGCAGCATGTACTGGAGGAAAGATAACCATATACAACCCTGGAAAGAAATCTGGAACTACGTCTTAAGAGTCTTAAGAAGAAAATTGATTCTCTTGGGCCCAGGAGTCCTACTCTAGAGATCTATCCTCATGAATAATTCTAAAAAAGAGAAGGCTTTACATACAAGGCCGTGCACTGCACTGTTTGCAGCAGCAAAAGCGGAAAGCCTCCTGCATTCCAGCTCAGGGGTGCATGGGAATAAGCCGAAGAACACCTGATTGACGGAATGACAGCCACCCATGACACATGTTTACACGTGGTTAGAGAATGCAAAAAGTGCTTACGTTATGTTGAGTAAAAAAGCAAGGCACGGCAGTGTACATATGGAATGACTACAATCATACGGCAAAAAGCAAATGCCAGCCTGCAAGCTAAAGGTGCAGCACCACATGGCAGAGCAGAGGATCAGAGGCATCTGTGTGACCCTGAGAAGTCCTGGCCTCTCTGCTTCCACAGAAAACGGGGAAACAAAAACGGAGAAAACAAGTACCTGGCAGGATTTCTGTAAACATAAATGAGAAATGTGTGTGCTCCATAACCAACAGCTGCTGTTCTTATGTAGCAACAAGACAGCCTGGTGGTGCTGCCTCACTCCTCATCACACCCTGAGCAGGTACCACATTATCCCCACTCTCCCTGTAAAGACTCCAGGGTCACAGGCACTCAGGCACTGTGATCTTAACTGCTTCACTAGAACTTTCTAAACAGACACTTGAGCCTCAGTCCTGGCTCTGCCATTTACAGGTGTGCACTTAACCCCTGAGCCTCAGTGTCCCCATTTGGTAAACCGGGAATGACGATGATGCCTTTCAGGGTTACTCTGAGGCTGGTAAGAGTCTTCAGAGTGCTGAGCACAGCAGTAGATAAGCAATGAGTGACACAGTTATTATTGGGGGAAGTGGGTGGCAATCAATCATATTAGTGTCTTGGGATAGAATCTGTACAAAGCTCATGACTAGCCGAGCAGAGTTTATAGCCTAATTACTCTGGCCATTACTACAGAGACAAGTGAGAGACAGGATTTTCTAACTTAATTCCGGATGGGGACAGGGGTAGTTTTTGTTTATGGTGGCACAGCGGTTAAGAATCTGCCTGACAATGCAGGGGACATGGGTTCGAGCCCTGGTCCGGGAAGATCCCACACGCCGCGGGGCAACTAAACCCATGTGCCACTACTATTGAGCCTGCGCTCTAGAGCCCGCGAGCCACAACTACTGAGTCTGCATGCCACAACTACTGAAGCCCGTGCGCCTAGAGCCTGGGCTCCGCAACAAGAGAAGCCACTGCAACGAGAAGCCCACACACCACAACGAAGGGCAGCCCCCCGCTTGCCACAACTAGAGTAAGCCCACGTGCAGCAACGAAGGCCCAATGCAGCCAAAAATAAATAAATTAAAAAAAAAAGAAAAATTGCAACACTATGATATGACAAGTGACATATGGTGAGAAGGCCGCCATGGCTGAGTTAAGGCCTAGATAAAAGTAGACAGTGATGTGTGAAGAACAAGTGGGCAGAGAAGCAGTTCAGCCTGGCCAGTGTTTGGCTCTGATTTGTGATGGCCGAACATGTGTTTCCATTAGCTGGGCTTTCTAAGTGGGAGTCTGCATTAAAAAAAAAAAAATCCTGAGGGACTTTCCTGGTGGCACAGTGGTTAAGACTCTGTGCTCCCAATGCAGGGGCGCCCGGGTTCGATTCCTGGTTGGGGATCTGGATACCATGTGCATGCTACAGTTGGGAGTTTGCATGAAGCAACTAAGGAGATCACGTGGAGCAACAAAGGAACCCTTGAGCTGCAACTAAGGGGCCCACCTGCCACAACCAAGTCCCAGCACAACCAAATAAACTAAAAAAAAAAAAAACAAACCCTGAGGTTGAAACTACTGCCAGACTTTGTTATCCCTGACCTGCTTGTGCAGGAAGCACCAGCCACCACTCCTGTTGTACAACGCTCCCTGGGGTTTCTGGAAATTCCAGCTTGGCTTACAGCGAAGATCACCCCGAGCGGTCGAGTAGTGTCTCCAGTTGCCCTCAGGCCTGGGTGCCTGTGCCCCGCCTATGGAGCAGAGGGGGAGAAAGGGGGCGCTATTGATTTCCTAACAGCTATTCCAATGGGCTCCCAAGCAACATCTGTCCAAAAGGCACCTCACAAATAGGAAGGAAAAACGAAGCTTTTACTTTTGCATGGTTCCTTCCTTTAGCAAATCAAATGGTGTGCCTTATTTTTTTTTTTTTGAGGTGGCTAAAGAAGTCAATGAAACACCTTGCTTAGCTCCCCCAAGAAGGGAAAGTGGGCTCCTGATGGGGCCATCTGCACTGCTCCCCACCCCCAGTGGACCCGTTCCTGTGAGGCGCATGTGGACGAGGCTGCTGGGGACTGCTGAGGTGAGTCCCACACCGGGCGAAGCCAGCTTCTGCTGGCCAGAACTCTGTCTCCCTTCCACCCGTGCCACTGGCTGCTCATGCCACACTCTGCTTCCTACAGGGAACCAGACCACAGCAGAAAGAGGGGTGAGCCTTCATTCATTGGACTCGGGCTGTAGGAACCAAGGAAACACCCTGATTGTCACCCACTGCAGATGTGTGGACACGGGGTGGCTCCCCTGGTGGAGGTGGCCTGAGATGAAAAGGAGTACAGTGACCTTCAACAGCCACTCCTCCTCTGTGCCCCACAGGCTCCCGGACCTCCTCCGCCTTCAGAACTAGATGCGACTAATGTTAGGAGAGGGGGACTCCCACTGGCCCCCGTCTGGGGTCTGGGTTCTTTTGTGGGCCTGGACCTACTCCTCCCCTCCCCATAGGCCACCAAGGTTGAAGGACCCAGGGTGCAAGGAAGGACTTTTTTAAGTCTGGGAGAGCAGGGCCACAGAAACTGTTCTGTTACTGGACACTAAGGAATGTACACTAAACATTACTACTTTGAAAATACAGCCAGCTACAAGATGAACTCCACAGGGGCAAATTCTATTACCTTTCCTCTTTCCACCCAAAACCAAAAGGACAAAGTGACGAGCTGAAAATGAGAGGGAAGGGTATGCAGTG